>NC_062283.1:59114171-59739171 GCF_902655055.1 Lutra lutra
TCATCCTCTCTCTCTCAAATAAATAAATAAAATCTTAAAAATATATATTGCTATTCCAAACCACAGCAGAGGGTTTTCCTTAGTTTAAAGGATTCTAGAAACCATCTTTGCGTTAGTAACCTGGGATTCTCAAACAGCTCTAGGTACAGCACGCCAGCAGGCCCAGCGAACTAACTTTGGAGTGGAATCTTGGATTACAGCTCGATTTGGTTCTCACCTCCCTCACTTGCTAGAACATTCCATTGGCCGATCCAGTTGGGCAGGTGGTTCTCAACCAGGATGACTTCACTCCCCCCTCCCAGAGACATTTGGCAACATCTAGAGACAATTTTAGTTTTTGTAATCAGGGAAGTGGCACTGCTGGCATCTCGTAGGCAGAGGCCAGGATGCTGCTAACATCCTACAGGGTACAGCACAGTGATCATGAAAAAGAATATCTCATTCAAAATGTCAGTAATGCCCAGAATGAGAGACCCTGGGGTAGTCGATTGTCTCTTCCTGGCTGCCAGATTATTCGGTTGCATGTGACTAGAGTGAATATTTAATCCAAGATGTTTGTTGGAAAGCGAAATCACGGAGCAGAGAGTGTCCTACATTTACAAAATAGGTTTGGTGACTTTTGTGGGGCTTGATAGATAATAAATATGTTACTGTTCACTGTGGCCTTTGGGGTAGAGGGTAGGGGTCTTACCCACTTCTACTATCACAGGCTCCAGATAGTACCAAAGAACTTGACATTAGAGAATGGCCAGATTGGCTCAGGCCAGTTCACAGAAGGAAACAAGACAGAGGCGGAAAGGGGGAAGGAAGGTATGGTGGGGGGGGGGGGGAATGTGAGACATTTTTCAGACTTTCAAATACTCTGACTCCTTCCCATTATGTTGACCTACTATGTTCACCCAGGAACCAAGCACTCAGATGCAGAGAAAATTTCTTGCTTTTTCACGTCACTCATCTAAATCTCAAATACCACAATACCTAGAGATGATGTAATAGGTATTTCTCTGTCTCTCTCCCAACAAGAACGTCTACTTTTCCATCACCACCTCAACACCTCAAAAGAAAAAAGTATCTGCTAATTCTCCTGGAATGACTGAGAACTTTAGGCTCAAAGAAAAGCTGAGTGCAATGTCCCATCTATGATGTGATGGGTTCTTAATCAGTCAATCAACAGAAATGCCCATCAGTCATCAACAGAGTTGCACATGGGTAGTGGGTGTGTTGCTGGATCTGAGAACCTGCAGAGAACTAGCAAAATATTTGGCCCTCAGTCTGGTACCTTCTTATCATTGTTTTGACTTGCTGTTTTAATTTAGAGTACTAGATCAAAATCCTAGATTACCCTTGATATTTGAGCTTCTGCTGCTTCCAGAGAGAACTCATGTGTACAAGCAGTGTTGTCTTTGGCTTGGAAGGGGGCCTCTCCCTTTGAACTAGACCACATCTAAGTCAGGCAGAGCCCAGAGCACATTTCTTTCTAATAAAACTAAGGAAAACAACAATAGTATTTACAGCCCGGAGCCTGGAGTTCCCTTCTACAGTGAGACAGTGTGAGATTGTGGAGGCCACAACCTTCTCCAGGCCTAGCTAGGAAGACAGTGTGGGCTTATAGGCTGTGAGGCCCATGGAGAAAAAGCGGTCTATTTTCAATTTGGTCTTGGAAGACAGAAGTCTAGCCTGGGGCCTGGATAGTGTCTCGTGTAGTCTGAAAATTGAACAGTAACATTTGCATGCTCTAAAATATGTTCTTACCCACTACCCCATTTTATTACTCTACAACTCCGGACGTGTTAAAGTGGGGTGGGAGGAGGTGGCTAACTATTACTTCCATTTGACAGATTAGAGAACTATGACCAAGAGCTTATGTAATTTTACAAAAATTGCTCAGTTGGTTGGATGTGCCTGTCTGGCCTACTTGACTTCCAAACCCATTTTCCACTGGAGCAGGTGGTGCCCTCAACCAGCCCTCCAGGGGATACCGGTGACCTCAGGCCAGAGAGTCGGGCCCCGAGGGGTGCTGTTTGCACCTGTTACAAAATCTCCTCACACCTTCACATGCAACAGAGTCTTCTTAACCCATCATGTTGTTTCCAGAATGGCCATAAAGTGTGTACTTGGGAAACTGGTACCCTTAAGGCTGGGGCTACTCAGGCTCCTGGAAACATTTTCTTTTATTTATTTTTTTAAAAGATTTTATTTATTTATTTGACACAGAGAGAGATCACAAGTAGCCAGAAAGGCAGGCAGAGGGGGAGGGGGAAGCAGGCTCCCTGCTGAGCAGAGAGCCCGATGCTGGGCTTGATTCCAGGACCCTGAGATCATGACCTGAGCTGAAGGCAGAGGCTTAACCCACTGAGCCACCCAGGCACCCCGAAACCTTTTCTCTTATTAAACATCCAGAGCCATCTCTCTGTGGAGCTTGTACTGACCAGATTTCCTTTGACTTGATCTATCTTGGAAACTTTTTGCCCCAAATAGTTTTATCTCCTTAGGAACTGTGGAAAGAAAGTGTGTCTAAAGCTACTTCTTTGAAACTTTCTTCTACTAGCTCCTGTCAGTGTGCTAATATAATAATTTTCTACATGAATAGTATGTAAAATATGCTTTAGACTTAAAAAGATCTGAGGAAGAGCTTTGGACAGCTCTCCCTCTACAAACACACACACACACACACACACACACACACACACACAATGCTGGACACACAGAAGGTACCGACTAAATATTTATTGAATTTATAAATATTTGAAGACCTATTTTTAGAATCAGAGGAGAAGGAGATCAAATGTCTGAAAGTGCAGCTGTAAGTAGGAATCTTTCCTCTAACACATAAGCCCTTAAAGAATACTATCATGGGGGTGCCTGTGTGGCTCAGTGGGTTAAAGCCTCTGCTTTCTGCTCAGGTCATGGTCTCAGGGTCCTGGGATCAAGCCCCACATGGGGCTCTCTGCTCAGCAGGGAGCCTGCTTCCTCCTCTCTCTGCCTGCCTCTCTGCCTACTTGTGATCTCTATCTGTCAAATAAATAAATAAAATCTTAAAAAAAAAAAAAGAATACTATCGTGTCTGACGTAAAAAGAAGTATTCAATTTTAATATAAAGAGCATGCAGTTTTCATCACATGTATTTTATTTGCAGTGGAAATGAGAGTTTCTATAACTTAGTTCTTCATTCATTATCAGTTCATTCATTCACATTTTTTTGAGTTCTCACGATGAGCCAGCCAGGCACATGTCCGGGCATTAGAGCAAACATGGTAAATTCAGGCCCGCCCACATGTAGTTTACAGTCGGTGGGAAAGACGGTCGATTAAACAAGGGATTGACAATGAAGTGTAATGAGGACTGTCCCAGGCCACATGAGCTACATTTGGAGCACAGAGCAGGGTAACAGAACCATGTGAGGATTGGCAGGCGGTAGGGTGGGCAGAATAACCAGAATGATCACACAGGATGCTGGAGGCCGTGGTCCTTGGAGGCCTATTCAAAGCAGAGCTGACGAAAAACGTCCCAGTCTACACTGAGGCCCAGAAAGGAAGGTCTGAGTAGAGAAGGTGCTTCTGTGATCTGGCCGAGGTCAGCAGGCAGGTCACTGCCTTGCCCTTTGGGAAATCATGGAGATGACTGCGAAGGTCAGGAAGATCACGCCGGCCGTGCCCCCGATCAGCAGGCCTAGGACGCTGCCGTGCACTTGCATGGCCTGGCAGCGCTCCCCCGTGTAGAAGAAGGCATGACTGGAGACACACCTGGGGGGACAGGACACAAGAGGAGTGTGGGACACACCTGAGCCTCGAGCGCTCTGTAGAGGCCAGCACCAACTGCCACAGTGACAAGGGACATGGAGTCAGTGGCCCCATATGCCTGGCCCCATTCCAAAGGCTTTGTATGAGTCAATTCAATCTTGCAACAGCCCGAGGAGGGGGCGCTTATTACCCTTGTCATATTCTCATTTTGCAGAGAGGTTAAATCACGTGCTCAAGGTCACAGGGTTATTCAGCGTTTCACACTTGACGTCTAATCCCTGGAAGCCTGTCTCCAGACCAGGTGCCCTGGCCTGAGTGCGAGGCTCAGGAGGAAGGTTTGGGGCATTTAAAGAACATGTGGCCCCCACCACTTCGGACTGTAAGTTACAAGGGAAATTCTCCAGATAAGAGTCTGACCCCAAGCATCATTTGGAGCTTGAGAACTTCCAGATGGTATCAATTAAAATGTTTCTGTAAGGTGAGGATCCTGCCATCTATCTCCTAGGCCACCCCGAAATCTGTGAGATCCTGAGCATACTGTCTCCTGCCCTGTTTGGTACACAGACCCACAGAAGCCACACCTTGGGTTTGCTTGTTTGTGTTTTAATGTCATGGTGGAGAGATCAACTAATGTCAGACCCTAGGCATGGAGGGTGATGTTTCCTCGCTTCTGGGGCAATGGCAGCCTTTGCTTCAAACAACATTCTCATCACAAAGTCTAACCACTGAGCCGAATGTGACAGAAGTTAAAAAGTTACTCCTTTTACTCATTCTGGCACTATTTTACCTCCCTCATCACTAGCCTAGACATCAGCTTCTTAAAAGTCAGTGTGTAATAGGGGCTTCTGGGTGGCTTGGTCAGTTAAACATCTGTGTTCTGCTCAGGTCATGATCCCAGGGTCCTCAGATTAATTCCTGCATTGGGCCCCCTGCACAGTGGGGGGTCTGCTTCTCCCTATCCCTCTGCTGCCCCCGCCCCAGCTTGTGCAGGTGCTCTCTCTTTCGCTCTCTCTCTTTCTGTCAAATGAATCAATAAAATCTTTTTTAAAAAATCAGTGCATAATAACAAGTTTGTTCAATATTTCTCTGGCCTAGTCCCCTCCAAAACACAGTTTAATGATATTCTCGATGATTCCCTTAGAGGAGCTTATCCCACACACTGCAGGTTTGTGGAAAAGGGATGATTTGGCTGAGTAAAGGGTGATATACAAGTGGGAACCACGGCCTTCCTTACTCTGAGAGTAAAGCCAGCTGAGACACAGATGGAAATCTAGTATCCAAGACCCCATCAGCTGAGAGGCACAGACCCACGGCTGTGGAACCCTCACGAAACAACGAGGGCATTCTCCGATAAAAGAAACCAGCACTGTTTGGAAAAGTGGTCTATTCCTGGGACATGGAAAACAAAAGATAAGCCTAGAGTATCCTGTGGTGCCAGAAAGTAAGACAGTTCACAAAACAGGGAGCGGGTGCTGAGACAGCACAGGAGCCAATCTAAAAGAGCCCCCAAAGATCAAGGCCGGGATGCCATGAGCAGCAAAGGCAAGACTGGCATTATGGAACTATGGCCCAGAGAAGAAAGTAAACATTTATGTGCCCTTCGTGATATAAATAACGAGTTGCATGAATCAATGAATCGGGAGAAGTGGACCCTTATTCTTTCCAGCAGAACTTCACTTACTGAACACAGAGGGAGTGGGGGAGATGGAAAATCGCCCCTGGACTATTTCAGGGCGATTGTGGCAACAGGTCCGCCAATGGACGATGACATTAGCAAGTGAGGATTCTAGAAAAAGCAGAATGCTTGCATGGTCTCTGAATGTCTCTCCCAAGACATGTCTTAACAGCACAGTGAGGAACAGACACCCGTGGCCCGGAAATCAAGGTCACCATCACCAGTCGTAACTCCTTGGACATCACGTGCCCCTCATATGGCCCACCAAGAGAGGGTGTACCTCATCTCTGCTCTTCTTGCCAAAAAAGTACGATCTCAATATAATCATGAGAAAACATTAGACACACCCAAATGGAGGAGCAATTTACAAAATAACTGAGCAGGACTCTTCAAAAGTGTCAAGTTAGTGAAAGAGGGGGGAAGACTGAGGGGTTGTCCCACCGTGAAGGAGGTTAAGGAGACGTGAAACCGAATATAAGGAGGGACCCTGAATTAGATCCCAGAACAAAAAAAGGACATTGGTGAAAAGAGTGGAGAGATCTGAATGAGGTCTGTGGTTTAGCAAATGCTATTGCTAATTGCATTTAGTTGCATTAATGCTCATTTCTCGGCTTTGCTAATTTTGCTACGGTTGTGTAAGATGTGAACATTTGTGAATGGGAAGGTCTGCAGTGTTTTTGCAAATGTACCTGTAAATCTAAAATCATTTCAACATAAAGCTTAAAAAAGAAGAAACAGGGACGCCTGGGTGGCTCAGTGGGTTAAAGCCTCTGCCTTCGGCTCAGGTCATGATCCCAGGGTCCTAGGATCGAGCCCGACATCGGGGTCTCTGCTCAACAGGGAGCCTGCTTCCTCCTCTCTCTCTGCCTGCCTCTTTGCCTACTTATGATCTCTGTCTGTCAAATAAATAAAATCTTTAAAAAAAAAAAAAAAGAAAGAAGAAACAAAGTGGAGATTGAAAAGGATTCTGAAGAAACCTAGGTCTTTTGAGCCAAGAAGGCCAGTCGCTACCTCTGCCATTATTTTGCCACATGAAACTAATGCTTTCAACATGTATATCCTTTTATGAAATATTTTATGCAAACAACAAACATTATAAAAAGAAATATTAAATCTAGCAGGCTGTGCAGACAGACATGGATGCAAGTCTCAGCTCTGGTATTTGCCATCTGGGAAATGTTAGTCTTATTATTTAGCCTCTCTAAGCTTCAACTTCTTTATGTGCCAAATGGGGAGAACAAGGGTCTTTATGTCACGGGGTGGTCGTGAGGAATAACTTGGATCATGCATGTGTACTGTTCAGGAAAGCACATGACCTATATAGCAAGCTGTCAAAAACTATCAGATATTCGTATTACTATTATTGAAAACATAACTATAATCATAGTGCAACAGAACAAATAGACGATAGAAATAATAATTAATCATAATTAACAATAACACTGGCAGTCAGTAAAGATTTAAGCTTGGTCTTCATTTCCACTGAGGCAGGTCATGCCGTTCCTGGGCTAAAAGCTCTGGAACATTTGTGACCGCTGCAGGGGAGTTCAAAATCCCAACAACATTCAAGCTGTTGTTGACCATGTGCTAGAGGTGGGCAAGGGATGAAAGCCAAGAGTTGGGAGATTTAGGACCCCTCTGCCCTGGCAGGACTCCGGCTATGCCCTGACAGCACAAGCCCACTGATTCAGAGCACAGCTTTGTGGGGTCAAAGTGACCCTCTGATGTAGTCATTGCGCTAACCTGAGAACAGTGTCTTTTCCCAGGTGAGGCAAAAGTTTGGCTCACCTCTGCTGACCCACTCACTACCTCCCCACCAGCCACAGAGCCTACCTGCAGCTCGCCATCCCCTTCACGTTCACACAGATGCCTTCATTTTGGCAAGGGTTCGGGTCACAGGGATCTCTGAAGTACTGTGGCCAGTTGTGGTCTTCCAGAGGGCCTGTGTTCTCCACTGATCGCTTCTGTCGGCCAGGCTGTCCCTGGTGCAGGCTGCTGGGGAGCGCATTCTCTAACAAGACCTTTCCTGAATATTCTTCTGAGGCCTGATGTTCCTGATCCTGGAGAACAAGGCCTTGGGGAGACAGCCTTGTGCCTTGAGCTGGAACTTCAGTCTGGTTAAGGTAGGTGATATCTTGAGGAAATAGACAAAGGGCGGTGAGGAAGAAAGGCAATTAACATCTGATTAGATTAACTTTCACTTCTGGAGAAAGTTCCCTGGGCCACTTGCATCCCTCACGGACGCCACCTTCAGTGACATGGAAAGGTGGTTGGAATCCAGCTGATTCTCATGCTAGCTATTTTTATATTCAAAGTAATCCGTTCACATTTTTATTTGTTATAACTTGAAAAAGGAAGCACAAAGCTAGCACAGCTAGAGTGATCAAAACTAAATTGAAGTCAGCAAGCTATCATATTTGATAAATTATCAAAAAGATGACACCGAAGTTTCAGTTTCTCCCAAGGACAGTTAAAGATGTGAGTCCTTGAGCAATAGCTCTCCTAGAGGTCATCTTTTTTTTTGAACCTGGTCCTCAAAAAAAAAAAAAAAAAAAAATTTCCCCACCCTCTATGAGATGCTCAAAAATTGGTGCAAAATCAGTAGAAATCCCAGAACATAGGATTAGTTATTCAGGAAGATCTGCAAAAGTACCTTCAAAGTCCACAAAAAGTATAAGGTCATCATTTTTAAGGAAACTTTTCCTTTTTAGCATTTGGTGGGAGATGACATTACTCCAGCCCCAGTCGATGCTTCTAAAACAATCACAGTCCTTATCGTAGGTTCCCACAATGGATGGCCTGTCCCAGATGACGGAGCCATTTATTGCTGCAAAGTTATAAGTAACATAATATCACATTATCTCTTTACACTTCATTTTCCAACTGCCCTTTAATGAGTAGATAAGCTTTGTTAGAAAAAAAATATGTTGGAAAAATATCAGACTATTTATATTTTCTAGGAGAATTAAAACTCAGAATTGGTAAGGGGGAAGGGCAAAGAACCAGAGCTCTGAAGGGTCAAATTGTCCATTACCGAGTTACTTCCTCAGTGAAGACAAAGGGACAATGAGTGCTCTTCCTTTTAAGGCTTAAGACTTTTCATGTGAAAAATTTTAAAATCTGCCCATTTCTTTTTTTTTAATTTTTTAAAATTATTTTTATTAATATATAATGTATTCTTTGCCCCAGGAGTACGGGTCTGTGAATCATCAGGCTTACACATTTCACAGCACTCACCATAGCACATATCCTCCTGCCCATTTCTTTTTGATATGAGTTTATCCCATTAACATACTGATGATCACTGGTATTTTAGGAGTCAGTGCATTAGTTCCACATGGAGGCTAGCAAATTCTGAGCAATTGCTAAGAAACAAGCAGTATCTGTCTTCTCATGTAGACTGCATTCGAGGAAGCAGGAACTGCCTGGTTGGCTTCTATTCTAGGTACTGGCACTGAGTTTGGCAGAGTGAAAGCCCTTAACAAATGCTTGACAAGTGAATTTGGAAAAGAGAAGGGAGATAAGATAACATTGAAAATGTGACCTAATACTCCAACATGACTATGTTGCTGATGTACCCAAGGAGGAAATGCAAGAGGAATGTTCATCTCTTGTATCCACACAGGAATCACATCCACTGGCCCTTTCCGGTGGAGCAGCAGATTTTAGAGCACCTACCTGAAGATGTATGGGACGTGGAGGTAGTGAACACCATGCTCGAGGACATTCTACTTCTAGCATCAGGTTCCTGGTCGAGGATGGTCATTATCGCCTGTCTGTTTTCCACTGGCCACTCCAGGATAGCATCATTCTCCCCACTGTACAGGTGAAAAGTAAGTCCTAAATAGCCAGGGCTACTGGAATTCAGTCTGCCATTGGGGTATAAGGTCAACCCAAAACCATATCCCTCTGAGTTGTAGAATCGAGGGCTCCAGAGCCTCTGCCCTGGAACCGTGTTCTGAAGGACCTGGGAGATATTCCGTATGGTCCAAACGCCTGCAGGACATGGGGTTTCCGTCAGAGTGATATCATCCAGGTAAATTCCCCCATTCGAGTTCTGGGGGTCGCCTTTTGTGCCCTGGAATAGGTAGCGAAACTTCCTTTCTTCTCTGAGCGTCACATGGGCAATTTTCCAATTTTGGTCCAAATCTCCTGAGGACAGAGGAGAAGGTTGGTGACAACTGTGTTCAACATTTAAGTGTGGCCTATAAGCCTGCTAGCACGCCGAGTGCTTTAAAGATTTTATTTATTTATTTGTGTGAGAGAGAAAGAGAGTGAGAGAGAGAGCTGAGGCAGGGGCAGCAGAGGGAGAGGGACAAGCACACTCGGCACTGAGTAAGACCATGAGATCATAACCTAAGCTGAAATCAAGAGTCGGACACCTAAGTGACTGAGCCACCCAGGCACCCTGCATGCCAACCGCTTTATATGAAGTATCTAATTTAATCTTCACAATATCCCTATGAGACAGGTACTATTATAAACTGGTTGAGAAACTTTTCCCTATGGTTTATTTTAATATTCATATTTAAATCTTTTTTTAAGATTTTATTTATTTATTTGACAGAGAGACAGTGAAAGCAGCAGGAACACAAGCAGGGGAAGTGGGAGAGGGAAAGCAGGCTTCCCATTGAGCAGGGAGCCCAATGTGGGGCTCGATCCTGGGACACTGGGATCATGAATTGAGCCAAAGGCAAACGCCCAAGGACTGAGCCACCCAGGCACCCCTCATATTCAAATATTAATCAGAATTTGTTTTCCATTATCATTCAATTCCAGAGGTTCAGTGTTTCCCCCTGGGCTTCATAGTATAAATGCACCCCATCCCCTAATGTTTGCACTGAATACCCAAGTAATAGGCTGAACCATAAAAATAGTCATTTTGTAAGCTCAAAGTCAAATAATGGTGATTTCATATGGTCCAACCCATGACTTGATGCCAGAGAAATATATGGTATGTTCTGGAGTGAATATTCACATACAGGACAAGTTAGATCTCCCCTACGCAAGACCGACTCACCCACTAACATCCAAATTTTTCTCTTTGTATTATCTGAAATCCCACCAAGTAGGGGATCCATACTTTAAAAAAAATAATAATAATACAAAAAAAGTTGCCACTATCCAGATAGTCACATTCTAGTGAAAATTAGGTCTACTGGGTTTTTTTGTTTTTTCCTGAGACTGAGCTGGAAGTGAGAATTTTGAATAAAGACCCGAGGTAAGAAGTTGAGAAGGCTGTTCTCGAACATGGGTTCCTGTTCCTCAGCATAAGAAACCAGAAAGGAGCTTGAAGGTCTAGGCAGAGGAAACCTCCATGCCACAGCAACTCAGAATTGGTTAAGGATTTGCCCCTACTTTGGCAGTCAGACAGAGTGTGCCTTAGCCCTGGACTCTGAAAGGAAAAGAAAAATGCTAGATCCCAAGTGGGGATTCTGTTGGCTAAAATGAATTTCAACGGATGAATTTAAACAGATGAGTGTTACAGAAGTTTAGTCTGAAATGCAATTGGCCAGAGGGCTTCAGAAGTATTTTTCCTCCTTCTATATGTTATAACCAGAAATCTACGTACAGAGCTCTGTTCTCACCAGACTGAAGAATGCCTTTATCTCCCTTTGTTGTCAGTCACTCTCTCTAAGGATGACTTCAAGGGGCAGGACTAACATTCTGTTTTCTGGAGTGGAGTTGGTATGGCCTATGTGATTAGGTTACCTGCACGCAGAGGAGAGGGCTTGGGAGGGCACATTGGCCACATCTATAACCTGTAAACAGATGTAAGTACCATCTCCTGGGGACAGGACTGCAGTCACATGGAGGACGTATGGATCTGAGATGTAATGGGTGTAGGATGTCTGGAATAGGGACAGACATACAAGATTTTTACTATTTACTCAACAGGGTTGAACCATCTTCATATGGATTTTCACCTTGAGATTGAAATGTGGGAACATAGTACTAGAAGGAAGACCCAAGGGCCCATTACCATGTAGGCAGAGACTCAACCATAAAGTCTTTAAGAATGCTTCCTTTCCATGCTTCCACAGAGCTGCTGAATCAGGCAGATGGTAAGTAGTACTAAGATTATTTGGGACACAAATCTCATCCTTGTTTGTTCCAATTTGTCACCTATAAGGGGATCCTAGCTTCAGTAAAAGCAGAAATGTGTGCGTACATACACATATCTGTATGCAAGCATTTTGCGTTTAAGGTCGCACATAAACATCGATATGTGTATATACATGGAGAGAGGTAGACACATTTTTATATAAGTATTTCGGTTAAAAAATATAACTTGCGAAAGTGAAGAGCTATTCAAAACAAGCCATAAATGACTCTTAATAATAGAGAACAAACAGAGGGTTGATAGAGGCAGGTGGGCGGGGGAGGGCCTAGAAGGATGATGAACGTTAAGGACAGCACTTGTGATGAGCACTGGGTGTTGTATGTAAGTGATGAATCCCTGAATTCTACTCCAGAAACCAACATTGCACTGCATGGTAACTAACAAAATTTAAATTGAAATAAATAAAAAATAAAAACCTGGAAAAAGTATAAATAAAGCAATAAAGTTTCCATATATTTAAAATTTTAAAAAGTTGTAACTATCTTAAGTTGAATACCACAAACATTAAATGATATTCAACTAATATTTTAGAAAAGCTTCATTTACAAGTCAGGATCAGAATGAGCTACTTTAGAAATCCACTCATGTGGCACTCTTAGGAAACTCTGAACAGAGACACACTTTGAAGTCAATGGAACTCAAAGCAGAGCAGTGTCAGGAAATAAATGAAGCATGAGAAGGTTGTTTGGTTGATTCTGTGCTTACGAAGCTGACATTGTCACCTCTATATAGAAGTGAGCCATAATAGATCCCATCAGGGTTACTGAGATTTTAATTCATTGTCTCATTAAAAAAGTACAGTCCTTGGTAACATAGCAAATTCCCAACTCTTGAAGAGCACCTAGCTGTCATCCCTCCATTTGATAGATAGACTCTGTACATTTCAGCCAGAAAAGTGAACCCTCCAAATCATTATCTGTTGCACTCCCAGGTAGCCTACAGAGGGCCTGGGTAGAGGTGATTCAGACACCTGTTCTCAGGAGTGACCTCTAAGGAAGCTTCCAGGCTTCAAGAGCAGCAGCTTCTTCTGGAAGTACTCAAATGATGCTTTGTCTGTTGGGACTCTTTATTTTATTTTATTTTATTTTATTTTATTTTATTTTATTTTATTTTTAAGATTTACTTATGTATTTGACAGACAGAGATCACAAGTAGGCAGAGAGGCAGGCAGAGAGAGAGAGAGGAGGAAGCAGGCTCCCCGCTGAGCAGAGAACCTGATGCAAGGCTCGATCCCAGGACCCTGGGATCATGACCTGAGCGGAAGGCAGAGGCTTTAACCCACTGAGCCACTCAGGCGCCCCTTCAGGACTCATTTTAATGGAGAACTTCTTCAATGAATGGAGATGAATGTATGTCTCTTCTGGTTGCAAATGAACCCCACCACCACAAAAGAATGTAAAAAAGAATCTTTATAACCCTGGATCTTGATTTACACCCAGATTAACCTCAAATCCAACTATCTCCCTTAGTATTTTAAGGTTTTCATTTTGACCTTTTTCTAGAGATATATAAAATTACCTTAGGAATATAGAAACAATATAATTAAGTTAATATTTACACACATCCTCGTTCCCTCCAACTTCACAAGTAGGCTTCACATTAGTCCAGTGTATTAAATAACAGTACTAGATGTTGGCTAATTGAACATAATAAAAAATAATAAATAAATAAATAAATAAATGAAACAGGTGAAGAAACACTTGTCAACTACCAAACTATTCTCTCTAGCAGCACCATCTCCTGCTTCCCTTTTATTTCCAGCTCTACCTCCGAATCACCCATTTTCTCTGCCCTGGCTGTCTCCAGAGCTGTAGTGGAAATCAGACTTCTATATTCTGATTGGCCTCTTTCAAAAATATATTTCAGCCTCGCCCAAATTTTCAATGTGGTTTCTGATTTCTGAGGGCTTAAAATATTCATGGAGGGCTTAAAACATACCAGTTATTATAGTGGGCCCTTAGATAAGGAAGAGGGGGCTGGAAGAAAAGGAGGAAAAAGGGGGACAGGAGGAGGAAGAGGAGACGAAGGCACAAAGAGAGGGGAGGAAGGGAGCAAAGGAAGGTGAAAGGGAAGGAGAAGACAGAGCAGGTTCCAGACTTAAGCCAAACCAGCCCTGCATGAATGTCTCCAGGTACCTTGGAAGGTCTGCAACTTCACCAGCTTGCGAACATTGCCTGTGCTATCATCCCTCTTGACCCAGATGACGAGTCGATCTGAAGGGCTTCCCGTCATTTTATAGAAAAACTGCAGGCACTGCTGCTTTCTCTTTGGGTAAAGAATCCGGGACTCTAGGAGGGCTGCCTCTTCTGCCATCCCCGAGCTGGTGCTGAAGTGCATGAAGTAGCCAGCGCCTGTTGGGAGGAGCAGCCCAGTGAGACATCTCCAGTGGCCCCCACCCCGGGGCACCCTGGGGCCCCGTAAAGTGAATCAGTGAGCAACAGCCATTACCCAGGCAGCAAAGCCAGAACCCTTCTGGGGAAAACTAAAAGAAATGAAAAGAAAGTGGGGTGTCTTCTTTCTGCCTCCATGGACAGACTCCCTGGTGAAAGCCCCAGCTCCCCATTGCCTTTGTCCCCAAGCTCATGAAATGTACTCCTCTGACTTAATGAGATATGGACTTCAAGCAAAGCTTGATGGAATTTAGTGTCTTTGAGCTGAATACTATTTTCCTTATCTGTTTTCTTGTTTAGAGATCCATTCCAAGGAAAAGAGCCGATTTCCTAGCTGTAGAAAGACAATGGGATTCCTATGTTTACGGACTGGAATTGAAATATTTGCAATGATAAGGGTTCTGTCTCTCCTGTTTCTAGCCTTAATTGGATGCATTATCGGTGGCAAAGTCATCTTTACCGAGAGATAAGAAGGGCATTCAAGGCTTATTACGGGACTAGTTGAGGATTTGTCCTGAATGTAAAGAAAGCTTTGAAAGAACACTGAAAAGGAGGGTGAGAAGTGTCTGGGTTTATAACCAACCTGAGGTCTGCTCAACTCCTATATCTTAGAGCTCTCTTCCCGCAAAATGGCAGGCAGCTAAAGGAATACATCATTTGGAAAATCGGCACATCACAAGGAAGCATAAAGAATGATTCTTGCGTATAAAGAAGTCCTTTAAATTGTACTCCAAAATTCAGCTTCTTACCAAAGTATCCACTCAAAATATCTCATAAAGTAAAAACAAAGTGAGCACCTAAGACAGTTTTAGGTACTTTGGCCCTGTGGCTCTCCACTTCGTCCTGCCTCATATGTGGGGCATTGTACCTTCCATGATGGCAACAATCATCACTTTTTGAATGGGCTCTCTACAAAGCTTTAAAAATATCTAATGGCTTTAATATTATATTAGGAAAAATTATACTTTCTTGCATGTTATTCTCGGTATTTGAGCTTACTAGCCTGAGCTCTTGGCATTGTGAATTACTGAGTGCTTTGGTTAAATAAAACCAGTGCCTGGGTTAGCTCACATGGCTAAGGTCTTCAGATGGTCCTTTCTGAGGAATTCCACCCGGGTGTACTGAGGGATAGGAAATGAGAGTCTAATAACCCAGGTTTGGGTGTTGGGAGACCTGAATTCTTGCCCACCCAGGGCCGCTAATTCGAAAGTGTCCATTCATCTCTCCTGGTTTCAAATGGGAAGTGGCTTCTATCCCAAGGATCCTTCATGTTCTTTGAGTCTCTACATCTACCACAATGCCACCAGTGGTCTCTAGCTGCCCAAGTTCACCTGGTAAAACTTTTCTAGATATTTCTCCTGGGGTGTAGTCCTTTCCTTTCCTATTAAGGTGCTGGGACACTGTTCTAACACGTTTCCCTCATAGGATGGTCACTCTTCTGTTCAGCTGGAAATTGTATAGTAACCTAGCAAAAGTCCACAGGAGAGATTGGATGAGATACTATGATGGAAATTTAGAGGGAACTTCAGACTGAGATCACCCTTTGGACACTGGAGATTATGTGTTTGATAATACGATGGGTGGCATAGACTTTCACCCATTGCCATGACCGGAGGAAGAGCAGCCATTGTTTGTGACCTCTGACCCCAGTGGCATGGCTTCTGGGTGATCAGCTGGGTCCCTTCTGTGAAGGAAATCCAATTGACTCACACGGGCAGAGACTGAGGGACTTTGTAACAGCCTGATCTTTAAAAACTGATTATGATCTATAGGGCCAAGATTATATCTGAAACAGGCACAACATAAAAGGATGTTAAAATAGAAATAAAAAAATAAATGGAACCTCTAGACAGAAAGGGAAGATGGGAAAAAATGGAGAGGGAAGCTGCTGGTCTGCAGCTGGAGGTTTTCTATACGTTAGGTTCTTCTATCTTTGCTGGTATCATATCCTGGACCAGTTAGAGAGATTTTCAAAAGCGAAGACTTAAAAAAGGACACCAACAAAAACAACTACCCATGGTTAGAATTAGCAAGGGGTGGAGCCAGGTTTCGAATCCAGGTCCATCTGATTTTGTGATCTTTCCACTACACAAACCACTCATAAGAACTATCTGAAGCCATGCCATCCAACAGGGGACTACCCAACATATGTGGCCACTAAGCCTTTGAATGGTGGCCAGTCCAAACTGACATGTGCTATAATACCGAGTATAAAAAATGTGGAGTAGCTCATTAATAACTTTACTATTAATTACATGTCAAAATGCTAATATTTTGAATATATTGGGTTAAATAAAATGTATGGTTAAAAAGAATTTCTCTTGGGGCGCCTGGGTGGCTCAGTGGGTTAAGCCGCTGCCTTCGGCTCAGGTCATGATCCCAGGTCCTGGGTTCGAGCCCCACATCGGGCTTTCTGCTCAGCAGGGAGCCCGCTTCCTCCTCTCTCTTTGCCTGCCTCTCTGCTTACTTGTGATTTCTCTCTGTCAAATAAATAAATAAAATCTTTAAAAAAAAAAAAAAGAATTTCTCTTGTTTCATTTTTATGTGGCTCCTAGAAATTTCACATTGCGTATGTGGCTTGCCTTATAGCTGTATCGTAGGGTACTGCTCTAGATACGTTACCTTTATTTACAAAACCATGTCTTATCAACCATATGTCTATGCTAGTTTTACCATCACTTAAAGGTATCTTTCTTTTGCATGCCCGGAAACTACATACTTTTTATTGAGTTGATAATTAAGATATGAGAAATGTTCTTTGCGCTTGCCTGGATTTCCAGGTTTGATAACTAACATTGCATTTGAGGCAAAACCTGCCTGTTGTCATTCCCTAATTGAACCTGGTGAACAATCTCAGCGTGCTTAATTTCCGCCTTCACTCACCTCTGCATTGTCCCACCAAGGTGTGATCCACTTGTCCGGACTGAGTGCCGTCCTCATGGACCCAGTCAGCATCGTCTCTGGTACCCTGAATCATCCCACAGATGTTTGCTTTCTCAAAAGCACAGTGGTCCAAAAGTGTGTGAGTTGTGGCTGCAAATGATTTTTTTGTCCTCTGGTTAAAAATTTAAGTCATCTTGTTTCACAGACCTAATGTCTTAAGCTAAAAAGACCTCATTGTTTAGACACAGCACATTTTCTTGACTTTTCCTTAATGCAAATCCCGCTGTCACCCATTACATCTTAGAACATCCAACATAGCTGCGGCCCTACCCACCTCCCAGAGTCAAAGGATAAAAAGGCCCGTCGTCGTGCTTTGCTGTAAATGTCAACCAAGAACTCCTTTAGGTCAAGAAGTGGGTACCTGGTAAATCTTTGCATTTAGTACATCTTCTGTCCATGCATACTGAACAGAATTTAAAAATGTGTCCCTGGGGGTGCATGGGTGGCTCAGTGGGTTAAAGCCTCTGCCTTCAGCTCAGGTCATAATCCCAGGGTCCTGGGATCGAGCCCCGAATGGGGCTCTCTGCTCTGCAGGGAGCTTGCTTCCTCCTCTCTCTCTCTGCCTACCTCTCTGCCTGCTTGTGATCCCTGTCTGTCAAATAAATAAATAAAATCTTTAAAAAAAAAATGTCTCTAAAGACTAAAGGGTCACTTTAGAAAACAACCCATCTCTGAGCACTAGATGACTCTAGAACAACTAGCTTGGGTAAAGAACTTTTCAGGATAAAAGATACTTTCAAGACCATCCCCTATCCTGAGCTTTCCACAAGGATACACCCTTCATAAGGACACTGAAGAAGCTGGACAATTATAGCCCCTTACATCATTGGTCCAATACTTTTACTTTGTAAAATACGACCACAAAATTGATTTTCATAACCCTCCTGTAACAAGGCAGGTGTTACAATTTTTTCTACTCCAGAGATAAACTAAGGTTATGTGGTTTGTCCATTTTCCTTAAGTAGAACAGGAAGGAACAGCAAAGGCAATGTAGGGGAAACTGAAGGGCTGGGTGGAAACTCTGTTGAGGTTTGTATACCTACTTCTCAGACCCAGCGGTACTCACTGCAATTGTACATTCGGTTCAGCCTCTCTAAATCAGTGGCACTGAAATCCAGACGCTGCCCAATGATGGTGTTGAACTCAGGGATCTTGGCCGTGATGGTAGGAGCACTGTCGTTCTTGTTAAATGAGAAAGGCTCATAGTGCATCAAAGATTCATAGTCATAGGGCGTATTGAGGTCTGTGATGACGGTGTCATCATAGATGTTAAAATTGTGCTCAAAACCTAACAGAGAGAGAAGCCACAGGTCCTGTTCAATTACATTGTTTCTTCTGTCCTGCCCTCTTTAACTAGATTTTAAGCAGAGACCCAGTGACCCAAAAAAAAGAAAGAAAAAAAGAGAAAAAGGACGAATAGTTGATTTAAATATATATACATATTTAACATGTTTTATAATTAGCATGAGGTACATGAAATTAACACACATTATTAATAGTAACAAATAATATGATGATATTAAATTCTATAATAGTATATACACTTATAAAAGTTAAAACTATATTAAAAAATAGAAAGATGTGTTATAATTAATGGATAAATTTTACATACAAATTATTAAATATATGTACATATATTTTTTAATTTTTATTTATTTTTTAAATTTCTTTTCAGTGTTCCAGAATTCATTGTTTATGCACCACACCCAGTGCTCCATGCAATACGTGTCCTCCGTAACACCCACCACCGGGCTCATCCAACCTCCCACCCAAGGCAAATATATGCATATATTTAAATCAAAGATTCATTTTACAAATGAACAAATAAATGAATAAATGTGTGTGTATGTATATGTTTAAGGTTTTAAGGAAGAGAAGATAAAATGTCAAAGTGGAGGTATGTATTCCGAACAGGAGGAAAAGGAATTTCTGGATTCAGGAAAATACTCAGGATTGATACATCTTGCTAACAGGCAAGTACCTCATCCACCAAGAGCTATACCTGGCCAGCTCTTCCATGGGTTAGAAAAAAGAAATCCAAGGGGCAGAGGGAAAGGGAAACAGCTGTCAAGAAAGGGGTGTCTTGGCAATCAAGGTTCACACACTTTTTCAGAAATAGCCTCTTGGAGAGAAAAATAAAATAGGAAGAATAAAACTGACTTTCCTTTCAAAATAGAAAAGGAAAATACTTTTAGGGGATCAGCCCAAGGTAATATATGCTGCCATGTGGAATGCTGAAATGAGAAATCGGTCAGATGTTTTTTTAATCCATGAGCCATCAGGACTTTACTGTTTCAGTTGCAATAATGGGAAGTTCACAGATTTTTAATTTCCTTCTTAGGGAGTGACAGGAAAACTTAGTGAGATGCTTTCGACTCCCCCATCATGACTTCCCATCTTCAGGGTCTTCTTTTCTAGCTTCCCATCCAGCTGTTTGTAACAATTAAAGGGAAGAACATGTAACCACCATGGAAAGACATCAACGCAGGTGCATTTAGGACTGAAGATGAGCCACACAATGGCGGTCACCAGGTGCTAGAGAGGGATTCTCTAAATGCTTTTGGAAAAGCCAAAGAACCCTGTTGATCAACACTTTAGCTGTAAAATGAGAATACCAGTGCTTCATCCTCCTAAATCATGGGATTTCATGGAGACCACCCTTGGAAGGGATCAAAGCATATTCAAAGGTGGCACAGGACTGTAATAAATAAATGACCCAAACAGGGAAGGGAGAAGCATTTGGTCCTAGGTTGTCCTACCCTAAGGGATACAACTGTAAAGAATATCTGACCAGTGTGAGGACCGGGGCTTGGTCTGGGCTCTCCCTGTGACTCCTGGTGAGATCTTAAAAACAGCACATTCAAATTCACTGGATAGTTTTTCCTTAACTTTCACTAAATCATCAGGTTAGGGTCACCTGGGTGGCTCAGTGGGTTAAGCTGCTGCCGTCAGCTCAGGTCATGATCTCAGGGTCCTGGGATCGAGTCCCACATTGGCCTCTCTGCTCAGCAGGGAGCCTGCTTCCCTCTCTCTCTCTCTGCCTGCCTCTCTGCCTACTTGTGATCTGTCTCTGTCAAATAAATAAATAAAATCTTTTTAAAAAAATTAAAAAATAAAAAAATAAAGTGGTCGCTCCATTTTAATAAATAAATAAATAAATAAATAAATAAATAAAATCATCAGGTTAGAATAGATCCTTTTATTCTTTATTATTCAAGGATTCTTATCTGAAAGCTTTACCAAATACATGTTTTGAATAATTTTTTAAGATGTTATGCAACACCTTTTTGCTGTGCCTACTGTGTACATACTGGGAGCTGTGCTCAGTAGTGTGCTCAGCTGTGCTCAGTGTCCTGGCAGCAACAGGACAGGCGAGGTCCTGTTTTCAGGAACTCGAAGCTGAGAGCCTTGAAGAGGAAGTGACATTATAAACCAGAGGCCAGTCGGCAAATCCTTTGTATAAAGGAAAATATTTTTGACTTTGCAAGTCATGTGGTCTCTGTCAAGCTACTCAACTCTGTCACTGTAGCACAAAAGCAGCCATGGAAATATGTAAATACATGGGCATGACTGTGTTCCCATGAAACTTTATTTACAAAAAGCAAGTGAATATGGACCATGGGCTGTAGTTTGCGTACTCCTGCTGGACCCTAGAAATTGAAGTCTTTCCTTGGTTGAAGAGAACAGATCCAAAAAACACAATTCTGGCTTAAGAAATGGAGATATAGTTGGGGAGAGAACTTCGTTGCCAACACTGTATCATCTTCGGTTGAAGGGTAGTATTGTCATCAACAGAAGACAAGATGCAGTAGACGTTTTAAGTTACCCTGAGCAATAATACTGCCCTTGCTTACCATCTTAATAATCTGACATCTCATTGGAGAACAGTTCTCCAGTGATAGCAGGAAATTTAGATATATGGAATTATACCTGATGAAAATATAGGTAAGAGATAAGCAATGTATGTTGAGTTACTCATGCTCAACCAAGAACTGAGCAAGTCTGAAAATTACCTGGGCAAATGTGCTGGTTCCCTCTGAGAAAGGGAAACTCATTTGCTGAAAATCATTCTAAAAGCACTAATCATTGTGTTCTTCAAAGCTTGAAAGTGTGAATGTTCTCTACATCATTACTTAATGCTCATCAGAACCAAGTTTATGTACAGGAGGGTAAGAAATCCAAGCCTCTAGGCAAATAGAGACAAAATCTAATAGTGCCCTGAGTCTTACAAGGGGATATTAGGTCCTATCACCAATGACCCCACTCTCCTTCTCCACCTGCCCAGACCCAGTTATAACACAATTACATCCAGGAGACAACTACATTATATTTGATATATTATTTCAAGTAAGAAGAATATTACTTGACCTCTAGCTCAGTGTTGGGTGGTAGGATGGGTGAAAGTGTGTGCGGGGGTGGAGGTTCAATCCTGGTTGTATTAGGTTTTTACAAATGATACGGCTTTCCTCCTTTCCCCACCATTTCACATTCGTAGACATATCAGAACATGAGGGACCCGGATCAAGAAACTCCTGAGGTGATTTTGATCCACCATACTTCAAAATGAGCTATTCTAGCAGAAGTCCTTTGGGGATTTGTATTTAATTTTAATGTATGACAAGATCTTACGAGTCCCTAAAAGTAAAATTATTATAGACACGTTGTTATATATGAACACATATATGAAACTGGAATCTTAATAAAACAAATAAACCCTCGCCTCATGAATGTCACATATGGTAATAGTTAAGGCATTTTAATACGTCAAGGTTTTATTAATCTATTGCTACCAAAAAGAATGTTTTTCTACTTCCTCAACCAATTCCTAATTAAAATCTAGGTGTTTTCAGAAATACAGTATTGATTTTTTTTTCTAGCACATTGGGAAACTGTTCAATAAAATTGTTTTACTCTCTCTTCCCCACGAAAATATTAAATAAAATCTTTAGAAAGGAGGGAGATGGGGGTGCCTGGGTGACTCAGTTGGTTTAATGTCTGCCTTGGGCTCAGGTCATGATCTCAGGGTCCTGGGATCAGCCCCAAGGCATTGGACTTCCTGCAAATCCGGGAGTCTGTTTCTCCCTCTGTGCCTCCCCCTACTCATGTGCTCTCCCTCTCTCTCTTTCTCGAATAAATAAGTAAAATCTTTCAAAAAGAAATGTTTTAGTATACTCAAAAACTATCTACTTATTTGTCTCAAACAACTAGGAAAAGTGGTGTCCAAGGAAGTCTAAAGAAGCTAAAGAACATAGAAATTGTTAGAATAACACCCCTGCATAACAGTAAGTAAAATAAGACTGTGCTATCCTTTGCATAATATGTCTGGAGGCAGAAGGATAGAGGTACTTACAAAGGAGGAAGGAAGAAGACAGGAGGAAGAAAGACAGGCAAATTTTGATTAACTAGAACTCAGACTACCAGTCAGAATGAACACAATCGGGGTGACAATTTCAGATAAAACAATTCATTTTTGTTGTCGTTTTATTTTGTTTTTAAACATCTGTCATTGATTTGGCAAAGCACCGAAAAGGTTCTTGAGTATATATTAGGGTGATCATATGTTCAGCTAAACTCCATGCAGACTCCTAGGCCTACATGTGATCTCACATCCAGAAAAATGACTATGACATCCTCAGGGGATGTCAGGTGACTACGACAGGAAAATAGCATTTTAGGTAGATTTTCAACAAAAACACTGAAACAAAGCAAAGGCTTCTGATCAACTTCCAATTAACATTGAGTTAGCCAACATATACCATTCCCTAAGGCCCTTATCTGGGGTCAGTTATGATCAGATGAGCACAGGTCCCAGGAAAGGCCAACAAATCATACCCTTTTCCTATTCTGTGTTCCCAGCTGAGGCTTCTATCCACACACAGATGCTGTCTGGACATCCCAGGGTCGGTTCCAGCAAGTGATAAATGTAACAGCGAATCCCATCCAAGTTCCTTGGGTTTCTACCCACCTGGAAGAATTTCATCCCACCAGATGTTCACATAATCATCTCGGTCAGTTCTTGACTGCTCATGGTAAAATCCCAAAGCATGGAGGATCTCGTGCTCAATGATGGCCTTATAGTCACATCCCTGGCCAATGGAAAGGTTCTGTCCCACGTGATGATCACCAACCTCAGACCAGCACCTTTAAAGAAGAGAAGAGGGAAATTTTCTCCTCATGAACTCTCAAGTGGCTATAATTCATAGGGTTCCAGAACACAAATTTGAAGGAAGTTAGGTTTGACTAGAAAAAGAAATTGTCAATAGCATTCTCATAAGCTAACAGTTCAAAATAAGGGACTGGTTAAATGAACAACATTTCCTAAAGCGAATATTAAGTAGAATTTTAAAGTGGTGGTCCATGGCTCCATGGATCCATGGGTGGCTCAGTGGGTTAAAGCTTCTGCCTTCAGCTCAGGTCATGATCTCAGGGTCCTGGGATCAAGCCTAGCATTGCATTGGGCTCTCTGCTCAGCAGGAAGCCTGCTTCCTCCTCTCTCTCTGCCTGCCTCTCTGCCTACTTGTGATCTGTCAAATAAATAAATAAAATCTTAAAGAAAAAAAAGTGGTGGTCCATTATAGAAGTAATAATATACTCAGAGGCAAATCAATCCTAATAATGCACCAAGTAGAAAGATATAAAAATTGGCATTCCTTCTCACCTTCACAAGCCCAAAGGGCGTTCTACAGAATAACATATTGTTTTGTACCACAATATTAAGTTGTCTCTGGGTGGTGGCTATGGTTGATTTAAATTTTCTCCTTTATACTGAAATGAATTTCCAAATTTCCTATAGTGAACAGGCGTAAGGTTTATGATCATGAAAAAGAACCTCATTAAAGAAGCAAGTCCATTTCTTTGGCTATTAGCCGATGCACGGTGTTCTGAAAGCACAGAGCTGACCACCTATCATTTCTGAAAGGCTCGGGCCAGAAGGACCCCATCACTTCCCACAGAAGACAGTAGACTCAGGAGCTCCTGGCGGATTCTCCACATTCCTCATAGTGCAGCCTCTTGCCTCCTTTATTTCCTAACTATTTTTTGTCTTTTTCCATGAATCCATCTTTCCTCCTCCGTTAAGCAAATCTGAAGCTTCCCATGAATTGTTTCCTCATCTGCTTTAAGTTGTGGAAGAGGATCTGTTCTCGAACCAGTGCTCAACAGAATCAGAGATTGACCCATACTTTTAAATGTGACCAATGGATTCCAAGTTCTTTGGTGACAATCACATTGTCTTACCTGCGTTTTCCCGGAGATTATTAATATCATATGCCTTCAAATGCTAATGGATCTGACTTTTACTCAAAGGCATATCTTAATTATCTTCTAACAACATTTTGAGGGGTAATTTACATACCATGAAATTCAGCAATTTTAAGAATACAATCAATGATCTTTTGTAACTTCACTGAGCTAAGCAAACATCACAGCCATCAGTTTGCCTCTCTGACAGCGGCATTTCATTACCAAATCAGTCGATTCTGAGATAGCTAAAGTCCAGACGAAGCACTTACTATTTATCTTTTTTTAAAAAGCATCCCTCCTCCAAAGGAAACGTGTAAGTTGCAAAAATGCCACAACTCTGCAGCTCTCAGTCTTTTCCCTTGTCTTTCTAAAAAAGCCCCGTTAACTTACCATTTCCAGTGACCTTAGCCCTGAAGAGTTTGGGGCCAGTTTAGGGCAGTTTATTGCCCCAGACCATCTTCCTCCCCTTTCCCTTCTCCTAAGTTACATGTAACAGAGACACCTCCTGGCCATGGGCAGTCAGAATCTCCCAGACTCAGGGTTTCCAGCCAACGTCCCTCAAAGCTGACCTACCCCTTCATCAAGTACTTGGGGATTGAGTTACAAACTAAAAAGAAGCCCTGAGAATTTTGCTAGGAAAAAGAGAACTTTTAGAGAGTGATCTCATTAGCTTCATTTCATTTTTAACAGAAAAGGAAAAGAAAAGAAAAAGTGGTAGCTAAAAATGGAAATAAAAATGTTAAGAAAATGAAGGGTTTTTTTTCCCTGAAATCCTAAATAAATAATTAAAGGCTTTGGTACTTTCTACAAGCACAAAGGTTGCCAAGGAACAAGATGAAAAGGTCAAAAACAGAGAACCTCTAAAATTGGTGCACTTGGCAAGGCCCAAGGTATACTTTACATGCTTTTTCTTCACATAAAAACAAACTGTGCAAATACTATTGGTTATCTTCACTTACGTACCCCAAAGGAACCTCAGCACATGTCCAGAAACACATTCACTATCTTACTCCTAAAGTGGTTCTCCTGGCAACATTCCCAAACTTGGTGAATAAAGTTACCACACGTCCATCACTGAATCAAAAATCAGAGACTTCTTTGATTCCTCTTTCTTCTTAACCCCTCATGTAGACAGGCAGACAGCTCTTGAGAAGTCTCCCTGTTTTCATAGTTCTGAAATCCATTCACTCCTCTTCATTTCGACTGCCTCTTCATTTGTGTGGGTCCCCTTTTCTTTCTGTCCTGGACAACTGAGACATTCTTTCATTGGTCTCCTGCCACCACTCGTACCCATACATCAATTCTTTTTCCACTGTTGCTAGAGTAATCTTTCTAAAATGGAAAACTGAACATAATGAATGAGTCATGCCCTAAATGGTGGATTCCCTCACACATGGTTTGTCTTTTACCAGACTCCTGTTTATCATCCTGGTTCCATGACTCACCCCTCTGCCCCTTATACACTCAGAACTGAATGAATTCTCCAAGTAAGCCAGATTCATGTTTAGGTTTGTTTTTCCCTTCTGTCTCTCTCTTCCTCTTTTTCTTCCTTCTTCTTCCTTCCCCTTCTCTCTTCTCTCCCTCTCTTCCCATCCCCCATTCTGTCCTTCCCTTTCCTCTGCCTCCCTGTCCTCTTACAGCCCATGCACTCCCTTCAGTGGGTATAACTATTTACTCGTTGTTTCTCCACCACTCCCAAGTGCCTACTCTAAACCTTGTGAGGTCTAAGACCGTCTCTTGCTTCTTTGTATCCAGAGATGGGCACACTTCCTGGCACTTCGTAGCTGTACAAAAATTTCATTTGTAATAAGAGTCTGAGCCAAGAAAGCAATTACTCAAGTAAGTAAAGGTAGTTGACCTTTATCTAAGTGATGATCACAACTTAACTTTTGTTACTACTATTTTTGGCATTTTTTTTTTCTTAAGAGGCTAAATCATGCACTAAGTTCCTTCCTCCTCTGTGTTATCCATCCATGGTGAACAAAAATGCTGACAGAACTAGACAACCAAATCCAGGCAACTTCTAGAGGCAGTGTGGGGAACTGCAGCAGGAGGAAATGTCTCCAGGTGGGCCTTAAAGACACACACATTTGCAGTCACAGCTGGTGGTCCCTTGGCTTCCCAACCTCATCTAGCCCAGGTTCGTTGACATAAATATCACTGAAAAAAAAAAAGAGCTTCTTTCTTGATATACCCTTTATTTCTCCTGGGAAATAAATAACTACACACTACATCTACAGCTTTTCAAAGAGGTCCAGCCAACAACACACCATAATTTAAACGAGTACCATAAAAAAGGCTGTATAATTTATACTTTAATACACCTGACTTAGAAGAAAAAGTACTATAATTTAAAACATGACCTAAACCCAGGAAAAAAAATTGAAATGAATCTTCCTAGACCCAGAGGTATCCAAAACAAACAAACAAACAAACAAAAACAAAAACCCTCATTCTCCATCTAGATCATTAAAAACATTACAGACTTTAAAAACTCACAGAGAAAGATTTGATTTTGCTTTTAGTTTCTTTCCAGTTTCTTCTTTTGAAAGGCATGTATCACTTTTATAAACAAAAAGAGGTATGACTACACGCTTCGTAAAATTTCATTCTTACCCTTCAAACTTCTGAAATATGATGTATGAGCTTTCTCCTTCATAGGGCTTGAAATCCACACAGGACTTGAGGCGGAACATTTCAAAGGCATAAAGAATGGCTCCTTTGGCATTCAGCCCTGCAGAAATCAGTAAAAATATCAACGAGCATTACTTAGATCTTAGATAATATACATAACATAGTTGGAGAAAATCTTGCCGGCACATGAAATCCACAGAGGTCCAGGATATATTTTTTGGTAGTAAGCAGATTCCTTGGAAACTAAAACTATAAAACTAGTCACATATATAAACATTATTTATGACCTTTAAATACACAATGTTAATATACTAACAAAGTAAGAATATACTTGTGTGTGTAGCTGAACAAAATTATGAACTCCCTTCCTCATTTCCTCCCTTCCCCTTCCCAACTCAAGGGGAGATCCTGAGGGCACTGCCCCAGCAGAGTTAAGCCACAGAGCAGAAGACAGAAGGGACTGCAAGCCATTTCTCTCTCCTGAGTGAATAAAGCATCCAGAGAGAAGCAGTGAGAATGGTGTGTACACCAGTCTAAAAAGATACACCCTCTTGCAGGTGGAAGAGAGCAGAGATTAGAGAGGTGTATGGGGTCTGAAGGCACATGGAGCACAGATGGTCTGTCACCCTGTTTCCCTGCAAGACCCCTGGGGAGATGGCAAAACTACAGGTAGCCCTGAAAACAACCTTGGAAAAGATTTTTATGACTCAGTCTTAGATCCAAAGCAGCAGAAGCCTAATGGATCTGAAGTGGCTAGAACAGTAGATGCTTACCAGTAACCTGTAGGTTAGGACCAGTGACCAAATGTCTTTTCTTTCCCCTAACATGCACGTGCCGTGGCATTGCACAAGACAAGCGTGAGGTGGGGAGGAAAGATACTCCAGAGGAACAGAGATTACGTTTCACTTAGTATGTGGTTTTGGTTTTTTTTTTTTCTCCTCCCATCAACTCACTGAAGGTGGAACTCTAAGTTGAAATTTAAGCTCAGTTATATAAAGTTAAATTGTATTTGTTGTATGTTTGATTTTGTGCACTCTCTCAAAGAGTTTATAATTCTTGGCAGTTTACCAAGTACTTACTTTATGTTTTCCCGGCCCTTATTTCATTTAATAAACCATGAAATTGGAGATTCCATAGTTCAGATGTCATAGAATTATACTAAGGTCATTAAATAAATCAGTGGAATGATCAGTAAATGACTTGTGGACACAACATGGGTAACAACAAGAGTATGCATTAGGCCTACTGAAAGACTTTTATGAAATTTTATCTATTCTTTGTGGCATCTAGAATATGAATATTTATACCCAAGACAGATTAATTGTCACAAAAGTTTAAGAAAATAGACCAGAGACAATGTAACTGGGGCAAAATATTTGCAAAATACAAATCTGACAAAAGACTTGTGTCTAGAATACATAAAGAACTACAACTCAAAGGAAAATAGACA
The DNA here is from genome assembly GCF_902655055.1 of Lutra lutra. Classification (NCBI taxonomy): domain Eukaryota; kingdom Metazoa; phylum Chordata; class Mammalia; order Carnivora; family Mustelidae; genus Lutra; species Lutra lutra. Next base: position 59,142,370 of record NC_062283.1, read on the forward strand.
AATAAACTTTTTTAATGGTCAAAATATTTAAGCCGGTATTTCACAAAGGAAGACATACAAATGACCAATAATCAAACAAAAAAGAAAGTGAAACAACAATAAATAAACTAAAACAACCATTAAATACCACTACATGTCCACCAACATGGCTAAAATTGAAAAGATTAACAACACGAATATTGGCAAAGATGTGTAGTAAATGAACTTTCATTCATCGTTCATGGAAGTTTGTAAAATGGTACAAGCACTTTGAAAGAGATCCAACACTAAACCTACCTCTATATTATAACCCAGCAATTTCACTTTAGATGTTTACACCAGAGACATAAAAACATATATTCAAAACGGGAATGTACAGGAATGTTCATAGTAGCTTTAGTCTTAATAACTCAAGCACAGAATCAACCCAAGTGGCTATCAATAGGGGATCAGTTGAACACGCTGTGATATTCTGTATTCAAGCAATGGAATACCACTCAATAATAAGAAGGAACAAATTACTGATGTCCACAACACTGGTGAATCTCGAAAACATTTTACTGAATAATCAAAAAAGGAATAAAAAATGATTCTATTTTGTATGAAATTCTAAAACAGGCAAAACTCACCTATGATTAAAACAATGAAAAAGTTATTTCTGGAAGGGTGAGAGTACTATGAAAGTAGGTGGGAGAAATTTCTGGGTTAATAAAAGGGCTCCATATCTTAATAGAAGTTGTATGAATATTATTACATTGTATAAGTGTAATGTATAAATTATAAGGTGTCTAAATATTTTAAAACTCATTGAACTGTACACTTAAGACTCCATGCATTTTACTGTATGTACATTTTACATTAAAAAGAACCATAAACAAACATTAAACTTTAGTTAAAGATACATATGCTGCAGTGTTTGGGGTAAGGCACACTGGTCCATGAAATTTACTTTGAAGTGTGTCAGGAAGAGAATGTATTGATAGAAGGATACAAGGATGGACAGGATGGTTCCATAAGATAGAGCAAATGTAGCAGAATGATGTTTGTATAATGTAGGTTGATGAGTACACGAGTGTTCACTGCACAGTTGTTTTATATATTTAAAATTTTTCATAATAAAATGTGGAAAAGAAAAAGACAATAATTACAAACTTTAAAGAAGGGGAAAATACCTGTTAAATTCTATTTCCAGTGGGGGGGAAAAATGCCCTTCAAAATGAAGGCAATAAAGAAGTTATTTTGGAGAAAGAAGAGAATTTGTCACCAACAGTTTTAATCTATAAGAAATGCTAAAGGAAGGGGCAGCTGGGTGGCTCAGTCAGTTAAGCATCCAACTCTTAATCTAGCTCAGGGCTTGATCTCAGTGTTGTGAGTTCAAGCTCCATGTTGGGCTCCATGCTGGTTATGTAGCCTACTCAAAAAGAAAAAAAATATATTGCTAAAGGAAGTTCTTTAGGCTAAAGAGAAATGACACCACATAGAAACTTAAATCTCCAGGAAGAGTGAACAACACCAGAAATTCCAAGTATAAAAGTAAATATAAAGACTACTTTTCTTCATTAATTACATTAAGTGACAACTGATTAAAGCAAAAAAATGATAACACTATTATGAGGTTTATAAAATATATAGTTGAAAAGTATAAGCCAACAATAATACAAAAGAAAGGGTTACAAATGGAATTATTGTGGTGTAAAATGCTTACATTTTATGCAAAATGGCATAATATTAAGTCTAAGTACACTGTCACATGTTAAGGTTACAAATTGTAATCCCTACAGCAAAACCTTTCAAAATAATACAAAGGGATTGAGCTAAAAAACCACTACAAGAACCAAATGAAATATTAAATTGTTGGATCTAATCAAAAGAAGCCAGAAAAAGAAGAAATAAAAGAAAAATAGAAGGCAAATAATAACTGATAGTTCTAAATCAAACTATATCAATTATTACATTAAATATAAATAAGGGAAGAGAGGAAAAAATAAAACAGGATGAAACCAGAGAGGGAGACAAACCATAAGAAACTCATAATCTTAGGAAACAAACTGAGGGTTGCTGGAATGGAGGAGGGTGGGGGGGATGGGGTAACTGGGTGATGGACATTGGAGAGGGTATGTGCTGTAATAAGCACTGGCTATTATATAAGACTGATGAATCACAGACCTGTAACCCTGAAACAAATAGTACATTATATGTTAATTAATTGAATTCATATTAAAAAATAAATAGAAAAAATTAAAAATTAAAACTGAAAAAAAGTAAATAGACCAAATGTTTCAATTGAAATTCAGAAGTTGATACAGTGGATAAAAATGTGGGACCCAGGGGCACCTGAGTGGCTCAGTGGGTTAAAGCCTCTGCCTTTGGCTCAGGTCATGATCCAGAGTCCTGGGATCCAGCCCCGCATAGGGCTCTCTGCTCAGCAGTGAGCCTGCTTCCTCCTCTCTCTGTGCATGCCTCTCTGCCTCCTTGTGATCTCTGTCTGTCAAATAAATAAATAAATAATCTTAAAAAAAAAAAAACTGTGGGACCCAGATATATACTGCCTAAAAAAGAGACATTTAAATATAAAGACAACGATAGGTTAGGAATAAAAAACTAAAAAAGATACACAGTGAAAACACTAAGTTTAAAAAAAAAACTGGTATAGCTATATTTAAATTAGACAAAGTAGACTTCAAAATAAAGAGGATTACCAGACATAAAGAGAAATTTCCCTAAACAATAGGTCAATTTAGCAAGATGATAGAGTAATGTACTTGTCCAAAGGAGCAGTTTCATGAAAATGCTAAAAGAATAAATAAACACACAATTATAGTTATTAACAACTCTCTCTCAGTAGCAGATAAAACTATCCAAAACTCCTTGCAGATAAAAATATTTGAACAACACAATCACCTTGACCTATTTGACTTGGATAAAATAACACACCCACACCAGCCAAATATAAGTTCTTTTCCAGCACACATGGATCAGTCACAAAGATAGGCCACAAAATATGTCTCAGTAAATTTCAAAAGACCAAAATCGTATAGAATATGTTCTCTGACCTCAACAAAATCAAACTAGAAATCAATAATACAATATCTAGAAGCGCTATAGACACTTGTAAATTTAAAAAATACACTTCTAATTGACCCATGGATTTCAAAAAAATGCAACAGGTATTAGAACATATCTAAACTTTAGTGAAGATACAACCATATCAAAATTTGTGGAGAACAGTTAAAGCAGAACTTCAAATAAAATTTACAGCTTTAGATGCCATATTATAACATATTTTATTAGAAAAATGAAAGTTTAAAGTCAGTGATATAAATTTCCACCTTTAATCCAAAAAAGAAGAGCAAAATAAACTGGAATTAAGTAGAAGAAAGGAAATAATAAAGACAAACAAAAAGCAACCAAATAGAAAGCAGAGAAGAAAGGGAAAATTAGCAAGTCAAAAGTTACTTCTTTGAAAAGATTAATAAACAAATACACTGCCTAAAAAACAAAAACAAAACAACAAACAAAAAGGAAAGTCACAGACTGACAGAAATTATTTAAGATATCTATCTACCTATCTCTGACAAAGGACTTCATCCATAGTATATGAAGTTCTTCTACAAATAATGAAAAAAACAATACAATTAAAAAAGCATAATAAGAGTTGAACAGACATTCCGTAAAAGAACATACACAAATGACCAATAGCACATGAAAATGTGGGAAATACCATTAGTCATTAGGGAAATGCAAATTAAAATCACAGTGAAGGGGCGCCTGGGTGGCTCAGTGGGTTAAAGCCTCTGCCTTCAGCTCAGGTCATGATCTCAGGGTCCTGGGATCGAGCCCCGCATCTGGCTCTCTGCTCAGCAGGAAGCCTGCTTCCTCCTCTCTCTGCCTGCCTCTCTGCCTACTTGTGATTTCTCTCTGTCAAATAAATAAAATCTTAAAAAAAAAAAAAAAAAAAAAAAAAAAAAAATCACAGTGAAATTCCATTTTGTAACCACCAGAATGTCTACAATTAAAAAAGATTAATTCCACCTATGCTATTGAAAATGTGGAGCAAATGGGACATAGCTACATTGCTTGTGAGAGTGAAAAATGGTATAGCCACTTTGGAAAACTGCTTGGCATTTTTTACTAAAGTTAAACATATACTTGCCATATAATCAAGCAATTCTATTTCTAGACATTTGCTCAAGACAAATAATAATTATATATATATATATATATATATATATATATATATATATATCTTGGCACAACCCAATATCCATCAACTGAAAAATGGATGAACAATTGCCCTATTACTGAGTAGTAAAAAAAAAAAAAAAATTAACTACTGGTCTACAATGATATGGAAAAACATCAAAAACATGTTACGCAAAAGAATCCAGATACAAAAGAGTAAACACTGAAGGATTCTATTTATCTAGACACTAATTGATAGGGAGAAAAATTAGAATGGTAGTGTCTTGGAGAGGAGGGTAGGGATTGGCTGGAAACAATCACATGGAAATTTCTGGAGTGACGGGAGATTGGGTCACATACGTATGTGCATTTATTGAAAGCCATTGACTTTTACAGAGTTGTGTATTTTACTCTGGGTAACTTTAATTTTAATTTAAAAATTGTATACAAATATGAAACTCTACAATGTCTGCTTTCTACAATGGTATAGACCCGGGCATCTGCCCTTATTTTAAAACTGAAGGTGATTCTCACGTGGTGCTGAGAACCACCACTGTGTCCTTACTATTGTTACCTTATTTCAGGCCACCTGTCTTCCATCTTTCTCTCTTCATCAGTCACCAGTGTACAGCTAAAGACACCTGCTACTCAAGCGGGCCCAGCAGACTGAAAGCATCAGCATCATCTGGGGGACTGTCCAGAATCCGAGACCCAGACCCTGATCTACTCCACAGTTTCAGAAGATCCTCAGGGGAGCCTTATGCACACAAAAGTCTGAGAGGCACAGACTAACGCCTCACAGAGGCCTGGTGAAGCTTCAACCAAATATTAGGTGAAGGCACATGTCCAGCACATACTGGTGTGCCTATGTCTTGAGGGAAGGGGGTGCTGGCGTAGGTGCGACAGGTAGGAAGAAAAATTGTAGTGGGGGAAAGTACCCTCGCAAAAGTTGACCTTTCTTAAATCACATTCCAGTGAATATGGGTGCTCTGTGAATTGGCAAAGGTGTGGGCAACGCTGGGGAATGGGAATAAAACAACAAATTTCCAAAAGATTCCAAAAGAGAACAACAGCATTTGTATATATCTAGCTGTCCTCCAGGGAAGGGACCAGCATTACTAACAGTGATGGAAAATATTGAAACATAAGCTGTGCCTCCTGAGGGCGCAGCCTAGCAGTGCATTAAGATGGAGCCAGCTTGTCCCAGCTTCCCCTCTCCTCTGATTCACATCTGTGTGAGATGGGCCTCGTGGGCATTGCCTCATCTGGCTGCCCAACTGTCAGTCACCAACTTGGGGTCAGCTAGTGTCCACTCATGGCTTTGAATAGTCATTTATTTCTCCCAAGTATTATTCCCAACAATGAGTGAACTATGACTTAACCAGTCCTTCATCGTGAGAGAGAAAAGAATTGAAATTATTAATACTGAGGAACAAGAGCTCCTAGCATGGGAAATATAGATTTTTTCTAGCTCTCAAAAGTGTGGAATGTTTGTCTCCTAACAAAAGGAGATGAAATCAGGATGCTGAAAATCTACGTAGATTCACCCAAACTATTACTTAAAGCGTAAACTTGTCGTGGTTGTGAAGCTAAATTATATTTCATTGCATTTTTGTTCTTTGGGGGCGCTTTTGGTTTTATTCAGACATTAATGTGTTCTGTACTTTTAAACTTATTATTTGATACTCTGTAACTTTTAAAATTACTATGCGATGCACTGTATGTCAGACTCGTTAAGTAGCACTGGGTGAATATAAGGTCATGCCTTTCATCCCATGGGATAAAGAATTATCAGGGCTTGGAAACCCCCATATGCATTGGTGTTACTCCCAATCTGAAACCTATGAACTGGAGGAGTGCAGAGGTAGAAGAGCAAAGCCCAAAACTCCTAATTAAAACAATTAATATTACCCAGATTGTCAGCCAGAATGTAAGGAATGGGGAACTTCCACCTGGTGCTAGGGTCTCTCAGGCCATTTCTGGAGTTCTGTGGAAAAAGACAAAGATGACTGGGAAGGTGAGTCCTCTAAGCCCCCTGGCTTCTGTCTTCGCTAAACTTTCACACCACAAACAACCTATCATACAATTCAAACAATAGCATTTGTATTCTGATTGTACAACAATACAAGTTCATCACAGACAATTTGGAAACTTCAGAGAAATCATTGAGAACAAAACTTCAAAGATCTGTAATCTCCAAAAACTGAGATTGCCACTTTAAACATATTGGTGCATTTCCTTCTCTCTTTACTTGCTAGGAAAATTGGGTGAACAAGTAATGTGATAATTATAGATTCTTTGTACTGTTTGCTAATTTTCCATCTGTTTTTGTCATCATCAACCAAAGGGGAAGCCCTTGTGGGCACAGATGATAGATTAGGTTCTTTCATGTCTTCCACAGTGTCTAGCCCAGGGCTGGACACAGCAGAGCCTCCCAGTCATAAAAAACAGCTAGTCCTGAGGAATATTAATTGTGTCCTTGGGAGATACTCACCTGCAGGAGGATGTCTCCTTGAAAGAGGTCCAAGCCCGCAGCTAGACACAGATTGAAAAAAAAAGAAAGAAAGAAAGAAAGAAATATTTGAACGAGTGTTACTAAATGCATTTCTCATAATAAAATTAATATTTTCCATTTCCAAACTTTGCATTGTTAATCTTTGGTCAACATCTTTTCCAAACAATGCTAAATTCCCTCTGAGTAAATGTAAATAGCCCATCGATATCATGTATTTTCACATCCTCTGTCTTCATTTTGGAATAAGAAAACTTGTCCAAGAATCTTAAAAGTAAGAAGTGAGTTAGGAGGGATCTTTTTGATCATCGACTCCAAACCTCTTACTTTAGGGGGGCACAAGGGAGTCTTGAGACAAGAAGTAATGCACGGGGTCATCAGCAGTTGAGTGGGCTTGAGAACTCCTGACCTCCTATCCAGTGCCCTTTCTGCTATCGTTCTGTCCCTCTTCGTGACTCTAGGTAAATGGGTTGGTTTTGCTCTGTCCCATGAAAAAACAATGGTACCCTCTAAAAGCCAAGTTCGAGATAATGCCCTTGCAATAAAGACCAGGCAAATATGGATGGATCCACTCAAACTATCTCCAGATACCTGCTATCAGGAGCTTAGCATGATAAACTTTCTCCCTTATGGTATTCCTTGATTCTGGCCTCATAGTGTTTTGCAAATAGAATTCTTAAAAGGGAAAATCAAGGGAAAAATTTATGAGCATTTAAAAGAATGTCTCTTTTTATGACATCCCTCATGTTTGACAAACAACCTTCCCTGTAAATAACAAAGTACTTCAAACAAGGTCAGGGGATTCACTTAATTCTGAGAACAGCACCTGATTTACAGCGGGGAAATCTAGCTAAAGAATTATCACCACTGCCTCACATGGTAACAGAGGTACCATTTGGCCAAGCTGATGGCTCATTCATGGTAAATGACATCATTGGGGTTTTAGGTCTTAGGAGAAATCATGGTTTCCCTTGCTAATGACTAACTAAGGTATCACGATCCCTTTCCCCATGCCCTTATTTCTTAAGCTCCATAAACCTCACCTATGTACATGAAAATGGCACAATTAAACAAAAACAAATGCCCCGTGGGCATTAGGACCCAGGTTTTGAATTGCCTTTTCAGTAGGAGTAATACATACTAATCTATCCATACTCAGGCTCAGGCTTGCCATGAACAAACACATGCATTTTCTGACACAGGCCTGGTTTAGGAATGGAGGTGATAGCTGGGCTCTTCTAGAGTGACGTGAACAAGCTCATTTAGACCTTGGCCACCAGGCTGGTCAGTGTAGATGGGGTCATGGAGGGGTAAGAGAGTGCCACAGTTGGTAGCGGGGAAGCACATCCCAAAGAAGCACATATCAGCTAAAAATAAGCCTCAGGAGGGGTGCCTGTGTGGCTCAGTCAGTTAGTTGGGCATCTGACTCTTGATTTCGGCTCGGGTCATGATCTCAGAATTGTGGAATAGAACCCCTGTCCCTGGACCCTGCTCTCTCTCCCTCTGCCTACCCCATCCCCCAGTTCACCTGCAAGAGTACATATGCACTCTCTTTCTAAAGAATAAAAGAATTTTTTTAAGATTTTATTTATTTATTTGACAGACAGAGATCACAAGTAGGCAGAGAGGCAGGCAGAGAGAGAGGAGGAAGCAGGCTCCCCGCTGAACAGAGAGGCCGACGCGGGGCTTGATCCCAGGACCCTGGGATCATGACCTGAGCCGAAGGCAGAGGCTTTAACCCACTGAGCCACCCAGGTGCCCCTAAAGAATAAAAATTTTTTAAAAAGAAGCCTCAGGAGATTTACTAACCAGTTTGCTCAGGCAGCATATACTTATTAAGCTCCTACTGTGTGCTAGACTTCGGTCTACATACTAGAGATATAGCAGAGAATAAAACAAAGACTTCAGGAGGTGACATTCTTGACTGGAAAGGGAGGAGAGACAAATAAATAAATGTTAAGTAGCAGATAGTGTAACAAGCAATAATAATTTTAAAAAGAACAGTAGGGGAGAAAAGTGGTGAGAGTTAGGGAGTTTGATATTTTATAAAGGGTGGTCAGGGAAGTTCCTTGGAGAAGGTGGCATTGAAGCAGAAATCTGATGGAGTGGGGAATAAAGGAAGAGTATGGAGGGCAAAGGCAACAGCAAATAGAAATGAGGCAGGGGGCCCCTGGGGGGCTCATTCCTTTAAGTGACTGCCTTTGGCTCAGGTCATGATCCCAGAGCCCTGGAATCCAGCTCAGTAGGGAGTCTGTTTCTCCCTCTCCCTCTTGCTTTGTGTCTTTTCTCTCTCTCCCTTCCTCAAATAAATAAATACAATCTAAAAAAGAAGAGGAGGAGGGGGGGAGGGGGGGAGGGGGAGGAGGGAAGGGGTGGAGGAGGAAGAGGAGAAAAGAAATGAGGCAGGAAAGCCTTAGAGCAACATTCCAAACTTTAGCATAAGAATCTCCTGAGAGTTTGTTAAACCCAGACTGCTGACCCCCACCTTCAGGGTTTTTCAAGTCAGCAAGTCTGGGACAGGGTCCAAGAATTTTCACTTCTAACCAGTCTCCCGTGATGCTGATGCTTCCAGTGGGGAGGGGAGAGAGACACACTGAGAACCACCTTTGTAGAGGAACAGCTAGGAGATCAGGGTGGCTGGAGAGCCCAAGTAAAGAGAGGAGAGAGCAGTAAGAAGTGAGATCAAACGGCTGGCCAGGGTCAGCTCATCTTTAATGTACAGGGAATCAGCTGGGGTCCATCAACATGCAGGTGCTGAGATGAGACCAAAGATTCTGTATTTCTAGGAAACTCTTGGGTGGTAAAGGTGAAATAGACCTGTGGAACACACCTTGGGAATTAAGGTTCTAGGGACTTTGTTCTGCACTGGAATGACGTCAGTCAGCACTGGCCAGTGATGGAAGACTGGAAGATTGGATAAGAGAAGTGACATGGCCTAAATCCTATCAGAAGAAATGCTCTGCCTACTCTGAGCCATATCCTGCGTGGGGTAAGGGCAGAAAGGCAAGACCAGTTACAAGGTTGCCAGACATGGCCAGACCAGATGGCTTGGACAGGAACAGGAAAAGAGAAAGTGCTGAGCAGTCACAACCCATGATATAATTTGATGTTAGATCTAATATCATTTGCTGATAGATGGCGTGTACCTTGAGAGGAAGATAAGACTCAGAGGTTCTGAGCCTCTGGATCTAGAAGGGGGGAATTGCTTTTACTGAAATGAAGACTGAAAGCCACAATCCTTGGCTAGAGGCTAAACTGTGAGGCATGGAGAGAAGAAGAGGAAAAGGTAACAATTCCCTCTCTTTGATTTTCCCTGAACAGTTTTTATGATATAGAAACTGGCTATATGGCCAACCCTAACAATTGTGGAAGCTGGATTGGAAAGACCTAAAAAAGAGGGAAAAACCCACATAGTAAAATTTCTTCATTAGAGTCACAACTCAGAAGAAGCATTAACAATGGCTCTAAGGTTAAAAAAAAAAAAATTACTTGATCTAGACAAATAAGGATGAGATCAGGAAAACTCTCATTCTAGTCCCAACCCAGTTTTAAACTCTCAGATCCTCTCAAATCCATATATACCTTGATTGCCTGACACTAAAAACAGATCATTTGAAGCCTGGCCAAAGACTTGGGGCCCATTCACCCATTTACCTTACCAAACTATTTCTTTTTTTTTTTTTTTTTTAAAGATTTTATTTATTTATTTGACAGAGAGAGATCACAAGTAGACGGAGAGAGTAGGCAGAAAGAGAGAGAGAGAGGGAAGCAGGCTTCTTGCTGAGGCTTCTTGCTGAGCAGAGAGCCCGATGTGGGACTCGATCCCAGGACCCTGAGATCATGACCTGAGCCGAAGGCAGCGGCTTAACCCACTGAGCCACCCAGGCGCCCCCAAACTATTTCTTTAAAACCATTTCAAGATTTTCCAATTATGTATCATGGAGCCTGCCTTCCCTGTAAATGGGACAAAGTCAAAGAAATTCTACCCTTAGGTATGGATTTTTTCAGTTTTGTAGTCCTCCAATAGCACAGAGTTGAATCAGAAGACCTGGAGTGAGCCCCATCACTGCCATCTGTGATCTGGGCAGGTCACCTCAACCACAAAGAAATTCCTATCCCTTCCTGCAGAATGAAAACAGCCCTTACTCTATGGTAGTATTTGACAAATAAACATGCAATTGATAATAAAGCTTTTGTAGACCATATGGTTTTTAAGATCATGACTATGTTTGCAGCTTGCTAATCCTAACCAAAGATACCCAGAATGTAAAGTCTTCTCCCTCATTTTAGAAACAGAATGAGAGAGAAAAGAGATGATAACCCAGCTTCTCTCTCCTCTCAGTAATGGAGCAGATCGATGGAATTCTTCAAGAAAAATGTTTGTAGACAAGACATTGAAATGGAAACACCTTTACAACCTTCCCTAAGTCCTGAGCAAACAGGTGTTAATGAATATGATGCACCAGTAGAGGGGCTAGGGCTTCCCTCCACTAAATATAACCTTAGCATATACTACACATGTATACATACATACATATGCATGAGTATATGTAGCAAGTGAAATAATCATCCACTTTTCTTTTTTTTTTTTTTCAAAATAGAAACAGGAAAATCCACACTTTTTTTTTTTTCTGAGAAGTCTTTTTTTTTTTTTTAATTTATTTGACACAGTGAGAGAGACAAATCACAAGCAGGCAGAGAGGCAGGCAGAGAGAGGGGGAAGCAGCTCCCTGATGAGCAGAGAGCCCAATGTGGGGCTCAATCCCAGGACCCTGAGATCATGACCTGAGCCGAGGCAGAGGCTTAACCCACACAGGTGCCCCGAAAATCAATATTTTTATAAACAAAAATCATATGATGCATTTCTAGATCCATGGAACACTCACTAGTTCCTCTAAAAATTTGGTCTAACCATCATTCTCTTTCCACATTTCCATTTTTCAGAAACTGCAAATTCTAATGAAGTACCGATACATATTTCTCCCTTAAAGTTACCCAATACTCTATCATGAAGGTAAGAGCTTTACAGCAATTGTAGCACAAGATTTAAAAGTATTTCAAAGGGGCACCTGGGTGGCTCAGTTGGTTGAGCGACTGCCTTCGGCTCAGGTCATGATCCTGGACTTCCAGGATCGAGTCCCGAATCGGGCTCCCAGCTCCTTGGGGAGTCTGCTTCTCCCTCTGACCTTCTCCTCTCTCATGTTCTCTCTCACTCATTCTCTCTCAAATGAATAAATAAAATCTTTAAAAAAAATAAAATAAAATAAAAGTATTTCAAAGCATTAGTAAGGCAAAAATCGAACCCACCTAAATTGATTTCTGAAATATCCTTCTGCTCATGAAACTCTTCATCATGTTCTATTAAAAGTAGGAAACAAATTGTTATTAATCTTGATGAACGAAAGAAAGTTCAGAAAACACTCTATGCATTTCAGTTGATTCTTACCATTTCCTTTAGAGAGATGATTAATCTGGAAGAGAATGAACATACAGAAAATAGGTAACATATACTTGAATTAATATTTCTAAATATCCAGAAAAGCAGAACTCTACTTACTGATACAGCTGCTATGTGGGCAACAAACAAGATGAAAGAGAGAACACAAGTGAATTTCATCCAAACCATTGTTGCGAATGAACAGACTCGCCAAAGACAAAGACACCTTGTAATAAATGCTTTTTGGACCTTGCCCTGGCTGTCATCTTAGAAACTTTGACCCTCCCATATGTACCGTGGCATTAAAAAAAGTAACCAAAGAAAATGTCATTGACCCTTTTAAGGACAGATATCAAGTTTAACATAAAATCTCAAGCTCCCAAAAACTGGGAAAGTTTTGAAAAGGTTAATGCTGAGATGAGCATATAAAATCAGTAACGTTTCTGTACACCAGCAATAACAGTCCTTGATAGCATCAAAAACTGCTCGTATAACAGATAAAATATCCATTTCACAATAGAAATAAAAATAGTCTATAAAATAACCATAAAGTATTTAAATCCAATAAAGAATGAGTAAACACTTTATGGGAATATTTTAAGGGGATTATCAAAGGACATAAAAAAGAAAAAATGTCAGTTCAAATGCAAATGAAGTGCTACCTCAAACTCAGATTGGCCTAAATGAAGAAGGCTGGCCATACCAAGTGTCAACAAGAATGGGAGGGAACAGGAAATCTTACATACTGCCGGTAGACCAGCCATCTGATGCTATCCTGTAAATTGAAATGTGCATAGTTTATAAGTTAAAAAGGCGACTTCCAGGTATATACCCTAAAGAAATACACACATATGTATATAAAGTACCATATAACATATTCATCGTGGTATTTTTTTGTAATAGTAAAGAACTAGAAAAATTGTATTCATACTGGAAGAAAAGAATGGGGTATGCTCAGTCATGCACAGATAAATGTTCAACAATCACTTCTCAGAGGGAACAAGCCCTTATATGTAGTGTTTGCTGATTTCCAGGGTATAAAGGCCTCCACTGTGGTCAATTTCAAGCTACCAATGTCATGTTACTGAATGCGGGCTGGAAAGAGGTGTGCACTATGGGCCCTACCTGCCCAGCATGATACTGCGTGTACTTATATACCCTCCTACTCTTGCACACAAGAGGTATGAGAGTCTGCAGTATCAGGGCAATCTTCAAGGTCCAGGCCCTGCCTATCTCCACCTCAGACCTACTGTGTGGCCAGATAGGCCAGTCCTGTGGTCAGAAGAGCACTTTCTGTCAGAAAAGCATTTCCCAAGGCAAAACGTGGGGCTTCCTGAGCTATAAAATAGGAGGCATGACAGCCAGAGGCTCACCTCAAATGGGCTGAGGAGATCTGCGATGGCTTCCTTTCCACCATAGCCACAAACCGTGAGGTTGTAAGAGGGTGTAGAGAGCCATCTCCCATGATCTTCAACCACGGGAAGTCACCAGTGTTCATCAAAAGAACCTGAACTTGCCCAACAGCTAACAGGGCTTATGTCAGCAAATACAATCTTAATGATTAAAAAATGGTTGGGGACGGACTTGATGAACATGAACTTCATGAGAATAAATGGCTCTAAGTATATGGGAGGAACACCCAGGAGACTTTTAGTTCTTAAATGTAATTGAAAGAATAGATATCGTTCATTCTGGAGCCAGGAAGTAGGGGTTTAGGACTTTGCTGTTTTGTTTTCTAAAGAAAAGGGCAACACTCTTGCCTTGGTACCTTCCTGCTTAATCTCAGACTTTAGTTCTTCAAACAGGCAGTCAGAGGGCTGTTGAATTCTCTCCACCTTTCCCTGCCCCCGGATACGCCTTTATCTTTCCTTTCCTTCTCAAATTTACCTAAATGATATACTATAGCAACAGCTTTGGAGTCAGATGGACAGGAATTTAAATCCCACTTCTGCAGCTCACCAGATGGGCGGTTTTGAGCACCTGCTTTCCTCATGTAAATTGGGTAGTGGCGCCTATTTAATGGGATTAGTATAAGGATTCAGTGAGATAACCAAAGGAAAGCACAGGTGCAAGAGACAGAGGAAAGTTTGGGCAACTATGGCTCTTTCTGTCCATGCACACTGCCTTCTGGCAAAAGACAGGCAAGAAGAACACCGCGCTCAGCACACTTCTTACTCAGCCAAACGTCCATAATGGGATCATAGGTCTTCAACAAACATAACCTGTCCCAGGTGATTTTCATTTATGATCTTGACTCTGGGTGTTAATTAGTTACCAATGATTTGCAATCCTAGGCACTTTATGTCCCAAGGTGTCCAGTGAGCAAGGCTGGAGTCTTAAGTCCTGTGTTTGAAGAGTTTATGGCTTTGCAGTTCAAAGATAGATTAGGGACTTATTCATGGGGCAAGGGCCAGGTTTTATTTTCTGTACCTGCCCCAGGGTCTAGCACACGGTGGGCACTTACTAATCATGCTGGATGAAATACAGTAAAATATCATTTTCTTTGAAGCTATTGGATGTAGTGGTTTGCTTTGATCTCAGTGAGGATATTTTAGAAACTGACCAGTTGAGGGAGTGGTATAAAGATTGGAAGAGAGAAGCCATTGGCAGGTGGGAAAGGAACGCCCTCTCTTGTTGTCAGGCAGGCTCCAGCCTCATAAAAGCTGAGGCCAGGACCCCCTTGAGACTGGCCAAGTCTTATCCCTCCAGGCTCTTCTCAGGGATGTCCTCTGCCCTCTGCTTCATCCACTTGCTGCTTGCTGCTTCACTCACAGGGCTCCCCCTGAACAGACTATCAGACTATCAGTCAACCTCTGACACAACCGCCTTTGCTGTTCCTTTGGGTGATCAACATTTAAGAGGGGCTCAAAGGCGTTTAGAGCAAGAGTTGGTAAGCTTTTTCTGAAGGGTGTCAAAGACTAAATATTTTAAACTTTGTAGGTCATGTGGTCCTTGTGGCAACCATTTAACTCTACTGTTGTAGCTGGAGAGCAGCCGTAGATGATAACATAAAGGAATGAGCATGGCTGCGTTCCAATAAAACTTTATTTACAAAAACAGATCAAGGGCCAACAGGTAAATCACCCATGATTCCTGGGTTTTAGAGGACAGACACCCTAGGCAGTGGAGATTGGAATAACAATTATATCAGACATTGGAGCGGCAGCAACGGGTGTGTACATAGTTTTTCCTGTGGGCCGGACACTGTTGGGAGGATTTAAAGCGTATTATACATTTAGTCCTCACAACAATTCTATGAAGCAGGCACTACTATTATGCCTGTTTTAAAGGTTAAAAAACTGACACAGAAAGATTGAGAAACCTGCCCAAAGCCACACAACTCCTGGCAATGTTTCTAGAATACCACCTGAGAGGCAGCTCTCTCTGCCTACAGCTGGCTGGAGGAGCCCAGGGGCGAGGCCTCCGCCACCAAGCTTCAACATGCAGGCCCCATGTTCCATAGCATCCATCTCCACCATTTACTAAGAAGACTCAGCCCATAGGAAAACAGTTCTCAAGCTATAGGGTCTTTCAAACTCCCCTGGAAAGTACGTTAAATCACAGATTCCTGGGCCTGGAATTTGGAAATTCCAATTCAGGTCAGGGCTGAGAGCCAGGAATCTGCATATTCAATAAACACTCTCATGATTCCCATGCAGACCATCTCTGGAATTCCCTGTGATAAACAGGGCTCTAGCAAGTTGACGTTAACCAGATGCTTCCACTCTGATTGCGCTTAGCAGTTAGCTTGCCCCCAGTTTCTTTTTTATAGGAAAACCAAAAGATCATAGCAGCCTCCAATTTCCTAGTGGGGATATGGAAGACATTAAGAATTAGAAAGATCTTCAGTGCAGAAATCCACTACAAAACACCTCTAGAAACATCCTCTCTGGGACGTAGCTTGAAAACTCACCTTTTGACAAGTATGAAGGTGAACCCTATGTGGGAAATGGAGACCCACTCACCTTTGCAGGCAACTCCATTTTGCACCGCACCAAGACCAATTCCAGCGGCCTATCCTGGAAAGCCAAGCAGAGACTTCCTACAGTCCTGGGCACCGAGATCCCTGATGAGCTCTTCTCCGTGCCCAGGTGGGCATTCAGTGGATTTGCCTTCAGCTTTTCCTCCTTTATGGAACCTAAAGAGCACGTGGTCACCCATATTTCATGCTTCAGGGAAGAATCAGACAGGAGGCTTACTTCATTTTCTGCCAATTCTTTTCCCACTTATTGAGCCCTTGTAGAGTACTTGCCATCAAAACAGACTCAGTGGAGAGCTACAGATTGCCTCCTGATTTTAGAAAAAGTCTATAACCTCTGCTAATCACAAGGGTCATCACTGCCCAAGATTGATGATGGCATCTGGGAGAAAGACCAAACACATGGGAACTGTTGAGTAAAGGGGAAGCCACAGTTGGGAATGGGCTTTCCTTTGAAAGGAAATACTATTCTAAAGAGAAAGAGGTCCAACTGTTTTCTACTGTCAAATGCCAAAACCAAAACAATTGAGCAATAAATTTGACATCTTGTATTCAAGGGAAAACGGTCCACAGATTGGGGGAGCACTGTGTCTCATAAGCAGTGGAATGCTATTCCCAATGGATTTGGGGACAGGAACAAGTTATACAAAGCATTAGAAGCAGCAACACAGAAACAGGGCATGATCAACTAGGGTGGAGTATCTGGCCTTATTTAGAAAGACCAAGGCTCAAGAAAATAAGTATAGAGCCCAGAGTTGGCTTGGGCTTTGGGGATTGGCTAACTGGCTACACTGCCTTTCTGGTCAAGTGAGACACTTACGGATCACAGAAGTTGGGTCTACTGATGTGGCAACCTGGACCAGAGTGGCGCCATTTAGCCTTGGAAATTTATTTCAACATTATTGGCCCTGAAGTTAAGGTACAAAGAAGTCAAGTTTAGATTGCAAAAGGGACATTTAATTATTAGCTATAAAGACCTTCCTGGTCATCTGAGGATTTTTGGACTCTAAAGCATTTTAAGGAGGGAGACAGTGTTAGTCGTGGAGAATGATGCCAAAGCTACAGGCTGGGGTGAGGCAAGCACCGACATATGAAATTCTTCAGAAAGACATGATGTTGGAGAAAGGATGGGTGGGCCTTGTTTTGGGTATTTTTCTTTGTTCTGGGAGAAGTCATTCAGTTTTGAGGTCATTTAATGGAAGCAAGCTGATGGGAAGTCACACGTGTAACTTAATCCAGAGACCAAGAAAGCTAACCCTCTTAGAAAACAAATGGGAATTATAATCCCATTTCCCCTTGAAAACCACAGAATTGTTTTGGGGACAGCAGATTCTTTCATGCAAGTGGCCAGCAGCTCTGGTCAGGGCCAACTGTATTGCCTGCCACCTTAATAGGAGTCTGAGTCAGCACAGGGGGAAGATAATAGGAGGGCCTGTGTTGGGGCATTATTGGAAACTCTAAGGGTTATTAGTCAAAGTAGACTAGCAAAGAAGTCTTCTTGAATTAGCAGCCAGGTCTGTCACATGCTAAATCAAATTTGTAGATCATAAATTCATCTTCTAGTCACCAATGGTGAAAACAGGAAGACTACTGTGGCAACCACTTTGCAAAGCACACATGAGGACAGCTCTGCACAAATGCGCAAGCAGGGAAGCCAGTCACTGATGGCCTGTGAATGGATGGGCTAAGTGACTCTACGAAACAGAAAAGGAAGAACACTAGACAGCCCTTGGGTTTTTCAGTTGAATTTCTGGGAAGAGCAGTTTGCTAACTGCCTATAAAGTTTCCTACCTTGAATGCCTTTTCTTCTTAGGTAAATAATAGCAATTATTATGATAGTAACCAGATGACCTGGTAGGCAGCCATCACATGGTAGGCCCTGTGTAAGATGCCTTATGTAAGCCATTTATTTCATTAAATCCTCATAACAAACCCGTAAGGTAAAAATTATTGTTCTCATTTATAAGACTGAACTCAGAAAGGTTGTATATGGTACCCAAAACCTGAAAAATATCAAAATGAGTTTAATGTGGTTCTTTTTCCAGGGTGGTTTCCCTTCCCAGTTGATTAGGTGGATTTCCATACTGTGTTCATTCATCCATTTGTTCATCCAGGCGTTTGTCCACAAATTTTTTACTGAGCATGTCCTCTGTGCCAGGCATTGTGTTACGCACTAGGGAAACAGCCATGAACCAGACAGGCACTCTCCTCGCCCCATGGAGCTTAGACAGAGGTGAACATCATGGGGGAGGGAGGTCAAACATCCCTCAATATGTTAGTAGATCCCAAAGTAAAGATGGATCAAAGGTAAGCAGATGAACAGACGGTGATGTATTCATAGATCACAATAGACTTCTACTAGAATAAATTAGACTGCACAATAAAATAAAATACTGTCACCGTGGACTACTACTAAGCAATAAAAAACAGTTGGACTACTGACACGCACAGCAACATGGAGAAATCTCAAAAGTGCTGTGCTAAGCTCTCGAAGTCAGATACAAGAGCATATGCTGTATGATTCCACCTACATCAAATGCCAGAAAAGGCACAACTCTAGTAATAGAGCCCAGTTCGGCAGTTGCCAGGGAGCAAAGCATGGGAGTAGAAGGAGACTGGCTACCAAGGAAAAAGAGAAACTTGTGTGGTACTGAAAATATTCTGTGTCCTGTGTTGGTGGTTATGTAACTGTATGAATTGTCAAAAATCAAGGGATTGTATGCTCAAAATTCGTAGATGTTATTGTATGTAAATTATATCTCTGTACAACAGACTTAAAAAATCAGGAACTCTGGGATCTACATCCCACCTCTTCCACGAATGTACAAGACAACATTGGACAAAATACTCAATCTATATTTTGGTTCATTCTTTTATAATATGGGGCTGGTGAGATTTGTTCTGCCTCTTTTTTTTACTGTGTCAAGAGAATTTTAAATATGGAGAAATGGTTTCCCATGTATCAAATGCTTTGTAAAGATGTACTTTAACTGTTATTGTTTCTACACTGAGGACCCTGCTATCTCATCAGAGGCCTAGGATGAATTTGATTTCACAGGTCTTACAACAGCTTGGATTTTGATCTTCTTGTGAGAAGGGCAGCTTCTGAGGCTCAGATGGGGTTTCGCGGTCCTAGGACCACATGTTTTAGAGAAGACCCAACCATCTGCTTCAGATTTGAACTGTTACATGGCTAAGCAAATGGAAACAACATGTTCCAAAGCTTTTTCCCAATCACCACACATCCCTGCATGATTACTAAGTCCATGTCCCCTCTCTAGACGGATGAGAGACAAATGCTGAGGGTAGACCCATGGATCCTGCTCCCAAAACCAAATAAGCAATTGATGTCTGGCTGTATGTTTAGAAAAGCTCTTGATTCTTATCCAGGGATGTATCTCTTTACTGCCAGATATTTTCCTGAAGAAACAGAAATGTTCTATTCTTAATTCTGAAAGCAATACTCAATGCTACTCATTTTTATTTTATTTTATTTATTTTATTTTTCGGTTTAGACTGATTTCATAATTCCACACATTGAGAAGGAACATGAGTAGCACATAAATCCAGCTTAATATACTAACCATCCAGGTGGTCCTTGACAGAGTTATCAAAATGCACTTGGGTCCATGGTGGATGCTGAGGAGAAAACCAAGAAGAATAGTGCACATATTTGTCCTCAAGGCCCTTAAGTTTAGCTTTTCATGAGAGTTCAGCCTTTTCATTTGTAGGGTCAGGAAAAAAATATTTATTTATATCGTAATAACATGCTTAATATGGAGTATTTAATATTTAAAATTTTAAAATACATTAAAAAGAGAAGAAAAATCACCACAAATCCCACTTTCAACATATAGTCATTTACCCTTCATTTTTAAAACTTACATATGTATATTTCACAATAATATAAATTTTTATTTGCTTAAATTTTGGCCATTAGTTCTTTCAAGAATACAGTGAGTTAGAATGTCATCTATTTTTCCTAAATTATCCTTAAGAATGTTTATCAGCACCCAATCTTCCTCCAACAGGCTCCCATCAATGCCCTGCCCCACCAAAAAAACTAGGGGTCCTCAGATGCCTCAGCTTTTCAAAAATAATGTTCATTCAGTTTTCTGGGACGCCTGGGTGGCTCAGTTGGTTAAGCAGCTGCCTTCGGCTCAGGTCATGATCCCAGCGTCCTGGGATCGAGTCCCACATCGGGCTCCTTGCTTGTCGGGGAGCCTGCTTCTCCCTCTGCCTCTGCCTGCCATTCTGTCTGCCTGTGCTCGCTCTCTCTCCTCTCTCCCTCTGACAAATAAATAAAATCTTAAAAAAAAAAAAAAGAATGAGTACCTCTCCTGAATTAAATATCATTTCCTTACATATTTATTAAAAAAAATAATAATAATGTTCATTCAGTTTTCTTATAAACTTAATTGATAGTTAGAAAATTAATTAATAGTTTATTTTATAAACTTAGTAGATATTCAATATAAAAAACTCAAAAACACGGGGAGGAGTCAAGATGGCGGAGAAGTAGCAGGCTGAGACTACTTCGGGTAGCGGGAGATCAGCTAAATAGCTTATCTAAAGATTGCAAACACCTACAAATCCAACGGGAGATTGAAGAGAAGAAGAACAGCAATTCCAGAAACAGAAAATCAACCACTTTCTGCAAGGTAGGACTGGCGGAGAAGTGAATCCAAAGCGACGGGAAGATAGACCGCGGGGGGAGGGGCCGGCTCCCGGCGAGCAGCAGAGCAACGGAGCAAAATCAGGACTTTTAAAAGTGTGTTCCGCTGAGGGACATCGCTCCAGAGGCTTAACTGGGGTGAAGCCCAGGCGGGGTAAGCGCGGCCTCAGGTCCCGCAGGGTCGCAGAAGGATCGGGGGTGTCTCAGTGTCGCAGAGCTTACCGGTATTAGAACGGGGAAGCCGGCTGCAGAGACAGAGCCGAGGAGTGACTCTCAGCTCAGGGTTGCCTTGAACCGGTCGCAGGCTCGGTCAGCTCGGAGCGCGGCCGGAGGCCAGGGTGACGGGAGTCATTTGGCGCTGTTCTCTGAGGGCGCACTGAGGAGTGGGGCCCCGGGCTCTCGGCTCCTCCGGGCCGGAGACCGGGAGGCCGCCATCTTTATTCCCGTCCTCCGGACTCTACGGAAAGCGCTCAGGGAACAAAAGCTCCCGAAAGCGAACCCGAACGGATGACTCAGCGCGGCCCCGGGTAAGGGCGGTGCAACTCCGCCTGGGGCAAAGACGCTTGAGAATCACTACAACGGGCCCCTCCCCCAGAAGATCTACGGGAAACCCAGCCAGGACCAAGTTCACCTACCAAGGAGAGCGGCGGAATTCCAGAGGAGAAGAAAGCAAAGCACGGAACTCATGGCTTTCTCCCCATGATTTTTTAGCCTTGCAGTTAATTTAATTTTTTTTTCTTTTTCAATTTTTTTTTCTTTTTCTCTTCTTCTGCTAAATTTTTTTTAACTTTTACCGTTTTCTTTTTTTAACGTTTTTTAAATAGTTTATCTAATATATATATTTTTTTTCCTCTTTTTATATTTTCTCTTTATCGGCTTTCTTTTTTTTAATAGTTTTTTTTTCTTTTCTTTCTTTCTGAACCCCTTTTTATCCCCTTTCTCCCCCCTCACAATTCAGGATCTCTTCTGATTTGGCTAAAGCATATTGTCCGGGGGTTGTTGCCACCCTTTTAGTATTTTACTTGCTCCTTCATAAACTCTTATCTGGACAAAATGACAAGGCGGAAAAATTCACAACAAAAAAAAGAACAAGAGGCAATACCAAAGGCTAGGGACCTAATCAATACAGACATTGGTAATATGTCAGATATAGAGTTCAGAATGATGATTCTCAAGGTTCTAGCCGGGCTTGAAAAAGGCATGGAAGATATTAAAGCAACCCTCTCGGGAGATATAAAAGCCCTTTCTGGAGAAATAAAAGAACTAAAATCTAACCAAGTTGAAATCAAAAAAGCTATTAATGAGGTGCAATCAAAAATGGAGGCTCTCACTGCTAGGATAAATGAGGCAGAAGAAAGAATTAGCGATATAAAAGACCAAATGACACAGAATAAAGAAGCTGAGCAAAAGAGGGACAAACAGCTACTGGACCACGAGGGGAGAATTCGAGAGATAAGTGACACCATAAGACGAAACAACATTAGAATAATTGGGATTCCAGAAGAAGAGGAAACAGAGAGGGGAGCAGAAGGTATATTGGAGAGAATTATTGGAGAGAATTTCCCCAATATGGCAAAGGGAACAAGCATCAAAATCCAGGAGGTTCAGAGAACCCCCCTCAAAATCAATAAGAATAGGTCTACACCCCGTCACCTAATAGTAAAATTGACAAGTCTTAGTGACAAAGAAAAGATCCTGAAAGCAGCCCGGGAAAAGAAGTCTGTAACGTACAATGGTAAAAATATTAGATTGGCAGCAGACTTATCCACAGAGACCTGGCAGGCCAGAAAGAGCTGGCATGATATATTCAGAGTACTAAATGAGAAAAACATGCAGCCAAGAATACTATATCCAGCTAGGCTATCATTGAAAATAGACGGAGAGATTAAAAGCTTCCAGGACAAACAAAAACTGAAAGAATTTGCAAATACCAAACCAGCTCTACAGGAAATGTTGAAAGGGGTCCTCTAAGCAAAGAGAGACCCTAAAAGTAGTAGATCAGAAAGAAACAGAGACAATATACAATAACAGTCACCTTACAGGCAATACAATGGCACTAAATTCATATCTCTCAAAACTTACCCTGAATGTTAATGGGCTAAATGCCCCAATCAAAAGACACAGGGTATCAGAATGGATAAAAAAACAAAACCCATCTATATGTTGCCTATAAGAAACTCATCTTACACCCGAAGACACCTCCAGGTTTAAAGTGAGGGGGTGGAAAAGAATTTACCATGCTAATGGACATCAGAAGAAAGCAGGAGTGGCAATCCTTATATCAGATCAATTAGATTTTAAGCCAAAGATTATAATAAGAGATGAGGAAGGACACTATATCATACTCAAAGGAACTGTCCAACAAGAAGATCTAACAATTTTAAATATCTATGCCCCTAATGTGGGAGCAGCCAACTATATAAACCAATTAATAACAAAATCAAAGAAACACATCGACAAGAATATAATAATAGTAGGGGATTTTAACACTCCCCTCACTGAAATGGACAGATCATCCAAGCAAAAGATCAACAAGGAAATCAAGGCCTTACATGACACACTGGACCAGATGGACATCACAGATATATTCAGAACATTTCATCCCAAAGCAACAGAATACACATTCTTCTCTAGTGCACATGGAACGTTCTCCAGAATAGATCACATTCTTGGTCCTAAATCAAGTCTCAACCGGTATCAAAAGATTGGGATCATTCCCTGCATATTTTCAGACCACAATGCTCTAAAGCTAGAACTCAATAACAAGAGGAAATTTGGAAAGAACCCAAATACATGGACACTAAACAGCATCCTTCTAAAGAATGAATGGGTCAACCAGGAAATCAAAGAAGAATTGAAAAAATTTATGGAAACAAATGATAATGAAAACACAACAGTTCAGAATCTGTGGGACACAACAAAGGCAGTCCTGAGAGGAAAATATATAGCGGTACAAGCCTTTCTCAAGAAACAAGAAAGGTCTCAGGTACACAACCTAACCCTACACCTAAAGGAGCTGGAGAAAGAACAAGAAAGAAACCCTAAACCCAGCAGGAGAAGAGAAATCATAAAGATCAGAGCAGAAATCAATGAAATAGAAACCAAAAAAACAATAGAACAAATCAACGAAACTAGGAGCTGGTTCTTTGAAAGAATTAATAAGATTGATAAACCCCTGGCCAGACTTATCAAAAAGAAAAGAGAGAGGACCCAAATAAATAAAATCATGAATGAAAGAGGAGAGATCACAACGAACACCAAAGAAATACAGACAATTATAAGAACATACTATGAGCAACTCTACGCCAACAAATTTGACAATCTGGAAGAAATGGATGCATTCCTAGAGACATATAAACTACCACAACTGAACCAGGAAGAAATAGAAAGCCTCAACAGACCCATAACCAGTAAGGAGATTGAAACAGTCATCAAAAATCTCCAAACAAACAAAAGCCCAGGGCCAGACGGCTTCCCGGGGGAATTCTACCAAACATTTAAAGAAGAACTAATTCCTATTCTCCTGAAACTGTTCCAAAAAATAGCAATAGAAGGAAAACTTCCAAACTCATTTTATGAGGCCAGCATCACCTTGATCCCAAAACCAGACAAGGATCCCATCAAAAAAGAGAACTACAGACCAATATCCTTGATGAACACAGATGCAAAAATTCTCGCCAAAATACTAGCCAATAGGATTCAACAGTACGTTAAAAGGATTATTCACCACGACCAAGTGGGATTTATTCCAAGGCTGCAAGGCTGGTTCAACATCCGCAAATCAATCAATGTGATACAACACATTAATAAAAGAAAGAACAAGAACCATATGATACTCTCCATAGATGCTGAAAAAGCATTTGACAAAGTACAGCATCCCTTCCTGATCAAAACTCTTCAAAGTGTAGGGATAGACGGCACATACCTCAATATTATCAAAGCCATCTATGAAAAACCCACCGCAAATATCATTCTCAATGGAGAAAAACTGAAAGCTTTTCCGCTAAGGTCAGGAACACGGCAGGGATGTCCGTTATCACCACTGCTATTCAACATAGTACTAGAAGTCCTAGCCTCAGCAATCAGACAACAAAAGGAAATTAAAGGCATCCAAATCGGCAAAGAAGAAGTCAAACTATCACTCTTTGCAGATGATATGATACTCTATGTGGAAAACCCAAAAGACTCCACTCCAAAACTGCTAGAACTTGTACAGGAATTCAGTAAAGTGTCAGGATATAAAATCAATGCACAGAAATCAGTTGCATTTCTCTACACCAACAACAAGACAGAAGAAAGAGAAATTAAGGAGTCCATCCCATTTACAATTGCACCCAAAACTATAAGATACCTAGGAATAAACCTAACCAAAGAGACTAAGAATCTATACTCAGAAAACTATAAAGTACTCATGAAAGAAATTGAGGAAGACACAAAGAAATGGAAAAATGTTCCATGCTCCTGGATTGGAAGAATAAATATTGTGAAAATGTCTATGCTACCTAAAGCAATCTACACATTTAATGCAATTCCTATCAAAGTACCATCCATTTTTTTCAAAGAAATGGAACAAATAATCCTAAAATTTATATGGAACCAGAAAAGACCTCGAATAGCCAAAGGAATATTGAAAAAGAAAGCCAAAGTTGGTGGCATCACAATTCCGGACTTCAAGCTCTATTACAAAGCTGTCATCATCAAGACAGCATGGTACTGGCACAAAAACAGACACATAGATCAATGGAACAGAATAGAGAGCCCAGAAATGGACCCTCGACTCTATGGTCAACTCATCTTCGACAAAGCAGGAAAGAATGTCCAATGGAAAAAAGACAGCCTCTTCAATAAATGGTGTTGGGAAAATTGGACAGCCACATGCAGAAAAATGAAATTGGATCATTTCCTTACACCACACACGAAAATAGACTCAAAATGGATGAAGGATCTCAATGTGAGAAAGGAATCCATCAAAATCCTCGAGGAGAACACAGGCAGCAACCTCTTCGACCTCAGCCGCAGCAACATCTTCCTAGGAACATCACCAAAGGCAAGGGAAGCAAGGGCAAAAATGAACTTTTGGGATTTTATCAAGATCAAAAGCTTTTGCACAGCAAAGGAAACAGTGAACAAAACCAAAAGACAACTGACAGAATGGGAGAAGATATTTGCAAATGACATATCAGATAAAGGGCTAGTGTCCAAAATCTATAAAGAACTTAGCAAACTCAACACCCAAAGAACAAATAATCCAATCAGGAAATGGGCAGAGGACATGAACAGACATTTCTGCAAAGAAGACATCCAGATGGCCAACAGACACATGAAAAAGTGCTCCATATCACTCGGCATCAGGGAAATACAAATCAAAACCACCATGAGATATCACCTCACACCAGTCAGAATGGCTAAAATTAACAAGTCAGGAAATGACAGATGCTGGCGAGGATGCGGAGAAAGGGGAACCCTCCTACACTGTTGGTGGGAATGCAAGCTGGTGCAACCACTCTGGAAAACAGCATGGAGGTTCCTCAAAATGTTGAAAATAGAACTACCCTATGACCCTGCAATTGCACTGCTGGGTATTTACCCTAAAGATACAAACGTAGTGATCCGAAGGGGCACGTGCACCCGAATGTTTATAGCAGCAATGTCTACAATAGCCAAACTATGGAAAGAACCTAGATGTCCATCTACAGACGAATGGATAAAGAAGATGTGGTATATATACACAATGGAATACTATGCAGCCATCAAAAGAAATGAAATCTTGCCATTTGCGACGACGTGGATGGAACTAGAGGGTATCATGCTTAGCGAAATAAGTCAATCGGAGAAAGACAACTATCATATGATCTCCCTGATATGAGGGAGAGGAGATGCAACATGGGGGGTCGAGGGGGTAGGAGAAGAGTAAATGAAACAAGATGGGATTGGGAGGGAGACAAACCATAAGTGACTCTTAATCTCACAAAACAAACTGAGGGTTGATGGAGGGAGGGGGTTGGGAGAGGGGGTGGGGTTATGGATATCGGGGAGGGTATGTGCTATGGTGAGTGTTGTGAAGTGTGTAAACCTGGCGATTCGCAGACCTGTACCCCTGGGGATAAAAATATATGTTTATAAAGCTGTTAAAAAAAAAAAAAAGAAAGAAAGAAAGGATGAATCCCCAAGTTTTGTAGCAACATGGACGGGACTGGAAGAGATTATGCTGAGTGAAAAAAGTCAAGCAGAGAGAGTCAATTATCATATGGTTTCACTTATTTGTGGAGCATAACAAATAGCATGTAGGACAAGGGGAGATGGAGAGGAGAAGGGAGTTGAGGGAAATTGGAAGGGGAGATGAACCATGAGAGACTATGGACTCTGAAAAACGATCTGAGAATTTTGAAGGGGTGGGGGGTGGGAGGTTGGGGGCACCAGGTGGTGGGTATTGTAGAGGGCACGGATTGCATGGAGCACTGGGTGTGGTGCAAAAATAATGAATACTGTTATGCTGAAAAAAAAAATTAAAAAAAAAATCAAAAACTCAAAAACACTATAGGAAAATGTTAACCTTAATCCCACCACCCAAAATAATCATTGCTAGCATCTTGGTATCTGTCCTAGAATTTTCTCCATGCTTTCTTTTTTTTTTTTTTCCATACAAATGCTAGATATATTACATTCATAGCCTGGCTTATAAATGTTTCCCCGTGCCAGCAGATATTTTTTAACAACATGCTTTTCAGGGGCTACATATAATTCCACTGAATGGACATACTGGATTTAACCTACCAGGTCTGTGTTGTGGATAGAGAGGTTATTTTCAACGGATTTTGTTTATCACAGCCCATGCTACAGTAAATACCTTTGCATTTGCAATTGTATGTACTTTAGGTTATTGCCTTAGAACAAATTCCAGTAAGTGGAATTGTGAATCAAATGTATTAAGCTGTTTTGTTTTTTTTAAAAGAATGTAATTTTAAAATGATCCCTAATTTCCCCACCCTCTGAGAGCATGTCCCAAAGGTAAAGGTGGTTTGAACTCCTTCAGCCAAAACCGTAAGAATGCAGAATTAACTTTAAGAGGGACACAGGATAAGACTTTTTAAGGCAGCACAGGAAGATTTTGAACTCATCTTCTCCTGTAGACACCATGAATCTACAACTACATATGGATCAATTCTCTCTGAAAAAGACTTGAAAACCAGTGGAACAGCTCCTCACAACAAACAGTAAAAGGGCTACGTCCAGATGGGTAAGAGTGACAGAGACTCTCATCCAAAACCCCACCCACCATGTGGCAACCCACAATCAGGAGGGGTCTCACAAATTCAGAGCTTCTCCCTGAGAATTGAGGGATTCATGCCCCACATCAGACCCCCCAACCCTTGGGACCTTCAGTGGAGGGATGCGCCCCCTGCCCCGAAATGTCTGACTTTGAAGACCAAGGGGGACTCATGTTCAGGAGATACATTTCTGAAGGTGTTTGTGCACAGACTCACCCACCCTGGATCCCAGTGCGAAAGCAGCCCTTTGACAGGCACCCAGACTATATGTGAAGGAGATTTATTTACTATCTTAAAGCATCTTCCAGAGGAGCAGAGTCCTGCTGATACTCTCTCCAGGGATGGGGCACTGGCAGGAGTCATTTTTCTGCTGTCCCTCTACCTTAATAGTGCTGGTGGGTGAGCCCCAGCCCTGCAAGCTCCCACAACCTTGCTAGAGGTGGTGAGCACGCACAGCCCACACAGAGGATGCTTCTTGATTGCCTGGCTCTGGGCATCAAGGAGGCATGTGTTCCTGGGCCCCAAGGGACTGTAACTATAATTAGAGAGAGAGTTTTTGTCAGGCTAACACCCTCCAGGGCACTACATAAGCAGCAGACTAAAAACATACCTCCTTTTCTATGAGAAAGGCCTCTATACTTGTCTTAGAGCTTCAGCCCAAGAGGTCAAATTCAGGATTTCCAGATATCTAGAGGTTATGGAGGAGCTGTCAGGGAATATAGGCTGGGACATGCCATGTTTGTGTTCTCCCTTGGTCTTGCCACAGCTCCTGGCATCTCCTAGAAAGGAGCTTTTCCCCCTGGGGGATGTACCCAGATCTCTGGTCTGGAGGCCAGCAGGGGTTACTACTGCAGTCCCACTGGACTGTATATATTTGCATACTTCAAATCTTCTGCTAAGGTCTGGCTTCCAATCAACCTGAAACTAGGTGCTGACTGAGATACACCTTGCCCCCTCCCTTGGAAAAATTAGGTCTTGGCACATCCTCAGCAACTGGGACCTATCAAGAATAGATCAAGCTGCTTAGACAATCCAAAGGTTTAAGACACAACCAAGAGCTAGGGCAAAGTTGAAAGATAAGTCTCATCTCCTCTATAAGGCCACTCCTTGAAGAATGAGAGACATAGCTATTTTGCTTAATAAATAGGGATAAACACAGAGAGAATAACAAAACGAGGAAACAGAAGAATATGTTCCAAATGAAAGAATTAGATGAAACCTCAGGAAAAAGCCATAATGCAACAGATATTAGCAATTTATCTGATAAAGATTTTAAAGCAACGGTCATAAAAATGTTTACTGCACTTGAAAGAAAAATGGATGAATATGGTGAAAACTTCAACTGAGATAGAAAATATAAGAAAGTAGCAAGCAGAAGATGCAGAACTGAAGAATACCATAATCAAACCAAAAACTACACTAGAAATGTGTAATAGCAGATGGATGAAGCAGAGAAAGGATACATTACCTAGAAAGCAAGGCAGTGGAACTCACCCAAACAGAGCAGCGGAATGACAAAAAGATTTCAAAACAGTGAAGATGGCGTAGAGTCCTATAGGAAAATGTCAAGCAGAAAAACATTTGCATTATAGGGTTCATGGAAGGAGAAGAGAGAGAGAAAGGGATAGAAAGTTTATATGAAGAAATAATTCCTGAAAACCTCCCTCACTTGGGGAAGGAAACAGACGTCCAGATCCAGGAATACCAGAAAGTTCCAAATAAGATGAACCCAAAACAATTCACATCAGGACACATTACAATTAAAATGTTAAAAATTAGGGGCGTCTGGGTGGCTTAGTGGATTAAGGCCTCTACCTTCGGCTCAGGTCAGCCCCACATCAGGCTCTCTGCTCAGCAAGAAGCCTACTCCTCCTTTCTCTCTGCCTGCCTCTCTGCCTACTTGTGATCTCTCTCTCTCTGTTAAATAAAGAAATAAAAAATCTTTTAAAAATGTTAAAAATTAAACAGAGAATCTTAAAAGCAGCAAGAGATAAAAGCTTATTACACACAAAGCAGCCCCCATAAGACTGTCAGCAGAATTTTCAGCAGAGACTTTGCAGGGCAGAGGGAGTGGTAGGATGTACTCAAAGTGCCGAAACGGAAAAACTTCCAACTGAGAATACTCTACTTGGAAAGATTATTATTTGGAATTGAAGAAAAGATAGAGCTTTCCAGATAAGCAAAAACTAAAGGAGTTTATTATCATTAAACTGGCCTTACAAGAAATGTTAAAGGGACTTCTTTAAGTTGAAAAGGAGAGACATT
Organism: Lutra lutra; assembly: GCF_902655055.1. Lineage (NCBI taxonomy): Eukaryota > Metazoa > Chordata > Mammalia > Carnivora > Mustelidae > Lutra > Lutra lutra. The sequence continues at coordinate 59,172,667 of NC_062283.1, forward strand.
AATTAGTAGTAAGAAAACATATGAAAGTATAAATTTCACTGGGGAAGGTAAATATACAGAAAAAGTAATGGATTAATCACTTATAAAGCTAGAATGAAGGTTAAAAGACAAAAGTAGTATAACTAACTTTACAATAATCAGCAAAAGGATACAAAAAAATAAAGATGTAAAATGCAACATCAAAAACATAAAGTGAGGGATTAAAAATGTGGAGTTTTAAAATGCATTTAAACTTAAATCACTATCAACTTAAAATAGACCGCCATATACATAGAATGCAAGCCTCATGATAACTATAAAACAAAAACCTATCGTAGATACACAAAAGATAAGAAGAAAGGAATCTAAGCCTTACACTAAAGAAATCATCAAATCACAAGAGAACAAGAGAAGAACAGAACAGAGAGAAACTGCAAAACAAGCAAAAAACAAAGAACAAAATGGCAGTAAGTACATACCTATCAATAATTATTTTCCCTGTAAATGCACTAAATTCTCTGATCAAAAGACAGAGAATGACTGAATGGCTGAATTAGCAGACAAAATTTCAAGATCCATGTATATGCTGCCTATAAGAGATGCACTTGAGCTGTAAGGACACACACAAACTAAAAGTGAAGGGATGGAAAAAAGATGTTCTGCGCAAATGGAAATGAAAAGAAAGCTATGGAAACTATACTTATATCCAAAAAAATAGACTTTAAAACATAGACTGTAAAAAAGACATAGAAGGGCATTATACAATGATAAAGGGGTCCATGTAACAAGGGATATATTTGTAAGTGCTTATGCACCTATCATAGAAGTACCTCAACATATAAAGCAAATATTAACAGATGTAAAGGGGGAGAAAGTGACAATAATAGAATAATCATAGAGGACCTTACTACTCCACTTATATCAATGGATAGATCATCTAGAGAATCAATAAGGGAACATTGGCCATAAATGATACATTAGAATAGATGGATTTAATAAAATACAGATTATTCCATCCCAAAGCAGCAGAATACACATTCTTCTCAAGTGCATATGTAAGGTTCTCCAGCATAGCTCACATGTTAGGCCGCAGTACAAGTCTCAATAAATTTAAAAAGACTGAAATCATATGGAGCATCTTTTCCAACCACAGTGATATGAAATAAGAAATCAACGACTAGAGAAAATGGGGGAAAAATCACAAATATGTGATTAAACAACATGCTACTGAGCAATCAACAGGTTAATGAAGAAATCAGAGGTGAAATAAAAAAAATACCTTAAGACAAGTGAAAATGGAAATATATATATATATATATCATTATATTGAACACCTGAAACTAATTTGACACTGTATATTAACTAACTGGAATTAAAATGAAAACCTTTAAAACAAAGTTTACAACACCCAGATATGGTTCAATGCAGTCAATATTATTTAATATCATCAAATTACAGCAAATACTGTTAGAACCATTCTTTCCTATACCAAAGGTTAAATGATGAACTAAATACGAGACTTTCAGTTGAACATTCCAATTAAAACTACACATGAAAAACGTTTAATGCCATATATGAGTTGATTATCATGGGATGTTAACAATTGAAAAATGATTCTCAATTGTATGTGTTATGAAAATCCTATGGAATCCTGGGGTGCCTGGGGGGCTCAGTTAGGTAAGCAACTCACTCTTGATTTTGTCTCAGGTCATGATCCTGGGACTGTGAGATCAAGGTCCATGTCCCCCAGCTTAAGATTCTCTCTCTTCTTCCCCTGCATTCTTTCTCTTTCTCTCTAAAAAAAGGAAGGAAAGAAAATCCTATGGAGTGCCGAGTCACAAGTTTTCATTTGTTAGCTGCCAAAAATTCCACTATTAGCACGCAAAGGTTGCTAAAGCAGTCCATCATGCTGCATAGGGATACTGCTAAAAAACTACCAAGGCTTAAAAAACTCTGAAAATGCCCAGCAATTATTATCACAGGCTTGGGTTGTAAAGCAAGCACAAAAGACTATTCAGAACTTGGTTTTTAAGTAAGGAGGCATTGTTTTGAACTACTCTTACAGATCCCTTTGGAAAAAATGACTAGAAAGCAATTTTTTTAAAAAAGAAAGAAAATGTAAATACAACCAAAATCTATGGGATACAGCAAAAGCAGTTTTAAGAGGGAAGTTCACAGTGATAAAGGCCTACCTAAAGCAATAAAATCTTAAATCAACAATCAAATTTACACCCAAAGAAAGGAACAGAGCCCAAAGTTAGTAGCTGTTGTTTTGGGTGGTTTTTTTTTTTTAAGGAAAGAAAAAGGGGAAAACAAAATAATTGCACAATGGTTTTGTGGCTTACAAAAGGCAACACAAAGTGAGGAATATTAGGACAAATAACATGAACAAAGCAAGGTCCATTCTTCCATTCTCTGTTAGATGCTATGATACAAGTAATAGTACATTCAGCAGGAGTGGCAAAACGTGTTTCCTGTAGTAAATCCTTCAAATGAGCTAAGAGGTTGGAACACAGCTATGACAGATCTCTTGAGGAGCAAAAGAAGTCAGCTTGTGTTATCGGTGTGTCACAACCAGAACAGAGCCAGTTTTCAATATCATTACTTCACTTGATCTTCACTCAAGCCCTTGGATCTATGCTATGGACTGAATGTGCGTGTCCACCCCCACGGCCCTTAAAGTCAAAGCCCTAGCCCCAGTGTGGCTGTGTTTGGAGATGGAGCCTCCAAAGAAGCAATTAAGGTCAGGTGAAATCCTAAGGGTGGGGCCCTGATCTTTAGAAGAGACATCAGGGAGGCACTCGTTCTTTCTCTGAATGCAAGCATCGAGGTGGGGTCACATGCAGAGAGAGCAAGAAATTAACCATGCACAGTCTAGGAAGAGCACTCTCACAAGAAACCAAATTTGCCAGCACCTTGATCTTGGCCTTCCCAGCCTCCAGAACTGGGAGAAAACAAATTTCTGTAATTTAAGCTCCCCAGTCTGGGTGTTTGGTTATAGCAGCCCCCAAAGCTAATAGAACATGGGTGTCATCACTATCACCTATGTTATTGATGAGAAAATTTTGACCAAGAAAGGTGAAAAATTTGTACAAGGCTACATAGGAAGCCATAACCAGCTCTCAAATTCAGCTCTGTCTGATGCCACGGTCCATGTTCTATCTGCTTTAACCGCTTCGCTCTAAGAGGGGAAGATGGTGATGATTTCAAGAGTGATTTGAGACACTGTATTCAGCCCTTCTAAGCCCCAAGATATGTCCTTCATCAGGTTTCTCAGTTCCTGAATATCTACCATTAAGCAATCTTTGTCTAGTGGACCAAAGTCTTCTCCATCTTTTTGGAGCCTCCTATAATATTCTGGAATCCCTAGAAAGCAAATATTGTAAGAAAGGAATCAGACACGTCGCCCCTCTCCAAAGTTATAGCCCACCTGAAATGTTCAGAATACTGCCTCTAAGTATCAAGACTGTGGAAAAGAAGACCAACTGGGCCTAATCAGCTGCTCTCTAAGGCCGCAATGTTACAAACGTCAAACATGGAGGCGTGACCCAATAAATGATCACAATTAAAACTAAACATAATCCTAATGGAATTTAGAGCTATTGAATTCTATTACAATTTCATTTTGAAACTAGGGTATAAAGAAATTTCATTGAGAAAAATAAGAGAACAAGCTCTCCATCATACCCTTGACTTTTTTTTTAAATTTCATCAACACTTGCAAGCCAGTCACAGACTTTCTCTAATCCCTTTGTTATCAGTTACATATCCACAAGGACACACACGCTCACAGAAGATTTTGTGTGGCTTAATCCTACAGAAACATGTAGACGACCCTGCCATTAACTTTCTTGGCCTCCATTTCAAGCCACCATCCACTTAAGCCTGCTCTTGCTCTTTTGTTTCCTACCATCCACCCAATGGCCCCAAACCGGAAACTTAGGCACCATCCCTCCCTTTCCCCTCCCCCAGCAATTAATCTCAGTCAGTCTGTGGATTCACCCTCATAACCAGCTCTCAAAACTATCCACTTCACACCCATCCCAAGACACCCCCGCCCCCAGCATCCCACCTCAGGGGGAATGGAAGTCCCTTCCACGACTGCTTCATCCCCCTAACCTGCCTCCCCACGAATTCACTCTATGTGGGGTGGGAAACCTCAAGCCTGTTTAAAGAACTCAGAACAGTCGGATATTAATACATGTTTTTATATGCCCTACTATAAATGTGTGTTTCTCTTGACACACATCTATGTGGTTGATCAGTGTAAGATTGCTGTTTTCATGAGAGGTCTTCAATTCTTTTTTTTTTTTTAAGATTTTTATTTATTTGACAGAGAGAGAGATGACAAGTATAGAGAGAGAGAGAGGAGGAAGTAGGCTCCCTGCCTAGCAGAGAGCCTGATATGGGACTCGATCCCAGGACCCTGAGATCATGAGAGAGGTCTTCAATTCTTGTCAGCACCTCATGGTGTAACGTTTTATGGTGTGAGGACAAGTCATTTAAATTCTTTGAGCTTTGGTTTCCTTTTCTGAAAAACGATGTTACACCTCAACATCTAAGGTTATGCCAACATTCTAAGATTCTATGACAACCACCCACTTTCAAGGTTTTATTTACTTTTTGTGATTCAGTGTGCACTCTGGTGAGGGACGTTCATTGTGTTTAGACTGTTTAGAACTTCATGACTGAAATCTTTCTTTGCTGTTCTATAGGCCACAAGGGGGCACCCACTTTCTACCAAGTTGAACATCAGAGCTTTGACTTCGCAGAAATCATCTCTTAAATTTCGGGGAAATTCTGGTGAGCACAGAATTATGAATAATTTAAACTTTGCCTATAACTCATTGAGATATTTCAAAACATAATTTTTAGTACAGATGGATTTCAATTTTTAAAAAATATTTTATTTATTTGACAGACTGAGATCACAGGTAGGCAGAGAGAGAGGAAGGGAAACAGGCTCCCTGATGAGCAGAGAGCCCGATGCGGGGCTCGATCCCAGGACCCTGGGATCACGACCCGAGCTGAAGGCAGAGGCTTTAACCCACTGAGCCACCCAGGCAGCCCAGATGGATTTCAATTTTAAGTGTCTCCACAAATGGGTTGAGTGTGTGATTTTACCCATGATGTTGGAGTTCTGAAGTATATGAAATTTGTATGAAGTTGGACTTGAGGTTCTATTCAAAACTATAGAGAATCCCCATTCCTTAGCCAAGTTCCTACTTAATGGCTGTGTTTCCCATTTAATTCTTCTTGATCTACCTCAGAGGGTTTTATGGAGATTAATTTAGAGTATATGAGACTATGAAAATGATTACCTGAATGTATTGTTAGAAGGCAGCATCTTATTTCTTATGTTACATGGTGGCTTTACCAAAATAAGGACACTGAGTCAAACACTTTCATTATAAAAATTATTCTGGGCACAATTCTTCACAAAACAACAAAATATTTTGGAGAGCCAGTAAGCAGTTTTGGGGGAGAGAGTCTTCCAACCATTGAGAGAAGTGGACTCAAGGTGCATGTTTACGGGCCCTCGGTAAATTTTTTTTTTTTTAAGGATTGTATTTATTTATTTGACAGACAGAAATCACAAGCAGGTAGAGGAGGCAGGCAGAGAGAGGAGGAAGCAGGCTCCCTGCCGAGCAGAGAGCCCGATGCGGGGCTCGATCCCAGGACCCTGGGATCATGACCTGAGCTGAAGGCAGAGGCCTTAACCCACTGAGCCACCCAGGTGCCCCCCCTCGGTAAATTATAATGGGGTTTGATGGCAGAAGTGTGGTGATGATGAAGGGGTGGGGCGTGATGGTTAGGGTAAGGGAGGAGAAAGGGGAAGAGTGGGGAGACCAACTGGAAGGGGTCAGAAGAGGGCAAACAAACTAGTCAAAGGGACCTTGTCAGGCCAGCAGACAAGGTCAGCACTTCCAACACCAGAGAGCAGCTGCCAAGCAAAGTTGACTCAAAAAGAACTCAGAAAGTCCCATCAGAGACACAGTAGCCACCAGAAGGATGGTCAGGGCATCCTTGTGAAAGATGATGTCCCCGGAAATCCTTATATAGGAGGTAGTATAATTAGTTGAAAAACATGGGTGTTTTCAATTTGGGTTTAAGTGACCTTGAGAACACTGATTCATATTTCCTAGCCTCAGTTTCTTTAACTGAAAGATGAGAACAAATAATACCTACCTCTCAGGTTGTTGTAAGAATTTAATAAATTAATACATAGAAAGAATTTAATACATTAATACATAGAAATCCAAAAACACCACCATTATCATGGTCTTCCTCTCTTCCCCTTCATCAGCTTTTGTATCTTTATCCCCATGGATCATTTCCCTTCTAAGGTCTGATGAGGAAAGTTCTTAAGAGGATGTCCCGTGGGCCTTCCCACACATGAAGGCTAAACTGAACAAAACTCTAATAAAAATTTAACATACACCTTCCCTGTGACCAAGCAATTCCATTCTGGAGTATTCACCAAAGAGAAATGAAAATGTGTGTCAATAAAAAGTCGTGTACCCAGCGTTCACTGCAGTTTTTTTTTTTTTTATTGTAGTAAAAATATTTAACATCAGATCTATGCTTTTAGCAAAATTTTAAGTGTAAAAAAAAAGTATAGGTAACCACAGGCACAATGCTGTCCGGGAGATCTCTAGAACTTACTCATCATGTGTAACTGCAACTCTTTTCCCATTGAATAGCAATTTCTGCCCCCTCCCCAGCTCCTGGCAGCCACCATGCTATGCTCTGTTTCTTTGCCTAGTTTCGATACCTCATATGAGTGGTGGAATCATGCAATATTTGTCCTTCTGTGATGGCTTATTTTATGTAGCATAGTGTCCTCCAGATTCAGCTGTGTTGTCCCGTATCACATGATCTCCTACCTTTGTAAGGCTTAATAATATTCCCTTATGTGTATACACCACATCTTCTTTATCCATTCATCTGTCAGCGGACATTCAGGTTACTTTTGTATCTTGGCTGTTGTGAATTATAATGAGCTCAAACTGGAAGCCACTCAAATGGCCACCAAGTGGTTAATTAATAAGCAAATTATGCTATATTCATCCAGGGAACAAGCTGCCAACGCAATCGATGACATGGAGAAATCTCAAATACATCACACTGAATAGAAGAATTGGTCCACGAAATAAGACATCCTAGTGATTTCTGTATATGAATTGAATATGCCAAACTACTTTATGGTGACAGATACCAGAACAGGTTCGCGGGGACAGGGACACAGACAGAATGGAAGTGACCATGGGGAAACTTTCTTGGGCAATGGGAATGTTCTAATCCTGTTTCTGGTGTAGATTTCATAGATACACATTAAACTGTTCACTAAGCTTTGTGCATTGGTCCTGTATAAATTATACCTCAATGACATTAGAGTGTTTCGGAAAAACAAGACAAAACCAAGCAAACAAGTCTATGATACTGAGCCAAGAAGCTCTCACAATGCAGAGCTGAGCAGCCAAGATAGAGTGAAGGCTGCACGTGCAGGGCGACCTCTCCTGGTGAACAGACAGAAGCATATAGTGATGAATAAAGCAAGAGCAACTTTCCAGAATAAAGCAAGAGCTCACTTTCCAGTGAGCACATCTATAGCCATTCAGAAAAGGAATCAGCTGACAGAGGCCACCCCAGCAAAAGGATTCCCTATGTGAAAAGTGGATTGTCATTAAGCACAGTCGAGGTCTGTGCAAAGGGTTGATGGGGCAGCCATCCCAATTGCATCCTGAGCATTTGTCAGTTTTCCATTAATGTGTCTATGAATGTGTCTATTCACTCTCCCAGCGGGTCCTCTGCTCTCCCTCCAAATATGGCCACAATCCAGCTGCTTCTCACAGACTTCACCACAGCCTACATCAGCATCATCTCTAGCCTGATTACGGCGATAAACTCAAGTGGCTCGTGGCCTGGCTTCCACCCTCGCCCCTCTGCAAACTATTCTCTGCACAATAGCCAAGAGATGTGCTTAGAACTCCTCAATAGTTTTCTGTGACCCTTAAAATGAAATGCCCAATTTTCACTGGGGCCCACAAGGTTCACAGGAACCTGCTGCTGACCACCTCTGCAAACTCAGCCCCTCCCCTGAGGCATCCCCCCACTGGCTCCCTGCTCCTGCCGTAGCAGCTTCTCACCCTAGCTCAGATATTCTGCACTGGACCTAGATACTTCTTACTCCCTCCACCTGGAAGGACGCGCCCCCAGAGCTTCTTGTTTTTACTTCATTTAAGTCACTGTTCAATTGGCCTCTCCTTGGAGATAGCTTCCGTGAGTCCCCTTTATAAAATGTCACCCCTACCTACCCCTTTTCCTTGGACAATGGTTAATTTTATGTATCAGTTTGACTGGACCATGACGTGCCCAGGTATTTGGTAAAACATTATTCTGGGTTTTTCTGTGAGGGTATTATTACTATTATTATTATTATTTTTACATTTGTAAGTTGATTTTTTTTTAATTTTTTTTGTAGACATATAATGTATTTTTATCCCCAAGGGTACAGGTCTGTGAATTGCCAGGTTTACACACTTCACAGCACTGACCATAGCACATACCCTCCCCAATGTCCATAACCACCCCCCCTCCCCGCAACCCTCAGTTTGTTTTGTGAGATTAAGAGTTGTGAAGATATTATTGAATGAGATTAACATTTAAATTGATAGACTGAGTAAACAGATTGCCTCCTATAATGTGGGTGGGCCTCATCCAATCAGTTGAAGGTGAATAGAAGAAAAGGCTGACTCTCCCCAAGTAAGAGAGAATTCTCCTGCCTGATGGACTTTTAACTGAGGTATCCACGTTTCCTGGGACAACAATAGCCTGTCACCTTTTGGACTTGAACTGGAACATTGGCTCTTTGGATTTGTCAGCTTTTGTAATTGTGTAAGCCAATTCCTTATTACTTCTCTCCCTGCAACCCCAGTAACTGTTGCCCAACTGTATGTCTTCTTTGGAAAAATCCAGAGCTTTTAACCACATGGCAATGCTGCCTCCCAGTGGCATCTCTTGCTTGGATAATTTCAGCACTTTCTTAGCTGGTCTTCCAGTCTGAATTCTTGCCCTGCTTCCATTCATTTGCCAGGTCACACCCAACCCTATCTAAAGGTCCTCAGAGGTCTTTCATTGACTTCAGAACACCAGCCAAGTGTCACACCATGGCCAATTGTGACCTGGCTTTACGCCCCCTCCAAGACCACCCCTCATGGTTACCATGTCTCCCGGCCTTCCTTGCTCTTTCACATACATTGTATTTCAGCCTTGTCAAACCTGCTTTGGTCGTTCAGCCTCAACTCATATCCTCCACAGCTGGCCTGCAGAGTTCTCTCCCAACTCTCCTGCTTACCTCCAGCCTACCCTTCCATTTTTCATTCATATGCCGCTTTCTCCAAGAGGCCTCCCAGGACTTCTCCAGGCTACTTTATGAGCTCCGGATAAGCTTTCCCAGAGAGCACCTGTCCTCCCCTTTTACAGACCATCACCTTCCCTGGTTTTAGTTGTTTAACTTCCTGCCTTCCTAGCTGGACAGGAACTAGTCTGTTTCACTCACTTTAGGACAAGCAACTAGCATGTATGATATATATTGCTAAGTGGTCGATTGAATTTATGAGTAATAGAGATACAATTATCTGCCCTTAAGAACCCTTCCACCCATTTCTATGCAATTTCTAGAAAAAAGATATCTACAGAGAAAGAAAGCAGATTGGTGCTTGCCAGGGACTGGGAGTGGGAATGGGGAGTGCCTGCCTAAGGGGCAGGCAGAATCTCTTTGGTGTGAGGGAAATGATTTAAAATTGGATTGGGGTGATAGTTGCACAACTCTAAGTTAACTAAAAACTGCTGAATGGTACACTTGAAATGAGAGCCATGGCTATGGAGTGTTAATTTATACTTCAATAATTTATTTTTCAAGGAATGCATCTAGTGTCTACTGGCTCATTGCCAGCCAGCTCCAGAGATTTTCCTGATGGCAGGAAAGACACCCCAAAATCTTGTGTAGCTTAACGTTTTCCTAAAAGCAGTAATATTCAGACTTCACGTTTCAGGATTTCCTATGCCACTCTGACTTCTCCATGGAACGTATTTTGCTACTTTAAGTTCTTCAGGGTCTGCCATCGTTGAGTTTCATGGCAACTGAGAAGGAAGCCCAGAATCATAGAGCCGTGAGATTTCCCATACTGAACAATAAAAAAGAAATCTTTGAAGATGAATTTTCTCAAAGACTAGCACAATGTGTGCATGTGTTAGATAAGGCCAGAAAAATGTCCCGGTGTGAACAGGCCAGAGATGGGAAAATGATTCAGACCGTAGAAGCTGTTTTCTCCAATTTCTGAACCCTTGGTGTAAAGTTGCTAAACAGTCATGTGGTTGCAAGGGTACAGAAGTTCCCTGATTTCCCTTCTGCAAATGCAACAAGAATTTGGAGTTCTCTAGCCCAACATGGGGAAGCCTGTGTGGGAACAGGCAAGCTTAGGACCCCAGTCATATTCCAGGAGGAGCTGCTTCTTTGCTCTGGTCTGGCCAGATGAGATGGGACAAGGAATGACTTGCCGGGGTGGGGGGCGGGGGGCGGGGCCTGGCTGCTGCTATCCCTGTGAAGGTGCGACATGCCATGACACCAGGCCACAGTGCCCAGACTGAACAACCATGCTGCTTTTCGGCTCCAACGTCCCTGGATAGCACAAAGCAGGCTGCCCCCAAAGTCTCTTGATCCTGTGGAATCTGGGACTGCCTAAGGATTGAGGCAGATCAGCAAAGCCAGATGGGGAGGGAACACCACCCCCACCCTCCAGCCTTGGGTTGTCTCTTACTGGGGGGGACATCACCCCCACCCTCCAGCCTTGGGTTGTCTCTTACTGGGCATTTGCTCTTTTGCATAGGAATTTTTGATGACACCTGATTGCCATGGAGTTGGTTCATGTCATTTTATAAGATAGAAGAAACAAGTCTCAGGAGAAAGAGTGATTCGAGAGACAGATTCCTGGGCTGGAGCACAGAAGATCTGAATTCAGATTCTGGTTCTATGATTAATCAGCCTGTGACTTGGGGGAAATCGGTTTTCCCTTCTGAGCATCTGCTTGTGCATCTGTTAAATGAAGGGTTAGATGAATTTTCAGGGTTTTTTTTTTTTTTTTACTCTGATAATAAGAGTAATAATAAGAATAGTACTAATTCTGATTTCCTAATCATTTGCCTAATCAGAGATACCAGGTACATTTGCATTCAGTCTTCAGAAACAGGCATAATTTTCACTATTTGTAGACAATGAAAAGGATGATGAGGCCAGCTAGCCGAACTACCCAAGTTCAAAGTGCTTAGAGACAGAATTACTTGGGCTTGCCCAAACATGTCTTCTCTATACCAGGTCCTGAGTCCCAACTACACAGCAGAATGTTGAGGCCATTTTCCCTCATTTCCTGGGCTCAGGGGCACCACCGACTTTTCCAAAGGCTCTAGAAAAGCCTCTAGATTTCACCCCCCAACCCTGTATTTAGAAAACTTTTAAGCACATGAAAAAAATTGAAAGAATTTTACAGTAAACACTCTTCTACCGGTTTCCTACGAGCTCTCACGGCTTCCTTTGCTGCACATTGAGACACCTAGCCCTCTATCCCTCTCTTCCTCCATGGATCGATCTTATTTTCTATGGAATCCTTTGGTTTTGATTAATTTTGAGAGCGCCTTCTCCCATCAAATTTTCTCACTCTTTTCTCCCTGGTCCCATACCATTCAATCATTTCAGGAGCCAGCGTGGCAGGCAGGATCCTGCCCTATGAATGGACAATCGGGCTCAGGAAGGGAAGTAGCTGGCTCAGTGTTGCTTCACTGGGAAGCACTGGTCCATCTCTCTCAGGCTAAAGCCTAGACTTTTAGCCTTACGTTCTCATGTCCTCTTATATGGTACTTTTGCAAACATGGGTGTTACGCCTTCCCTTCAACCAATCTTTGTTAATTTCCACTGGGGATGTTTTTTCTGAAGGAAATTAACATCTTTTATAGCCAAATGAAACAGGAGCAACAACAACAACAACAAAAACACCTCAGGGCTTATTCACTCTGTTATGACCAGAACATTTTTTTTTTAAGATTTTATTTATTTTTCTGAGAGAGAGAGCTCCTGCACATGCGAGCAGGGGCAGGAACAGAGGCAGAGGGAGAAGCAGTCTCCCCACTGAGCAGGGAATCTGACATGGGACTCCATCCTAGGACCCTGGGATTGTGACCTGAGCCAAAGGCAGATGCTCAACTGACTGAGCCACCGAGGCACCCCTGTTATGACCAGAACTTTAAATACGGTAACTTAAAAGAGAACATCTAAATGATGTGACCCTTTTTCCCTAAAGTTTAATATTTACAGTTTGATTTTGTGCATATGTTTACACGTGTGTGTGGGGGGGGGTACTTGTATGTATTCCATAATATCTACTGCTTTTACAGATCTGTGCCTCTGAACTCAGTTTACAACCTTGACTGAGTTTTATTTATTTCTTTGTTTTGTTTTCGTGTTCTTGAAATAAGGCAAGAAGTTCCATCAGGTGCTTACATGTGAGTATGGACGCTCATGTGATATGGGATGGATCCCATAGTTCGGCACCTCTCAAGACCCAGGCTTATAACCCTCAACCCGTCAACTTGGCTCGAACGAGTAAACAAATTCCCTTGCCAATCTGACTGAGCAGAAGGGCGTTGTTCACCAGAAATACCTAAGATGACCCAAGACCCAGTCGCTATTTGTATTTTAGGCCAGTCTTCCCCTCTGCTTTCATTTAAATACGGGTGTGTCTACAGTTATGGGAACCATCATAAATCAAATCAGGAAGACTTACCATCAAAGTGCGGAAGTGTTTTGTGCCATGAGCCCCTCTGGCCATCTGGTGAAGCACTGGACCTTTTCTAGAAAAAATGTTTTTAAATGAAGAAAATAAAATGCAGAAGGTAATAAAAGAAACTAATTTTATTTAAATGCAGTTATCAAAATTTAGAATAGTAGTTTATGATATAATATGTGTATTATTGTATTAAGTGGCTAGACACAGGGATAATTCCAAAAGTTACCATAATTTCCAACTAATCACGAGTGTTAATGTTATTTTAAGATACCTGAAATGTCATTGAGATATTTCGTAATTTGAAATGCCATGATTTATAAAATGATGTTAATAATGAATGAAAATATATGAGATGTCTGTGTGCAGGAAAGTCATAGAAACTGCTAATATTTGAATTTTGTCACCCAAACTCACAGTTGAAGGAAATGCTAAGTATTGGTATTAGTAAAAGTAAAGATAGCTTTTTCCTCCCCTGGCAAAGTTTACACACATCTGAAATTCTATGCAGTCATAGGAATGCTTAGTTTGGAAAGGACATTAGCAATTCTGTCTCAGGAGTTCTAAACCTAGATGGGCTTCTCAATAATTTAGTGAATATTGAAGAACTAGAAATTCCTGGGACCTAACCATGACTTACTGAATTAGAGATTCTAAAGCAAAATCCATGTATTTTTTTTTTAAATCCCAAAGCTGATTCTGATGCACAGCCAGTTAAGGAATTCATTGAACTCTTAGTATTTCCAAAGAATTTCTCTAAGAATTTCTGAGGTATATTCCCTTCCCGTCCCCACCCCCCCGCCACCCACTCTCATGGACCTCCTGGTATTTTGCAAGGCTTTATCTCAGTGTATGAGTTAGGTAAACATTAATTCCTTCCTCCTACAAAAAAAAAAAAAAAGCAAGGCATAATTTACATACAGGAATGTTTATACTTTTTAGGGTATCCTATAATCACACAACTACAACTATCAAAACATGAAACAGTTACATCACCCTAAAAACTGACCTGTGCCTCTTCAGAGACAGTCTTCCCCTCTATCTCCAGTCCCTGGCAACCACTTTGTTTTTTGTCCTACCTGTGTCTTTTCTAAATTGTCCCATAAATTATTTAAACAGGCCTTTGAGGGCACCTGGGTGGCTCCGAGGGTTAAGCCTCTGCCTTCAGCTCAGGTCATGATCTCACGGTCCTGGGATTGAGCCCCACGTTGCATCGGGCTCTCTGCTCAGCTGCTCAGCGGGGAGCCTGCTTCCCCCTCTCTCTCTGCCTGCCTTTCTTATACCTACTTGTGATCTCTCTTTCTCTGTCAAATAAATAAATAAAATCTTAAAAAAAATAACAAGCAGGCCTTTGAGTCTGGCCTTCTTCCATTTAGCATAATGCATTTGGGACTCATGCATGTCGTTGTGTGTATCAGTCTGTTCCCTTTTATTACTAAGTAATACACATTTCATGGTACTAATGGACCGAGTTTGTTTACCCACAAACCCGTGAAGGACATTTAGATCGTTCCCATAATTTCTGGCAATTTGGAATAGAACAGTTATAGATACTTACACACAGATTTTATATGAACATAAGTTTTATTCCACTTGGGTGCATACCTAGGAGTGCAGCTGCTGGTGTATATTTAACTATATAAGAAATTGACAAAATATTTTCCCAAGTGCCTGTAGGATTTCGCATTCACACACACGTGTGCATGCACACACACGTACACACATACACAACAAAAATGTTCATAACAAACTAAGAAGGAAGACACGTGAGAATCCCAGTCCTTGTCTCAATAACTGATCTCAGGCTCACAGCTGGTATTGGTTACTACCTACTTACACTACCCATTCTGCATTTCCTTTGCCTTTAGCAAGCACCTCAGCGGGTCATGGTTCTGAAAACACAGAAGATAGAAGAGAGTAAGCATTGCTAAGGGGTTATTTAAAATGGAGAATGTTGAGGGATGCCTGGGTGGCTCAGTCAGTTGAATGTCAGACTCTTGGTTTCAGCTCAGGTCATGATCTCAGGGTGGTGGAATCAAGCCACATGTGGGTCTCTGTGCATGGCAGGGAGTCTGCTTGACATTCTCCTCTCCCTCTGCCCCTCCCCCCGAAAAAAAAATAAATCTTAAAAAAATAAAAAAGTAAAGTGGGGGATGTTGAAGAAGTATGTGTCTTCTGTCTCAAAATCTCAGAATTGTTGAGAACTCAGCTAAAATTCAGGTTACATGTGAGGAATCTAGAGCCGTTGAGCAACCTGACCATGATCCCACAGCCCGAAGGGTTGGGACTCGTTCTAATCCAGGCAGGCTTTCAGGGCTAAAGAAGCGTTAGCCTGGTGGCCTAGAGCGAGTCACATCATCTCACAGAATTGCAGTTTGTGACGTCACTGGGGGATAGGAAGACCTGCCTCCCAGGTGAGTAGTGAAGATTAGATGTAATATATACTTAGTGCAGAATCTGCACTGCAATAATTTCTTCATAGCGTCCTCTTCCTGTTGATCTCATTTACTACACATAATCTCTTTCTCTTCCCAATGCCTCCATGAAACGAACAATGAAAGGAGGACTTAGCAAGGACAGCGGGAGTCCATGGGGGTATGACCCCAGTAAAGGACCCTGAGAACACCTAACAGCTTGGTCCAGGGTTGTCCAGCCAATGGAAGACAGATTACGACCCACGCCATGAAACTAGACAGGGCATATTTATGGACTGGACGATGGAGAGGCTCATGGGACCCATACAGGATATTATTTCTGGCCCCCTTCAGGATTCTTAGGAGAAAACTGAGCCTACTCCTATAGTAACAACATAACCATCACATGGACCTTTTACAGAGGGCCAAGGGCAGTGTTAGTCCACATATCTCATCTCATCCCCACTGCAGTCCCAGGAAGGAAGGATTATTTTGCCTATTTCATGGAGGAAGTTATAAACCCAAGCCCATTTGACTCATAAGGCCATGTTCATAAAATATGGTACTTATTAGAAAAGACTGCTGGGGGAAATCAATTCAATATGCTGTAAGCAAAAGAGGAAATACTATTATGAAAGTAGTATTTCACAGATTTCCTGAGTACAGAACCAGAACTGGAAACTAGAAAGCTGTGCATGTGCGTGCGTGTCTCCACCTCCCCCCACCCCTCCCTCCCTACATCCGCCATCTTTTACCTCAGTCTTCTCTCTCTGTGGAGCCCCTTCTGACACTTCCTCAGCCCCGTGTGGAATGAGCCACTCCATGCTTCTGAAGTTATATGCTACTGGTCTATCCTCTCATGATTCCTTTTCAAGTTACTAGGAGAAGAATCCTTTAACATTTTTTCCTCTTTTAAAAAAAAATTTAATTATCCAGGTGGGGATGTGAAATCTGAGGGAGGCCACAGAAATTCCCGAGTCCAGCCTACTCCTGTGGGTAGTCTTGTGTATCCCCAAAATGTGCTCACCCACCTTCATTTGGACACCTCCAGAGCAGCCAGTTTCATTGTGGGAGTCCTGGCTATTAAAACACCCACCTGTATATACTGCTCCTGCTTCTATTAATTCTCCTCCAAGGAGCCTGCCAAGGCTGAGGGGCCAGGCCTGGGCGGCAGGCTCAGCCCCAGGGTTTCCCAGTTCCTCCCTTCCCAGCTCCTGGCCCACGAGCTCTGGTCATCAATGTTCCTCCGAAATGGGTGCCTGACCACACCAAGCAAAACTGCCACCCACCATGTCCGATCTTTAGGCGAGATTTCCCTGCTGTTTTTTCAGCCCAGTGCATGGTAGCTGGCACTTAGGCGGACATATTCTTCCAGAGGAAGACCTGCTGTGAGTAGCTCAGGAACCAGAAGCAGTGATGAGGGCAGAGGTGGGAATAGAGACCCTTCTGCTCCTGAGGCTACACAGGGAGGTAGGGAGCCCAGGAAGGCCCAGGCAAGAGGGGAAGTGCAGAACCCAATCCTGCTCCCACCTCTCCACCCCCAGCCCGGCTCAGTCATAGGCCCTGTCTATGCCTTTCTGAGGATGTTGCTAGGGCTGAGGGTGGAGGGGAAATTGTGGAGAGGGGACTTTTGGATGTGGTTGAGTGCTCTGAGATGGACGGGGCTTAGTGAGGTGAATGAGGGCCAGTGAGGGAGGGGCTCATTGGGGGGGGTAGACCCCTGCGAAGACTGGGTCTCAGGATGAAGGGGGAAACGACAGGCCTTTCTTCAACTTGGGAGTGCTCTGTGTTGCAGCCTGGGTTTTTTTCCACCCCACGCCCACCCCCTCTCCAACTGCAAGCCTCTGCATGAGCTGCGGCTAGCAGGAGGGGGAAGTGTGAACTTTGAGAGAGGATGGACTCTGCACAGCTGTCAAGGGCAATGTGGGGCAGGTCAGGATAGAGGCGGAGACCTCCCTGTACCAGAGCCTAGTCTCAGACGCCAGAAACAGCTGGCTCCCAGGAGAAGAATCTGAGTGGTCCAGCTTGAGTCAGGTGTCTTCCAAAGTTCGTACCCCGGTTGAGGACCAACAGGAGCACGGCAAGCAGGAAACACCTCTGGGACTTGCTGAGCAAAGAGAAAGGGGATTGATGCTCAGGATGGATACAAACACTAGAAAAGGTATCCTCCGTAGCTGTACGACTTTCCTACCAGAGGTTCAAGCATTTATTCATTTCAGAGAATTCAAACCAAGCATGGCCTGTATTAACATAAGCATTAATTGAATGTGTAATGAGGATGTTAGGTGCCCAAAGACATTGATTTAGGTAGAAAAACTATTAACTGGAGTTTATCAGCCCAGCTGCCTGGTGGAGGCTCTAAATATTTTCTGGTTTCTACTGCAGAACTATCTGATAGGCCAAACAAACAAACAACCCCCCCCAAAACAGAACAGAACAAAACAAAACAAAACAAAACAAAAACAAAGCAAGCCAGCCATGTAATTTTAAACACTCTAGCAGCCACGTATTTTAAAAAGTGGAGAGAAAGATAGCAAAATTCCTGCCAGTGACATATTTTATCCAAAATATGATCATTTCAACCCATAATCAATAATATTGTTAATGAACCACTTTACCTTTTTTGTTCTAAGTATTCAAAATCTGATACGTATTTCACATGTAGAACACATCTCAGGTTGGATGTGACATTTTAACTGGAAATAACCTGATCTGTACTGAGATTTCCTAACACACAAACCAAACAGTAAAGACGGAATCACACGTCCTAGTTTTCAATGCTACCCCTCGTTTGTTACATGGAACGAATCCTCGTCTGTGCTCCCAGTTCTCGCTCACCAAGTTGGTCTATCGCCCGGATCTCTCTTCCTATGGGGAAGTGATCATTGGTAGAAATGACCGCTCTAGGATTGTGGTCCTCCACCCCACACAGGAAAGCCATAGCTGGAAGCTGGGAGCTACCTTTGTTCACCTCTTTGCTTCGTTTATGGGACAACAAATCGTATTTGTCACCGATAAACTATACTGAGTAGGTAGGAAATTTCTGAGATTTTACTACTACTTTTTTGTTTGTTTTCCATCTCAACAATCAGGTTCCCTTAGGGAGAGTGCTTTCATTGCCTCCTGAAATTCTGTAACAACACAGCAGGGCCAGAGGATGCTGACAGGGCAAATTACTGGTGACCACGTACAAGCAGCGAACAGTCGGCCGTTCCTTGCAATTCCTGGGGACAGTGCGCCTCAGCAGGGAGGCAGCTGCTCCAGCAGAGAACACCCAGCAAGGCTTCAGATCCAATGGCAAGTGCTGAGCTACCAAAAGAAGTCATCTGGGTAACGGTCTCTAAGTAACATCACATAATGACGGTACAGGTCTCACAACTCCTATTCTGGTCCAGGGACAGTCCCCCGCAGCCGACCTGCATGGTAGAGACGCCGAGGATGCTGTCCTTCTCACTCCCGTCTCTCCTTCATATGGCCAGGCCTGGTGGGGGCTCGAATTGTTTTATTCATTTTCTTATCAGTGTTTCGATTCGAGGAAGGGAGAGACAACTCCAGCTCCCTTTTCTTGGCATCCCAGTCTTCATCCTGCTGGTCCAGAGGCAGCCCTTTCTGCCTGGCGGTGCGCCGGTGGTCCTGGCACTCGGGCTCAGCCCTGGAGAGGGAGAAGATGGTGGCTCTCAGCTCCCGGCTGGCCAGGAGAGCCTGTCCCCTCTGCAGCATGGGCCCCTCTTCCCACCCTCTGCACCCAGGCTGGCCACGACAGCAGTCCAGGAGAGAAGGAAGGAGGCCGAGCTCCAGCATCTCCCAGTGCACCTGTAGGATGCCTCAGACACTAAGGACATGACTGTGACACGGAGGAAAGTGGCAAGCCCCTGAGTGGGACATTCATAGAATCAAGGACAGGCACTTAGCCTGAGGAAGGGGCTGCTAATTCTAAAGCATTCACATGTACAGAGCCTCCAGAATCTTAGCAGGAGGCGGCTTTCCTTCATTTCTATTCCCATTGTATTTTATCCTGATTATAAAACCATGTCTGTTTGTCGTGTAAGATTTTAAAGTATGGAAATATATACAAAAGAAATAAAAAGGACTCGTAATCACATATGTATGGTATGTGTAGATGGATTTGTGGAAAGAATAGCGAGATGATCTATACGGACAGATGATAGATATGGAACAATAGAATAGATAATATGGAAATAGGTGAATCAATCATCATATACACATGGACAAGGGGAAACATACGAAAGTATGGTCTGAAGTAAAGTGCAAAAAGCACGGTTCAATGAGAAGAGAGCAAACCTGTTTGCCCCTCAGTCCGCATCCCTTCAACAAGCTAGAAGTGACCGCTCTTTATTTAGACCATATAGAATAGCTCCTCCGCCCTGTTCTTTCCACCTTCGCCACTTTCTAACCTGTATTTATGCTATTTCTGTAAACAAGGATCTCCTCTCTTGGGAACTTAATGTCCAGCTCTGTCTCTGATTCAACTCTAAATCCTTTTTAGCAACTGGTTCAAAGCCATCTGCATGGTAGGGCTCAAAAATATTTGTTGAAAGAGAGATTTACTCGGAAAAGGGTCAAATACTATCTAGGCTTCTTCTGAAGTTCTCTTATATCCTTTCTCTTCATCACCCTAGCCCAGGAGCCCCCCTGCTTGCAACAAGAGGCATTAGGAAATTCCTCCTGGTCCTTGTCCCCCCACTATCTCTGCACGTCCTCACACATCCACACACCCTATGCACATTTCCAACTTGATGCCTTCACTCCAAATCAAGAATCTTTCTCCCTCCTTCATTAGTCAGATCTTAGCTGTCTTTCAAGGTCCAGATTAATTTTTCCTTAATCAGGATCCCTTCTCTCTGAACCCTGTAAACTGTTGAAAAAGAAGTTCCTCTTGGAAGATGACAATCACTAGAAATGACTTTCGCGTGATGTGGCTGACCTTTGTTGTTTTTGTCTGCTCAGCTCTGCCTGCCCACTTTTCCTCATACTGACAACCCCCCACTCTTTGGAGAACCACTCCTCCTCCGCTTCAGTTGTGCTGGGATCATGTGTCACCCTCGTCCACCCACTAATCACCAGGGAGGGGTTGGGATTTTTGCAGAAAGAGTCAACCGAGGACAGCCAAGGACAGGATCCTGAGGAATTTCAGCCTCTTTCAGGCATGCGAGAATAGGAGCTCAAGAAAATCATGAGAAGAAATGATGAGACAGGTGAAGGAGAAATAGGAGAGAACAGCACCAGAGAAGAGAACGAGTTTTTCAAAGAGACATGCCAAAAGAGAAGAGTAACCAGATATCAAAATAAGTGCAGGGAAGATGGGAGTTGGGAAGAGGCCATTGATTTAGCAACAGAGATTTCCCTGGATGAGCGCTGATTCCGTACAACACGGAAAAGAAATGCAAAGGTGGGTGAGGAAGACACCCACATAGATTAACATTTAATCACATAGATTGACATTTAAGTAGCACAGAAATGCAGGAAGAGATCCAGCCCCATGTAGGCCCCCATGCTCAGCGTGCAGTCTCCGTAAGACTCTCTTTCCTCCTCCCTCTGCACCTTCCCCTCCCCTCTCAAATAAAGAAATAAATCTTAAAAAAAAAAATGCAGGAAGAAGAAACAGCAGACAGTAGAAGGACCTCTAAATATTTGTGTGTTTGTTCAATAAGATCTATTTGAACATGTTCAAAGGCCACAGAGGACTGAGGGGGAAGGAATAGAAAAAAGCTAAAAATACAGGAGAATAAAAGATGCAACAAAGAATACAGGGATGATGACGTTGTAGGAGAGATAAAGGTTTGGGTCAGGGTCCATAAGGAGGGACAACATGAAGGAAGAGGTTTAAATGTATAAACCCTTGACTTCAATACTCTCTATGCAGTAGAAAGCCCACTTTCTGAGGGACAGGCTGGGGAGATGCGGATGTGAACTGTCAGCAAAGGAGCAGGACAGGGAGACAGATCACCAAACTGTTCCGAGGGCTCAGCTGAAGATAGAAATCCCAGAACTTCTGGCGGTACCTATGAAATTATTTGTGGGCTTTTCTTTCCCAGATCAAGCACAGGCACGGAGAAGACGGAGACTGAGACAAGGCTGGGAATTCTGGGTCACATGGTACGGGAGGATGAAGGGTTGAAAATTTAAGAATCCTGCAAAGAGAGGGGAAGAGGTGGTGTATCATGGTGTCCCATTGGCAGACAGATGGAAAATCGTGAAACCTTCAGTCTGGGATCAATTGGGAGGGAAAGAAGTTGAATGAGAAGAGGTCTGCAAGTAAATAGCTGTGTGGTGATCCAGGAACCGGCAAAATGAAGAGAGGGAGCTATGGTTGCAGAGTGATATGTTAGAGTTTTTAGAAGTTCAGAGAACAGTGTTGTAGGTGCTGAGGTCCACAATGGTTGGAGGTCACTGAACGTAGGAGATGGTGCAGGATTAGGGAGAAGAGTCTTCAAGTTAGGACTCAAGGTTCTCCTTCTTTTACCCCCCAAATCAACTTGATTATGCTTTGGAATATTTTTTTAAAGATTTTATTTGTTTACTTGACAGAGACAGAGCACAAGCAGGGGGAGCAGCTGGTGGAGGGAGAGGGAAAAGCAGGCTTCCCGCTGAGCAGGGAGACTGACATGGGGCTTGATTCCAGGACCCCAGGACCATAACCCGAGCCAAAGGCAGGCTCTTAACCAACTGAGCCACCCAGGCACTCCTGATTTTGAAAATTTTTAATGCAGACATCACTGTTAAGAGAAGGTCTCTTGGGTTACTCCTACAGATATCTAATCTCATCATAAGCAACTCTTTTAATAGTTTAACTTCCAGAAGATAACTTCATTTGCAAATTCTTACAAGGGCATTATACAGTCATTCCCCCTTCCCACCCTGAGCGGCCCTATAGATAGATTTGCTATGGATCTTATTTTGGTTTTCAAGCAACTCTGCCCTCATTCAATTACTTTACTGCCTCTTATATGAATTACCTATTAACTCAACCAGATTATAAATTTCCCAATTCCATCCCTCCCAATGCTGTACCTGTCAAGTAAATAATTGATATTTAATTCTATTTGAATGCAGTGGGTGAGAGAAAAAATTAACAACTGCTAGAAAATTCATGATCTTTGGTGACTGTATGAGTAGAAGATTCGTAGATGAATAGAAGTTTTAAAAGGTAGAAGGGCCCTTACCGCTGAGAGCCTAATTCACCAGCTTCATTTTTGATATGAGAAACCTGAGGATCAGCAAGGTGACTTAAAAATACCCAAGGTCACACAGATAATTGGAATACCTTTCAAGAATCTGAAGGGGCTCCATGAATCTTGTACCATGACCCATTTCAAGCTTGTGTCCCACCTCTCTTATCTGAGATAATTTTTGTATAATCTAAAGCAATAATTTTAAGTTATATATTGTTAAAATTATTGTAAATATGTGTCATGATAATTGTAATTTTAGCATCATATAAAAATAGTAGATTTCACATCATCTAAAACAATATAGTTTCCACCCAAACTAGTCATTTCGGGGAAAAGAAATAAAAACAACTCAAACGACAGTGGGCTGAATTTGCTTCTTTCATTTTCATGGACCACAGACCACTGAGTTGGCAAAGACCTTGACTCCAGGCTCCTCTTTCTCTGTCATTTCTCTAACAGGAAATAAATGAAACTTACTTCTCCAGGAAGGCCACACAGGCGGTCTGCCCGTAGATCTGTGCAATCCTCTTTGGCGTGTCTCCAAAGAAGTCGGGGGCATCGATGGGGGCATGCAGTCCATGGAGAACTTTGAGCACATTCACATGGCCTGACTCAGCTGCAAAATGAGCTGCGTTCCAGCCCACATCAGTTACCAGGCAGGGCCTGGCTCCATGTTCTAGAAGGACCTGCATCACCTCCATGTGCCCTTAGATGTAGCAAGAAGAAACAGGAGGAGGTTGAGATTAAAATGTCTCTGCCCCAATGAGGCCAGAGATGGCCTAGATAGGATAAAAGAAGGGATGACATTTGCTTTGGGACCCTTCCAGTCTCCTAGCATCCTCCCCTCCTCCTTCTCCCTCTCTTACTGAGGACTCAGTGCTCCACCCTCAACTCATGAACCTTGCTCCCTCCAGAGTTCTGGGCTCTGCAAAGATTCCCTCTACTCCCTCCAGGGCACTCCCTTTCCCCATCCATTCCCACAGGCCCTTCCTAGGAATCTTGCTTCCCCGAATCACCCTACACAAGCCCATGTGGGCACTGGTAGGGCTCATTGCACTTTTGGCAGTTTCAGGGGTGATTCAAAAGCAAGTATTTTGCAACAATATGGATGGAACTTGAGGGTGTTAGGCTAAATGAAGTAAGCCAGATAGAGAAAGAGAAATATTATATGATCTCACTTATATGTGGAATCTAAAAAAACAAAGGGACACCAAGATCACAGGTACAGTGAACAAGAGGTGGGGGAGGGGGAGGGGTTGAAGAAATGGGCACAGGGATCAAAGGGTACAAACATCAGTTATAAAATAAATCAGTCCTGGGGATGCAATGTACAGCAGGGTGACTGTAGTTAGTAATCCTGTCTTGCATATTTGATAGCTGCTAAGAGATCTTAAAAGTTATCACAAGAAATTTTTTGTAAAAAAAAAAAAAACTACAACTTTTTTTATAACTACATGTGGTGATGGATTTTAACTTCACTTAAAGTGAAGTTGTGGTGTCATTTCATAATATCTACAAAAATTTAATTATGTTGTATACCTGAAACTGATATGTTGTATATCAATTATACCTCAATAAAAAATATTTTAAGTCCCACTTACTTTATAGCTAGCGCAGATTAAAAACACACAGTTTGGGGTCCAATAGGTGTGGACTCATACCTCCCAGTAAGTACCACTTGCTAAGTGTGGAATCCCAGACAAGAAACAGAGGTCTGAGGCTCAGGTTTCCTCATTTGTAAGTAAAAAGTGTTATGACTCACCTCCCCAAGTTCTTTTGAAGTCCAAAGGAAACCACAACCAAAGGCTGCACACCATGCTACCCAGCACACAGCAAATGTTCACTAAAAGCTTCTTTAGTATAACTACCCTCACTTTGTGCTCAAATTTCTGCAAAATTCTCCCAACTGATTTCTCTGAAGCCAGTCTTGCTTCCTGCCAATCTATTCTTCATACAGAAATCAAAACAGGTTTTTTAAAAGCAAAGTTGACTGTAACACTGTCTTCCTTAATGTTCTTCAATGGTATTCTATTGCTGAAGGGCTTGACAAGCCCAATGGCTGAATTTTTGCACACTACCCTCCTCCAGTTCTGTAACTGAGCCATGTGAGGCATGGAGGATACAGCAATGAACAAGACAGAGTCCCTGTCCTACCTTCCCTGTTGGAGGTCAAGAGGGCAGAGCAGTAATATTACTTGAGAGCAAACTATGAGCTGGCACCGTGCACCCATCATCTTACTGAATCATCACCATAAGACTCCCAGGTAATCACTGTTCCCATTATGTAGGTGAATAAATTAAAGCCTAGAGATATTAAATAAGTTGCTTAAGTTGCTACAACCAGTAAGTGGTGGGGCCAGGGTTGATATGCTCCATTTAGCTCTCAAGTGATGCCCTTTCCTCTACCTACACAGGCTACTGACTGGTAACTCCATGAACGGTGGACTCAAGGGGATGGACTCTACCCAGGCAGTGCCCACTCACCTTTGATTGCCGCCCAGTGAAGGGGGGTTCGGTCATTCCAGTCCACATCCTTGTAGTTTGGGTCACAGAGACCTTTTTTCAAAATCTTTCTCACTAAATTGTAGTCCCCTGAAGCCACAGCCTGGTGGAGCTTTGTCATGTCTGACATTTTGGTCAATTCCATGACAAAAACAACTGTGGGAAAAACATACCGCTTAGGAAATTCTCAACAATTCTTTATTCCCAGTAAGTGATTCCATAGGATTCCTTATCATTTACTTCCTTTCTTACCTCACAAATTTGCATGTGTGTGTGTTCTACTGAGGGTGCATTCGGATTTCAGCCACTGTGGTTAGTATATGCCAGTCCCCTGCGAAGAACTGTCAATGGCTCCCCTCTGCCTACAGGAATACAGGATGAGCTCAAGGGCTGGGATTTTCTATTTGGCCTCAAAATACTTTTCAGTGCTATTCCCTACTTCTATTCCAAAGTGCTAGTAGTATGGTTCTGAATCAGTTGTGTAATTCTGTGTGTTACCTTTTTCATCTATAGCATGGGTATAATTTGCCAGAGTTGTTGTCAGGATCCAAGGACAATCCATGTGAAAAATGTACTGACTGAACACAGAGCAGGTACTCCACAGAAATTTAATACTATTGGCACACCAATTCAGATGGACAAGATGTAAACATGCAAACAAAATGCCTACAAATTTTTTTACATTAAGACATAAACCAACAATTCTCAAACTATAGTCTACAGAGGCTTAGGAATCCTGACTCGTTCAGAAGAACCATGAGGTCAAAACTATTTTCATTATAATTTTAAAATGTCATTGGCCTTGTTCACTGTGCTGACATTCATCCTGATAGTTCAAAAGCAGCAATGTAGAAAGCAGCTGGTACCTTAGCACAAAGCAAGGCAGTGGCAATGACACCGAACTAGATTAGCAGTCATGACATTCACCAGCAGAGAGTCCAAAAAAAAAAAAAAGAAAGAAAAAAAGCAGCTAGTTTCAATAAAGACACTAAAGTAGTGAGAGTTATTTTTTTGAATAAATGTTAACCCTTGATTACATGACTTAATAAAAATGATTTTAAAATATTGTATAACGAAATGTGTCAACATATGGAAAGTCTGCATAACTCTGTGAACAAACGATAAGCATATGATGTTACAAAAATCATGCCTGGGTAAAGAGACCCATTCAAGATAGGACAATGGATTTAAGTGAGAAGTATGAAAAGTACACTGAGATTGTTTCAGATTCCAACTTAGTTGTAAAGCATGACCCCCATCCAGCTTTGGTGTAGTATCCAAGACAAATATCCACAGTTATCTGGAAAGGTTATAAGATACTTTACCCTTTTCCAATTTTATATATGTGTGGAACCAGATTTTCTTTCTATATTTCTTTTTTTTTTTTTTTAAGATTTTATTTATTTATTTATTTGACAGAGAGAGAGAGAGAGAGAGAACACAAGCAGGGGAAGCCACAGGCAGGAGAGGGAAAAGCAGGCTTCCTGCTGAGCAGAGAGCCTACATGGGGCTCCATCCAGGATCCTGGGATTATAACTTGAGCCAAAGACAAAGGCTTAACTGACTGTGCCGCCCAGGTGCCCCTTCTTTCTGTATTTCAACGAAAACAACAAATTGAATGCAGAAGACCTAAGAATCCAGCTGTCTCCTATTGAACCACATAGTAAAGAAATTCGACTACAGACACGCATATTTACATACATGCGTAATAAAGATGCTGTTCTCACTTCTTTTGCCTTAGAAAATATATCATTTTTCATAAAAATATCATTCATGTTACTGTATATCATGCTTATTATGATTTTTAAGTGATGTAATAAACATTTAAATTTTTTCTCAGTATTAATTTCTAATAAATTAAATATTGATAACTGTAATCCATATAAACATAAGCTTTCTGGGTTCTCAGTAGTTTTTAAGAGTGTAAAGGAGGGACGCCTCGGTGGCTCAGTTGGTTAAGCAGCTGCCTTCGGCTCAGGTCATGATCCCGGCGTCCTGGGATCGAGTCCCACATCGGGCTCCTTGCTTGGCGGGGAGCCTGCTTCTCCCTCTCCCTCTGCCTCTGCCTGCCACTCTGTCTGCCTGTGCTCACTCTCGCTTCTCTCTCTATGACAAATAAATAAATAAAATCTTTAAAAAAAAAAAAAAAGAGTGTAAAGGAATCCTAAAACCAAACGTTTGAGAATTACTGACATAAACATAAAATAAAATATAGATTAAAAAATATAGACAAAAAATTTTTTAAAAAACATAAAATAAGGGGCTTGGGCAGAAGAAAAGAATAAGGGGGGCCAGGAGGAATGTCTCTCTGACCCCAGCAAGTTGAGATCTCAAGAAGAGTTTGGAGTCAGCCAGACACACCGTGGCCCAGCAGCAGCACCACCCTGGATTTGACTAGAAATTAGAATTCTTGAGCCTCATATCAGACCTACTGATGTCACTGAAATATGAGGACACCCCTAGAGTGAGATAGAAGTATATAACTCAGTTAACATGCTATCTCTGAGGTGTTCTGATGGCAGTGCCTGGGGAGAGAGGGAAAGGACCATTCCCCAGGACTAGGAAGTAAAAGGCACCCTTTTTCTGAAAGTGACCTAAGCTGGGTCCAGAAGGGGTGAGTAAGAGTCATCTTAGGCACTGGCAGTGGGGGAAGATCCAACTCAGGCACAGCGTATCTACGGGGGAGGCAAAGGGCAAGCAGCTCCAACTCTGATGTACAGACCAAGGATAAATAAATGTTTCCTGTAAAGGGCTGGTTACAAAATTTTTTAGCCAAAATCAGGCCAAGAGGCAAGAAACAAGACTATTATGTAACATTACATAACTATTATGAAATAAGAGAAAAATTCCAGCCAAGGGTGGGCCATCCTGGGAGAAGAAGGGGTGGGGGTGGTGGGTGAGCATGCTTTGTGCTCAGTAGCCCTCAGCTGGAGATGTTCTCAGGGGGCAAGGCAAACAGCTCTAGGGGGAGGGGTCTGGCTGGTAGGGTGGTCATTCTCCTTCCACCTCAGTGGCACCCAGATCCCAGCATACTGTTTCTCCTTTCCAAGAGCCCAACCATTTCAAGCTAAAAGCTCGAGGGAGGCAAGGTGACTTGGTTGAATTAACTCTACTGCTCAGTGACCAGAAATTGCCAACAGCATAGTTCCCAAAATGTAGGTGGTGACCAGCAGGGCCCTGGGCAGAGGCTAGGCACAGCTTTGGGCTCAGCAGACAAGTGCTAGGAGCAGAGGAGGGAGCAGTTGGCTCTCCAAAGCTCACAGGGAAAGCCCACAGAAGGCCACCATCATAGGAGGTGACCATGAGCCACACTTGGCCTGTAGACCATAGTTTACCAACCTCTGGTCCATATAAAGTATCTGGGATATTGGTAAAATGCAGATTCTGGTCTAAGATGAGGCCTGAGATCATCATTTATGACAAGTCCCTACCACAACCCCCAGTTTATAGACCACACTGAATAGCCATGTCTCTCAGGCTCTAAGGCAGTGGGGAGACCTGAGGTAAGGGAGAGTCAGTAAGGATGTAGCTGCTGTTCTTCTCTGAAGAACTACATGAGAGTTACTGGTGGGTTTAAAAAAAAAAAAAAAAAAATGGAGGCCTGGGCCTCAGCTGAAGTGCTTCAGAATCTTTAACTGTATCAGACAAGAACATGCTTTTTTGCATGAAGCAAGCACTCGGTCCATGCTAGGTAACAGAAGACGACATGGGATGCACTTGGTCTTTTTGGCTGATTTGTTTTGGTAGAAAATTCTTATACTGGAGCATTGGATGAATGTTAAATAGTAAGCAGAAGTACTAGCAGATTTCTAACCTGCAGCTGTCACATAAAGCCAAACCGGTTCTAGAGTCAGTGTCTTGAAGCCCCTGCTTGCTTGCCTTTCACACAAACCTTTGAGCAGGTTTACGCTAAAATCAGCCCATTTGTTTCACACTTGAGTTCACACCAAACCAATCCTAAAAACCCATATGGAAATAAACGCAAGGGACTCAGAATAGGCAAAACAATCTTGCAAAACAACGAACAATGAATCTTGGAGCACTGAAAAAAATAAAATAAAGTTTAAATAAATAAAAAAAAAGAACAAAGTAGGAGGACTCAGACTTCCTGATTTCTAAACGGACTTCAGAGCTACAGTAATCAGCGTGTGATAGGAATGAAGTACATTCATTGTACTTGTGGTACGTACATATGGCATTAAGATAGATATATGAGAGGAATGGGATAGACTTGAGAGTCCAGAAATAAATGCTTACATTTATGGTCCATTGGTTTTCAGTGAAGGTGCCAGGAAAAGTCAATGAGGAAAAATTATCTTTCCAAATGGTACTGACGCCATTGGATAGTCACATGCACAAGAATGAAGTCAATCCTTTCCCTCAGGCCATATACAAAACTTAACTTAAAATGGATTACAGAGGGGCGCCTGGGTGGCTCAGTGGGTTAAGCCTCTGCCTTCGGCTCAGGTCATGATCCCAAGGTCCTAGGATCGAGCCCCACATCGGGCTCTCTGCTCCGTGGGGAGCCTGCTTCCTCCTCTCTCTCTCTCTGCCTGCCTCTCTGCCTACTTGTGATCTCTGTCTGTCAAATAAATAAATAAAATCTTTAAAAAAAAAATGGATTACAGACCTACAGGTGCCTGGGTGGCTCAACTGAATGAGCGTCCCACTCTTGGTTTCAGCTCAGGTCCTGATCTCAGGGTCCTGGGATCGTACCCTGCATCAGGCTCTGTGCTCAGTGTTGAGTCCACTTGTCCCTCTCCCTCTGCTCCTTCCCTATCTGTTCTCTCTCTGTGTGTGTCTTAAATAAGTAAGTACATACATACATAAAATTTTTTAAAAATTGGATTCCATTTTAAAAAATGGATTACAGACCTAAACATAAGACCTTAAACAAAATTCTTAGAAGAAAACACGGAGTAAATCATCACATAGCATTAGGCACTGGTCCATAGTTACGACAACAAAAACATATGCCACAAAAGAAAAAATAAACAAATAAGCTGGATTTCACCAAAATTAAGAACTTCTTTTTTTCTGTAAACAGTACCTTTGAAAAAGTATGAAAGCAACTACAGGATGGGAGAAAATACTTGCAAATTATATATCTGATAAGAGACTTGCATCCAGAATACATACAGAACTCTTACAATTCAACAATAAAACAATAGCTCAATTAAAAATGGCCAAGGAGGGGCGCCTGGGTGGCTCAGTGGGTTAAGCCGCTGCCTTTGGCTCAGGTCATGATCCCAGGTCCTGGGTTCAAGCCCCACATCGGGCTTTCTGCTCAGCAGGGAGTCTGCTTCCTCTTCTCTCTCTGCCTGCCTCTCTGCCTACTTGTGATTTCTCTCTGTCAAATAAATAAATAAAATCTTTTTAAAAAAAAAATGGCCAAGGAATATAAACAGAAGTTTCTCCAAAATAATGTGCTCACAGAAATACGTCCCAAATAATAAGCATGTGAAAAGATGCACAACCTCATTAGTCATGAAGGAAATGCAAATCAAAGCCACACTGACACACGGCTCACACCCTCCGAGATAGCTGTAATCAAAAAGAGAGACAATATGAGGGTCGGTGAGGATGCAGAGAAGTTGAACCCCTCATACACGTGGTAGGAATATAAAATGGAGAAACTGCTCTGGTAGTACTTCAAAAAGTTAACACTCAGGTCATAATCTCAGAGTCCTGGGATTGAGTCCCACATAGGGCTTTCTGCTCGGTGGGGAGCCTGCTGTCTTCTCTCTCTCTCTGCTTGCCTCTCTGCCTACTTGTGATCTCTGTCTGTCCAATAAATAAATAAAATCTTGAAAAAAAAAGTTAGACATAGAGTTATATGACCTGTAACTCCACACTTAGATATATACCTAAAAGAAATGAAAATAAAGGTTTATAAATGTGCATATAAATGTGCATATAAATGTTTACAAGCAGCATAACTCATAATAGCCAAAAAGTGGAAACAACCTAAATGTCCATTAGTGGATGCATGCATGAATAAAGTGTGGGAGCTCACACATATGCTATTATCTTACACTAAAACACCAACAAAGTACTGACACCTGCTGCAATATAGTGGAACCTTGGAAACATGCAAAATGAAAGAAGCAAGGCGCAAGAGACCCCATATAGCATAACTGCATTTATGTGAAACGTCCAGAACAGGCAAATCCATAGATACAGAGAGTAGAGTATTGGTTGCCTAGAACTGGAATGCGGTGGGGATAGGAAGCAACTCCCAGTGATTGGATTGGATTTCTTTGCGGGGCGATGAAATGTTCTAAAATTAGACAGTGGAGAGTGGTGCTTTCATAACTTGGAATATATTAAAAGTCACTAAATTGTGTATTATAACTAAATGAATTGTATCGTATGTGGATTATATCTCAATAAAGCTGTTTTAAAAATAAATAATAGTATTAGAGATTTCCTTAAAAAAATTATTTGTAAAAAAAAAAAAAACACCCAATTGACTAACCTACAACTGACTACTGAAATTTTGCAAATTTTCCTTCACCTAAATCTTCATATATTTCATTAAGTATATGTGAAAGTCTGTCTTTCTGGTACAGGTGTCTAAATGTAAAAAACTAGTAGTAGATAGAAGTGTCGATAAACATGAATGATCTGTAATAAGTAGTAAACATCTGAAGGCAGGATAATATAAAAATACTTACTATCTTGTTTGAAATCTGAGGTGCTCAGCACTGGCAGGCGTCTTAAGGGTCAGAACTCTGTTGTGTTCACGCCATGGAAACTGGCCCCTCCTTCCTCATTAAAGCTTGCCAATCAATGTCAGCTTCCGGAGAGGGGTGCCCGCTGGTGAAGGAGGGGGGCTGCCGCTCTGACTCCACCCAATCTGGCCAGCATTCCCAGTCTGTTTCTGGTCCTTGACAGCTTCTCTCCAAATAGCATTTGATCAAAATGCATGAAAATTGGGTTGTGGGGAGGGGGGAAGATTGCCAGTCCACAGGGGACTGTGAGGGAGATAAGCTGCTTGGTAACCACGATGGGGTGGTGGAGACAATGGGGCTCCTCACTTTCAGACCCAGGGGTGAGATCTTGGAAGTCCCTTAACTTTGCTGAAACTCTTATTTCTCACCAATAAAATGAGGTTTTAACACTTTTCTTATAAGGCAATGGAAGGTGAGTAACTGAAATAATTTATACAGCGTCTGGAACAGGGTAGAGGAAGAAAGGGAGGGAGGGAGAAAATCTTCAGGTCCTTTCTCCTTGTCTCTTCTTTTTGATTCCTTATTCTAGCATCACGTATCTTTATGATGATGCTGGTCTAAGAGGACTTCTTCCGGCCTTCCTCTTGCCTCCCTCCTATCCTTCCTTCCTTCTCTTCCTTCTTCTTCCCCTTTTCCTCCTCCTTCTCCCCCCACCTCCCTCCTTCCTCCTCCTCCCCCTTCTTCCTCCCCTTCCCCCTCCTCCCCCTTCCTCCTACTCCCTCTTCCTCCTACTTCCCCCTCCTCCGCTTCTCCCCCCAGCTCCTCTTCCTCCCCCTCCCCTTTCTCTCTTCTCTCTATTTTCTTTCCCCTTCCCTTTCTCTGGTACCTTTCTCCCCACATGTATTTATTGAATGCCTTATATCTGCCAGACACTGTGTTGGGCCTCTGGAGAACAAGGCACTGGTGTTCCTTTCTTCTTTGAGAAGAGAGTCCAAAGTAAAAGACAGAATATTGAAAAGCATTTACCATGCAAATTCAGTATCCCATTAGCAGGGATATAATTCTTGTATTATACAAATAATATTTTTGTAAGATGAGGATTTATCTTGGTCTTACTTTTATAAAGCTTGTGTGCCATTTGTATCGACATTTTAATTTTTTCAGATTGTGACTGAATGAATAACTTCCATCTGGGGTTAATGTCAAAAATCTACCCTCAAAGGTCTCTTGCTCATATTGTGAGGGGTGGCAGAGACCACTGGGCAATACCTGTGGCCTAGCTATTGGTCTTTGTTCACCCCGGCTCAGACACTGAGACTAACATTTCTGACTGAGGTGACCTCCATGGAGTATCTTGTCCATAGAAACCATTTTTAGGGACACCTGGGTGGCTCAGTGGGTTAAAGCCTCTGCCTTTGGCTCAGGTTATGATCTCAGGGTCCTGGGATCGAGCCCCGCATTGGGCTCTCTGCTCAACGGGGAGCCTGCTTCCCCCAGTCTCTCTCTCTGCCTGCCTCTCTGTCTGTCAAATAAATAAATAAAATCTTTAAAAAAAAAACAATTTTAGATCTGGGAGAGATTCTAGAAATCATGATTCAAAAATTCATTTTAGAGATGAGAATGTTGGGACCCGTTGACATCCTGTTATTTAATTCAAGTCACACTGCTACTGTGTTTCAGTACATGGCTTATCATCTCTCTCACCCTAACCAGGGTAGATGCACGGTGACCACAAGTTCAAGGGTGGGCTGGGCTGTTTTGTCATTCCCTTTCATATTTACTGCTTACTGTTGCCCCCTGCTCAGGACACTGCAATTTTATTTTCTTCTACCTTCCCCCAATTCGAAAGAAGATAATAATAACAGACCCATAGAGACTTTGTCCTCAAACCAATAGTTGTGAAGGAGGTGATACAATGAGGTAGACAGAATGGTGACGTGGCACCTGGGAAGGATAAGGAATGAGATATTTATTGAATGCCTTTGTGCATTAGGTATCGCCCTCATGTTTTAGGGACATTACTCATCAATATTTTATTTATTTATTTGAGAGAGAAAGAGAGAGCACAAAGGCAGAAGGAGAGGGAGAAGCCAGCTCCCCACTGAACAAGGAGCCTAATGTGAGGCTCGATCCCAGGACCCTAAGAACACAACCTGAGCTAAAGGCAGATGCTTAACTGATTGAGCCACCCAGGCACTCATTCCTCATCAGTCTTAATATCAAGTTTGGAATATAGTTTGCCCAGGAAGAAACTGAGGCTCAGAAGACTTAAGCATACTCAGGCCAGATCTGTCTACTGCTGGTGGAGGGCTGAAT
This sequence comes from Lutra lutra, assembly GCF_902655055.1. Taxonomy (NCBI): domain Eukaryota; kingdom Metazoa; phylum Chordata; class Mammalia; order Carnivora; family Mustelidae; genus Lutra; species Lutra lutra. The sequence continues at coordinate 59,206,584 of NC_062283.1, forward strand.
GTGAGAGCTGGTCAGACTCAGCTCCTGACAGTGTTACTGTTGGAGCCAGATGTCAGGGAGGTTCCAGGGTTCCTATATCTGAAACTGTGGAGGTGAGTGTCAGGTTCCGATTGTGGCTGCCAAATCATGTGTTCCCTTCTGTCTATGTCAATCCTGTAGGAGCTTTCACGGAGCCTCCTAGTCAAAGAGGGGATCTTTGGTGCCCGTCAGTCCTTCAACCTAGCATCTCCTGTCCAGACATTTCAAGGCACTGCACTGTGCTTTTCAGGGTTTCTGAAATCTTACTTTCACCTCACTAAATAGTCCCTGATCCAACACTCATCAAGTCATCCAGGTCGAGGATGCCACATGCTTCCTGCCAGGATCTGGGCCAATAAAGTAGAAATTCTACCAGCAAATGGGAGGCCCCAACATGGAGTCCAGAATGGCTGCATGTAAAGTGGGTTAAACACAGAAGACCTAGGTGAAAAGGAGGCCAGATCCTGGAGAGCCATGCTTGCCCTGTCAGGATATCTGGACTTCACTTCTCCCCATGTACAACAGGAAACATTGGCAGTGTCTGAGTGGGGAAGGCAAATAATCTTAAGTCCACATTTTTAGACAGTTTGCCACGAGGAGTTGTAATGTGTGCACAGAAAGACTTAGAAAGCCATAAAAATGCATACACAGCGATTCAGGAAATCCATTTCCAGGGATCTATCACAAAGAAATAATTAAAAATAGGCACAAGGGTTAAAATGTAAGGATCATCGCTGAAGTGCTATTTCAAAAACTAAAAATGATGAATAACCCAAATTTCTAGTAAGTAACTCAAATTTCAGTAAGGGAAAATATTATGTAGTCTCTTAAACTGATACTACCGATGTGTATCTGTTGGTTTGGTAAAATATTAGGATATTAGGAATATGCTGCTAAATTAAAATAGGATCTTACAAAATGACCAATAATTTGGTATATGTATGTTCTTGCTTGTGTAGAGAAATGGTTAATGGGATATAAACCAAATTGGTATTAAAAACCATTTTTCCGGGGCACCTGGGTGGCTCAGTGGGTTAAGCCGCTGCCTTCGGCTCAGGTCACAATCTCGGGGTCCTGGGATTGAGTCCCGCATCGGGCTCTCTGCTCGGCAGGGAGCCTGCTTCCCTCTCTCTCTCTCTCTGCCTGCCTCTCCATCTACTTGTGATCTCTCTCTGTCAAATAAATAAAATCTAAAAAAAAAAAAAAAAAAAAAAAAACAAAAAACATTTTTCCGGGGATGCCTTGGTGGCTCAGTTGGTTAAGTGTCTGCCTTCGGCTCAGGTCATGATCCCAGGGTCCTGGGATCCAGCCCCACATCGGGGTCCCTGCTCAGTGGAGGTTCTGCTTCTCTCTCTCTCTCTCTCTCAAATAAATAAATAAAATCTTAAAAAAAATTTTTTTTCATATAATGAGCATGTGTGACTTATGTAAACAAAAGAAACATTTTGTAATTGTCAAGGGTAGAGCTTCTGAGGACGTTGATTAACATAGTGATGGCAGGAATGGGAAGGAGGGTGTTGCTGACACCGTGTCTGTAGGCTCACATAACTTGGCCACTGGATAATAAAGCCAGGTCACGGGGCACCTGGGTAGCTCAGTGGGTTAAGCCTGTGCCTTCGACTCAGGTCATGATCTCAGGGTCCTGGGATTGAGCCCCACATTGGGCTCTCTGCTCAGCAGGGAGCCTGCTTCCCCCTCTTTCTCTGCCTGCCTCTCTGCCTACTTGTGGTCTCTCTCTCTATATATAAATAAAATCTTAAAAAACAAAAACAAACCAGGTCACCCTGAAGCACAGTGTCACTAACAGTAACCTGGGAGTCCTGGATGTAGCACAATGCTTCCTACATCTTGATTGAGGGTTAGTAAGGTTATCAATGACTTGGGCAAGAAAAAATGTCCTGAAGACCAGTTTGACAAGCCAGATCATCTAGCCCAACTACTGAACACATACAAACAAGTCACTGGTGATATCATCAGTTTCAGGGTCTTTAAGTAAACCGAGTCTACAAAGGCTATGTAGACACTGCCAAAGAAGAAGGAAGGCTTAGCCTGGCATTGGATAATGAGTCCTGGAATTGGCTAAAATATTGAGTAAAAGATCCTTTAGAACTTCAGAGACATGACCATTTGGGACCTGTCGTCTTCTAGAAGTGAGTGCTTTACCTCTGCAGTCTTGTGCTTCAAACTCCTTCCTCTGACCATGACATTGTACCTTTCCACTTCTGTCACTCTGCCACAGGGTAGTTTCTTCCAACCCACTCAAGTCACCAATGTTTTTCAGTTCCTCCTGGTTATTCATGTCACGTATGTATGTGTATACTGATACATGAATTCTCTTTCCCATATGCGTGCAGATGTATAAATGTGTGTGTCTGTGTATATACATAAATAGATACATTTCAGTGACTCGCTCTGTTTGCCAAACATTGTTCTAAGCAACTTACGTGAATCATCCCTTTTAGTTCTTAGTGCAGCCCTCTGATACAAGTGCTATTATTATTTCTATTGTGCAGATTAGAAAGCTGAGGGGTTAAAAGGCTATGTAACTTGCCAAAGGCTTTTAGAGCTAGGAAAGTTAGAGCTGGGTTCAAGCCCAGGCCTGTCTGACTCAGCCCTTTTAATTATTGCACTATATCTGGAAGATATGGACCAAATGTTCAGTAATTACTTAATCAGGTTAGGACCCCCCCTTTCAGTGTTGTTACTTTGTTTTGTTTAGATTTTTAACAGGAAAGTATTATGACATCTTAACTACGAAAAAAATCTTCTTTCAAATGGCCATCAGTTCCCTTAATTTCTTTGCCTATGGCCAGTCCGCTCTCCAGTTTTCTAAGACAGATAAGCATCTACGGCCTCGTTCCTGGAACAGCAAACATCACTGGGGACACACAGGACCAGACCAACTGACTCCATGATTAAGGAGGGAATTCCGGCTGCAGGAGGCTCAGAAAGTTTCAAGCACCCTCAGGCAGGGCCCAGGAACAGTCCCCAGATTGTCACTCTGCTCAAGCCCTCTCACCCAAGCTACAGCCCTATCTCTCTCCTTTGATTCTCCATCAGATATCTTAAAGGTGGGCTACACTCCCTGTCCTTGTATCTCCACTTCTTCTCTTTTTTTTTTTTTTTTTAAGATTTTATTTATTTATTTGACAGAGAGAGATCACAAGTAGACAGAGAGGCAGGCAGAGAGAGAGAGGGAAGCAGGCTTCTTGCTGAGCAGAGAGCCCGATGCAGGACTCGATCCCAGGACCCTGAGATCATGACCTGAGCCGAAGGCAGCGGCTTAACCCACTGAGCCACCCAGGCGCCCCTCCACTTCTTCTCTTTACTGACCCTCTGCCTTCACCCCTCTATTACGATGCAATTAGTTTTAGCGGTTGCCACGCCTTCCTTATTACTGAGCCTCCCGACCCTTCCTTCGGTCTTCATTCCTTCTATCTAATCAACAGTGTTGGTGATATGTACCTTCTAAAACCTCTTTTCTCTATTGACTTCTGCAGAGCTTCTCTCTCCCATTCCCTATCCTCACTTTGACTAACCTCTCTCAGTTTCATTCCATAATTCCTCTTCCTCCTCCTGTCCATGACTGTGATGTTCTTCAGAATTCTGTCTTCTACCTCTGCTTCCTCTGCAAACCCTCAACGGCTAATCTCATGCGTTCCCAACATTTTCACTTCCAAATAAATGACTTCTGCCCAGAGCCCAAGACTGAGCTTCAGACCTGCGTAACCAACGGCCCAGAAGATGGTTCTACCCAGATGTGCTAGCTCACTGTAGGGAAAGAAAAGCTCATTTTATAGCATTTGCTGATTTCTGTGGCATGAAACCTCCCTCTGGCTGATTTCAAGCTACCAGTGTGAAGTCACTGAATACAGAGCTGGAAAGAAATGTGCACAGACAGCTTCTGAGCAGGAATAAGTCAACTCCACCCACCACTTGTTTGGCCTCGTGTCCCAGGGCAAAGGCTTTCAAACATTTTTTTGACACACGGTAGAAAACACATTCTGTGTCAGTTACCTATGTATGTGTACAGTGAAAACAGAGCTTCTGGGAGACAACACTTAACTTTACTGCACGTGAAATACTTTAAAATCTATCATGTTCCATTTCATTAAAAATATATGTGTCAGGGCACCTGGGTGGCTCAGTCAGTTAAGGATCCTACTCGTGATCTCAGCTCAGGTCTTGATCTCAGGGTTGTGAGTTCAAGCCCCTGGAGCCTAGTTAACTCTAAAACAAAATTTGTCTCAACTCATCAAGTACAATGGTTCATGACTCCCAATTTAAAAACATCAACCCCAGGTCTTTCAAACTCAGTGTATTCAGAATTGTGTTTATTGTCTCACTTTTCCAACCTGTTGCTTTCCCCAACTTTCTTTTCTCAATTAATGGTTCCATCACCTACCTGGTTTCCCCAGCTGGAAATTTCAGGGCCATTGTGGACTAATCCCTCTGCTGTCTCCTTCACCCCTTGCTGATATCTCATAAGTGGGTCTTCTTATCTCAGTTCCCACTGTCACTGTCCTAGTTATATCATCGTGACCTTTCACCCCAGAGCCTCCTAATTCAGCCCCTCTTTTCAGTTTCCTCCAATCTCAATGCATCTTTTTTCAGTTCAAAATTGTCGTCCAGAAACCAGTAATGCTACTGCTTACAGATGTAAGCAATGGTTTCCCATTGCCCCTAAGATATTTTGCATTCATTTAGAAAACATTTTGGGGGGTTGGGGTGGCAACAACTGTGTGCTAGGCTCCATATTGGATGCAGGGGAATAAAAATGACACAGACCCCATGCTTAAGGAGCTCACAGTCTAAACTCCATTGCATCACTCAGAAGACTCTTAGTTGTGCCAACTAACTTTGTCATCCTTCTCTTCTGTGCCATCCTATCTATACACCTGAGGCTTGCTGACGGCTAAATGTCAAGTTCCCAAGAACTATCATTCACGTTTAGGTCCCTGTGCCTTTGCTCATGTAGTTCCACATTCTGTTCCAGCACTCCACACGCTCTTGCCCTCTTTCTTCCAGGTGACCTCCTACTCATTCACACATGCCACTCTCTTGGGGAAGCTTTCCTTTTCACAAATTCCTATTCTTCAGAAGTTGTAAATACTTAATCACTCTAATCATGCACATACTTCAAATAGTTAAATTGTTCTGAAATACTAAAACAGAAAAGCCAGGCCCTCCCACCTCAGCCCACACCAACCACAGTCAGGTTCCCCCAAGATCATCACTCTTAACAATTTTTCTTGTTGGAATTCTGGTGACCTCCATGTGTTTCCAAAAGAATATGCTAGACTATTATTTCTTGGTGTATCATCTTAGGAACTGGCTATCTAATTGCTAGTAGGAAAGTGAGCATTTATTTCACAAACCCACTGGCCCTATCTCTTCTCTTGCCTGAGCCTCCTGATAGAATTGTATCTGTATATTCAGGCCCTCTGCTGCTCTCCCCTCTGCAGAACTACTATGCGTTACTATGCATTTTCTTCGTCCTACCAGCTTAGTATCCCTTGACTCTCAGTTTTCTAAAATGAGACCTTTAGTAACCCAACCTACTGTCCACCCTGCTCCCCACTTCTACTTCCTTCTACCTGCCTACCTTTATTTTCACATTGAAAAAAATTAATCATATTTTCATTCTTTTGTATAATCATGGCTAATTCTACTTTGGCTTGTTTATAAGGTGATTCTAAAAGTTGAAAACCAATGAGCAATGTTCCCACTATGATATTATGTGAATATTGTTCCTTATGGTCTAGTGGAGCACTCTGATTACACTCTCTTCTCTGGGTCATTCAGAGAGGTATATTTTTGGATTTCTAGCTTAAATGTAGTCTCTGGGGGCACCTGAGTGGCTCAGTGGGTTAGACCTCCACCTTCGGCTCGGGTCATGATCTCAGGGTCCTGGAACCAAGCCCCGCATAGGGCTCTCTGTTCCGTGGGGAATCTGCTTCCTTCTCTCTCTGCCTGCCTCTCTGCCTACTTGTGATCTCTGTCAAATAAATAAATAAATAAAATCTTAAAAAAAAATAAATGTAGTCTCTGTGTTTAGCTACCACTCAGCAGTTCAAAATCAGTCTATTATAAGCTGTGTCACCCTAGTAGTATGCCTTTTCTGGGCATTTCTTCCCTTGGAGTTCCTACTTTTAACTTACTAAATTTTAAATTTAATTAACTTAATGTTTTAATTTTTTGTTCGCATTCATCACCATCTAAGAACCTCAGGGCTTTCCAAGTTCCCAATCATACTTTCAGTTTTATTGAATCCCATTTTTCTCCTCCAGTTTATTATTTTTATCAGGATGAGTTGGCTTCCAGGCTAGGCCTAGTTATCAACCTGGAATTCCCTTGTTCAGTTCATCTGTGTTGGAGCCTCATTTTTCTTGGATCGCCGACTTCAACCCTTTCCAAGGATAATTAACAACTCACTCCTCTGAATTTTCACAGTCCTGTGCTTATCTGATTGGATAGCACTCTGTATTGTGATTTTCTTAGCTTGCAGGTCACAGTTGGAAGTAGTAAGTAACATAAGGTTGGGCCTTAATAAACACTATTTGAAAATACTACTAAGCACATTATTACCATTTAATCCAATATCTTGATTGAGGGGAGAGTCATCACTTTTGCTTATATTGAAGAGGTACATAAACACTGCTATGTTGATGGAAACAGGAGTGAAAAATAAGAAATAGCTCAACAAAGAATCAACTTATAAAAACAAGTACACAATTTTTTCCCATTTACTACATAATATTAAAATGAAATCCACATCAGATCCACTTTTTAATCAGTATGTCCTTGAAAATTTGCCATTCTTTTGGAATGTGAGGCCCCATTCTTTATTAATTTCACCAGACTGGGTTTGCCAGGTAAAAGAAAAAAAAAAGGATGCCCAATTAAATTTGAACTTCAGATAAGCAATGAAAGATTTTTAGTATAAGTATGTCCCAAATATTGAATGGAATATACTTACATATATATTATATATATATATCTATATTTATATTTATATAAACATTTATATGTAATATATTTATATACATTTATATGTAATATATTTATATGTTATATATATATACATATATATATTAGCTTTTTGTTGTTTATCTGAAATTCAATTTTAACTGGGTATCCTGTTTTGGTGTTTTTTTGTTTTGTTTTGTTTTGTTTTGTTTTGTTTTTTGCTAAATCTGGCAACCCTACCTGGGTATTTTCTCCGGGCACTAACCTGCTAACTGCCACCATTGTCTTTCCATCGAGAATCTGGTCTGATTTTGATGGGGAAAGCATAGAGCTGGCATTGAAAGAAACCAGCAAAATATATCCTACCTGCCTTCTAGACCTGCTTCCAAAGCCCGTCACCTTGATAGGTGTGATGTTGAGGCTCCAGCTTCTTCATTTGGTCTTAAGGTCAAAAAGAGGAGGTCCTTAGAGATCTCTTAAGTAGGGCAAATGTACCCTTTTGCATTAGTATTCATATTACATTAATATCACAGGAAGTACAGGGAAATGTCATTAAGCTGATGCAGTTTTATTTAAAATTTCCCTATGGTTAGGTTTAGATAAGTCACTGCTTCTTTAAAGACACTGATAGTAAGATAACAGCCTGAATGTTCCCCCAGGTGCCCGCTCTGTCCTAGCATTTCAGCCTCTGACTCTTGTATTTTGATTAGCTCCATTTTACTGATGACGAAACTGAGAAGCAGAAAGGATTAAAAAAAAAAAAAAAACTGGTGCAAGTCATGCCACTAAGTGCGAGAAATGAGCTCTAATCCGTGCCCTGTTACCACAGAGTCCTCAGAATAAAAGTAAAATAAATTTCATCTGCAGGTACGTCACCTCACTAAAACCCAAAAACCACTATTTAATAAAATACAGAACTCTCCTAAGGCTGTCCATGAATTTCCAACTGTTTTCCTGGAGTCTCTAAATGAAGCTTTAAATGAATACGTTTTAACGAGAAAGTGGATCGAGGAGAAAGCGTTGGAAAACGAAGGAGGGAATTTCAGTTAAACCCCAAGGAACTGGATTAAACTGAGTTACGAAATTGCCCCTTCTTCCCGCATTTCCCGTCATAATGTCCTTCTGATCACCCTCCCCAGCCCCTCCACGCAGAAATGAAACTGACACAGCCCTCCAGCCTTCCAGCCCCGGGCCCAGAGCACGCATTTCTTAGTCGGGATCTAACGCACCGGGCACGGAACTGGGGACTGGACACCCGTATTTCAGATTACACGGGGAAGCGGGGTAACTGGAAAGTTGGTAGGACAGACCAGGTTGGCTTGATGTCGAGGGAAGCAGGGAGCAGATCTGATCCGAAAGGAGTCTGAGAAGAGAAATCGGGAGGCACAGCAACAGCCCCAAGCACGTTGAGGTCCACCCCTGGGCGTGTTAAATTATCCGGAGGGTGCGGGTTGCGGGACCACGGCTGGGGAGGGTGCTGGGTGCGCCTGAGCGAGCCGGTGCCGGAGTGCCTCTGCCTGCGGAGGCCGGCGGCCACACGCTCCTCCCCGTCCCTCCTCCCGCGGCGCCAGGGCGGACTTGGAGCGCCCAGCAGACTCGCAGCCCACCCACCCGCCGCGCGCCCGCGGGGACTGCGGCTGGCAGAAGCCCGCAGCGCTGGCGGCTAGCAGCAGTCGGGGTCCGCACGCTCCGGTGGGGGGGCCCTGGTTCTGGCAAGCAGCTCACCCGGGTGAGGAGGCAGCGCGGGGCGAGGCGGGAGGCCGCAGAGGTTCGGGGGGCGCGCTGGGCTCGGGCTGGGGCTGCGCGGCGCGGGAGGACGGCGACCCTAGAGCGGCCAAGGCCACGGGCGCGGGGGAGGGGGGGGGCTAGAGGGGACGGGAACCGCACCACCTCCTGCCAGGGGCAGGGGAAGCGAGTCGGACCCCTGCCCCCTCGCGACAGCGCTGGGATCTTTGCGGGGAGGGTGACGGAATTCGAACCCAGTTCTTTTCAAATCTTTTCCGGAGGAGGCAACCTTGGGAAGGCCTGGGGAGGCAACCTAAGAATTCGGTACCGAGAGGGAATCAGGTCAGGGGAGCAGGGAACGCACGGAGATTTCTTATCTCTAGATCTCCGCTGGGACAAAACAAGGAACGCCTCTCTGCGGAACACTGCATTTTCCGGAGCCCAGTTCAGAGCAGCTGTTGTAGGAACAGAATTACAAAAACAGAGCACTCTCTCTGTTGTGCTCGCCTGCGCCGCACATCTCAGAGCTCCCCCACCAAGGCTCAGATAAGATCCTGCTCTATCTGGAGTAAAAGGGAAGCTTACTTACAGAAAGACAGATCAGGCCTCAGAGAACCTTGTCTTCCCCCATCACACTCGGGAGTTTGTGGTGGAAGTTTCTAGCTCCCCAAACTAAAAGAGGTCAGGCTTGCATTGAGACCTGCGGTTCTTGGGGTTGCTGCAGAGGTGATGAGGAAGGACGCCGCAGACCTGTGTGGGAATCAGAAAAGGGCCTTGCAGGGGGTTTTTTTGAAGGACACAGAAGCTCAGGTTTAGGAGAGCTTTGTGTGAACACACCAGTCTTGTGTAAATTACCTTTGACCCAAGTGAGAACCCTGAGCTGAGAGCCTGGTATGTTAAGTAGGAGCTGGTAAGTGTATTCCATAAAGCGTTGACAGTCGCACAAGGCTCAGGACAAAATCGTGGGCTCCCATGCCACTCAGGGACCCAGGCATTAAGTATGGGCCACCACAAGCGCAGGTGAGCTGCTGGCATCCCAGCGGCTTACCTCACAGAGGGAATTCTGGTGGTCCCCTAGAAGCTGGTGAGAGATCCCACCCCCTTGGCATTTTCCAGCTTGCACACATTGCACGTGGACCCTGAGTGTTCATTCCCTTCCCCAGACATTCGCACAGGAGTCGCTGCTGTGGAGGCATGGTGATGCTCTTGGCGGAACTGGGCCCTCTGTGCTCAAGGCTGACACCCAGGAGTTGTGAGGGATATTAATCTGGTTCAATCACTCATTTTACGGTTGGGAAATCCCTTCTGAGGTGTGATAAGGGCATGCCCAGCACCCAAAGGCTTTCCCGAAAACAGACCCCTCCCTGGGCAGCTGTTTCCTCATTTCCTGTCCATTGGATGTCTGTGCCCTTTGAACGCCAGTGGTGAGGGATTTGCATTCCCGACCCAGTGAGGTTTCCCGGCTAATACACATTCCCATCCTGTTTGAGACTCTTATCACAGAGCAGTAAGGAAACTGCAGGAGTGGGGTCTCTTAGGAATGTCAGCTGGAGTTTAGGAATCTGTGTTCCTTTCAGGGACACCCCAGAAAATGGGTATTTCCTGGAAAGGAAGGTGATCATCAGGTTATGTATACCTTGGTTCTTCTGAAGCCTCATCGGATAATTGGCTAGAGTGTCCTCTTGAGACACTGAGAAATTTCCACGAAAGTGAAGCACTGAAGAGAAAGTATTGAGTGAAGAGCCCCTAGAGGGGAACATCTAGTTGTAAAATCACGCTGTCCCAGAATTCTGAGGAATCTCTGTATTTTGAAGGAATGGGCAGCAGATTTGTACCGTCTCTTTCTATGAAGCCAGGCACCTGTTACGTACCTTCACTCTCACTTGCTCTGTTTTGCAGGTATGACTCAGAACACACGAAACAGTCTAATATATATAGGCTTGTAGTTAAAAAAAAAACAAAAAAAACACTTAGCAGTTGAGGAGAAAGAAAAAACCTGCTATTTGCAGGTATGACTCAGAACACACGAAACAGTCTAATATATATATATAGGTTTGTAGTTTAAAAAAAAAACAAACCAACTTAGCAGTTGAGGAGAAAGAAAAAGCCTGCTATTAAGAATCAATATTGATTGGATTAAATGGGATAGTTTTGTTCATTCCTTCACTGACTTCAAGAGATACTTATTGAACACCTACTATGTGCATGGCACTGAGTACAATGCAGTGAATAAGACAGATATGGTCTCTGTCCTTATGGACTCCCTGTTCTAGAATCGAGGGATGAGCAAGGCAAATTCAGATATTACTAGATGTTTTGGAGAAAAGGAAACGGCCGTGGTAGAGTACTGTGATGTGTGTGTGTGCGTGTGTGTGTGTGTGTGTGTGTGTGTGTGTGTGAGAGAGAGAGAGAGAGAGAGAGATGGACAAGTTGGAAGGCCCCAGCTTCTTAGATTGGGTTTTATTTTTTTCTAGATTTTATTTATTTATTTGAGAGAGAGAGCGCATGAGAGCAAGCAGGGGAAGGAACAGAGGGAGAGGGACAAGCCGACTCCATCCACACTGAGCCAGGCTCAATCCCACAATCCCAAATTCATGACCTGATTCGAAACCAAGTGTGAGATGCTTTAACCAACTGAGCCACCCAGGTGGCCCTTAGACTGGGTTTTAAGGAGAGAGCTATCTTTCTTTTCTCCCTCCCTTTTTTAAGATTTTATTTATTTATTTGAGAGAGAGAGAGAGCAAGAGCAGGGAGGAGGGGCAGAGGGAGAAGGAGAAGCGACTTCGCGCCAATCAGGGAGCCCAACATGGGGCTCAATTCCAGGGATCACGACCTGAGCCAAAGGCAGATGCTTAACCCACTGAGCCACCCAGGCGCCCCCTAATGTGACATCTTTCTGAGGGATGACCTTGAGATGAGCCCCCAGAATACTGACAGATTGTTCTGGTGCAGAGACCCACAATCACACAGTCCTGACACCAAGCTCAGTGTGTTCCAGGCATAGTGGGAGGGCAGTGCGGCTGATGGAGTGAGGTTGAAGGCTGGGGGCCAGGTCATGCAGAGCCCCATAGGCCAAGGTTCGCCGTCTGGACTTGAAGTGCAGTGGGAAGCCAAAGGCAGAGGCGTGACGTGATAGATTGCTTCAGAGGTCACTGTGGGTGCAGTGTGAAGAGTGGGTCACAGGAGGAGAAGAGCTGTAAGGAGACCTGCCCTGGGTTGATCATGGTGACCCAGCAGACCGTGGTAGAAGTGGGTGGGTAGAAGCTGCTTCGGGAGGTAGAGTAGGAAATTCCTTTATGCTTCTCTCTCACATGTCCCATCTACCTAGCTATGATGACATTGCTACACCTGGTCCACTCCTCTGGTAAAAAGAAATAAGCTAGTCATTATGCTCTTAAGGGTAATGTAAGACATTATTACTATTATTTGCTAATGGTGTGTGACTTTGAATTTCCTGTGCTTCATTTTCAAAAATTTTATAATAATTTTATAATAAAAGTAATTCTTTTGACTCAGTTTATTCTTTCCAACAAATTATGTTTCTTGTACATAAAACATATTTCGATCTGCCCAGAAGGTTGGAAAACCTAACTAAGAGTTACCCACAAAACACACCACCCTAGAATGGAGGGAAATAATGCTACAGTCTTAGCTGGCTTACTCTGGGGAGCTGATTGTGATTAGGTAGAATCCCAGATAAGACTATCTGAGTCTGGGAACTGGAATAAAAATTCAGAAGAAAGTTAGCACATTTGCCTTTGTCCTGGATACAGCCATGTGCAGATATCTGAGTGCAAAGATCTGTTGATAAGTGAAAATCTATACGTGGCAGCAGAATTTCTGGAGAGGGCTATGAACCAGAGTTGAATAGGGCTGTTTCCCTTAATGAAGCATTCTCTCTCACAGGGGACTCTTGAACTTTCCCCGGTTGATCACTGACGAAATTTTAGAGGGCCAGGGAAGAGTGTTGAAGTTGTTTACCCTGGAGGGTACAGTTGACCTTCTCAGGGTCAGGACGACTAACCACGGCAATGAGGCAACCCTGTTTCTCTTTCCTGCCTCATTTTGACGTGCGCTGATGGGGAGGAGATGTGTCTGTGTGGAAGAAAATAGAGGTCCTTCCTCATTTACGCGGTGTGCAGTGGAGGACTGGGCTCTTGGTGACTCGTTGGGCTCCTGGTTACCTTCCCTTGCCAGACCCCATTAATGATTTACCAGCCAGAGCATCCGATTTCGGCTTGAAGTGGCCCGTCTGGTGATTCAGACGGCAGACAAAATATGACAAGGGATTATGGGATCTGTATAGACCCTTAGGATTGGGAGTGGTCGGGGCATCGTTTAGGGAGAGGCTATGGTTTCTCCTAGAGGCGCCTAATGATCCTCTTTGATTTATGTTTTGAAATATTGAATTGGCTGCTACCCTTTAAAAATCAGGAGATTTTTTTTAAGATTTTATTTATTTATTTGACAGAGATCACAAGTAGTCAGAGAGGCAGGCAGAGAGAGAGGGAACATGGTAACACCTGCTAGAACAGCATGCGGTGTTCCTCTCTGGATGGTCTCCTTTGCCACAGTCCCCACCACTGTTTTGTCTGTTACTAATGTCCTGGTTAGCTCATTTGAGTTACCTGGCTGGCCCTCACAGGCTTTGGATCTGAAAGTTCAGGTTTAAGGCTAAAGAGTCCTGCCCATCCATCCCGCTTCTACCCTCATACATTGCAGGAATCCCTTTTTCAGGATCCTTTTTGGGAGTCCCCAGACCTTTTCAATTGCTCCTCTGCTAGAATAGCATAATTGTCCGAAAAGCTCCCGCTACAGGGTCCTATGCTCTGGGTTCCCATTCGTGCCCTTTTTCTGTAGAACTGGAGCTCTTATGTGCCATCTGGGGCTTCCCAGAGCCAAGACCCCTGGTTCCTTGAGCAGCTCCTCATATGGCCCTGTTGCCTTGTTCCCTCATCAGTCTGGTTATTGTTCTGTGGTTGTCCTTTTGAAGAAACTTCCAGTTGTGAAAGCCCTTACAATTCAGAGTTCAGAGAGAGGTGGTTTCCCTGGTGTGAAAGTTAAGTCTTGCCTTCCAGGATGTCAGTCAGCAAACTGTCCTGTGGTCTTGGGGAACTTTGAATATTTACGGCCTTAAAGCTATAGAGGACACCAAATGTTGGGAAACTGGTTGCAGATGAGTTTCCATTTCCAAAATGGGAGTGGAATCAATTAATTTTATTTTGTTTGCAGCTGTTGAGGATTTCGGCTTATCAGTGTCTCTTTCATTCAGTTACTGTCACAACAGGGAACTGCTTCTTACTCTGCTTTTTGGACCCTATGTCTTTTCTTAGGTTGTGAAATGATTACACAAGAGTTGTATCGACTATGCCTGAGGTAAGAGGCTTCACACACTTTTGCAGAAGTCGCTTGGGAAGTTGGACATTTGAGATAATGTTCAGGTGAAGTTTTGATTCTCTTAGCTAATATGGGAGGGAGAACGTAATATGAATAGAGCAGGTACTCTCTTTTCTCTTTCTGAGTTGCAATATTAGCAAGGATGAGGCAAGAACTTGTAGTGGTGCTTGAACCCTTCTTGTGACAGAGCACTCTCCCCACAGAGGTCTACCTCACAACAGCCTGATTATTAGAAAGTTCTTCCTTGGGGCGCCTTGGTGGCTCAGTCATTAAGCGTCTGCCTTCAGCTCAGCTCATGATCCCAGGGTCCCTGCTCAGCAGGAAGCTTGCTTCTCCCTCTGCCCCTGCTTGTGTTCCCTCTCTCGCGCTCCCTCTCTCTCTGTCAAATAAATAAATAAAATCTCTTTTAAAAATTAAAAAACAAAAAATAAGTTCTTCCTTGTACTGACCAGGGGTCCACCTCCCTAATGCTGGTTTCAGAATGAAATAAATATTTCTTCCTTATTAAAAAAAGATATAGTCTCCCCAGTCTCCCTTTAGACCAGGGTTCTTGAACCTCAGCATTACTGACCTTTTGGGCCAGGCGTTTATGTTGTAGTGTCTATCTTATGCACTGCACTGTAGGATGTCTTGCAGCACCCCTGGTCTCAGCCTACCAGCTGCCAGCAGCATGAGATGGCAGGGGGTGGTGGACCTGAGAAATGTTCCACTATATGGCCAGGGACCTGACCTGTCCATATGTGTCAGGGCTAAGAGGTGTTAGCTCTCCAAATATGATGGAAGAACTAAGTGCTTACCACCAGTTATGCTGTGAATTTGTACTCTGAGTAGTTTTAATAACGGTGATGGTGACAACAGCTGGCAAAGCTCCAGAAGGTCCAATCCAACCAGTTCTCCCATTGGAGCTAACCCCCACTCCCTTTTCCCCTCCCTGATGGTCTCTGACCACCTCACACAGGCACAGGTGCGTGCTGATGACGGGATGAAGGAGCCACAGGCCAGGAGCATCCCTGGGATTGGGCTCTTCCTCTTGTCAGGCACTTCCACACCCAGGGCAGCGGCCAACCTGCCTGTGCATCACAGGGCTCCACAGAGGCACTCAGAGAACCTGGTGAACTGCTGGGGACTAGAATGTCCACTGTGCTGAACCCCAGGCTCTTGGTCATTAGTTTCGCCTTGCACTCGAGGACCATGCAAGATGGCACACAGTCTTGCATCATAGGACTCTCTATGGCCACCCTCTTCCACTTTTAAAGACCCTTGATTACATTGGGCACACCTGGATGGTCCAGGATAATCTGTTTTCAAGTCAGCTGATTACCTACCTTAATTCCATCTGTAATCTTGATTCCTCTTTGCTGTGTAATGTTCTGGAAATTAAGATGTGGAAATTTGGGGAGAGAGTGTCGTTGTTCCGCCAGCCATATACTCCCATTCCAAAAGTTCATCCAAAAGAATTTGAGGAACAGAGTCCTGGTGCATATGAAAGAGCCGTTTCTTTTCTCTTTACCAAGAACAGGAGAAGTAAGCACAGACCCTAATCTCCTGACAGGATTGGGATTGACACGGATTTACTCATCAGCTCTTGACAGAAAATCTGGATTCAAGAGTGGACATTTTGCCTACTGTTTTGGTTTGTCTTTTGTTTCAAAAACGGAAATGATGCCCTGGGGCACCTGGATGGCTCAGTGGGTTAAGCCTCTGCCTTCAGCTCAGGTCATGATCTCAGGGTCCTAGGATCAATCCCCACATCGTTTACCCTGCTGAGCAGGGAGCCTGCTTCCCCCTCTCCTTCTGCTGCTCCCCCTGCTTGTGCTCTCTCTCCTTTTCTCACTCTGTCTGTCAAATAAATAAATTCTTAAAAAAAAAAAAAAGGAGGGGGGGGATGATGCCTGATGAGAATTTACTAGTGACAGGGAAACAGCGTTAGCGGAGGTCATGATATTATATAGAGATCTCGGCTGAGATTTGAAGAGCTAGTAGGAAACTGAGGCTTGAAGGATAGACATTAGTACACAGAAGAAAAGACAGTATCAACTTTTATATAAAGTCATCTCTGCCCCCAATGTGGGGCTTGAACTGACGACCCTGAGATCAAGAGTCACGAGCTCTACTGAGCTCTACTGACTGTAGCCAGCCAGATGCCCCCAGAAGGGATCAACTTTTAAAGGGACGGTAACAGAATGTGTTCTCTGAGCGCTCTTTAAAGGTCTTATTTATCTGCCAGGATGATATTCTAGCTAGTGATCAAGGGGTCAAGATCGAAGGAAATGCTCTTTTATTTGAAAGAGTATTGATTTTTTAAAGTAAATATTCTCATCGACTTAAAATACTGGAAAAGAGAAAAGTAGAAGGAAGGATTAAAAATTACCTTTCATTTCTAACTACAAACTCTTCAGAGAGGGGGAACTTTGTAAATATTTGTTATTTCCTTTATCTATTTTATATATTTTGAAGAAACATATCTCTTCTTGTTCTTACGGTTGCCCCCAATACACACACTCCTTCTTCTTCATCTTTTACGTATCTGAGATCATAGATAATCCTCTTCATTCTCTACATAACATTTTACTTAATATTAAACATAAACACTCTCCATGGTCATACGAGCTCTCTTAAATATTCTTTCAAAATTATTTACTAGAAGTAAGGCTGTATGTTTGGGTGTAACAGAAAATGTGAAACATTATGGGAAAACCACCATAATTCTGTCACCCTTATTAAATTAATAGTCTTTTAGGGTGAATTTTTACACAGCAAAATTCTATAATCTATTTTCAGTTAGAATTGCATAGCAAACTGTTTTTTAAGTCATAATGAATTTGTTTTGTAAATATCTTGTTAATAACTGAATAAAATCCCATTGATGTTATTCCCTGAATGTTTGAGGTTCTGTAGGGTTGTGTGTGTGTGTGTGTGTATGTGTGTGTTGGCTCCCATAAATAGAACTGGAACAAACACCAATAGTGCATTATATTTTTAGGATTTTTCTTCCCTGTGAGTATGACTTTTTGTGTGTGCTGATCTTAGAAATAAAGTGAGAAGGTGAAAGGATATGGACCATTTAAGGCTTGCCAAATTGCCTTCCAAAGGTCAGGGTATCTATCTATATCCCCACTACAGCACCCAAGTACACTTTGGTAAATTTTACAGAGTTCAAAAATATGTAAGTCCATGTTCCCCAGATTTTGTTTACCAATTATTGATCTGTCCGGTCAGGTACGTGTTTCTCCATCAAAATGCTTTGGCTGCTGGTGTCAGTAATGAACCTTCAAACATTGTGATTAGTAACATTGCTGTACAAAACATTTCAGTGTCCTCCCCTTGGATTCTCCAGTTGTAAGTGTCCAAAGTCAATATTATACTTATCTGAGCCCTCATTTGCAAACGTAAATACTGTTCCAGCTAACTCAAATCCCGAGGTTGAGTAGAAAGTCCTTTTCTGTAGAAGGAGAACCTAGAAGAAGAACAGACATCTTATGAATTCTCCCTCTGTGTTGGGATTCAGAGGCCTCCCTTAGTCACCCTCCCAGACATCTCAGTGGCCATCGGAAGTTTAAAGAAGCCAGTGTCCGAGAAAGCCAGGGACTAGTAGCCATTGATAGTAGTCCCTTGTTCAGAAAAGCAAGAAGCACTGTTTTCATTTTATTAATGTGGGAAATGTTTGGTCATATTGATGTAAAATGTGTAACACTTCTTTTTTTTTTTTTAAGATTTTATTTGTTTATTTGACAGAGAGAGATCACAAGTAGACAGAGAGGCAGGCAGAGAGAGAGAGAGAGAGAGAGAGGGAAGCAGGCTCCCTGCTGAGCAGAGAGCCCGATTCGGGACTCGATCCCAGTACCCTGAGATCATGACCTGAGCTGAAGGCAGCGGCTTAACCCACTGAGCCACCCAGGCGCCCCAAAATGTGTAACACTTCTATAGAAGATTGGTGATCGCTTGTAATATAATAGCATGAAACAGCCAAACAGCTTTACCTGAGAAATCAACCCAGAGAAATGGATTCGAACCCATGCAGATGTGTTGTGGAAGCACATAGGACTGTGAGACATTTGAAAAGGTGAAAGGTATTGGACCATTCCCAGGAGCAGCTTCAACCTATTTAGGGAAAGAAGACGGACAAGCTGTTTCAGTGTTGAAAAGTGACACATAAATTAACCGACACGTGAAGGTGTGGAGTGAGACTGGTTTGGGGTGCTGAGGAGACACTGGGGGGAGTCACCATCAAGGAGATCAGGTCCCCTTGACTGAGGAGGAGCGAGGCCAGAGCCTGAGACAGAGAGCTGGTCGCAGAGAGGAGAGGGTGAGCTGTGGTCTGGAATTAAATTCAAGGCAGAGAGAAAGGCTTCTGAGGGAGCGCCCTCCTGGTGTTTCTGCTTTCCTTAGAGAAGGAGCTGTTTCCATCTTCAGTTGTAAAGAACAGGAGGGCAGCAGGAAGGAGAGTGCCTCCTTTCAAGGAGTGAACACTTTCACCTAATGGGTGAGGTGAGCTAAGGAGGAAGGAAGGGGCTGTCCTGAGGTCACTGGGACACAGGAAGACTAAAGTGTGGCCTAGGGGCCCAGCCGCGTTCAGTGGCTGTGCTGAGGCTCTAGCCCCCTGTACTTGACATCCTCTGTAAACCCCGGATGCGCACACACACACACACACACACACACACACACATCCACACGTGGTCGGGCTAAGGACACACTAGGCCTTCTGCGGGGCCAAAGTCATTCCTCTGCTAGCTCAGCCCATGTTCACTGGACACCAGCCAGGAGAAGGGCCTGCAGTGCTGGGTTAGGTAGGAAATGTCACTGCCTGTGGGACAGACGTCCATGCTCAGATGTACGGCCTGGAAGGGTCTCTCTATGTTCTGGCCCCCCTGATCTTGCCTCCAACCTTCTAATGTCTCCTCTACCTCCCTGATTCCCACGTCTTCACTTACAGCCTCCTCTGGGTGAAATGCCCTCCTTCTCCCCATTGACTCAGGTCAGTCTGCTAAGGATCCTCCTTCCACTAGTGTCAGCTCCTGTGTGACCTCTCCTGGGAGGGTGACCTCTCCTGGGAGGGCTTTCCACGCCTTCAGGCATCACGTACCCCCTGGAGTCAACCATCTGCCTTTGTGTGTTGGGTCCATGGTCAAAGGAGCGAGA
This sequence comes from Lutra lutra, assembly GCF_902655055.1. Taxonomy (NCBI): domain Eukaryota; kingdom Metazoa; phylum Chordata; class Mammalia; order Carnivora; family Mustelidae; genus Lutra; species Lutra lutra. The sequence goes on from NC_062283.1 coordinate 59,225,832, forward strand.
CTGATACAAAGCGAAGGTCAATCAAAGCTTTATTTCACACCAAGCATCGAGAATCAAACTGACTGGCCAGGGCCATCTCTTACAAAGAGGTGACCCCTCCCAGCCTCACAGACTAACTTTTATAGAGCAAAGGCCATGTGGTTGAGCCTGGCCACACACAGGTGGCCAATTGAATTACAATTCACCCATAGTAGCTATTTGAACTAGCCTATCACTCTGGTCAGAATTGGCGCCCAAAAGGCAGAGCCCACATTCTTGGGTGGTTAGGGAGGTGTTTTCCTGATTGGATGTCTCCACCTGGCTTGACTCATCCTTGTATTCTGGGCTCTGTTACCTCCCCCTGACCTGACACGTCCTGGTATATGGGCTCTGTTATCAGGGGCTGGTCAGTCATATTTTTACTGGTTTCCCAGACTTGTTTCTAAGTAAGTTTCTCTGGGGGGACAGGGTCAATCTAAGTTTACTGCATAAACAACGAAATGGCTTACTCTGGCTAAGCAGGCCCTTACATTCCCCCCTTTTCTTTGGAGATTAGTCAAATCCTTGACTTTTCAGCCAGTTCTATGTTCTTCTGTTGTAAGGGGTTATATTGAGCATGTACGATTAACATTTTTATCACTCTAATTTTTTTGTACAAATGACATTAGGGCGTTTATAATGCAAGGGCCAAAAAGTAACATTAGTAATTATAAAACCAGGGGGCCTGCAACTGCTGATTTTAGGGAAGTCGTCCATGGAGACCAGTTGAACAAACTTTTATAGCATCCCTATTGTGCACAATAGTACTCTGGTGGGTCCCCAGGCCCTTCCCCCCACCACATTGGGGAGGCCCAGTGTTAGGGCACATGTGAAACTGTAAGGCATTTAAACAGAGGTTAATGGGTGCCAATTGGCATAAGGTTACATTAAATTGCACAGTTGGCTGATGAGTTAGCCATTCACTGCTTTGTATAACCTTTTCCACTTCTCCTAATTCCGTTTGTTTAATTTCCCACCTATACTTTTCTGTCTTATGAGGTGACTTAGAAGCTCTTACATAAACAGGTAACAATAGGAGCAACAATGAACTCATAGTCTTTTGAGTCTTAGCTTTAGTCCATGGTCAGCAGGGTCCATCAGCTGTGGCTTCCATTTCTGGGGGGCGTCCTCCTCCTTGTATTGTTTGATGTGACCCACGTTAATCCAGGCCCAGATGCCTTCTATTTTCACTGCCCGGGGTGGGGGGGTGGTCAGGATGACAGTAAAGGTCCCTTCCAGCGAGGCCCCAAGTTTTCCACTTGGTGGTGGTGTATCCAAACCAAGTCCCCGGGTTGGTAAGGATGTGATTCCAGCTCCATCTCCGTCTCAGTGTGGGCAGTTCGGATCCCTGCATGGGCTAGACAGACTATAATGCCTGCAGTGACTGGAGTACAGACTGATCAGTCATTTCTGCTAGGGCAACCTCTTATAGCTGAGGGCAGAGCAGAGGGGGTCTCCCTAATATTATTTCAAATGGGGTCACCTTGTTTAAGTAGGGTGTACATCATGCCCTGAGGAGGGTGAAAGGAAGGAGATCCACGCATCCACCGCCAGTCTCCAGAATTAGCTTTGTCAATGTCTCTTTAAGAGTCCGGTTCATTCTCTCTACTTGCCCAGAACTCTGGCGCTGGTAGGCACAATGTAGTTTTCAGTTAGTGCCCACGGCCTTGGCCAATGCCTGTGAGACTGAACTCACAAATGCAGGGCCATTATTTGACCCAATCGCAAGAGGTAACCCAAACTTCTAGTAGTTTTTGTTTGTTTGTTTGTTTGTTTGTTTGTTTTGTTTTTTGTTTATGGCTACCACTTCTGCCATCTCATGTTTGGCAGAAAAAGCCTCTACCCAGCCTGAAAAGGTATCCACAAAAACTAACATGTACTTGTGTCTATATTTTCCCAGTTTCATCTCTGTAAAATCCATTTCCCAATAAATTCATGACTCCTTACCTCTTTTTCTCTTCCCTCTTCCCATTCTAGGTCTTCCCACATTTACCGCCTGACATTGAGCACATCTATCAACCACATCCTTAGTCATACGCCATAATTTAGAAACCTGAAACTCCTTGCCCATAAGCTCCTTAAGCTTGCGTGTCCCCAAATGAGTGCCCTGATGTATTTGGCTTACTAATTTCTTCCTAGTCTTTGAGGCAGAATTAACTTTTCTGTTCTACTCTCAGCCCAGTCCCCTTCATAGTCTAGTTTAACCCATTTTTGTAAATATTTTAAATCTTCCTCTGAAGTTTACCTCAAGTTGTCTAGCTTAGGTAAACAAACATTTAAAGACAACCAAATCTAGAATTTAACATCCATAAAGGCGTGTTATTAAAACATAATTTTTCTCTCATTTCCAGAGATGGCCAAATCAGGACTAATTTATTTGAAAAACAAGTCCAGTTTTAACAAACTTGGCCTAATTATTTACATAAACTCAGCAAGAACAGTGAATAATCATATAGATCTTCTAGAATCTGCTTTGCTGGAACTTCTTATAAGGAATCTCTAGGTTGAACTTTTAGTAGCCTCTCCAGGCCAGAAGCCAAGCCATGTACTTGCCATCAGATATGCCTGCAGTACCTGTCGATTTGGGCAAATTCCTCTTTCTGAGGTTCCCAAAGTATCCTGCCAGGAAGTGACATTCTTTACTCACCTGGTGAGGCTGCTGGGAACTCTGTAAGCAAGGTATCAGGCCAGCAGTTCCAAGGGGCTTTATGGTTCCAGGTTTTATAAAGTCAACCTTAGTTCCTTTAAGCCATCTTATCATATCTGAGTCTTTTCAAATATGACATTCCAGTCAAAGCCTGGGTAAAATAACCAGTGTTTCCAATGGTGTCCTGTTACAAGGAGAACGGATTCTTATTGAACTTATGCAAATGACTGATGGCCATGGAGGAAAGAATACTTACTGACACCTTTTGATTTTCAGAGAGTTCAGATAGAAAAGTTGAATGCTTTGATTTGTTTGCAAATAAATATTTTTACATTTCTGTAAGTCACAGACATCTTAAGAAAAAAGTTTCCCTAGTCTGGAAGAGCAAACATTACAGAACCAGTCATGTTTAAAATAAAACAAAACATTAAGAGACACAACATTACAATTTCCTTCAGTTCATCTAATCCCATGTTGTTAATTCTGGTTTAGTCCGAATGCAGCTTTTACTTCTGTAAATTCTTACCCATTTCAGTTCTGGGATTTTAACATATCAAAGACCTGTATTTGTCCTGAAAGTCTCCCGTATGAATTTCCTTTAGGGCGGAATTCATCTTACAAGAGAATTAAAACAATTACAAATGACAAAAACTCAGAATAGATATGGTTAAATTACCAGGTGATGACCCTATCAAAACACTAAAACTTTAGGAAATGTATAAAACCCTTAGAGTAGTTACAGCACTTACCCAAATGTAACCCAAGGTTTATCATTGGTTTAGCAGTATTTCATGAGTAACTTAGCATATCAAGGAAAAGCCTTTTGAGTCAAAGAGATCTCATTTACGATTTAAATCTTGTCAACATTTGCTAAAACCTTAGAAAGTTTTAAAACACATGCCTAAATATAATTAAGGATGTTAAACACCTGATAAAACAAAACATAGAAACTGGGTTTTCTGGGCATGCAAAGAGAAAACCATAACAGATCAATTAACCTAAGAAAACTTTGCCCTTTTAAACAGAGAGAAAACCAGTTTTTCTATACCAGTGTCTTTCCTTTTTATTCTTAAGCATGCAGTCTTAAGATAGTAAGTTTTCTGGGTTTCCCTCCCATCGTGAACGATGTCACAGACAAAGGGAGGGGGATCTTTCAGATGCTGTCCTGCTCACGTCCCTCGCGGGAAATTAGGAGCATCTTAGCTAAGGTCTGTCCGTATAAGCCCCAGACCAGGCTATTCTGTGGAGTAGATGACCGTTACGCCATATGACACCCCACAAGACTCAGGGTGCGGCCCACTCAGACTCTATAGCCAAAGCTACGGAGCCATACAGACAGATAAACACAGTCAGGCACTCTTCAGATTCAAACATGTTGGACAACCCCCTCTGGGTTTTCCCAGTCTCTCAAGGCCGGGCTACTTTTTCAATCTCTCAAGGCCAAATGGTTCTTTCACTTGGCAGTATAATCTATGTGGGGGTATGTCAGGAGAGTGCTAAATCACCTTGGGGGCTGTTTTCTTTTTTTCTTATTTAAACAGGATCAGCATCTGGTCTTTTCTCCTTTTTTCTTAGTCCGTCCTGACCATACCTAAAATTTCTTTTCTGAAGATTTCCCTTCACAAACCTTCTACAACTTTTCTTTGCCTTCAGGTTTTGTCCCAAGCCATTTCCTTCCAAACAATTATTTCATTTAGGACAAAATTACCTTTTATCTTTAATAAAATGCATTTCCATTCCTTAAATATTTCTTACATATCATCTACTTTTCCACAGAGTTGTTTCCCTTATTTCCATCAGTCTTACAGTTAGCAGAATTTTGTACTCTTAGAAATACCTTAATCTCTAGTGAAGGCTAAATATAAACCAATTGTGAACTGTTACAACAGAATTTTTTAGATGCCAATTTATGAATCAGTTAAGCACAAAACATGTTTACCAACAGATTTAAGTATTCTTATTTTCTTTGCAGTAAGAAGTCAAAAGCACAAACCTACATCCAGTAATTAATGACTTAGCATTTTATCCTGTTTGGTTAAGACCTAGATGTCCATAACCTAATTCCGTTTGTCATCCAAGCAAAACTTTAAAATTTCAGGTTACCAAAGACTTTGAAAGCTACTTCAACAATTACCCATTAAAACTTTGAGACAGGGGCACCTGGGTGGCTCAGTGGGTTAAGCCTCTGCCTTCAGCTCAGGTCATGATCTCAGGGTCCTGGGATCGAGCCCCGCATGGGGCTCTCTGCTCAGCAGGGAGCCTGCTTCCCCCCTCTCTCTCTGCCTGCCTCTCTGCCTACTTGTGATCTCTCTCTCTCTCTGTCAAATAAATAAATATTTTTTAAAAATAATAAAAAATAAAAAAATAAAACTTTGAGCAGACAATTTACCATCAGTTTAGTAATTTCTTTGCTAACAAATTTTAACAAATAACACGAGCTTATTTGACCTTCAGTAAACTTTGAAGTTTCACATTTACTGCTGATAACTTAAAAGACATGTATATCTTAATTAAACCAACAAACTTAATTTAGTTCCAATACTGATTTACATTCCACCTGGGCCCACTGCACTTTGAATGTTTACCTGAGACACGGGTGGGAGGATCTGGAGTGGGGGGTGTTAGGTCCAGGGGCTGCTCTTCTTGCTCCTTGACAGTGAAGAGAGAAGGAGCCACAGTGCATGATCTAGAGGCTGGTCATGCAGGCTGCACGCACGTTGGTGCAGAAACCGGAGAAGGGGAGACAGAAGAAACAAAGTGCTGCCAGGAGGCAGAGAAAGGATTCCCATTTTTAGAGCTCATCAGCTCTGACAGAGCAGCAGATGCCATGCTTTCCCGCCAGCAAGGGGGAGGGGCCAGGCAGTCCACGTCGGGCCAGAGAGGGCAAGGAAGTTCCCCGAAACAAAGGAAGTTACGGCAGCTGCTTGGGAATATTCCTCAAAGTCTCTGTCTCGAGTTAGACCAACCCCAGTTGACTCCAGTTATAGCCATTAACGCAAGAAATGAGCAAGGGAGAAGCCCCACATCTGTTAGGAGAGATGAAAGTCAGAGTCCCCTTACTCTCTGCTTGCCCCATTTCTTTAAGCACAACAAACAACACAACAGACAACAAAAAAGACAAGACAAAGACAACCACAGTCCCAGCGGCCCTTCTTCGACCAGATGTCAAGCCCAAAGGTATGCAAGATATAATCCCAACTCAAAAATGCAACCTGCCTCTGGAAGGGATTTTCTCGGTCCCCTATAGACACCGCTGGTGGGGATTTTCTCAGTCCCCTGACTGCCTGGGAGGGCCCGTACCCCCTGGCGACCCTCCCCCGGAGGGATGGGGCATCCCTGCATCCACTCCAGCCCTGGGGAGCAGTGCTGCATCCAGCTTCTCCTCGGTGGGCTTTACCCTGGAGCTCCACACCCAGACAGACAGACAGACAAGATCTCAAGAACAAGGTCTCAAGATCTTACCTCGGGAGTCTTTTTCCAGAAATTCTGATGCTGGCTCAGGTCTCGTCATTTGATCCCAGACGAGCCCCCAATGTTGGGTCCATGGTCAAAGGAGCGAGAATGATACAAAGCGAAGGTCAATCAAAGTTTTATTTCACACCAAGCATCGAGAATCAAACTGACTGGCCAGGGCCATCTCTTACAAAGAGGTGACCCCTCCCAGCCTCACAAACTAACTTTTATAGAGCAAAGGCCATGTGGTTGAGCCTGGCCACACACAGGTGGCCAATTGAATTACAATTCACCCATAGTAGCTATTTGAACTAGCCTATCACTCTGGTCAGAATTGGCGCCCAAAAGGCAGAGCCCACATTCTTGGGTGGTTAGGGAGGTGTTTTCCTGATTGGATGTCTCCACCTGGCTTGACTCATCCTTGTATTCTGGGCTCTGTTACCTCCCCCTAACCTGACACGTCCTGGTATATAGGGGTTGGTCAGTCATATTTTACTGGTTTCCCAGACTTGTTTCTAAGTAAGTTTCTCTGGGGGGACAGGGTCAATCTAAGTTTACTGCATAAACAACAAAATGGCTTACTCTGGCTAAGTAGGCCCTTAAATTGTGTCCACACTCAACCCACATTTATCAAAACATCTCAAGCCCCAAACTGCATTTTTAAAAATCCCTGGCTCTCTCCATGCCTCCTCAGCACTTAACCTAAGCAGGGAGAAGACCCTAGAAGCTACAATGCTGCAAACACGATCCCGTCCCCATCCCTCACGTGTCATTCGAGACAAAGACTACACAAAGCCAAAAGAGCATAAAACCCATGGATATAGTTAGAATAATTCATTTACAGATTTTTTTGATTGCAGTGTTCTAAGTACATTTATCAAGACTGAAATTTCCTAGTTTTGGAGTCCTTGCCGTACTGCTTCTCTTCAGAAGGTGCAGGATGCTTATTGTAGGAGGCAGCCATACACTTAGCACCTGGTGCTTGGCACACGGGGTACTTACTAAATGTTTGGATGGGTGGATGGGTCAGTGGATGGTGAGGTGTCTAGGCTGCTGCGGTATGATGAGACAGCACAGGGGGAAAGTACACACCATTACAGAGGACCAAGTATGTGGGCGTTGTGGTGGGCAGGTGCTTCTGGCTGAGGAAACCATCCAGGACATCATGGCAGGAGACCCCCAACTAGATTACAGGGGGGAATACGATGAAAAGGAAGTGTGTGGTGCATACCTATCACAAGTTGAGTGCATTAATGAAGAATTCACATGTCTTAGTAGACCTAAACCTATATAGGACAGACCCTCCATAGGCTATTAGAGAAACCTACCTGCTTAGCAAGGAGGCTCATAGTCATACTTATTTCTCCTAAAATAGATGGTTTTCAACTCCATTCAGCGTTGAGCTTGTGGTTTTGTCCCATCTCCTAGATAAGGGAAGGCTCTTCCTGCCGTGCCCACTTGTTCTTTGGGTAGCCCAGTGATTCTCCACCAAGGGCAGCTCCAGCAGCCTACCCTCCCCCACCAGGGGACACTTGGCAAAGTCTGGAGACATTTGTGTTTGTCACAAGCCCGGGGGGATGATGCTGCTACTGGCTTCTGGTGCCTCGAGTCCAGGGTTGCTGCTAACTATTAAGGACAGTTCCAGGAGAAAGAATGACCTGGTCCCACCTGTCAGTGCGGAGAGGATGAGGGACATGGCGGCATGGGAAGCCCATGCTACCCATGCTGCCTGGGCGACTCAGCAGGGTAAAACCACCAACTTTCAGGTCATGGGCTCTTTTCTTTCTCAGAACGTAGTCTCTAGAATCTAGTATATTTTGCTCCTAAAGGATCTAAGCTGATTCCTGGTCAAGAAGGGGAAAGAGACATGTACTGAGAGCTGGCATGTTTGGGGTGGTGCTGGCCTGTTCCCTCACCTCATCAGCCTTACGACACTGGTAGTGTTCATTCCCCTTCATCAGCTAGGACATTTAGGTTTCCAAGATGCAGTGATTGGCTGAGCTGATCTTCTGATTACAGGCCCAGGCCTTTCCTCTTGTCCTTGTCCAGAGCTTGGCCCGATCCCATGTTTTCCACAAAAGCCCAAGTGCACCTGCCGTCCAGTGTTGGGCTCGCCACTGTCGCAAACCTGATGACCTCATGACCAGGGGACAAGGTGTTTTGATCCCAATTTGACCACTGACTTGCTGTGTGGTTCCAGGCAAGTTTTTTTTTTTTTTTTTTGCACCCCCCCCCTTTGGGGGCCTCAGTTTCCCTGTGTATAAAACAAGGGGATTAGATTAATTGGTGTCTTGTGGTTTCACCAGAACTGGGATAGGTTATATTCATCTTTAAAAAAGAAATTATCTAGTTTTTTGGAGAGAGAGAGAGCATGACTGGAGGGACAGTGGGAGAGGGAGAGAGAGAATCTGAAGCAGACCATACTCAGCACAGAGCCCTACGTGGGGGGCTCGATCTCAGAACACTTGAGATCATGACCCAAGCAGAAACCGGGATTTGAACACTTGACAGACTCTGCCACCCAGGTGCCCTATGTTTATCTTTGTCTGGAGCACAAAACCAGGCATCTTTGAAGCATATTATTCTCTTTTGTTTGTCACCCAATGGCTCAAACCTCCCTCTTCTCCCCATCCCCGGACACACTGAAACTATCTTTAAAGCCTGTGCATTGTGTAAGACCGATGATTCACAGACCTGTATCCCTGGGGCAAATAATACATTATATGTTAATTAAAAAAAAAAAAAAAAGCCTAGCGCAATGCCTGGCTCATGGGTGCTAATTTGAAATTGTAATAGCCACAAACCACTGATCTTTTTTTTTTTTCCAGAAAAAATACCTACCCCAGATTTTCTTTTTAAGACTTTATTTATTTATTTGAGAGAGAAAGCGAACGAGCGAGAGAGAGAGAGTTCACAAGCAAGGTGAGGGGCAGAGGGAGAAGCAGGCTCCCTGACTCGGGGCTCAATCCCAGGTCTCCAGGATCATGACCCAAGCTGAAGGCAGCTGCTTAATTGACTGAGCCAGCCAGGCGCCTCTGCTCCAGACTTTCAAAATGAAATGAAGCACACCTTTCTCCTAAAATTATTGCTTCAAAACAAAGCCTCAGATCAATATTATCTCTGGGGGCGCCTAGGTGGCTCAGTGGGTTAAAGCCTCTGCCTTCGGCTCAGGTCATGATCCCAGAGTCCTGGGATCCAGACCCACCTTGGGCTCTCTGCTCAGTGGGGAACCTGCTTCTCCCCGCAACCCTCCCCACCCCCACCGCCCGCCGCCTGCCTCTCTGCCTACTTGTGATCTCTATCAAATCAATAAATACAAATCTTTTTTAAAAAATTAAAAAAACATTATCTCTGAATTGGGCCAAAAATCTCTAAGGGTTCAGCTTAAATTTTGTTGCTCAAGGAAAGAGCTAGGGTTTTGTTGTTTCATTTTTCTTCCTTTTCATGCTGTGCATGTTCCTTGTTGACAAATTAGCAAAGTGCATGTTATAAAGAAGGCTAGAATCCTACCACTTAAATATAACCACTGAGAACATTCTAGCTTTATATTCATCTAGACTTTTTTTTCTACTTGTGTATAAACGTACATCACTAAGTGAAAACAAGAGCATATGATACTGATAGTTTCGACTCGTTTACCTACAAGAGCAGGGCTTGTTGATCAAGCCTCCAAAACCCACTAGTCATTTGAGTCAGCAAATCACTTCGAGCCTCAGTGTTCCTAACTGTAAAATGGGGGTAACAGTAATGAAGTTTTAGAATATAAGTGAGGTTCGGTAGGGTGAGGGCCAGAGCCAATGACCAAAGAAAGAATTCTTGAGACATCTTTGGTGCAAAATGGTGGTTTATTAAAGCACAGGGACAGGACCAGTTGGCAGAAAAAGCTGCTGCCCTGGGGCTGTGAGGAATGGTCCATTATGTGTTTGTAAATTGGGAGGGAGGGGGGTCAGGGATGGTGTAAGGAATTTTGGAAGCAAGTTTTCCAGGACCTTGAGGAGCTAGCTATTGTTTGGAAAAAGGTTATTCATTACCAGTAGTAAAATCTTTGTTGTGAGACCCTTTAGATGTATATCAGTGGGCCATATGCTTAGAAATGATTGTCAACACTATCTTAGAGGGTTTAGAGATAAAGTTTCCAAAGGAATTGTTAAAATAGATTTACAGGATCCTGGTGGGGGTAGGAGTCAGTCAGGCTAGGATTGCCCTTTGCCCTTAGCAAAGCCTTAAGGTAGAAAATTCCTAGAGGAATGTCACTCTGCCTGTTTCAACAGCTTATCAGCAGGTAAGGAAATTTAATAATTTTTTCTTCTGCCTCTGTTTCCCACATCAGTGGTACCTGCCTAACTCTACTCCTTGTTGTGAGGACTAGCAATGACATTACATACACTGCTAGACAGCATTGGCACATAGTAGGTGCTCAAGGACAGTCACTTAAACCTCACTTCACCTTTTTAAATTTCTTAACTAAACCAGGAATCAAGTTTCGGATTCAGAAGCTCTGAGTTGCAGTCAAAATACTTCTTTGTTTATCTTTAGGAGTTTCTGCTAATATTCAAGCAGACAAAAACCAAAGCCAGCAAGTTGAGACACTGGAAAACCAATCCTTGAGTCTCTTCCCAGATGCCTGTGATATGTTAATCAGGAACATTGGTGGATGCTTCCAGAAGCATGCTTCATCAAGTCCTCCCCCAGGTCCAAGGCATTCTCATTCAGGCTTTTAGACCTTGTAAACCTGATTGAAAATCTGATATCAAGATCCTCTTTCCTATTACTTCTACAGCTTTCTGTATAACATCACTAGTTTAATTTTAAAAGGGCTTCTTGTCCAGAATTGCCTGTTTCACTGTTAAAACTCCTGAAAGAGGACTGGCTTCTACTGTCCCAGACATAGAGGGAAAAAAAAGTGGTTTCAAAAAAGAACAATTTTCCCATTATTGTTATTTTTTTTTATTTTATTTATTTATTTGTCAGAGAGAGAAAGGGTGCACAGGCAGGGGGAGGGGCAGAGGCAGAGGGAGAAGCAGGCTCCGCACTGAGCAAGGAGGCTGATGGAGGACTCGATCCCAGGGTCCTGAGATCATGACCTGAGTCAAAGACAGACACCCAACTCCTTAAGCCACCCAAGTGGCCCCCCCACTTTTGTTTTTAATGATGAGAAGAAATTGCATCTCCAGAAGAGAACCGTTTGCATCCCTTAAGTATGGTCTATTACCTAGCTCTCTCAAACACAGAAGTTACATCACAACTTATACTCTGAATAATTCAGACTCATGGTTTATAGACTATCTCTTCACTGCAGGGCTGTGCAGGTAGAGTGCAGCCTCACTCATGCTGGTGGGAAGCTGGGTGGCCAGAGCGGGCCAGGGAAACCAGGGTGGGTTACTGCCCACAGGATCGGACTTGAAGGACTTTGAAAGGTCTTTTTTTTTTTTTCTCTCCAAAGCATTTCTTCCTGAAAGTATATGATTCTTCCCTTTAAATTTTCAGGGGGCTTTGATAGCATGTCCCCAGGAGACCTTGGCTAAAAGAAAGGGCTATTATTCAGAAGTTGATGAGGAAAGCCTCATGAGCAGACCAGAACCTCTTAGCAGCTTGTTAATCTAGAGAGCTGTTATCTTGAGAAGCCAAGTAAGGAGCTGAAAGGAGGAACATTTCTTAAGTCTTGAGAAGGAGGGGGTAGAGGACAAGAGGTACCCCAGACCTTAGGAGGGGCCTAGCAGGCTACAGAAGAGAAGGCCAGTGAATACAGAGTTCCCCAAGAAATGGAGAAGCCATGCTAATTACAGTGTTCAGGGGTTGTTAGAGCCCTTAATGAATCCCATTAGACCTATTTAGCAGAACCACCTATGGACAAAGGGGATGATGGTCAAGGATGCCTTCCTGTTCCTATCTCAAGGTCTTGATTGATGCACTAGCTCTTACTTCCTTAACATTTATTAAGCAACTACTTACCTAGGGGCAAGGCAGGCCGGTTGCAATGCAAAATGAATATGCTAACCTTTGCATTTACCTACATGCAAAAACACTGTTTTGCATATATTCATCATTTAACCTTGGGTTGTCCTTATCCTTGGCCCCATTTTACAGATAAGGAAATAGGCTCAGAAGGACTCCGTAGTTTGCAGGGGGTCACACTGCTAGCATCAAGATGACAGTTCACACCCAGGCAGTTGGGCTCTAGGCCCTGAAGCCCAGGTCATTGACCCCTACCCACTTCAGTGTGTGGAGAAGTCACCCCTGGTGTGAAATCATTGGGGCATGTGTTTCTGGGCTACCTGGTAGCCCACACCAAAAAGAGGATAGAATCCTTCCTCCTCATTCAAGAAATATCTCCAAGTGCTTGCTCTCTACTGGGCCCTTTGTTAAGTTATAATAGTAAGTGACCTGTGAGACCAATCTCTGCCCTGAAGCAGCTCCCAGGCCACTGGGTGAAGCAGTTCTGTCTACAGAGCCTCGTGGCAGAGGCACAGAATGCCCATGTGGAGACCTGTACAGAACGCCGGCAGAGCGGAGGGGGCAGCCTTCCATGTGGCTGGTGGCTCCATGGCTTGACTACCCAGACCCAGGACCCTCTGCTCTCTGGGGTAGGAAAGCCCCTTCTTCTCTGGTGCCGTTGAGGAGCCAGGCCCAGAGAAGGCCTCCTTTCTTGACTGTAGGGAAACTGTGGTGAAGACTGTCCATGGCTTTGGACCTTGTTGCTTTGCCACCAATGGGGGACAGTCTTGGCACAGTCTCCCCCCCACCTCCAACAGAGCACACTGGCCTGAGGCAGCAGTGGAAGGCAGTGCCTTCTGTGGCTCTGGGAAGGTGGAGGAAGGAGAGGGATCCGGTTTGGGTCCTTTGATCACTTGGTCCACGGGGGTCAAAGAAACAAGGCCTGCCCTCCAGTCCTGCCTGCAGATGGTGACCCTATGACTTCAGGCAGGAGCCGTAGCCTGTCCTCCATTGCTCTTCTTCCCCCAAAATGAAAAATGCAGGGCGCTTCTCTGTATCTGCTTCTCTGTTATGTCCACTAGAGCTTTATTCCCACCACGTTTTGTAAAGAATCTGTTACAGCATTCATCACCATTGTTTGAAAGGCTCTCATCTCATCCCACTGGAATTTTAAAGCTAAAAATCACATCTGTTTTAAAAATCTTTTAAAAAAAAAAAACATTTTAGAAATCTTTTAATCCCAAGCATGGACCGACACATTGGCATTCTGAATATTGAGTACGTGAAGACATGAACAAGTGAATGAAGAAATGAGGCTGCCAGTTATTAAATTATTAAATTATTTATTTATTTATTTTAAAGATTTTATTTATTTATTTGTCAGAGAGAGAGAGAGAGCAAGAGCGAGCACATGCAGACAGAGTGGCAGGCAGAGACAGAGGGAGAAGCAGGCTCCCTGCCGAGCAAGGAGCCCAATGTGGGACTCGATCCCAGGACGCTGGGATCATGACCTGAGCCGAAGGCAGCCGCTTAATCAACTGAGCCACCCAGGCGTCCCAATTATTAAATTATTTAGAGGGTTACTACTTTGAGGGCGAGATCAGACAGCATGCATGATAGGCTGGCAAGACCCTCTAAACGAATAGTACTCTCTGGGCTCCTGGGAGGCTCAGTTGGAAGAGCAGATAACTCTTGATCTCAGGGTCAGGAGTGCAAGCCCCACATTGGGACTAGAGTTTACTCAGATAAAGAAAAATAATAAATAAATAAAAGTAATAAATAAATAGTACTCTTTTCATTCCGTTGCAGCAGTTTCCAAATACTATATTCTGGGCGTGGCTGTGTGGGGACCCCTCAGGAACTAAGGTCCAGACATGCCTAAAGGTTCTGAGTCAGTAGGTCTGGGGTAGGACTCAGGAATAAGTCAGTATGCTTCTTCTTTTTTTTTTTTTTTTTAGAGCATTTGAGCTTGAGCGGGGGTGGGGGGGGGGCGGTGGCGCTGAGGGAGGTGGGGATGCAGAGGAAGAGAGAGAATCTCCAGTAGCCTTGGAGCCCCACTGGGTCTCGATCTCAAGACCCTGAGATCACAACCTGAGCCGGAAATCAAGAGTGGGACGCTTAACTAACTGAGCCACCCAGGTGCCCCAGGCACTTATGAATAAAGGTTCCCTGAGAGCCACTGTGGCTTGCATGAGGTCAAGGTGGAACTCCGAGTGCCATTTCACCGGGCCTTAATTCTGCCCTGCTTCGCTCTGAGGACTGCAGGCGATGGCAGCGGCACAGGTCTGTCGGGAAGCAGGGGGAGGGCAGAGCACCCCAGTCCTGCTCGAAGACTTGGGGAAGCCCCCCAACAATTGGCTGTCTCTAACTCTTCCTGAGGTTATTACAGGGATCGGTCACAATCACTGAGGAGCTGTGACCAAGCTAACTTCCTTTGCATTAGTGTGATATTCCTAAAAAATCTCTGTTGACCTTCCTATGTGTTTCGCTTTGCCTTCATTTTTCCTCATCTTCGTGCCCCGTGATTTTCCAAATGGCCGAATGACACGCCTCTTATTTAGTTATGGGCTGTGAGCACCACAGGTGGAATTTTCTCAAGCCTCGTGTCCCTGTAAATACTTTCTGTGGATGATGTTATTGGATGGGAAACCCATTTGTGACGGTCCAACAGCAGGGGGGTGCTGGAGGCTGGTGAGCAGAGAGCCTCGGTTCAACTTCTGTTGCTTATTTGGAAAACTCAGTAGCTGTTTCTTTGGATTCATATACAGTACTCTGCGGTTTCCAAGGGTTCTGGCATGTGGCTTCACATAGCAATTAGGGCAAGAACAATGAGACAGATGCTCATCTCTTTAGAGAACAATTTCTAGCTCTTTATTAAACCCTCTTTTCAATCCAGGAAGTTCCTGAACACAAGAGCATCATCGAAAGAGTCGTGTATTCATTAACTTCAGAAGATTATCATTCTAGGGGCAAGAGAAATCAGGGCTACCCAAAGTTGGTGTGTTGTGGTTAAAAGCAGGAACTCAGGGGCGCCTGGGTGGCTCAGTGGGTTAAAGCCTCTGCCTTTGGCTCAGGTTGTGATCCCAGGGTTCTGGGATCAAGCCCCGCATCGGGCTCTCTGCTCAGCGGGGAGCCTGCTTCCCCTCCTCTCTCTCTGCCTACTTGTCTGCCTATTTGGGGATCTCTCTCTGTCAAATAAATAAATAAAATATTTAAAAACAAAAAACAAACAAACAAAAAAACAAACCCAGCTCAGACAGTGCGTATTGCATTGTTTCCAGGTGCCTTCCTCCCTTAACAATATATATGAAGTCATGTTGCTCGTACCTTAATCGCACTGATTTCTCAGCCTATTTAAGTCCTCTTTATTGCATGTTTTTTTTTTCCTTTTAATAACCTGCCTTGAAGAAAGTTAAGCTGAAACCGCTGCTCAGCTTCCAAGATGTTACCACCCAAAGTGCATGCGCTTTTCTGCCTCTGCAGCTGCCTCGCACTGGTCCATCCTATTGACTGGCAAGACCTAAATCCTGTTGCCCAAATTAGATCATCAGGTAAGAGGTCTCTTTGTTAAAGGGCTTGAGCAACTGACCCGTTGCCAGACTCGACTGACCCCAGAGCAGTTCAGTTGCACGTGTGGACTTTTAACTAAGGTTAATTACAAAGAGGCTTATGGAGACCTTGTGTTTTGGGGCACGGAACAAAGCCTCCCTTTCTCCTCACTCCAACCGAAACTGAAGAAGCTCCCGTCTTCTTAAACGTCATGACAGCAGGAAAGAACCAAGTGAGGCATTTTTCAGGCAAACCAGAAACTCAGCTCACGACCACTGTAGAAAACTTCCTCAACCCAGCCCCTTGTCTCTCTCACCACCGTAACCCACCCCCACGCAGGTGCAGTGACACAACCCCTTGCGGTTCCCTCAGAGGCAACCGCAAAACCTGCTCCTGTGGAAGGGGAAGGACAGGCAGTTGTCTTGATCAACAGGTTTAGTTCTGGTTCGTATGGGGAGGAGATGAGAAAATGGCAGGTTAGGGTCTTGGGGCTCAGAGGGGAACAGTGTTTCCATTGTCATCACAAGGAGAGGAAGGGACAAGCTGAAGAGCTCTGGGTGAGAATGGACGTGGATCTCTTGCTCGTTCTTACCTTGTAGTGGGAGGGAAGAAGAAGAGGCAGAGGTTGAGTCAAGCCCAGAAGAGGTGGCCTGAGTGAGGCAGCCATTTCTAGACAAGGACATGTGCCTTCACTAAGAAGGACCTTGACTGCAAAGAGCTTTGGGAATGCCTGCAAATCCCAGAGCATTGTGCTGCATCATCTTCTGTAGCCAGCTTCCCCTCAGGTGAACCATGTAGGTGGCTTCTGAATTGTGTCATAGTGTCTGGCCCCATGCCTGGTCACTCTGGATCTAGCTATTCAGGTTTGACGGGTGACTCCTTATTGTAACATTTACAAAAAGCTTTCGTCATCCTGTGCCTGATAAATATTGCCCTGTTTCATAGCTAGGAACATAAAGGCATCCCTAGGAAGGACCATATGTTGTGTCCACATCTGCATGGGGAATGGTGTAATATCTCACAGGTTCACTCATTCAACAACACGTACCAGGAAGCTGAGGCACTGGTGACTAAGACAGTGAGTTTGTGGACAAGCTCAAGGAGCTTCCAGCCTAGTTAAATTAGTTTTCCCATTACCTTTTCAAAGGACTGGAAACAAGGAGCATCTTACACTGTGAGAGGATTATCAGTGAAGAGACCTTTACATCATGTACTTTTTATTGGTACAGCGTGGGAATTTCAAAACACGTTTTATATCCCCTTCATTGTTGAAAATCATTGGAAAGCTGGCATTGGACGGGCAGAAACTTGGGGAAACAGACACTACTTTATTCATCTTTATAACCTCACCCTTGAACCCAGTGCCCCATTCTCAGTGCTCAAAAATGAATGCAAAAATATTTTGTAAATTACTAGAAATCATTTATTGAATAAAGGGTTAAAGTAATGGATGATTGTTTGTATTCTTCTAACCAAATGAATATATAGAAAGTAGGGTTATGCAGGTGAAGTATGGGCTAAAGATATCCTTTTTGTGAGTGGAGGATATGAAGCTCTGTAAGGAAATACCATATTCCTAGCATGTGTACGATTCATCTCAAATCCCAGGAATGGGTATCAGGAATACTTGACAAATGAACCCCACCAGAAATGTGTAACAAGATTCATAGCCCTGAATCGGTTCCAATGCTCCTCTTAAACAAAGGTTGAAGAAAAATAGGACGTGACATGTATAAATTCTCAACCACAAACTGTATCCTCTAGAGGGTGGCCCAGTTCTACCTGACAAGCCTCCTCCTGCCTCATCCTTCAAGATGAGCCCTGATCTAACAGATGGTTCGAGAACAGGAAATCCAGGACCGTGACTGGATTAGCTGCAGGCTGATGAAACTTTCCTACAAACCACCCCCCATCCCCTGCCAGCACCAAACAGCCACAGGGGCTCTGTAGACTTACACCCCAACCCAGGTCAGCTCTAGGTCTCCCGAGGGGTCAAGTGTCTCAGACTAGACAGCCATATAGCCTCACCTTGACCTGTGGCTCCTGAAGGTTGAGTGAGGAGACTTTGTGGGAGGGCAGGTTTTAGAGAACCTGGGTCTTCCCCAGTGACCGAGAAAAGTTCCCCGAGTCTATGTGGAATGGAGATCTCATAAGAGAAACCTTGTTTGACTCAGAACCCTTCCATGACTCTAGAACTAAACTCTTACTTCCAGAGGTGGCACCTCCAAGGCAGCTGTGGGCTCTCTGGGACTCTTCCTCAAACTTTGTGAGCCAGAGTCCTCCCCTTCAAGTCCAGTACCATCCCATCATGGCTGATGTGGGTGGGGTCACAGCAGAACAGGGCTGCTTCTCAAGGAGGGAGTCACATGTGGTATCTCCCTATGGATTAATGTCTCCCCGTTACACCACAGAGCATGGCTTGGTAGAACATTTTAAACAGGAAAGAAAGTGCCTTTCTAAATAGGACTGAAAATGTTCACCTTACAGGTGAAGTTGTTTTTTGTTTTGTTTTGATGTCTGAGGAAACACCTTGGATTTTGAATATGCCCAGAGGGAAAAGGGTATGATATAGTTTAGATCTGCTAACACTCCCCTGAGGGCTTAAATTTGGGTAGTCAGAGTTAGCTAATTCTAGGTAAGGAACACACAATACCAGTTGTCTGCTGATGATGTGTTGTATGCTGTGCTAGGCCCTTGACTTTCATCAGCACTTTATTCTTAATACAACTGTCCTGCAGCCAGTCAAGTGCTCTTTGCCCCACTTCACAGAGGAGGATCAGAGAGGGGAGTAAATTGCCTAGGCCAGAGCATCACAGCATCAGAAGTCTAGCTGGGATCCTAACTAGGATCAGCTAGCTCTAATGCCCCAGGTCCATTCATCTCCTGCTTTTCTTGGAACTCCCTCCTTACCTTTGAACTATCAGTTGTTGACCCGTGTGTCCAACCAGGTGGTCTGGTACCTCAGCCTAGTGCTGTTTGCTTGTTTGTTTGTTTGTTTGCCTAGTATTTTTCAAACTTTAATAAGCAGAGCTTTTCTGACTCAGTAGAATTGGGTTAAGGCTAAAGAGCCTGCCTGTCCAAGCTCCAAGGTTCATGTTTGAGAAAAACAGATCGGGGAAATGGTCTTTGACATGATCTGAATCAGAGCAGAAGCTAAGGGCAAGGCTGAAAGTATTAGGAGGTGATAGCCTTAAGTACCTTAGGGAAAGGGGTGTGTCCACCTTGCTCTTGTATCCCCACAAAATACTTTGCTTACATCGGGCCCTTAATAATTATTTGTGTGTTTTACTAGTTGGGTAAAGAAATGAAGGAGGCCAGAAACTAAGGGGTGTGACTTCATTCCCTTGGAATTTCCTTTTGCATAATAAAGTCTGGTGTGTAATGAAGGACAGCGAGATAATATTTACCTTTTTTTCAGCATGGGCCAATAAAATACAAGCTCTGATGGCTGCTGCAAGCGTTGGCCAATCTAAAATCCCCAAAGGAAATGGATCTTACTCTGTTGGTTGTAGAGACTTGATGTTTGATTATACTAAGAAGGTAATGCTTTGATTAATACCACTTAGCCTTATAATCTAATATTGACTGTTAGTATTGCCCACTAAAATGATTTGAAACCTGTCCTTGCCCTCCCCTGAGAACAACTCACGTTGCCATTTATCTTGTCCCATTGGAAGCCTTTCACAAGTTAGTTTGTTGCTGTCATCTGACCAATTTATCTATAAATTCTCTTTATTTTCTCCATCCATCATGGTTGAAACCAACATGCTTATGCTTTCTTTTCACTCAGAAAGCATACTGACTTTGTTCAGTCACCACAGCAGCTTAAATTTTTTTTTCTGGACCTCTCTGTGAACAACAGAAGTATTTGGGTCTTCACTAACTAAATGTGCAAAATAGCTATTGGAACATAATGGAGAAGGAACCTCACTAAAAGTATGTTAATTTCTTTCCTCTACAGGGTACTTTCTTGCGTTTATATTATCCATCCCAAGAGGAGGAACCCCACTCTGACACCCTTTGGATCCCAAACAAAGAATATTTTTTTGGTCTTAGTAAATATCTTGGAACACATTGGCTTATGGGCAAAATGCTAAGCTTATTTTTTGGTAAGATTCCCATTGATCCTGCTTTGTAGGCTCCAGAATATAAGAAAAGCTGGAAAACAGCAGAAGTTTCAGGCAAAGATCAAAGTAGATTTTCTCCAGTCTAAACTTCTCTTCAGAGGACGAAGTGTTTCTTAAAAGCCCAGATAACCATCAGAGAATCAAGGGTTCTCATTTGCTTTGTTCTACATATATGGGGGGAGATGGAGAGAGTTAAAGCGTCAGATTTTCCAACAGCCTGTAATATCTGTCTCTGGCTGGTCTTTAATTTTCCTGCTCACATACTGTGGAGGAGCAGTTATCTGGTGAGTAAGAAGCAGACTGGCTGTCATGCCCCGTGCCCTGGATGCTTTGTAGGAAAGGGAAAGCCAATTTCTCCCCTATGGTAAGCAAGGGGACTCCATCCTCATTCCCATCGCCCATCCCCAAGTACCAGGTTCTCTCACCAAGACAACCTGCTGGGCATTCATGACTTCGTTTGTCTACCTATCACTAATATAGATGTTTCCTTATCTGTTTGCTCAGACACTACTGTTGGGCCAGGGTTAACCATGTCTTCAAACTTCCCACTCAAAACTACCTACAACTTCCGGCATTTATTTTAAACTTCTCCGTGGAGTTCTCTTAAAAACCCCTCTACAACAGAAATGATGGAAATGTAGCTACACCTCTATATGGTGCTGAATAAGTTACAAATCACTTCCAAAGCAATCATCACATCCAGTCTTCATGACTGCAGCTCTGTCTAATAAAGGAGAAAATGGAACACAAATCACTTAGGGTAGCAATGACAAGAGCAGTTGAGAAGTGAAGGAAGGGAAGACAGTATCTTCCATGTTTTGAGCCACTTACTAATGTCACGAGATGAGTGCTTTGCATATATGTCCTACTTAGATACCATTCTCACAAAAGCCCTATAAGATACCATTTGCTCCATTTTATGAAAGAGGAATGGGAAACTCAAGAGTTCTTGGAACTTGTTCAAGGTCAGTTGTAAGTAGTGGAGCTGCATTCAAGACCACATCTGAGTATGAAGTGTGTGTGTTCCTCTTGATCAGAACCAAATTAGAAGGAAAGGAGTCCCTGATTTGAAGATTCTGTTTCTCAGTGTAATGCTCCTGCAGTTCATTTTGGTTTCAGAATATTCCCTTTGAAGTTTTGCCAACACCTGGGCTTGGCACTAAGGAATAGCCTTCCTGAATACACCTGTAAGTAGGAGACTGTCTTATTTTAAGCACAGAGCTAGCAGTGAGAACAGATGATTAATGATTTTATGGTCTTGAGAAAAACTACATGCTTCAGGTCCTTGGTCGGTAGGTATCTAGTAACAGACCTTTTAATGAATTGACTAGTAGTACATTAAAAACATAAGTATGAATTCTGTGGGTCAGGATTTGCACTAAGAAGATGTAAGTTAAATTAACCAGGAACATTCAAGTCAGAGAAAACACTAATTGTCATCTCTCATTGTTGTCTAGGTTCAATGACAACTCCCGCAGACTGGAACTCCCCTCTGAGGACTGGGGAAAAATATCCACTAATTGTTTTTTCTCATGGTCTTGGAGCATTCCGGTAATGTTTGAAAGGCTGAACAATTTGAATTCTGAAGGACCAATGACCGAATGCATCCCACCCCACCCCCCCAAAAGAAGAACAGATTTTAGAATATCACACTGGGTCCTGTCTTGGAGGAATTGGGGTTCCTCAACCTTCGGCTGTGGTCTGTTCATCAGTCCAGGCCTATCTTGTCAAGTAGTTTCTTCCTTCCTTCCAGCTCATGGGGACTAGCCTCATGACAAGAAGAGAAGGATTTACATTTTTGGCTGTCGCCCTTCTATGTTGTAATATTTACAGTCTCAAAACCATGCCCTGGGTTAGGCCTTCTGAGAACTTGACACTAAGATTGGATTACCTGTAAAAGACTTTTATTGAGAGAAATGTCTATGAAGGATAGAGGGAACGGAGCAGGAAAAGATAGGGAGAACCTTCAGATCATGATGCAGCTTGGACACATGGGAAGGAGATGTGGAATGGTGAGATTGGGTACAGAGTCTCAGATTACAGCACACTTCAGAGAGACATGGGACCAGGCCAACTGAGGGAATGCTTGACTGGAAGTTGCTCATCAACAATTCTCACCAGAATGGGCCTACATTAGTGCCCACACTGCCCAGTCACTGGGTTCTGCTCACAGGAAGCTTAGCTGGTGCTGATAGATCTAGAGGGGAAGGGGCTTGGTGGGGTCTTTAATCAGCTATGCTCTCTGTGGCATGACCTCTGAGTGGCACATTTTCATGACCTCCACTCCCTCTCCTCTTCCATCCTTTCAGCTGCCTATCCTTCTTCTACCTCAGAGGATTAGAAAGACTTACAGAAATCGGTGGATTTTAGCTGGCAAGAAGTTAGGGAGTATCTGCAATAAGAAATTCTCTTCAGGGAGCACCTGGATGGCTCAGTGGGTTAAGCATGTGACTCTTGATTTCAGCTCAGGTTATGATCTCAGGGTCATGAGATCGAGTCCCATAGCAGGCTCCATACTCAGCAGGGAGTCTGCTTGAGATTCTCTCCCTCTCCCTTTCCCTCTGTCCCTCCCTCTGCTCATGCTCTCTCTCTTTCTATCTCTCAATAAGTAAATAAATAGATAAATCAAAAGAAATTATCTTTGGTACTTTAATCGTTGTCCACCTAGTTATTTAATTTCTACTTGACCAGTGGTTGGCAATTCCAGCCTGCTCCCTGTTTCTATAAATAAAGTTTTATTGAAACACAGTCACATTCATTCCAGCTTTTACATTGCCTGTGGCTACTCTGGTGCTATGACAGCAGAGTTGAGTAGCTGCGACAGATACTGTATTGCCCACCAAGCTGGAAATATTTATATCCCAGCCTTTGACAAGAGAAGGTTTGTTGATCCCTCCCTAAGTAGGTTGTGTTTTTTTAACAGTAGAAGACAGAGTTCCTACTACCTCCCTTTGGTTCTCTACTGCCCTTTCCTACTGAGTGCATATGAGAAGACTGTGCAGAGAGAAGAAGGGAAAGGGGGTATGAATGCAGTTGCTTAGCACATGATTCTTTGTGTCCAGTCATTTTAATAAGAGTTGACATGTGTTCAGTCTTTACCCTGTTTTAGACATAGTTACAAGCACTGAAAATGTATTAACTTACTTGATCCTTTACAGTAATCCCACCAAGTACCCTGCCATTACAGAGGAAGGGTCAGTGACTTCCCCACGGCAGACAGCTCATCAGTAGTGGACCAAACACAGGGATCGGACTGCAGGTCCCATTCTCCTAAGCACCACACTGCATTGCCTTCCTACATACTCTGTCTTGAGAAAACTTTACAACTGTTCTAAAGCAAAGGCATTATTAGTCCCATTGTACAGGTGCCGACAAGGAATGTAATTATCTAAAGTCATATAGCTGATAAGTGGTAGGGCCAAGATTAAAGCTCAGAACTCTCAAAAGCGATATTTAGAATCACTGCATCAGGGTTTCTCAATCTTGGGACTATCGACATTTGTTGTCGTTTTGTGTTGTTTGTTTGTTTGTTTTTAAGATTTTACTTATTTATTTGAAAGAGAGAGAGAGTGAGAGATGAGAGGGGAGAATGTCAGAGGGAGAAGAAGGCTCCCCGCAGAGCCGGGAGCCCAATGCAGGACTCGATCCTGGGACTCTGGAATCATGACCCGAGCCGAAGGCAGTGGCCTAACCAACCAAGCCACCCAGGCACCCAGGACTACAAAAGTTTTGCAGGAAATAATTTCTTACAGTGGAGGGTGGTCCTGTGTGCTCTAGGATGTTTAGCACTATCTCTCTACCCACTAGAGGCCAGTAGCACCCTCTGCCCATCATGATAATGAAGATACCTCCAGATGTTGTCAAAAATACCCTGAGGGCCAGAGCTTTGAGAACCACAGCTATCTGGTTTACACCCCAGGCATTATTACAGGGGTATAATGGCTCCATGTTCCCAGGTTTATTAGCGGACCCCCCCCCAGGCGTGGCTGGTAGTTTAATGCTTTCCTCCTTTTGTTTTGAAGAACAATTTATTCTGCTATTGGCATTGATCTGGCATCCCATGGGTTCATAGTTGCTGCTGTGGAACACAGGTAGGTCACCTGGGCTCTAATTTTCAGAAAAGATTTATAAAAAAAAATCAGTGAAATTGTCAACTGTGGTTACATGATGAAGGAAAACAAAAAAAGGAGACTGGGTTAAACTATTAAGAGTTAAAAAGCAGCTAGCATTTCTGGTGTTTATTGTGTGCCCTGTTCGTACACCATCATTTAGTCTTTGTAAGAACCCTTCGAAATGGTTACTGTCATCACTGTTTGAAAGAAGAGGTCAATGAAGCTGGAAAAGGTCAGTAATTCGCCCCAAACCACACAGTGGGTAAGTGGCAGTCCTGGGATTTGGTTTCCAGCAGGAGTCTCCAGCTGACCTCCTAGAATTAGAAGATGGAAAGGGTGGACTTGACCTGTAGCAAAGACGTTTTCTTGGGGGCCTTTTTGATATGAAAACAAACAGAGTGGAAGAAGACTGGGAAGTCAGAAAGATCAGAGGGAAGGTGGGGATGGGGAGCATGGGAGGAGAGGAAGGAGAGGAAGAGCGAGGGTAAGGCATTGACTCTGTTTGATTGTAGAGATGGATCAGCCTCCGCGACTTACTATTTCCAAGACCAGTATGCTGCAGAAATAGGAAACAAGTCTTGGCTCTATCTCCAAAGCCTCAAAACAGAGGAGGAGGAGATGTCTGTACGAAGTGAGCAGGTACGTGGCAGCCGGAGGGGAGGGGGCCTGGAGACTAAAAAGTATAAGCAAATGGGTTAAGGCTTGCTCATGTCATTTATGTGCTACCAGGGGAGCTCCTCGCTCTCCTGTTTCCCATTTCCCAAAGATCTGTCAGAAGATTCTCTGAGAGACACAGTTCCCTTAATGAAAAGTCTGGATGATAGTAAAAACAAAGACAAACATACATATCCTGAGAGAAGACAGTACATATTCAGAAATCTTTTGCAATAGAACTTCTCATTTTAGAATCTCAGACATGCTAGAAAAGAAATTGACAAAGATCCTCCCTTCCAAGGCAATATTAAAGACAGATGCAATATGGAATAAGTAGTAAGATCTGTGTTTGAATGCTGATGCTGTCACTTCAGGGTGGGCTGATCTCGGACAAGTTACTTATTCTGTTTGACCTCTTTGTTTGATCTGCTACAACATAATGAATAATAACAGCATCTTTTTCACAAGAGTGTGTGGAAGATGAGGTGAGAGCACACTGGCTTTCACCTCTGTGCCAGGTTTTGCAGTGGGTGTTTCATATATATGTCCTTGCATGTAATCCCACCCACATTTCACCGAGGTAGGTATTGCCATACAACAAATGGAAGCTCAGAGAGGTTGTGTACCTCATCTGAGGTCATACAGCAGGTAAGCACCAGAGCTAGGATTTGGATTCAACTATAACCTGCAAAGCTGGAGCCCACGTCATGACACTGGTCATGTTCCAGTCACTAATCACTTAGACATTTCCAGTGTAGAAGCAATCAGCCAGGTTTCCCACATGCAACGCCTACACAGACTCTAAAATAAGTGCCACAGCTTTTTACTTTGTCATTTCCTTTTTCTAATCATCATCTTAGGTACAGAAAAGAGCAAAGGAGTGTTCCCAAGTTCTTGATTTGATTCTGGACATTGATCGTGGAAGGCCAGTGAAGAATGTCTTAGATTTAGAGTTTGATGTGGAGCAATTGAAGGTGAGCTTAAGAAAAAGCCATGTCCCTTGTCCTGTCATTCTTCATTGTTCCTCTTCATCTGCTTTTATGCTGTAATGCAAGGCTTGATATGACAGAGGGCTGCAAATTAAAAAAAAAAAAAAGATACACGAAGTATTACAGTTATGAGGAATGCATTAGGTTGCATAAGATATGAAATTGCCAACAGCCAACAAAAAGAGCAAATTCTCTGGTTCAACTCAACACGTCCAGTGGAAGTAGTTAAATTTCTGGATGGTTCTTGCATATTTTTGAGCTTGATCCTGCAGTGGTGGTCAGAAGTTTTCAACAGACTATTGAGAGGGGGTAGAAGACTGTCGAAGTGGACCACATGAACAAAGACCCGAAATTGTGCATGGGAGATGGAGGATGGGATAGAAGGAACAAGAAGTACTTCAGTTCAGGCAGAAGATGATGGTCTGTTCTCCTGAGTCAGTGAAGAGTTTGTTGTCCCTTAGCCCGCCCCTTCCTCTCCTGCCTCCGTGCTTTTGTACATGCTGTCCTCTTGGCCTGACACATTCTTCTCCCTGAGTCTTGCTTACTCTCCAAGTCAGGCATCACCTTCCTCAGGAAGCTTTCTTGGACCCCACTGCCACTCCTGGGCTGCTGAGCTATCTGTCACATGTGCTCCTTGGCACCACCCTGTTGAACGCTGTTGTATCTGCATCATGTACCTGTACCTGGTCTTCCACTGGTAGACTGGGAGCTCATTGAAAGTGGCCTACGGTGCCTGGCATAGAGCAGGTGCACGATAGATACGCAGGGAATGAACACATGAATTAAATGTGGAGTGGGGAGAGGCAGAAGTCAGCAATGATGTCAGTGTTTCAAGTGTGGGTGCCTAGGAACTTTGCCTAGTTTACTTTGAACTTCTACGAATGCCCAACATGTAGATTTGTGTATATATATGCCAGTGTACGTCCATGCGTATGTATGTGTATGTATACGTGTGTGTGTGTGTGTGTGTGTGAGTGGATGTGAGTGTATGTGTGTATGCATTTCTTATACAAAAGATCAAAGTACTTAACCATGCCCATGCAGTGAACACAAATTTTAGAATGTGAAAAACCGTTCTATTCTAACCGCCTGTGAGACAATGATGAATATATATCGTGCTATTTCATACAGGACTCTATCGACAGGGATAAAATAGCAGTAATTGGACACTCTTTTGGTGGAGCCACTGTTGTTCAGACTCTTAGTGAAGACCAGAGATTCAGGTAAGAGAAGGAAGAGAAAGAAAACTAAGTTATTGGTAGACAGAAAGCTATAACCCATGTGAGAGAGAATTTTTATCAAATTCTTTTTTTTAAAAAGATTTTATTATTTATTTGACAGACAGAGATCACAAGTAGGCAGAGAGGCAGGCAGAGAGAGAGGAGGAAGCAGGCTCCCCGCTGAGCAGAGAGCCTGTTGTGGGGCTTGATCCCAGGACGTGGGATCATGACCTCAGACGAAGGCAGAGGCTTTAACCCACTGAACCACCCAGGCGCCCCATTTATCAAATTCTTAATGAGGAAAGGATCCTCCAGGGTTTATAAGTCTGTTCTTTTGCCTCCATAAAGTACTCTATGAATTTTCCCAGACAGAAACCATCTACCTCACTTGCTACTAAAAGCTTTCCCCTCTACTATATATTTTCCCTCATCATTCTTATATATTTGCTTAAGGGCTTAATATTTTCACTTGGAAATCTATCCATATATATACATATACATATATATACATATACATATACATATGAAAATGTATCCACATATATTGGAAATCTATGTATCCACATAGATTGGAAATCTATCCACATATATATGTATATGTGTATATGTATATATATATATATATATATATAAAATCTATCCATATATATATATATGTGTGTGTGTGTGTGTGTGTGTGTGTATAAAATCTATGACATAATGGTTGTGACATCAGTAGTGTATTACAGTATTTCTAGATTTCCCCAATATGCCAGGCATTTTTTTTTTTAAAGATTTTATTTATTTATTTGACAGAGAGAAATCACAAGTAGGCAGATAGGCAGGCAGAGAGAGAGAGGAGGAAGCAGGCCTCCCGCTGAGCAGAAAGCCCGATGTGGGGCTCGAACCCAGAACCTGGGATCATGACCTGAGCCGAAGGCAGCGGCTTAACCCACTGAGCCACCCAGGCGCCCCTATGCCAGGCATTTTTAAATTGATTTTTTTTTTCCATCTTTAAGATCGATAGAGGTCTTGGAGTGCCTGGGTGGCTAAGGCAGTTAAGCGTCTGACTCTTGGTTTCAGCTCAGGTCATGAGCTCAGGATCTTAAGAACTAGACCAGGTTGGGCTCTGCACTCAGTGTGGTGTCTGCTTGAAATTCTTTCTCTCTTCCTTTCCCTCCTCCTCTGCTCCTCCCTCCACTGGCTGTCTTGCAAATAAATTAAACACACAAACAAATAAATAAAATATTATTTCACTTAATATTTCACATAATTATTTCACATAACACCCTAGAGGGTATTATGCTAGATGAAATAAGTCAGACAAAGGTAGTTATCTTATGATTTCACTGATAATGTGGAATTTGAGGAACAAGGCAGAGGATCATGGGGGAAGAGAGGAAAGATGAAATGGCATGAAACCAGAGAGGGAGACAGACCATGGGACTCTTTTTTTTTTTTTTTTAATGAACATTCTTCTTTTATTTGGAATTTAAATGGGAATATTTTTGAATCACATCATTAAGAACAGTATTTGATATATATTTTTAGAAAGTGCTTACAAAAATTTTTTTAAATTATTTTTATTAACATATAATGTGTTATTTGCCCCAGAGGTACAGGTCTGTGAATCATCAGGCTTACACATTTCACAGCACTCACCATAGCACATACCCTCCCCAATGTCCATCACCCAACCACCCCATAAGAGTCTCTTAATCTCAGGAAACAAACTGAGGGTTGCTGGAGGGGAGGGAGGTGGAAAGGGACGGGATGGCTGTGTGGTGGATATTGGAGAGAGCATGTGCTATGGTGAGTGCTATGAATTCTGTAAAACTGATGAATCACAGACCTGTACCCCTGAAACAAATAATAAATTAGATGGTAATTTAAAAAAATAAAAAATAAAAATACATAAAATCTTTTTAAAAAAAAAATGGATAGAGGTCTTAAATTATAGTTGTTTGGGTGAGAGTCAGGACCAGGTCCCAGTCTTATAACTTAAAAAAATACCTTCTTTCTTGAACCATGGCATCACAGACTGGATGAACTCATGAAGAGCCAACCATCTAGAAAATGGATAGGACCCTTGGTGAAACTTCATCTCACAAATTTTTAAAATCAGTTTCTATAAGGGAATTCTCTTCTTTTGCCCATTTAGCACATAAAGTGGAGTGTCCAAAAGGTCCAGAAACATAGGATAAACTTACTTTTTTTTTTTAAGATTTTATTTATTTACTTGACAGAGATCACAAGTAGGCAGAGAGGCAGGCAGAGAGAGGGGGGAAGCAGGTTCCCTGCAGAGCAGAGAGCCCTATGCGGGGCTCAATCCCAGGACCCTGGGATCATGACCTGAGCCAAAGGCAAAGGCTTTAACCCACGGAGCCACCCAAGGCACCCCAGGATAAACGTACTTTTAAGACGCAAGTTACATTTTCAAATGATATACCTTGTATGTTTTTCTTCAACCTCCAGACACTTATCCAGGTGAAGTACCTCTACCTATAAAGCAACTGGTCCAACAGTTAATTGTGAAAAAGGCACAGTAAATGGACTGCAGGGTGTCCAGAAGGCCTGGAAACATGGGAGCAATAATGCATATATTGTATGCCTTCAGACACCCCATCGTTTTGGAGAAATTCTTACTGAAAAGTTTATTTTGAAAGCAATGTAACAAAAATGATAAAACATTTTAAAGATACTCTTATCTTTTTAAGGTCACAATTCCTAAATGTCTCCCAAAGAAAATGATTATGTAATTCCAAGTCTGCTACCTTAATAAAGCTCATCATATTCCCTTCCCACACTGAGGTATAATACCAGTGAGATAACCCACAGTAAACCAGGATGGTGTATGCCCATTAATCCTAACGTCATTAGAAATTCCACATGTCCGTCAGCGTGTCACCAGCCTTCTTTTGTCATTGTCCCCTAACTCCTGCAGATGTGGGATTGCCCTGGATGCTTGGATGGCTCCACTGGATGATGAAATATTTTCCAGAATTCCTCAGCCCCTCTTTTTTATCAACTCGGAACGGTTCCAATATCCTGCTAATATTGAAAAAATGGAAAAGTGCTACTCACCTGGCAAAGAAAGAAAAATGATTACAATCAGGTGAGTATTAATAAGTGATTTATTTCATCATCTGAAATAGAAACTTGAAACTTGGATATACACCAAAAGATACCATTTGGTAGGCATGATAGAGTCGTTAAATGCATTGTTTAGACTTTCCATGAGGGAGAATATGAGATAATTTCAGGGTCTAAGTGCATTTATGCTTGTTCTTTTTTAAAATGCAAATGTTTTGAAATGTGTTAATGTAAGTCCTTCCTATACTGATAATTAAAATTTGCATTAGGATACAAGAGCAGGCTTATGCATTTGGGAGCTGGGGTAGGGAGAAGTATTCCATCAACAGGCTAGACTAGGAACTCTTTGGGGAAAAAAGGGAGAGCATCTGTTGAGATCTGCAGTGTGTACCTGTTTCAAAAGAATATGGATTTGTAAATTCCCCCAAAGCTATAATGGGATGCCTTTAAGCATCAGCGATATGCTGGTATAATGGGTGTGAAAAAGAAACCCCAGGAGAGTTTTGAACTCACAACGTGATGTTACAAGGTAGGGTTCATCCCTCTTCTGAAACCTGGCTTATTTCAAAGAAGACAAGAAGAGGGGGTGGGAAAGAAACACAAACCATGTAGGCAGTAAACACTATGGGGTCAGAGAATGGAGGCTTTTCCGCCTGAGGTGTTCAGGACAGGCTGCTTGGAAGACAAGAGAGTAGAATTGGTCTAGAAGGATCAAGAGACTTTAGATAGTGAGGAGGGTCTAGGAAGTTTAGTTAAAGACCTCAGTTTAGCTTCACGTGAGCTAAGGACTTCAGTATGTGGATGGGCAAGTCTATTTAATTTTAAAGCAGAAATAATGCAGAATGCCTAGCCTTCCTCAACTCCACTTCTTTACTAGGCTCTTACTCTACCTTATTTTTTTTTTCTTCCTTTCTCTGCTAGGAACCTGGAAATAATAGCTCATATTTCATAGTTCATGCTTACTTCCAGGTGCACTTTGATTCCTGTAGGCTAGCTCCCCAAACCCCCACCAGCATTGTGGAGCTCGCCCTACCAAGGACATAAAAGACCCTGCAGGCTATTTGCCACCTGGACCCTGCTCTCTGTATCCATTCGAACTTGACCTTGGGGACATCCCTGTTTCTCCCCCCAGGGGTACTACAACCCTACTCTTCGCCCTTCCTCCCATTGTTTTGACCGCTCGCTCCCTCTCTCCCACCATGGTCTCCTCCTGAGGCCATTCCACCACTGTTGGCAGCATCTGGGCTTCTGCTCCTGACCCCGTTTCTAGCTTCTTTGTGCTTCTGACATTCATGTAGTGATTGAAAGCAGGGAAGAAGGAGCGGGAGGCAGATGGCTCTGGTTCAAGTATAGATAACTAGGAGTGGTGGTTGGCTTATAAACCGGAATAAAATAAAGAGGAAGGGGGGCACGGTAGGGGAGGGGGTGCTGGAAAGATGTATTCTTATAATCTCTTAGCTTGAGCTCGGGAAATCTGGGTAGAGATGTCTGGCCACACACTGGGAAAATATAGAATTTGCATATTATACATGAAACCTGTGCAGATAAGACCACCAAGGGGGTTAAAACTGATTTGAGAACAGAATCTTGGGAAATGCCTCTATGTATGTGAAGAGCCAGTGGAGAACAGAGTGGTTAGGGGAAGAAGAGAAGGTACAAACAAGAAAGAGATGGTCAGGGAAACAAAGAAAAAAACACAAACCTGCAAGAAAGTGTCAAATGTCTGAGAGGCTGTAGAAAACGACTGCACCAAGGAAAAGGCCATTCTACTTGATGTTAGGCTGTTGGTGGATTTAAGGAGCAGCATAAATGATACCTATAAGATACTTCCAGCTTAAATAATAAAAGGAAAAGGTTTTTTTTTTTTTCCCCTTAAATCTACTTTATCCCAGGCTTCTGTGCAGTGTGCTTTGACTAGCATCAAATAGATATGAAGTTAGGTGGTGTTGGTAAGCAAATATAATAGGCTTCTGGCTCTGAGTACACAGTCCCTGCAAAACATAATACGTTGCATCAGCTCAAAAAAAAAAAAAGAGAAAGAAAGAAAGAAAGAAAAAGCTGGAATCATTTCTTCTAAAGCCAAGATGCCGCTGAAGACTGGAATCTTTGTTTACCTAAAAGGGAAGATCAATATATACTCTAAGTTCCCTATATGTGCACCCTGTGACCTACAAATACAACTAAAGAGATCGAATCTACAGGTTTTATTTCCTTGGTTTTTCAGTACATAGTCAGCGAGGCCAGTATCCTTCCTGCACCCTAACTACAGAAATAAGTTTATCAAACTATGTGATTTATAACTCTCCTTTCTCTTTCAGGGGTTCAGTCCATCAAAATTTTGCTGATTTCACATTTGCAACTGGCAAAATAATTGGATACATATTCACCTTAAAAGGAGATATAGATTCAAATGTAGCACTTGGTCTTTACAACAAAGCTTCATTAGCATTTTTACAAAAGCACTTAGGTAAGAAACTAAGAGTATTTCATGACATAAACCAGGTGATCCTTAGGACAAAACTCTCTTAATCCAGCCTTAGTCCTATTTTAACTGTCTCCAGTTGGTTTGTAATGTAATAGGGCAGTAAATCAGTTTGCAAACAGAAGCGTGAGAAATTTAATTCTGCTGCTTGCATGCTCTGTATCACAGACAGCAAGTCTACCTGTTAAAGGGAATAGTTCTTCTGGGCGCACTTGGTGGACTTCCATGCTGAGGGTCCTGGCTGATCTGCAGGTGCCTAGCTCCATCACTTACACAGAAGCAGCGGCCAGGGCTGTAATCATGTCATTAGTGAGACTATGCTGCCACCTAGAGGCACTGAGCTGTTTTATGCTCTCAAAAAGTTTACTAGGCTAATATATTACCATTTCTATTTTACAGGACTGCAGAAAGATTTTGATCAGTGGGATTCTTTGATTGAAGGAAAAGATGCTAATCTTATTCCAGGGACCAACATTAACATAACCAGCCACGATGTCAGTCTACAGAACCCTGCAGAAACAGAGCAATAGCATTTAAAGGCACTTTTTTTAAAAGTCTTGTTTAAAAACGGTCTAAAACTGTGTGTGTGTGTGTGTGTGTGTGTGTATGATTTTAATGTATTTTCTCAAATAACTCATATTGTAAAATGTAGACTATACCATAAAAGTGATTGAAGCTTGGACTAGGATTTTTTTTTTCTTGAAATGTAAAGACAGATGTATATTAGAACCATGCCAGTCTAAATTTTGGTTTTAGTAAGATGATGCTCTTTTAGTGTCAAACTTAATGACTTTTACATTACTTTAGTGGACAAGTATATCAAAACGGGCACAGTGCTAATGAAAACGTGTTGCAGTGACATAACACTCCTTAAAAATACAATACGGAAAAAATACAATACAGGTTTTCATGCATCTTTTTTTAAATTGTGAGTAGAATTGAGTTTTAGCAATGTGGTATTCTAGGTAGAATTTGGAAGCACTTCCCTTTGACTTTTGGTCATGGGAAGAAAAATTAGATCAAGCAAATGGTAAAAGCATTGTTTCACCACAAGATTAGGGATACTCAACAATTTCAATATGGTAACTAAACGGGGCCTGGCCAAGGATAAGGATATTGGAGACAAGGCAAAGGCAGCAGATTAAGATGGATGAAAGAGAGTTTATAATTTGTTTGCCTTTACTTAATGGTTTATCTCGGGTGGATTCTACCTACTCAAGGAAGGTGCATAAGACAGGCCAGGGATTCCGGTTACAACACATTATTCACTGGAAGGCTGCGAAGGTAACAAAGGAAACATTCAGAGTACTTTTAACTGGTTGATTTTTTCCAATTACTCCGATGTTCTTTAATTCTGTACGAAGTTGTGGAAGCAGAATAGCCCAACACAGGCATATGTTGCTTTAGTGGGCTTTGCAATTTATTGCATTTCTTACAAACTGAAGGTTCGAGAGTTGAGTGGAGGAAGTAACAGCAGATGGGGTGGAAACAGAGAACTTGAATTCAAATTGGGGCCTGAAGAGGGGACTGAGTTGCTGCAATCTCTTGATAAGACGTGAGTGGCTGAGAATGGCTGCTTATGGATGACCAAAGAAAGTGGTTTCTTGAGGTGGAGTCGGCCCCTGGTGGAGATGCTGTGAAGGTTGTTGGGATGACCACAAAGGATTTACAATAGGAGTTACCCTTCACAGAGAAAGCAGCAGCAGGGCATGAGAGGACTGACTCCAATTTGGAGTGAATAAAATGCTGTCAAAGGGCATGCAAGAGAAACTTCATGGAAGGAGGAGTCCATTGAAGGGGCAAACTTGTCTTTTTTTATTGTTTTGATTTTTATTTTTTTAAAGATTTGGACAGAGAGAGGCAGTAAGAGAGGAAACACAAGCAGGGGGAGCAGGAGAGGGAGAAGCAGGCTTCCTGCTGAGCAGGGAGCCCAATGTGGGCTGGATCCCAGGACGCTTAACCAACTGAGCCACCCAGGTGCCCCCACTGTTGTCGTATTTTTTTAAATTGCCACAGCCACTCCAGCCTTCAGCAACCGTCCCCCTTGATCAGTCAGCAGCCATCAACACAGAAGAGAGACCCTCCACCAGCAAAAAGATATGACTCACTGAAAGTTTAGGTGATGGTTAGGATTTTTGTTTAGCAATTAAGTAGGTATTTTTTTTAATCAAGTATGTATATCGCTTTGTTTAGATAATGCAATTGCACGTTTAATAGACTACACTGCAGTGTAAACATAACTTTCATACGTACTGGGAGACCAACAAAAGTCATTGACTAACTTCATTGTAGTGGTTTGGAACTGAACCCATATATCCCCGAGGTAGGTCTGCACATGGAGGTAAAAAGCTCAAAACTTGCTTATATATCTGGGAGTCAAGGGAAATGGGTTTTGTTTCCCGAGGAATATAAAAGCGTGTGACACTCATGAGTCAAGTATATTTTGGCTTAGTGGTGGTCTGGTTCCTGTGAATTCTCCACACGTGTTCAAGCCTGTGTGAACAGGGATACTCAGTTTCACAGAGAGCCTGGTTAACCACTCCATCCCCACCCCTTTTGCTCCGTTAATAAGTGACCATGTATTTTGATGTGATACTTCAGGCTATCTTAAGTGTTTTACAGAGCAAAAACGCTCATTTTGAGAAATCTGACTTCTATCCTATAGCCATTCTGATTTAAAAAAAATTTTAAGGTGTTAAATAAACTCCTTAGCATGAAACTGAAGGCTTTCTATAATCTGGCCCTA
The DNA here is from genome assembly GCF_902655055.1 of Lutra lutra. NCBI lineage: Eukaryota > Metazoa > Chordata > Mammalia > Carnivora > Mustelidae > Lutra > Lutra lutra. Next base: position 59,260,835 of record NC_062283.1, read on the forward strand.
AGGTATCTTCTCAGACCTTTTCTGCCACTAATCTGTAGCTGCATCACCTGTAGGTGTGAACCCAACTTGTCTCCTCTTATCCCAGGGACAAGCAGTAGGCTTTCTACCTCAACTATGTTTACTGCAAAACCCTCACCTCTCTACTTATTGAAACTGTACCCACCTTTCAATGTCCTTAGTTCTCACTGCTCCCCCATGAGGCTTTGGGAGTCTGATTATGTTTCAGATGTGCCTCTTTCCCCTACCTGCACAAAGCAAACCTCCTTACTCATTTTGGAAATGATAACCCTTCCAATTGTCCTGATGTCTCATTAAGTAGCATTTTTAAAAAAATCCTTTATCAGTGGGCCATGCAGATGCTAAAGGAGAATATAACCATGGAGAAGACTTAGTGAGTTAAAATTTAAAAATATAATAATGACCCAGTGCACACACTGGTTTTGCAGAGAAAAGAATACTATTTCCAGTCTTAAAGGCACTTTGAGAAAGGTTTTATCATCCCCATTTGACAGATGAGGAAGATAGAGTCTCAAAGACCTTGTATAACCTGTGCAGGTCACCTATCTCGTTAGCAGCATACAGCTAAGAGTGTCCTACAACTGGATCTGTACCACCACCTATACAAACCCTGTTTTAACAGAGTGGGCTTTGAAGTTGGTTGGGTCTGGGTTTGATCAGGTTTCTGAGACTCTCCAGCTCTTCGACCTAGGTAAGTTAACGTAACTTCTCTAAAAAGCGTTAATTTTCTCACCTGTAAACTATGGATAATATTGGTATGCCCCTTGCAGTTGAAAATTAAATGAGACATGCATTTAAAGCACCAACTGAGGGACTGAGCTGTAAGAGCTAATATTGACGATTACTGCTTTCCCCCATTTCTAGAACTGTGATTCCCTTACTACAGATAATCCACAACCACAGATGTTCCAGAATCGTATTTCCTTTTTAATAAAATGAAACCACCACACCTTTCAGGAGAAACTTTATTCAAATCTTGGGTCATATTAGAATACTTCCAAAATCAAACAGAGTATTAGTCAAATGTTTGACTAGACAGACAAGGTAAAGCTTCAGAAACAAAACAAAACATTGGGAGGAGTTCCTGCTAACAAACCCATCCCCCAAAGTAACATCAGAGGATATACTTGTCATAAACCTATAATTTTCTATTTTGATTTAAACACTATATTCAAAAGAAACAAAAATAGGGTTTGGGGTGGGTTTTTTTTTTTTTTTTTTTTTTGAAATCTGAGTAATGCGTTAGCCAACTGTTTAGCAAAATAAATTCTCCTAACTGATTAAGAATATAACACATTTAAAGGGAGAAGATCCCAGATCCATATACACAGCAACCCCACTATAAGTATACTGCCTAGTCACAATGAGATCGATTTGGTTTTCCATGCATATCAGAGGTTTCAAAAATGGCAGCTTCTTGGAACTACATGCTCTCGATGTGCTCGAATGCTCTGGTGGCCTGGTGAGATGCCACTGGTGGAATAGCAGCTCCTGACCGGCGGACTAGCCACATCTGTGGATCCACTGTTAAATCTAGATCACCTCCAGACCCCTTTTCTGGAAGAAAAGAAAAAGAGAGAGAGAGAGAAAGAGGGAAAAAAAAAAAAAAAACCCAAAACCTTCAAGTTGAAAAAGAAAGAAACAAGATAATTATTTACATAGTGCTCCCACAACAAACTGAATGTCCTCTCAAAATGGTGAGAACTATTCTATGGAGAAATAATCCCATGGAGATTGTCCTTGTTTGTCTTTCTTTTTTTCTTTTAGTATTTTGGTTCTCACACTCTACTATTATCAAAGTTTCTCTAAAAAATTATAAAATCGGCATATTTTATATTTTGCTAGAATGATGTTAGCCAAGCTGATAACCAAATAAGCCCTTTGTTCTCTTTCCTTAGTATGAATGTTTCAAATAATACTAGAGCCTCCCAGAGCTGATTTCTCAGTGTACCTCGATGCTAAGAACCAGTGTGCTGCTTATGAACAAGATCATGCAATAACTAGTAACTTCCAACAAACCGAATCTTATGAGCTAAGCTAAAAACCCAGAAAGAAATTCCAAGACATCTTTTCACATACAAAGATCATTCAAATGTATGAGCTAATACACACTGAGAAAATTCTTAAAAGTCCTTTAAAATATAAATTTATCAAATTCACAATGTAATTTTCAAGATGAATTCAATCAACAAATAAAGTTTTCTTATGACATTTCATGAAATCCTCTTCTTGGTTATTTATCCTCAGAAGCATATTTAATATTTTTAACTAAAGAGCTGTGGTTTTTTTTCTACTACTGACATCTAAGGAAACTGATAGACCATTTTTATTTGAGGATTCAGGATAATGGTATCTTTCAGACTTAGCAAGCAGGTGATAAAAGTTATTGTCTTTTAAAACACAAGTTAGGGGGCACCTGGGTGGCTCAGTGGGTTAAAGCCTCTGCCTTCGGCTCAGGTCATGATCCCAGGGTCTTGGGATTGAGCCCCTCATCGGACTCTCTGCTCAGCAGGGAGCCTGCTTCCCTCTACCCCCACCTGCCTCTCTGCCTACTTGTGATCTCTGTCAAATAAATAAGTAAAATCTTTAAAAAAATAATAATAAATAAAAATAAAAACACAAGTGACTTTCGACTGTAGTATCATCCGATGACACAAAGTAAAAGATCTTTTCCCCCGGTTTGGAATATAGCCCTACAAAAAGAACCTTTGGAGTACTATCAACTTTTTGTTACAGAAACAAAATGATTAAAATCAGAAAGGGGACCATAGATAAATCAGAAAAATGTAAACAATGAAAAACATATCCTTTTAAAAGTATGACAATCTGATTTTACAGTGAAGAATCATCCAAGTACATGTTTTATCTTTCCAGTACTCACTTCTCTGGAACATCCCACACTGGGAAAAGTATCACTTTCTAATTTTTAGCTCCCAAACTCACAACTCTGGTGTTTTTTTCAAAGAGCTACTATTTGAACACATTATCCATGGTGAGCAAGCCACAGACCCTTTATTAAAGACTTAATGAAGAGGGATATTTCTCCTGTATTCCTTTCAACAAATAATAGCACCGTATGTGTATGTGAGGCCTATACAGAAATCAATTCATGAGACATTCTTACAGTGAAATGACATCACTCAGCTGAGAAAAATTTCTTTAAAAAAAAAATGTAATCAGAAAGACTCCCAGATCACAGTGCCTTGACATATCACCAGAAAAGTCATACATAATTTAATACCTCACAATATCTACTTTTTAAGGGAACACAGCTCATTTGTAGAAACATATGTAAGTTTCTTCGAATTTGAGGAAAGAATCATTCCAATCTCATTAATAACCATGTAAGGCCAGAGTTATATCTATATATCTATACTATTTTATGAACGCTTTAAGTTGTCTTAAATGGTTATCTTCTATTTGGCAGGTATAGGGTAGTTTATCCAAACAGAATTTTGTATGTATCTATCTGTGGCCGTGGATGCTTGAAAATTAATGAATGGTAAAGATCAGAATGTAAAAGAAAGTTTTAGTAACTGCTGATGTAACATAAATGAAACAAGTTGTTATTTTCGACAAGTAAACAAAAACATGGAATTAATATAAGAAGGTAGAGATGTCCAGTGATTTTTCATAGTGGAACATTTCAAATGACCTCGATGTGCACCACTAGGAGAAATGATTTAACAAGTGACTGACCATTCATGTCATATCATATTATGCAGCTATGGCCTTCTGGTTGCAGCCAAGGTAGAATGAACCAACTACAGCCTCTCTCTCACTCTCATTACAGCTAAAAATTCTGGAAAGAGGGGGCCTGGGTGACTCAGTCAGTTAAGTGTCTGCCTTCGGCTCAGGTCATGATCTCTATCAAGCCCCTGTGTTGGGCTCCCTGCTCAGCAGGGAGTCTAGCTCTCCTTCTCCCTTTATCCCTCCCCCAAACTCATGCTTGCTCTCTGTAAAATAAATAAATAAAATCTTAAAAAAAAAAAAAAAGGTAGGAATTCCTGGGTGGCTCAGTCAGTTAAGCATCTGCCTTTTGCTCAGGTCATGATCCCAGGGTCCTGAGATTGAGTCCCACATTGGGAATCCCTGCTCATCAGGGAGACTGCTTCTCCCTCTGCTTGTGTTCTTCCCCACCCCCAACAAATGAATAAATAAAATCTTTAAAAAAAAATTTTTTTTTAAAGTAAACTGACACTGGAACCAACAAACTCAGGAGAGACAGAATTGTGGTATGAACCTAACAGTTGATCACATGCTAAAAAAAAATTCAATATTTTCTAGAAGATTTTAAAAGGATCCAAAGTTTTACAACAAAATATTCAAGACACTCTGGGCATAATCCAGAATTACTCAACATACAAAGAACCAGGAAAAGTTCATCATTTTTCAAGCCAATCATTAAATGGCAAGTCCTGAGATGATCAGGTACTGGAACTATTAGACGCCAATTTTAAATGAAGCACTTCAATAAACTCCAAACAGAATAAACTCAAATGCCCAGATATTATAATGGCATGGAAACTACCCACCATATAATTTTAAATGAAGAACATAGAGTATAAAGCTATATGCAGAATTAAATCAACTATGCTCAAAATACACAGATGATATATTTACATTCCATATAAACAGAAAAAGAAATCATGAAAGAAAACAAAATTGATCAACCTCTTTGTCTTGAATGGATCTATTTCATCATTTTTAAAATCCCTTCAAAACCCCAAAGAGTAAAACAGTAATAACTAGTTTGCCCAAAGGGTTACCTGGCATAAAGTTCAGAATCATTGATTTTGTTACTATTGTTTTTCATTGTTGGTATCCCCATATTAGTACTTTTTTTCTCCATTATTCCCAAACACAAGGGCTTTGGAAATAGCTTAAGTCACCTTTCAAAATGAAGGACAATGTTCTCATGAATTAATATTTATATAATTCCATACCTCAAATGGACCCTTATCCAATTTGGGTATGCCATTCCAGACATTCTCAGGGTTCACTATCTCCTCCGTACCAGTTGAAATGTTCATAACCTGCAAGAGAAAGAGAAATTAATAAAAACTGGGAGTTTCCAAAAACTGTGATCTATGGACCACAGCAATCCTTCTTCAAATGAAATACCTCAAAAGGCAATGAAAATAATCTTATTAAACTTCAATATTACGTTTCAACTCTACAGAACTTCCATTCAATTAACATATTGTGTATCTATGCCTAGAGATCAAAGATGGTTAAAAATGAGATCTCAAGAAGTTCAAAATTTTGTGGAGAAACAGACCTACAAGCAGAGCGTTACAATACAATATAGGAAGTACAGACTTCTGCAGCAGGAAGAATAGGAATATAATACAGGTATCAAGCCCAGGTATTTGGGGGGGGGGTGAAAAGATGGAGAGATTTATTTATTTATTTTTAAGATTTTATTTATTTTTTTGTTTGAGAGAGCACCAGAGATGGAATGAACAGGAATGAGGGGCAGAGAGAGAGGGAGAAGCAGACTCCCCTCTGAGTAGAGAGCCCAATGCAGGACTGGATCCCAGGACCCTCAGATCATGACCTGAGCCCAAGGCTGATGATTACCTGCCTTGGGTGCCCCAAGATGGAGAGACTCAGAAAATAATGCTAGTGAATGCTTCACAGAAGAGGCATCGCAAAATGAAACTCTTTCAAAAACAAGTGAAAATTAACCAGTTTGGAAGGAGGATAGAATACAAGTGAACAGAACTGGATTATTAAATAGAGCAAAGAAGCCAAGCGGAATAGTATACGTAAGAGAAATCAAGCAATTTGATGTCCATCTAATATAAGGTAATAAAACACAAACATAAGACTGGAGGGGCACCTGGGTGGCTCAGTGGGTTAAAATCATGCCTTCAGCTCAGGTCATGATCTCAGGGTCCTGGAATCGAGTCCCGCATCGGGCTCTCTGCTCCGCAGGGAGCCTGCTTCCCTTCCTCTCTCTGCCTGCCTCTCTGCATACTTGTGATTTCTGTCTGACAAATAAATAAATAAAAATAAAATCTTAAAAAAAACACATAAGACTGGAGATGAATATGGACACTCAACCCTAGAGGATTCCAGTTTTTCATAAGACCCTTGTTAATGAGCTTGACTTTTCTACCCTAGACCAGTGGTTCTCAAATTTTAATGGCATAAGAATGTACATTCCTGGTCCTACCCCTAGAAATCCTGAATCAGCCAGCCAGGGCAAGGTCTAGGGGTCTCCAATCGAAGAAACACAGCAAGTGATTCTGATACGGTTGGTCTTCAGATCACAGGAGGAGCACTAGGACCTGGAAAGCCCCAGCAACTGTTACACACAGGAATGCCCTACTCAGATTTGCATGTGACAGACTTCACACTGGCAGTACGGAGAATCAGCTGAAGGAAGACTAGAAATAAACCAGATTGAGGGATAATAGAGTAATCTACTTGTAAAACAAGGGACTTGCTTGCCAAGGCAGTGGCATTCCGCATAAAAAAGTTTAAAACTAAGCAACAAGAAGTGGAAAGTGTAGAATTTGGTGACTGATAGGACTTCAGAAGTAAGGGAGGAGAAAGAGCCTAAGACGGTTTCTTTCTAGGATGCTTCTATCTGAACTTTGAAATGACTTTTGGAGGGCACCAAATTATCAGGGGGAATGATCCAGTAAATGTCTATTCAATTGCATTTTCTAGTCTGGCAAATTTCAGTAACATTTCCTTAGCAGTCACCTAGTATATTTGGAGATAAAGACCTCCACTTCACTTACCCTTGTGCCTTCTTCAGTGATTTCCAGAATCTCACATTTAGACCATGTGTTTCTTAGACTTGACCACACAACACATGCAGATCCAACAGTAAATCCTTTCAGAGTGTAGGTTTTCTCCAGTTGAGCTGCCAAATTGAATAAAGCCTCAATGCATACCTCTTAATCCCTTCAAGTTAGATACACTATTAGAGCATTTCCTTAATCTGCACTTACCATATAATCAGCATCATGTATGGTCTGAGTCTGTCTCTCTTCCTGGATTTCACTTTAAATTCTTCCAGTACCCCTTCCCAATAGAATTCCTTACCGCTCTCCAAAAAAACACCCCCACGATGTGATGTGGTGTTTTAAAGGATGTGAATCAGATTCCTGACTTTGAAACTCTCTCTCTCAAAAGTTGGTTATTGTGGCTACATGTGGTGAGGTCAGCAGTTACAACCACCACTTCTTTAGCGAAGCAGCAAGCATATTACAAGTTAGCAGACATTCTTATCATAAAGCTATCACTTCTTGTTATTAAAATGTGGCGATGAGGACTAAAAATCTACGGTGATACTTAAATAAATCACAGTATATCCATGGAGGCATACCATAGAATTAAAATATTTTGAAAGCATATTTAAGGGATTAAAAGGCAGGATTCGACACTATGATAATGTGATTTTGGTTTAGTTTTTAAAACCCTACATAAACGGACACACACAGACACGGTGAAAGAGGACAGCAAGCAAGTGCTCTGCAGCCTTATCAATGGTGGGATTATGGTAATTTCCATTCTCTCTAGACCACTGTTTTCTCTCTTTTATATGATGGTTCAAATTTAACAATATAAAAATGTACTTATGCAAAGTCTGACATTGACCATTTAAAAAACCCTCAAAGTTAGCCGTTTCATGTAACTTTTAAATCTTATTAAGGAGCCAGGAAAATATCAGTAAATGTAATTCATGAAAAAGTTAATGAAAAAAAAATATTCTCCAATATTTACTCATGGCTGTTCTCTTGTCCGGTTAATATAAGCTCCCTAAATCTAGTGTTTGTTTAGGGGTTTCTAAATCAACGGCAAGCTATATGCATAAAGCAAAACAGTTAAATTTGAAAACTGCAAACTTGATCCCTATCAATTCATGCCCACAATAGTGCTTAACAAATGCACCCTGTTTTTTTAAGACCTACAAAAAAACATAAACTCTTGATTTTGGAGCGTACTTGCTTACATTTTAAACATAATTGCTTTTTGGAGACACCGATTTTAGGCAATCTACTTGTAAACACAGTAGTAACAATTCAGCATTTCATCCGGCGGGCTCCTACATGGATTTCACAACTTCATCCCCCCCCATTTAAGACGCCCTTATGAAATCCAGATCTGATTTTCTTTTCAGGTTCTAACCTTCCCCCTATCCCCAAACTAATTTAAAAAAAAAATAAGACCAAAAAAATTATCATTATCTTTAAGATAAATAAATACTTTTGAAAGACACCAAGTTAAATAAAGAGAAATCACCTACCTGAGACATGGTCTTGTAAAGCATTATGGTGCTTCCTTCCCGCTCTGGATTCTTCTTCAGAGAACAAAGTCAATGGTGAAATGGCATCCCTGTTGTGATACTCTGTAAACTCTTCTTTATATATATTGGTTTCAATCTGCGTGTTGGGATGGCAATCCTTTGCGTGTAGGTGCAATGGTGGCCCATGCTGGTCGTGGAAACACTCCACGCAACTTGGCTCTCTTGTGTCTTCCACACATGTGGGTTCCTGGGCCATTTGACCAACTCTTAGCGACAAAGTGTTTATTTTGTCATCCAGACACAGCTGGGCTGTGGGTAATTCAAGTTCTGGCTGTTTCTCAGAGTCACAGCTGAGGGAAAGCTGCATCGTAAATGGCTGCAGGGTGGGTTCTGGGTCACAGCCCTGGGATAGCGGCACTATTGGAGGCACCAGGCCTAGCTCTTCTTTGTCTTCGTCCCCAACGAGAGAATGCTGTAACTCAATGGATTCCAGTTCCAGGAACTCTTTGGATTCATCCTCAGGGGAAAGGGTCACCTCAAGGGAGTTCATTTCTAACATCTCCTTTGTTTCGCTCGCCTGGGGTAGTAACACGTTAAATCCTGCCATGAGGTATTTATCATCAAACTTTGCCTTGTCAACCAGATGGCATTGTATTTTACCTTCCAGTAACTCGGGGCCAATTTTATCTTTGCCTGAGTTTTCAAAAGCTTCAAAAATGTTATCGGTGTCAGGGTCATAGAATTTACTTGGTTTGGTTTCGAGAATTTTCAAGCCTTTTTCAACTTTTTCAGAGAGCTCATCTGTGGATGGTTCCACATATGGGGTTTTCTCTTGTCCAGCTTTACTACTTGGTTTCTTAAGTCTAACCTCAGGACTGAGGGACCCAAGGGCTCCCTTTGTTTCTGGGTCTTTTTTTTCATAGGGCAGATCACTGCTACTAATACCAACCTTAGAATATTTCTTCATTTTCTCATTAATACTCTCACCTTTGCTTTTCAAGTCAACAACTGCCAAAGGGATATTACAAACATCCCTTTTGATTTCTAATATTGTTATCTCCAACACATCTTCTGTTATTATTTCGTAAAAGTAGTCATTTCCCTCTTGAGGGCACACACCTTCTGAAATGTTAAATCCTGAAAGGCAACATGGAAAGGCTTGCATGGGGACCACCAAAAGTTCAGAAGGAATGTTCCAGAGTGCTTTAGGGTCCACACAGTCTTCAATGTTTCCAAAGTCTACAAGTCTGACGGATACAAGATAATCCTCACAAATATTGGTGATAAGTGCCCGATAATAATGCCCATCTTCTCTATATCTCACTATGCAAGGATCTCCAATATGAGGGCATGGGACACAACTTCGCCAATCTGTTACCTGTTCTCCAGCCGTTTGTACTTCTACTTCTAAATACTGAAGTTTCTCAGTATCAGCAAACTGACACCAAAAATACTCAGGTCCATCTATCACGGTGGCATAAGCTCTTATCATCCTCATCGTTGGATTATACCAGTTGAGAAACAGTGAAGTGTCAGTGTCGGTTTTGTTGACAGACTTTGAACAGGCACTTTTAATTATTTGATCAGAAAGTCTTACTTGAGATTTTTCATTGAAAGCATATCTGCTAATCATATCTTCTGCTATGATCCCATGTTCATCTGCAAGAATAACTTCCCATCTGTCTTGAAATTTAACAAATTCACATCTTATTTGAGCCTCATCCGTCCTTTGGGAAAAGTAATGCATCATTTCCTTACATTTTAAAATCTCAGGGACCCAAAGTCCCCTCAAGGAGCAATGAATGCCCAATCCTGGTAACACTGCATTCATAAGGTCAAGCTTTCCTACCTTGTTAGTATGAACCACAGAAACGTTGCCATAATCTATAAATTGTACAGAGAGAAGGTCATTGGGTTGTTGTTCCTTGACCACAGCTCGATACCATAAATTGTCTTCCGGAAAGATGGCACAGATTACATCTCCTCTCTGCAAAGGTGGACCTGAGTAGTATTTGGGCCTTGTTCTAGCATCATTTAATCTCTCTGAAAGAAGAGTGATTTCAGCTTCGTCTTCTGTTAGTTGAACATAAAAGTCTAAAAGGTTATTTATATGAGAAACATACACAGCTGTTTTAAAGCCAGGCATTATAATCTTCTGGGGGAAGTCAGAAAATTTTAGAGGCAAATCTTTGTTATAGGACTCTTCTATGTTTCTCTCTGAAGGAGTAGCTTCTAGTTTTTTCGCTTTCAAAGGTGGCTCAGCAAAACCTTCTTCTTTCTTTTCTGGTGTTACCAGACACACTTGATTATCTTGATTTCCTACGGAATCCTGATACTGAGTGACTAAGTTTGCCTTTGTTGAACTTCGTAAAAGCTTGGTTTCCTTACATGATGAGCTGATCTTAGATTTGTAGGATTCTCCCAAGATCTCCATACTACATAATTTGTTCTCTGTGGATTTACTTACATACTGTATAGGTGACAATTTCATATTTTCCTTCTTTATTTCAAAAGTTTCAGTTGTAGCAAGGAGTGCTACACTTTCTTTTTTTCTGGTCCCACCTTTGTAGCCAAGTAGCCCTGACTTCTCATTAATATTAGCATTAATTTGAATACTGTCATCATAGAGTTCTATAATCAGTCTTCCATCTGGATCTTTTGCTACAACCAAAGCCTGCAATGACTTATCTAAAACAGTCTCCCGAAACCATGCTGTAATTTCTTCTGGTATATGATCGGGAATGTCAGATAATGAACATTTCACAGCTTGCATGGGCAAAAGTAAGACATCATATGCATCAGTTGGTATTGGAAGCAGATCATCGTTTGTTACCATACATATGTTTCCAAAATCCACAAAAAAGACTTTATTTGGTTCTTTTTCTATTATTATCCCTCGATACCAATTTCCATCAGTATACTTGGCAAGACACAAGGTTCCAGGAATCAAGGGAGTTGTTTGCAAATTCAATAAAACTTTACTTAATTGTGTAATATTACAGGACAACTGTTCTAAAATACTCGCATTTCTTCCCAGTTGGCAATAAAATGTCCAAGGGTCGTCAACATGTGTTATATACACGGATTCTTCACTTCCAATTTTCATATCATGTGTCGAATAGTAGTAAGAATGTAGCTGAACAGAGGACTCCAGAGGCTTCTGAAGTTTAACTGGTCTTGCGAGTCTCTTTTCTACCAAAAAATGGCAGGCACTCTGAAAAGGTGTGAGCAAATCCACGACATTAAACAGTTCTTCATCTTGTACTGAAGCCAAAGCAAATATCGTGCATTTCAATTCGAGATTCTCTTCCCAGGCATTGTCTACAAATTCACTAAAAGCCTGTATTGCCTTTTCATCCCAAGCAAAAGGATTTTGACCAGTCGGTTGAATTAAATTGTAAAGACTGCACCGAAAAGCCTGGGCTTTAACCTTGAGAAACTCTTCACTAATTGAGTAAATATTCTTTACAGATACCATTTCTTTGTCTCCGTAATCTACGAACATGACTTTGACATGCTCTGCAGATTGTACCCCACGAATCACAGCTCTGGACCATTTTCCATTTACTGTTCGTTTTGCCAGACAAGCGGGGGTGGTACCCCCATAGGAAGTAGCTGTCGTCTTGCAGTAGTCCTGGATATTACACATCAAAGTTTTAAACCCTTGGGTGTTCCTGGTCAGCTGGCACCAGAAGTACCCAGGGCTTTCAACATAAGACACCTTGACTTCTACCGTGCTTCCAACTTTCAGCTCTCCTTTACAAGAAGAGCCTGGCTTAATTTCCAAGAAATTCTTTATAAGAGAAGAATAAACAGATACTCTCTTCTCTTTTTCTGGCATAACTAGTCCAACTGGAATATCTGTAATGACCGTTGTTTCGGTCAAAATTTCTGAAACAGATGCAGTTTGATTGTCCCTCTTGGCTTTCTCTTCTACTTCTGCCTTTTTGGCAGGAGATATTTTGTTATTCTCACTGGTAAAGTGGCTTGAAACATGCCCTGGAGAGTAGGCATTTCCAGGAATCTTTTCCTTGGTTTCAAATTCCTGATACTTGGCAAAACCAGCTTGAGCAATTACCTTACTAATGTTTTCTTCCCCTGTTCTTGATTCATCAAGAATCTCAATAACATATTGATTATCCTGCTTATCAAGGACATGGATAACTAATTCTTTGTGGAGCACAGTCTTCTTAAAAAAGGAAATGGCCTCCTGGCTCCAACTTTCCCCTAAGGGCCAAATATCTGCTAGCGTACACCTCAGAGCCAGTATGGGCAGCCGCCGAAACTGGGGAAGCAGCATCCTCACGTCATACCAATCCACATTTTCCGAACTGCCACGGTCAACTAGAAACACATCCACACTCTTGTGGTCTAATTGGGTGACTATGGCCCGGTAATAGCCGTTTTCTTTCCATTTGACACAGCAAAGGTCATCGGGTTCCGGTTTCAAAACTACTCCATCTAGCTTACTGGCGGAGGAATAGAAACTGCACATTCTTCTCATCAGCTTGCTGAAAGTGCCTTTATGTTTCCTCAGCCGAATCCAAAACTCGGAAGGAGTTGTAACAAACTCCACCTGGGCGTCGTAGAAGGCGTTGATCTTTAACCTGATCGATCTTAAGGCTGGGAGTGAAATCTCCTCATCCACTTCTTCAGCAGGAGACTGAGACTGAAAAGCTGTTTCTTGCTCTTCCTCCTCCTCCTCCATTCCCTGGCTCTGAAGGAACCCGTCGGCCAAGCAACAGGACTGGACTCCGAACACACAATTCAGATTGATCCCATCTTCTCCATACAGGGTGACATAATAAACGTGCTCAAAGGAACAGTAAAATTCAATCTTTGCGTTCACTGCCTGGCCCAGTATCAGGGCCTTCAGGTCACCGACCTGGGACCGAGACCAGCCTCGCCCACCGTCCCAGAGTCCATACAAAGCGCAAGGGTAGGTCACCACGGGCATTCGGAAATACTCAGGCAGCAAGTAGCGGAGGCTGCTGCAGCTCACTAACTCCTTCCTTCCATAGTCCACGTGGAGCACCTGGGCACAGCGCTGGGGCCGAAAAGTCTCAAGCAAGAGCGCTCTGTACCAATGTCCGTCCAACCCACAGGATGCGCACGGAGAGCCAGGCTTGTCTGGGCTCTCCTCCCTCTCTTCCCAGATGGCACTGGTAGAGTTCTCATCCCCGGTCCCTGTGGAACCCCGGTAGCTCTGGGCCATGCTCTCGGACAGGCGGTGGATCTCCTGCGAGAGGCTCCGGAGCTGGCAGTGGATGCGGTGGGGGTGACATACCTGGGTCACCACCACGGGCTCTGTCACGCCCAGCTGCAGCCGCGGGTAGAAGTAATCCAGGCCAGGCTGCTCCTGCTTCGGAGGGACCCGCGGGAGGACCGGGGCCGCGGAGCCCAGGCCGGCAGTGGCCGCCGTTAGGTAGCGCTTGAGCAGAGAGCGGAAGAGGCTGTCAGGCACCTGCCGCGCCAGCCCGAGCTCCTGCATCTGCTGGAACAGCCCGGGAACCTCCAAAAGGACCACGCGATGGAGCAGCAGCACGTCCAGCACCCGCCCGTGCACCTGCTTGCCCTGCAGGCTGCTGAGGAAGTCCACGGCACTGGACGGCCAGTGCTGGGGCTCGCCGCCGCCCCCGCCGCCGCCGCCCGCCGGCACTAGGCCGGCCAGCACGCAGCCCAGCACCTCCGACGGCAGGTGGAAGAACTCGCTGCGCCCCGGCGCCAGGGAGCCCGCGCCCGCCGTGATGGTGCGGCCCTCGTCGAGCAAGAAGACGCGGCTCTCCTGCGCCTGCTGGCTGACCACGCGGCAGCGGTGCCACAGGAGCCCCACCTGCACCAGGCACAGCTCGCCCGGTGAGGCCGAGACGCCGCCCAGCGCCCACGGGCCGCGCGTGGCCGCCGCTTCCTGAATCTCCCGGCTCAGCCGCTGGTACTCCTCCCGCCGCTGGCCCACCAGCCCCCAGAGCTGCACGGGGATCACCTCAGGGTGCACGTCCACGAACGACACCCGCAGAACCAGCGACGCCCCCGGCGTGGGCAGCCCGGGCGTGGAGCACATCTCGGCGGCGCCTCGGGGCCGTCGACCCCCGAGCGGTCAGGGCGGCGCGTCAGGCCCGCCGGCGCCCCCGCGCCCGCACCCTCGGCTGGACGGCCCCGCAGACCCGGGCTCCGGGCACAGAGCGACCGGGGAAGACGCCCGGCGAGTCGCCCCCTCGGCGACCTGCCCGACGCCGCGGCCCCCGGACTCGCGCCGACTGGTAGGACCGGCGGCGGGACCAACGGCCCACCGTCGCGCCGCGGAGGCATTTGCAGCGCGCGCTCCCGGATTCCGGGCGCGGGAGGGGGTCGGCGGGCCGGCGCGGCGCAGGAAGCTGGACCCCGGGCCGCGGGGGCGGAGGCGGAGGCGAGCCCGGGCGGGAGGGGCTTCGAGGGCAGTTCCGCGGGTCACGCGGGGCAGCGTCGGAACCCAGCCTGCTGCTCAGGGCTCCTTCCGCGGCGGAGGGAAGGCCTGGCCAAGGGCGGGGCTCCGGATGCGCCCCTGAGCCGCTCGCTGTGCGGGCCGCTGGCGTAGGACTGAGCCAGGCCTGGTGCCCCGCGCCGTGCTGGGCTGGGGAGGAACCGGGAGGAAACCTGGAGGCGCCCATGGCACGCGCCTGGGCGTTAGGGCCCGAACCCTGAGGGGCCCCGCGCTCCCATCCGGGCTGAGGCGGAACGGCGCGAATGGTGGCTTGTGCACATTCCGTGTTCTGAGCCCAGCAAGCTGCTCACCCTCGTCCATGAACCCCTTCCCGCACTTGAACTGATAGAGCTGTTGCGAGCGTTACAATAAAGTATGGGTGTACTTGGAGACTGTTCGATCTCCCTTTTCCACAGTTACTGGTCTGAGTTTCCCTGCTGTTTTGTTTGCCTAGTTCTAGCTTCCCAAATTTGTACGCATTTGTTCTTTTCCTCACAGAGCTGGCGCATAACCGGACTTACAAAAGGAGGTCTAGAGGAACGGGAAGAAACCTGACTTGGTACTCTTGGCCGCCATGGCAGAGGATCTGTTGGCTGGACTCTTGTTCTCTTCCCCCACCTAAATCTTAACCAGGGTAATCCTCCAGGGGGAGGGAGGGGAAGGGGAACCTGCAGGCAAACTGTGAGGAGCTCCCAGAAATCTGTCTATAGTAGATTTCTGTTCATTTGCAAAGTCCGACACATTTGTGGGAGTGTCTCGTGTCACTCCTTCACATTCTGAAATATCAAATACAATGTAGATAAAATCAAGACAGTGTTTTATATAATCCTGGTTTACCAGTGTAAATCGCAGCACTTTCTATCTATTCAGGGTAGATGTAACCTTACGTCCAAAGCCTCCTGTGCTTACTTTTATCTTTGTTAAAGGATGGGTTGATTGATTGTTTGTTGATTGATTACAAGCTCTATATATCATGAGGCTTGAACTCAGGGCTTTAAGATCAAGAGGCACATGCTCTGGGCGCCTGGGTGCTCAGTTGTTAGGCATCTGCCTTTGGCTCAGGTCATGATCCCAATGTCCTGGGATCGAGCCCCGCATGGGACTCCCTGCTCAGCAGGAAGGCTGCTTCTCCCTCTCCCACTCCCGTTTGTGTTCTCTCTCTCTCTCAGTCAAATAAATAAATAAATTTTAAAAAAATAAAAAGGCACATGCTCTACCAGACTGAGCCAGCCAGGAGCCTCTCCTGTGCTTACTTTTTTTTTTTTTTTTTTTTTTAATATGAAGAAGCCTGGGTTTTTATTTATTTTTTATTTTTTTCTAAGATTTTATGTATTTATTTGACAGACAGAGATCACAAGTAGGCAGAGAGGCAGGCAGAGAGAGAGGAGGAAGCAGGTTCCCCACTGAGCAGAGAGCCTGATGCCGGGCTCGATCCCAGGACCCTGGGACCATGACCCGAGCCGAAGGCAGAGGCTTTAACCCACTGAGCCACCCAGGTGCCCCCTGTGCTTACTTTTTTATTTTATTTTATTTTATTTTATTTATTTATTTGACAGAGAGAGATCACAAGTAGACAGAGAGGCAGGCAGAGAGAGAGAGAGAGAGAGAGAGGGAAGCAGGCTCCCTGCCGAGCAGAGAGCCCGATGCGGAACTCGATTCCAGGACCCTGAGATCATGACCTGAGCCGAAGGCAGCGGCTTAACCCACTGAGCCACCCAGGTGCCCCCTGTGCTTACTTTTTAATGGCAGTTGTCTTTGAGCATTCCTGGAACCTATCATGGGACTGAGGCAATAAATACTTACTGACTGAATAAATAAAAGAATCATTTCTTTAAAAAGTTAGATTTTTAACCTGATAAACTCATCCTTGAAAATTCAGTTTCGTTTCATTTTCCAGATCTTCTTTAATTAATGCTTTATACTCATGATAGAAGAAAAACAAACATTTGATTTAAAACCATCTAGCAAGATCTAGCTCTTAAGTCCTCTTCCCCTACTATTCACCCAGGTGGAATTGATTATCCCCTGCCTTTTACAAACTTCTGTTACATTTAGTGTTTATAATATACATTGATCATATCATGCAATGGTTTACTATTTCTCCTTCTACCAGAACATGAATTTCTTGAAGGCAAGAACTCCTCTCATTTATTTTAATATTCTCAGTGTCTAGCACAATATGGGACTTTTAATCAACATGCAATAAATGTTTAACAAGAGAATAAGTAGATTATCTGGCACTGTGTCATTTATGGTAAAAGGAAGCTGTTCATTATAAAATGGTTTTATTATCATCTGGACTTGTTTGATCATCCCATGGAATAATGGAAATTTCAATCCTCTATATCAGCTCAAGCAATATAACCAAACTTACAGAGACCACAGGATTGTAGACAGAGTAAATGACTTGTTTTATATCAAACTTGTCCCTCAACCTCCTTCCATGGCTCAGGGCCCTGGATAATCTGGGCATATCATTCAGCCATTATGGGCTGAGAGCCTGTTCCTCCCATCTTCCCAGATATTTCCAATGTCCCACTTCTTCCGTGTCTGGGAGAGATAGCTTTACTTGCTCTGTATTGCTCTGCTGCTGGACATGGAACTTAAAAAATCAGACTACTGCACGTGAAGATTAAGCTCCTGCTACCACCAACCATCTCTAGAACCTTTCCATCACCCCCAACTTTGTACCTATAAGACACTGACTTCTCATTCTCCCCTATTCCAGCCCATAGAAAGTGTTCTACTTTTTGTTTCTATTAATTTGGTTATTCTAGTTGTCTCATATACTAGGATCATACAATATGTGTCTATTTGTGTCTTATTTCACTCAGAATATTGTTTTCAAGATTGATCCATGTTCTAGCGTGTCTCAGAATTCCCATGCTTTTTAAGGCAGAATAATATTCTATTATCTGTGTGTGTATGTATATAAATATATATACACATATACATATGCATACACCACATTTTGTTTATCTGTTCATACTTTGGTCTATCTATGGGCATTTGGATTTCTACCTTTTGGTTACGTGAAAAATGCTGAAAAATGACATTGGTATACAACTATCTGTCTAAGTCCTTGCTTTCAGTTCCTAGCCTGTTTACCTAAAAGTGGACAGCTGGGTCACATGATAATGTTACATTTAAAAACCCTATACTGTTTTATATAGTAGCTGCAGTATTTTACATTCTTACCAGCAATGCCCAAGGGTTCCAATTTCTCCATATTCTCACCAATGCTTGTTATTTTCTGTTGTTGTTGTTGTTGTTGTTAATAGCCATCCAAATGGGTATAAAGTAGTACTCATGAATTTTTTTGCATCTGTGTTCCTAAGAGACATTGGTCTGTAGTTGTCTTTTTTTATAAATGGGTTTAAGCATTTTGGACGATAAGTAAAAAAA
The DNA here is from genome assembly GCF_902655055.1 of Lutra lutra. NCBI lineage: Eukaryota > Metazoa > Chordata > Mammalia > Carnivora > Mustelidae > Lutra > Lutra lutra. The sequence goes on from NC_062283.1 coordinate 59,278,984, forward strand.
CAAACAAAAAAACGAATGAGAAGTCAAGGCTGTCCTGAGGTTTCTTGGCTGCATTAGTGAGTTTGTAGTGCAACAGAGAATCCCGGAGCAGGACCAGATTTTAAAGGGCAGGGAGGAAGGATTTGTACAATATTTTTTGTACAAATATTTTTGTACAATATTGATATAGAAGCTTGTATGATATTTGTACAAAATTTGTGCAATATTTTTTGTAATATTGGGAAATGTCAGCTCACAAGGACTATGGCCATCCTGGAGGAGGTATATAGTTGACAATTGAGAAAACATGCCTAAAGCCTGAGAACTGTGTAAGGGCCAAAAACACAGATAATGGCAACATCTACCATTTACTGAGCAATGGTGAATGTTTGGGAATTACCAGTGTTTAAGTGTAGTAGCTGAAGTCACAGAACTGCGGGACCCTTCCTAGAGAAAGAGAGTGAAAAGGGACAAAAGGGCCAAGAACAGAACCTCAAAGAACCAAAATTTAAGTACAATGCAGCAAAGAAATGGCCAACAGAGACTGAAAAATAGCAAGAGGAGGGAATAGTATTATGGAAATCAAAGTAGAATTTGGTATTCAAAAAGAATGATTCTTCAGTGTTTCAAGGAATTCCGGTGTTATCTTCCTCCTCTATGCTCAGTCAGGGAGATGCCCATCACCGTAATTACCAGTTGTCAATATCTTTTTTAGTCACAGCAGAACTAGATTAATAGAACTGGATTAAATGCAGAGATGGAGTTATTATAAATTAATGAATTTATATTGACAAGGCATAAGGATTCTTTTTTTGCTAATGTAAAGGTTTAAAATCTGATATCTAAATTAAGTCAGTTTCTATTTCAATTGTGAAAAGTAAAGATTAAGGCTTAAAAATTATCTCTACAGTGGTTATGACCATTTTCACTTAAAAATACATCAGGATGAAACCATACCAGGACAAAACAAAACCTTTCACAACCAATCAGGCATTCTTAAAGATTTATTTTAAAAATCAGGATAATGCACTATATTTACTCACATATATTCCTGTTACCAGATATTTTCAGCAAACAGACATCTTTAAGCATCTTCATCTGCTTTTATCAAACCTTCAAAGTGGCTCTTGCTGCTGTTGACAATCACAGCAGCCTGTTGGGGGTAAAGTACGGGGAGAGAAAAATAATCACGTACTCTTCACAATTCAGAAATAATAAAACAATTGAGTGGGTAAATGTGCATTTGTATGCTACCAATGAAGGCCAAAATAGTGATGTAACTTTCATACACACTGTAAAAGGAAGAATAATATAAACTGGTCACATTATTAATTATTAACCAGATATTTTGTATTAACCTATTACATTCTCAATTTTTTTGTGGAATAGCTATTAAACTGTGGTATACTTCCTAACATTATAACAATTACATATGTTAAACACACATGATCTTTTGAAAATGCAGTTAAGCAGTTATTACGGTAAGAAGCTCATGAAATCACACGTTACTAACCCAGCATAATTATTCTGAAGGTAGGAGAAAAACAACATAGGACTTTATCATGTGTGCAGAAATGTTTTTCTCTCTCCACCCCCTAAAAAAAATCTCTGAATGCAACAAATACCTCCTGAGTGGCTTCTGTTTGAAGTTTTAAGGGAAACAGATGTATGACAAGGTCCTTGCTTGCAAGCAATTCATTCTGTATAGGAGAAGCAGGCATAAATCCATATATACAGACACATATCCTCAGTAGGGAAAGCAGTAGGAGCACAGAGGGGTTGAAAATGTGGAAGTCTTCTGAGATCATTCTAGATACTAAGGTAGGCTTTAACCCAAAAATGAGCATGAATGGGGGGCGGGTATTGATGGGAGCAGAGTTAGGTGGGGAGTACCACAGGAACACTGCAGGAGAAGCAGCCAAGTGAAGAGCATCCCCAGAGAAAAAAGTGGAGCACTGCATTTGCAAGGAGGTTGAGTGCAGGTATGTAGTGAAATGCAAAGAGTAGGAACATGGCTTGGAGTCAGAATGAGAAGGTCCTGGGTGTGGTATTAAAAATTTTCGTTTTTATTGTATATGAGGAGTTGTTGAAGGTAAGAACTTAGTCACATGTCCAGAGTTGTCTGAACCAAGAGGACGCTGCTACTCCATGAGGACTTTCTTGTGAGACAGGCCACCCATATTAAAAAGTTTGTATTAGGGGCGCCTGGGTGGCTCAGTGGGTTAAAGCCGCTGCCTTCGGCTCAGGTCATGATCCCAGGGTCCTGGGATCGAGCCCCATATCGGGCTCTCTGCTCAGCGGGGAGCCTGCTTCCCTTCCTCTCTCTCTCTGCCTACTTGTGATCTCTGTCTGTCAAATAAATAAAATCTTTAAAAAAAAAAAAAAGTTTGTATTATACTTGAAGGCCTGCATAAACCTTAACTGAGTTTCAAATATGAGAAGTTAATCAAATCCAGGAAAAAGCAAATCCCCACAGATTTTTTTTAAATCCTCTTTTCTTTCCCCATGACATCAATATAATGCCCACCTTCAAGGATATGCAAGTTAAGATTCTAGAGGATTCTAGAGTTCAGTCATTTCATCAAAGAAATGGAAATCAAGAGAAATGGAAGGACTTGCTAATACTTATGCTACTTTGTCATAAGTAGAACCCGAATTAAGTAGAATTTAGACAGATAGAATTAGATGGATTAATTAGAATTCATGTTCGATCTGTCCTCCACATTACCAGGCATTTAATAATAATATATATTTGTTTGGTAATCATTTTTAAAGCGTTCTGGTTTAACTGCAGGGAAGAGAATTAATTACCTCCCCTCAATTTTTTAAGCATCATGTATTAAAATAAAATACACATTTTTACCCCCAGGGGAGGTTCTGAAGGAATCTGTTTTCATTAACAAGAGGAACATATAAACTAATTCAGATGTAAATAAATGGTTGTGCTTAAAAAGGTGAAGACAGAACAGCTTTTTTTTTTTTTTACATTTAAAATCTCCCTGAATTATTTCCTTTTTTTCCTTAGCAAAGTGAAATAAATTTCAGACTGGTCTATGATAGATTCTCGAAATAATGAAGACAAAATTGACTTGTTATATATAATTGTAATTAATTTTTGTTGAGTACCTAACAGCAAAGAAATGCTACTAATGAGAGTAAAGATTTATATAAAAATAAGACATGGTCTTACCATTAGCAGCTTATAATGAACTGGGACATGGAGCATTTGATAGACTCTTTATTCCTTACTAAAAGCACATTTAAGATAGGTTATCTCTATTTAGATAGGTATGTTAATTCCCTTATACATATAAAAACAATTGTATATAACTAAAAATAACTATTTTTCAATGAGAAAAAATCATTCAGAAGAGAAAAATGTGGAAGCTAAGCAAAACCAACTTAAATGCTAGGTATTCGTTAGTGAGGATAAATACTATATTTGGTAGTATTATAATCAACAAGTGAGATTGAAATGGTAAGTCTTTTAGTATGGATACAAAATTACTGAAAATTTTACTCCTTTTTATTTATTGTGGATTATTTTGAAGAGGATCAAGATGATTTTAAGTTGGCAAAGACAGATCAAAATTCCAAGACACATTAATGGATATGACTTCACTGGAAAAATATGAAATGTGAAGAGACATATGTGTTAGATATAAAGGATTTGACCAGATGGTGGAGGTTCTTCAGGTTCAAGCTAAGGTGTGGTGACTCCATTCTAAAATTTGTGTTGAAGACAATTCAAATTTATTTAAAATGTGTAAGACAGAAAAATGCTATAGAGAAAAATCTGGTTTTGGAAGATTCAAGAGCACTGGACTGGGTTGTTGTGAAGAAAACATAAAGTATTGACTATGTACCTAATTCATATATAATAAGTCCAACTAATAATAATAATAGTTAGGAAGTCTATATTTTTATCCAGGCTCTGCTATGAAGTAACCTATGAGCATAAGCAGCTCTACCTCTCTGGGCCTCTGTTTCATAACATGTAAAATGAGAGGGTTAAACCAGATGATCCCAAGGAGTCACTTCAGGTTAAAAAATTCCAATTATTCATGTTGAATCCAGATATCAAGGAACAGTCTCAGTAATTAAAAGCAGTGTTTTCACCCCATGCCCCTTGAAGAATAAAGCTAAATAAATTTTTTTGTGGTCCAGCTGGTATATTTTGATCCAATCTTTACTTAATTTTAAAGGTTATAAAACATGAAAACCCAAAGAGTTCCCAAAAGTGGTCCCAATGCAGAACATGTGGGGATTTAAATACATAATATTATTTTAAATATATTTAACAACTCAATTCATACAGATTGACAGATGGAATGGAAAAGTAGACCACCAACAGATTTTGGTTGAACTCCACATTCTGAAAATTCCATAGAAAAACAACAAGCCACTGCATATTAGTACATCACATTAAAATATATTCTAAAGTATAACTCCCCTTTTAAATGGCAGTGATTATACAGTAGTGCAACCACAGGGCACGTGTAAACTTTTTTTGTTCAACATCATCTATGTCCATAACAAACTCTGGTTAACTGAAGATGTTTCTTGGGTCTAAGCTTTTTGAGCTTTCCTACATTGGCAGTTACAGCCTCTACCCACAACTCTATCCATCCCTCCAGAAATGCCCACTGGCTGAGGTTGGGGGAACAGGTGGCATACAGGTCAATCTGAAGAAATCTCTCACCTTTCTAAAATAAGAAAATGGATTTGATTCGATGATTGAAGACATAAATGTACACCAGAGGCAGTTTATACTTATCACTATTTAGTCAGGAAACTTTGTCAAAACTGGGTAAGATTCAGGATAGGACAGCTTCAGTGTGATTTCTGAGTTTGCTCCCTCTCTCTCTCTGGCCCTTAGTGTTAGGGAAGGAGATGAGAAAGGATGGCTGTCCAAAGTGGCTGACCTCATCTCAGCCCTGCTTTGGAAATGCCACGGAAAGGCTGATAATAACAGGTTGCTTTATGAAAAGGACCTACCCACCTAAGCTTTAATCAAACAAGCAGCATTTTTTATATATCAGGCTTCTTGGAGGCTACCGGCAAACTCTAGTTGCAACAGCGTATGTAACAAAGCAAACACTCTACTTGGTGTTCATCAAGACTCATGTGGCTGTCAGGAAGTCCTTAGCATGTGCAGTGGAGTGCTAGCCAATAATACAGACCTAACCAAAGAAGGGACACTGACAGAAAGAAGCTTCTCTCCTGGAAATCCAAACATCATCTCAACTTGATGTTTTTCATCCTCTTGGCAAGAAAAGGTACATTAACTTCCTTCACTACTAGGGAAATTCAAAATGTTTATTCATGAATTTTCATTCACCTCCCTTTAATTTACAGTATGTGCACTTTAACAACAGAAAAAGGAATCATCAAATTTCCATTGAAAATACTGACAACAGTTTAAATATATTTCTGAATCACCATGTATGTATGTGTTCTTCCAGATTCCTGTTGTCTACTTCAGGTCTGAGATGCTGTCTCCCTTTTGGCACCTCTCTACGTAGGCTCCTCAGCATAGAAGAGCATCTCAAAGGTCAAATCTTCTCTCGTAAGATGAGTGCTCAGGATTCAAATCTTCTTGAAAATTCTGTGCGAGGTCTCATTGGGTGGCCTTGTGTAATCCAACCAGATTGCTCTTGAACAAAAAGAGGAGTCAAAGAGAACTTGGGTTTCCAGAGAAAAATAAAGTGCTGCCCCTATAAATCACAGTCTTTGTGGAGTAAGGTGTCTTCCTAAAGAGGTAGAAATAATAGGGGTGTGTGTTGTAGATGCCCACATTTCAATGATACTGAACACTGTATCTTTAAGGGCTGCATCTTTAAGGGCTTAAAATGGACTGACTCCACTCATCTCTCTGATTTTTTCATAAGTAAGCCAGAACACCAGTGACCAAGGGGTCTGAAAGATTAACCAAAGAAGTTAGTGCATATTTCAAAGTGATTATGAATATTCTACATTTATGCATATACATCTCTGAATGACAAAGTCATTTTGAATCCACTTAGGCTGAAAACAAATATTTTGGTATTTCACCTTTATAGAGCACTTTATAATTAACAAAGTATTTTCATGTCTTATTTCTCATAGATTTCTCTGAACACTTTACAATAGAAAGGAAAGGTAATAATACCCCTATTTTACAGATGAGGACACTAAGGCTTAGCAATCAAAAAGCCATCAACATGTGTGGAGCTAAAGAACAGACTTCTGGCTTGCATTCCAGGGTTCCTTCTACTGAACCCTTCCCCGCTAAGAGGCTGGGACTCCGCATGCCTGAATTCTAGGCTAGGCTCCTCTGTGTGTAGATTGTAAAGCGTGACAAGGAGTCAGTTAAGAACTTGCAAGTGAAGATGAAAGATTATCCTTTGAGAGTTAGATCAGAAGCTCAACACCTGATGTATTACAAAATGGTTATAAAATTTCATATAAAATAGGGAAAAGAATTTCCAGCTCAGAAAGACTTGACTAACTTGAATAAAGGTATAACCACATCAAAAGGAATTATCAGGGCATGAAGGCTTTTCAACAAAGGAAGATAAAAACATCAAAGACAAAGAAGGAAGTAGTAGAGGAGACACTGGAAGTATCATCAGAGGAGGGGTATTTTGGATCCAGGTCCTGTCTGGTTTGGTTCACAGATGATACATAATATTGATCAGAGAGAAACTGTCCAACTAGAGTCAAAAAAGAAGCTTGAGCAATTAGAATATAAAATGTATTTGGTTAGAGAGTTTGTGAAGCAATATTTATGTCCTGTGTTTGGAAATATTGAGTGTGTTATATTGGGAGACTGAGACTTTACCAGTGGATTTAGGAGAACACATGTTGGTTAGTTAACCATATGGGAGACATGGACAAAATAAAGAATATGAAAAATGAAGTGAGCCAGTGATATAACTGCCATCAGATCAAGGAATAGAGGTCTCAGCTAAGAGTGGATTATGTAATCATTCCTAGCTACTCGGGTGGTCAGGCTTCTGTAGGCAAATGAAGTAAATATTAATCAGTGAGTGAGCAAAGCAAGGTCTCGCTACCCTTACCTAGTGGGAGGGACTGGGGTTGAGTTTAGCTGGGTTATGAATAGAAGTTAAACAGGGAGATCATACAGCCAATAACGGGGTAGTATACGAATGGCATATACTGAGCCTCTATGTTTTTTTCTTCCCTAGCATAGTTAGACCGCTGTAAATAAATAATGCAAGTGTATGACTCCGTGTTGTCTGCTTTGGTCTGCCTGTTGCCATAACCGCTGGAAAAACAAGAGTCCTTCTCCATGTCTTTTACTGTGGGGCTGAACATTAAGGGTTCTTGGATATTCTTAAATACTAAGATTACGAATAAGCTCTTCCTGTTATTATTCCGGGTGTAGTAAGCAACCTTCTGATTATAACTTGCCTTCACAGATGGCTTGAATTTAGGAGGAAGCACACTGTTGAGAGGATTTCAGCATCTGGATCACTAGCCAAGGGTGTTTCTCAATGTGAATGAGCCAATGCTGTGGTCTGATCATCAGTTTCAGTGAGTTCAGTTGAGGGTGAAATCTGTATTTGCAAGGCCAGTTTACTTGGAAGTGCCCATGAGTCAGTTTTTAAGGTCATGGTCATGCACTGTGGCACATCAACAAGGCAGTGCCACCCTGGCGACCTTTGGTGGTTAGCCAGCCTTTCTCTAGCAACATCTCTTTATCACTACACACTGTCCCTTTCCCCTGACAACTTTTATAGCTAGCCGCAGGATCTCAAGACATTCTGTGCATTGTATTAGTTAGGAGCATGGGTTTAGAACTCAACAGACCTGTGGTCTGTTCCCAGCTCTGCCACACACTGGCTGTATGAACTTGAGCAAATTTCTTATACTTGGAGCCATGGTTTTCTCATCTGAAAAATGAGGATAACACCACCTGTTTTACTGGGCTCTTACAAGACTTAAAAACAAAAAAATATGTGTAAACAGCTTAGCACAGTGTCTATCATACATGAAGTACTCTCTTTTTTTCCCTCACTTATACTTCCTGAGTCTCATGCATAAAGAGAATGGGTCAAATTGTCTCAGTATTCCTTTGTCTTATTCTCCCTGTCCTCAAACCTCTTGACTTTGATTCTGTTTTCCAACAATGGTCTCACCATCCTTATAGTCTCCCACACTAGAAATATGAAAGTCCCATTTCCTCCCTTCCCTCCCCCATCAGCTACACAGAGTCAATTACTAAATCCTGTTGAGTTAACCATAAATGGCCCTAGAATCTGCCTTCTCTCCATTTTTATAAGCATCTTCACATTAGATTACTGCCAAAACTTCCTTTCTTGGGTTCTAGCTTTCAGTGTATCTTCTACATTGCCGCCAAAGTAATCCTGTACCCAAACAAACCTTAGTACCTTGCTCCCACTATTAAACAGCTGCTTGCCTACTACAGGTTCCACCTAAACCATTAAACTTGCTCCCATAAGGTCCTTCTTAACCTGGTCCTTAAGTTCTTCTCTAGAATTTTGCCCACCACATCCTCTCTGAGGACCTGTTCTCCAGCTACACTGAATTTTCTGCGGTTGTCCAAACCTACTGGGTACACACATGACTTGATGTCCGTGTTCACATTGCTCCCTCGTGCCTTTCTTGTTAAATGCCGACTGATCTTTCAAAGCTCAGATCAGACATCATCTCTGTGAAAGACTTTGTGACTTCCTAAACAGGTAAAGCCAACTTTTATTTACTACCCATGTTCTCACCATGTTTTGTTCACCACGAGTAGAGCATTTAATACAACCTGCTCACAAAGACCATGTCCTCTGGAGTCAAACATCCTGGGTTTGATTCCCTGGCTTCATAAAGTAGTAAACAGCTAAACTGGCTGAGTTATTTAGACTCTTTAAGCTTTTGTTCCTCCTCTATAAAAGAGATATGATAATAAGCTACTGAAGAGATTGTTGGGAGAGTTCAGTGAGGTAAGCCATGAAAATGATTAGCACAGTGTTGGTGCTAATACCAAGTGATTTAATAATATTGGCTTTAGGGGCACCTGGGTGGCTCAGTGGGTTAAGCCTCTGCCTTCGGCTCAGGTCATGATCCCAGAGTCCTGGAATCGAGCCCCGAGACGGGCTCTCTGCTCAGCAGGGAGCCTGCTTCCCCCACCCCCTTCTGCCTGCTTCTCTGTCTACTTGTGATTTCTGTCAAATAAATAAATAAAATCTTTAAAATAATAATAATAATAATAATATTGGCTTTATTATTTCTGTAATTCTAACTACTTACATATCTTTCTTTTCCATCCTTTTATAAGCTGCTCTCATGCAAAACATCTTACTCCTTAGTGCCACCAGCACGTACGATATGCAGGCCAAATCAAAATTTTCCTTTCCATTAAGAAATATCCACAGATTTGAGATAATTTCAAGGTATAAACAAGACGATCAAAGTAAGGTTTTACACTTGGGTACACGTTTGCATCAGATATTGCTAAGGGCTTTGGCTATTAACTCCATGTTTACGGATACCCACTATTGCTTGGCGCTGTCATTTATTCCCAGAACTTCAATTCCTTTCTGTATGCAGATGGTGCTCACCTCTAAAGCTCCACCCCCATATGCTCTGTAAGATCCAGATCAACATACGAAGGAGCCATCTAGAATCTGTTCTTAGATGTCCTACGAATACCCAAAACTCAACAAATTTAGAACTAAGCTTGCTATTCTACCACAGGATCTTCCCTACCAATGATCCCATGTTAGGAAATTACATCATCTGTTGCTCAGGTCGGGAATCTGGGAATGAAGTCCAAATTCCTTGTCTTCTCTGACAATTTTCCCCTCCCCATCCAGTCATACTTCTAGCTCCTTGCTACCTCCCCTAAATTATTTTTTGAATCTATCTTTTTCTGTCCTCACTGTCATACTTTCATGCAAGCTATCATTATGTCTCACCTACTACTACTCCTGGCCTTTCCCCAACCCACATGGCAGCTGGAATTATATTTTTAAAAACACACACATCATCAAACTGGTGCCCTTCACTCTTATGGGTCTTACAGCCCTTCCCAAACTGGCCTCTACCTCTCTCTGGCCTCACCTTGTGCCTCTTTCCTCCATGTCTCCATGCCTTGGCCTGTGGGTTTCCTTCAATTCCCTGAACTCATCAAGTTTTCTGTCCACTCCAACTGTTCCCTCTACCTAGAACGTTTTTTTTTTTTTTCCTGCTCTTCTTACCTGGCAAATACTACTCATTCTTCAGACTCAATTTTAGAGCCCATTCTCCACAGAGTTGCTCCTAATCTCCAAGCTTAGGCTATATGTGCTTGCTATATATTTTCATAGCACCAGGCACTTTGCCCGACCACTCGTCACTTCTAGTTTTTTATTCAGTGTCTGGCCTTACCAAACTAGAAGCTCCAGCACTACAACAGGGGTTGAGACTCTTCTGTTCATCCCAAAGCCAGGCACTGGGTACAGGGCTTTGCGTGGCATAGGTGCTCAATTAATATTATTATATTGTGTAGACCGTTGATTATTGGAATTTCTAAACCCATGACTCGTTCGGTCTTTCAAATGTGTTCTACCTATCAAAATACTTGAGTACCTTATTTTTATTATGTATCTTATGTTACCTGATTAAGTCTATTTAATTCTACATCTTAGTTTACCTTCAGTAAAAAGTAATATACAGATCAAATAAAAATGACATAATGCTTTCTTACCAAACTAAGTTTTGTGGTAATGAGTATTAATGGATAATGCAACATGTGCCAGCAAAGTAACAAATTTTGTTTGAAACAGCAACATTTTCATAGGAACAGTATCTAGTATAAAATCTTAATACCTGTTCAAAACTTACGATACTTTGGCTAAATGGACTACTAAAGGTTTTACATTGCAGAAAACCCTATCCACTGACTTTATAACAACAGAATGTCAATCTTTTCATTTCTGAATAGTAACTGAATCGTATTACTTTAATCCATCTGGGAAGGTAATAAGACTCTGAGGAGAGGTAAAAAGAAAACAAAAAGAGATATAAAAAAGAGAGAAAGAATTGTGGTTTGGGGGCAGAGCCATGCTAAAAACCGAAAGAGAAAGGGGAAAATATTTGTAGATTAAAAGCAATTTAAGTGCAAAGAAGACAAAAACAAAAGAAGGAAAAACCTGACGTTACCATTCTCAGCCAAGATGGTAAAAAGCCTTTATATAGACTCATGAATCCTTCTCCTTGAACAGCCTGAATCAAACAGTCAGTTGATGATTTATACAAAAGTCCCCTAAAAAGGAAAGAAGACAGTTCTGCTAAATTTCTTGTGTGTAAATAGTGTATAAATAAATCATAAATTAAAAAATAAAGGAAACTTACTATAAGGAAACTTAAACATTTTCTGCTAATTTAGAACAAGTAATATTTGTGGCTCAGTATATAGAAATCATCTCTTTTGAGTTTAAAGAGAATTTCTTTAGGTGTCTAAGGCTGACTCTTCAGATTCATCCCACCCTTAGTCTTATAGTTAGAATTCACTCCACCTGATCTCTTCCAGAGAGAACATACTGTTTTATATCAAATCAAATTCTCCATGTTACCTGTAAGTCATAAGCTTCTGAAGAAAGTGCTCTGTAAATTCTCAGCAGAGTATATTTTCATAAACTCTTTAAAAACAATAAAATCACAATAAATACCTTGTGTCTAAATAATATGATCATTAAATTAGCTTATATCCCCAAATGCACAGTACTTTTCCATCAGACAAAGAGCAGATAATTACATAAAGACAGTTTGCTGGCTGAACACGTGATCACACAGATACATTTCTATCAAAAGTAAATGCAAGGAAACATCTTTAAGGAACATTATTATTAAGGACATTTGAACACATGGAGAGTGAAGACTTTCTATCTACCTTCCTTGTTTATCTCGTGGTTGATTCATTATTCGGCTTTTGATGACATCAGCGGGTGTTCCCAGAATAGAAGCTACCAGTCCAGAACATAAACTATAAATACAAATAAATGAATTTGAAGGATAATAAATATAGTGATTTCTAAATTGCAAGAAAAGGAAATTTGATATTTAGAAAGAATGGAATACTATATTATTGTATTATTCTTTATAATAATCTTATTTTTGCTTAAAATCAATGCTTAATGAAATTATTAAAGAGATAGAAAAAACAAAAATTAAAAAGAATGTCCAGGCAACAAATAGACATTGAACACCTACTGGTGGTGACAGGCACTCTTCTAGGCAGTGAAGAGGACACACACACACAAGCCTGTCCCTGAGGCCCTTACTTGGGAAGAGGCAGAGAAGAAATGAATAATTTCAAAATTCCGGTAAGTGCTACGAACAAAATAAAACTGGATAGCATGATAGGGAGTAAGTGGATGACAGGCCATCGCGGAGAGGCTCTTGAGTGACAACAGAGTGGAGTGGAGCAAGGATGTAAAGACATGGAGGAAGAATGTTGCCCACCAGAGGAACAGCCCAGGAAAAGCCCTGAGGCAGAAATGGCCAAGGTGGGCTGAAGAGAGAGAAAGCAGCCCACATGGCCAAGGCATCCTGAAGGGGTCCAGCCAGATGAAAGACTGAAGAAGCAGGCAGAGATCAGCCCATGAAGGGCTACTGAAGGCTATTTTATTCTAGATGTGAACAGAAGTCACTGAGAGGATCTTGGGCAGGGGAATCACCTTATTTGCTTAATATTTAACCAACAAAAAATTCACTTTGACCACTATTTAGGCCTCATTTCACTAAGCTATTCCATTTGCATATAATCTTACCTTCTTCTCCCCATCCTAAGGGATCAAAATAGAAATCCAATTATGTCATTTTTCCCTACTTAAAGGCAGCTAAGACTCATTCCCTATTACCTGATTTAGCTCACACACTAGTTGTCATACATATTATTCCAAGATCATATCTCTCTTCACCCATTTTGCTTTAACAACATGACTAAGTGTAGCTCTGTATTTACCGTACTATGCAATACCTCTATGCCTGCACCCCTGTCTAATTGGAAAATTCCTGTTTTTCCTTCAGTCTACGCTCAGGCATAAGGTCTAATAAGTTTCTGTTTATCCCTTCTTCCTTTGTCCAACAATGTTATTTGCTCCTTCTTGAAAAAGGCTTGTCAATTCCTCCGAAGCGACAAAATGGCTCTCTGTGGTCAACCTACGGCAGAGTCAATCGCGATTCTATAAATGAGTGACTAAGAAGTTAAGAAATCAGGGGCGCCTGGGTGGCTCAGTGGGTTAAAGCCTCTGCCTTCGGCTCAGGTCATGATCCCAGGGTCCTGGGATCGAGCCCCGCATCAGGCTCTCTGCTAGCAGAGAGCCTGCTTCCTCCTCTCTCTTTCTCTGCCTGCCTCTCTGCCTACTTGTGATCTCTGTCTGTCAAATAAATAAATAAAATCTTAAGAAAAAAAAGAAAGTTAAGAAATCACTAGCAGTTCATTATACTTGTGGGTATGCAAGGCAATTCAGAGGATGAATTTCCACAAACTGAAAACTCATGAGCTGCTTTAAACTTTTCCACAAGAAAGACCTATGATGAGAAAAAGGGTGGTTGCCCTGAGTCAAGGAGTATGAAGTCCCACTTCCCAGCAGCTGAATCTACAGAAACTGGGATCAAGGCAGCCTGAATAACAGCTTATGTCTGGCTAATGCAAAACTGGAAAGGAAAACTGTGGAAAACTTTTAGATCTTCTGGAACATCAAATACCTCACAAAGACAAGGACTACTGATTTCTGTGTCAAGGCTTTTGAAGTCTCTGAAAGCTCTATGGCAGGGAAGTTGAAGCTACCTTAGGAATCTTCGTATTCTCTCTTACTCTAAACTGCGGTAGCAGAAAGTACTCAGACTCTGTCCACCACTTTCAGGTCAGGATTTATAATTCAAAGGAGAAAATTACTTTAGAAATACTTGAATTCAAGGGAAGAAACCCATATAACCTATTTCGTATTACAGCAAAAGACCTAACTGTGCATATAACATCCTTGGGTCTCTGCCCACACAAGTCATTGTCTATGTGGAAAGAGCTCGTTTCACCACGTACATTCCAGTAGGTATACACTACTGCTCTTTTAATATTCTTTCCTATTTGTTTCTATTCTTTGAAAGTTTAATACCACTGATTTTAATATACCTTAAAATTTTCACACAGAAACCTCTTAACCAACACCTAAGGATATAGTGTATCTTCTTTAAAAAATAAATACTAAAAGAAAATAATGTATTCAGGAGGCCTCAAGGAAGATGGTATCCAGAGTCAATGGGAAAAGATAGAGCAATAAAAAGAACACTGATTTCGCCCAAGCTCTTTGCACTGAAATGGACATTGCTGCTTTTTACTATTGACCTTCATCGCTCCTTGTTAACAACATGATGAAGCTGAGGACACAACTAAAGTGATAACGGACAGAAAGTGACTGGTGAGTCTCCTGATCTCTCCAGGCAGCCAAGCGGCTATCTCTAAGACCAGTTTCAGATACTCCCATCAGCACTGTTTCAGAGAAAGCCAGCCTCTTAAGGATGAAGTAAATCATGCTCATGGGTCATCTTCACACAGAGTAAACTCACCTTTCTCACAGTTTTACCTCTCAACAGCCTCATGATTTCAAAAAGAAAAACAAGGTTATCCTGGTCTTCCTGTTCTATATCATTTCCTGACGATTAATTCAACTCTCTACCTTTCCTCTGCTTCCTTGATTAATATACCTTGCCACCTGCCTTCCCACCTCACTAAAATCCTCACTTGTCTTTATTGCTCCTGGCCTACCCCAGGACTTCTTATTTACCCCATTTTTAGAAATTGTGGTAAAACAGACACAACATACAATTTACCATTTTAATCATTTTTAAGTGCACAGTTCAGAGCTTATACCGTTTTTATTGTTCTTTATATCAAATTCCTTTTTCCCAGGTGTTGGATGGCTCATAAGAAGCTCTCTGGTGTACAGCTGCAATCCCCATTGAGCCTCCAGGAGCATTCATTTTCTTCTAGGACACAGTATCCAGAACTTCCATACCACATAGCACCGTTTACCTACTCAATTTGACTTCATCGTTAGCAACTTTTGAGTTGCCCCATGTAACACATGTATTCATACCAACCCATTTAAAAAAATTGATCCAGTGGGTAGAGCTAAAAAATGAAACAAATGCCCATCATTTCATTTCCCTAAAACCTGAATTAGAGAAGAATAAGACTAAGTTATTTCACATTAGGACAAATATATACAGCTGGAAATCTTGTTTTTCCACAAAAGACAGATCTGTTTGGTATATGTTAGGCAGATTTACACCTGCCAGGAAATCCAGGATTCTTTGGTTAGATGTGGTATTTGAAAGACCATTTGGGTGGAAAGACAATGAAAGAGAGTGGTAATATCAACGTGGAACTATAGGACAGATCTGACTATCTTGTTCCTAGAGTAGATCATAACACCAGAACAGAGAAGCATCTTGAAAGATGAGGAAGTCTTACAAGGTGACTCTACTGGGTGGAAACTGGAGACAAAAGTCTCCTAGGCAGAGTGAACAGCATGAACAAAGATAGTGCAGGAGAGATGGCAAGGATAGACACAAATATATATATATATATATATATATGTTTATCAGGATAGAAATAAGAAGTGGAAGGAGGTCAAAATCCTCAGTTTTCTCTGAAAAAGGAGGTCAGACTATTGGCTACAGAAAGTATGGTGTAGCTAGTGAACACACCTGGGTGAGAATCTGGAATGGAAAAGAATGGTAAGCAAAGACACATAAAAAGATTGCCCTAGTAGCACTAAAGATCACACTTATTTTAAGAGTGGAGGAATGAGGGGCGCCTGGGTGGCTCAGTGGGTTAAGCCACTGCCTTCGGCTCAGGTCATGATCTCAGAGTCCTGGGATCGAGCCCCGCATCGGGCTCTCTGCTCAGCAGGGAGCCTGCTTCCTCCTCTCTCTCTGCCTGCCTCTCTGCCTGCTTGTGATCTCTCTGTCAAATAAATAAATAAAATCTTTAAAAAAAAAAAAAAAGAGTGGAGGAATGAAGAAAAACTACTCTAGGAATATAAAGTTAAGGTGAATCTGGAATTGGAATTGCTTATATTTATATATCTCCAAATCTCATTGGTTCAACACTCTTAATATACTTTTGGGGTCATCTAATAGCATAAAGCATTCTGGAATTTGGACACAAGATCAGAAGCTATATGAAATCACTATAAGGTTAAGAACACTATACATCTATAAAGTAACTCACTCTAATGGATAATTTGAAATTGTGCTGCAAGGAGATAAGGTGCTTCTGCTTCCTGGACTGCTCTACTTCCTGTCTCTGTCAAGAGCTACAGCCTTTCAAAACACCTAATTCTAGCTCCTTTATAGGCCCTTCCCAAGTGGTTATTTTTTTCCTCCCTCTTCTGAATGGTACAGTAACTAGGCATTTTGTTTCAGCATTTACCATACATTATTTTTGTTTTTTAAAGATTTTATTTAGTTATTTGAGAGAGAGAGAAGGAGAGAGAGCACTAGCAGGGGAGGGACAGTGGGAGCAGGAAAGGGAAAAGCAGACTCCACCCTGAGCAGGGAGCCTGACAACACAGGACTAAATCCCAGGCCTGGGATCATGACCTAAGCCAAAGGCAGATGCTTAATTGAGTGAGTCACCCAGGCACCCCTAGATATTGTTTTCATATGTGTCTTTTTTTTTCCCTGCTCAGCTGCCTAGAAAGAAGCCGGGGTTACCCTTTGTACCCACTGCAGTGCCCTGCAGGTGCCTTTATCATAAAAGATGCTCAAACTTAACTGTGGAATTGAATTGCAGAATTGATCAACAGAATCTGACCCCAGGAGGGTCCCATCAAGGTGCAAATATTTGGGATGGTTTAATATGAAACATTGTGCAATTTTGTCTCTTTCTTCCCCATTTTAACTGCAAAAAATTCGAAGAAAATTGTTCTTTTTAAATGTACTATCACATTTCTCTAAGGGTAATATCACTAGATTCTCCATCACAGGAGATAAAAGGTTAGAATTTGTGCCAAATGTGGAAGAAAAGTGATACAGAAAATAATTCAAACTAAAATAATCACTTACCTTGATAAACCATGAGTCATGATATTGTCCTCAAGTGGAGTGTTCAGTACCAAATAGTGTTTCACTGTATCATAAGTAGTTAAATCTGGCAATAAAAAGAAAAAGGAGGCTGAAATATTCATTTGACAATGAATGTCTTTTATGTTAATAATATGTTAGACTTAGGACACCTGGGTGTCTCAGTCAATTAAGCCTCCGACTCTTGATTTTGGCTCAGGTCATGATCTCAGGGTCATGAGATCGAGCCCTATGTTGGGTTCCACGCTGAGCATGAAGCCTGCTTAAGATTCTCTCTACGGGGCGCCTGGGTGGCTCAGTGGTTTAAGCCTCTGCCTTCAGCTCAGGTCATGATCTCAGGGTCCTGGGATCGAGCCCCACATCTGGCTCTCTGCTCAGCAGGGAGCCTGCTTCCCCCTCTCTCTGCCTGCTTCTCTGCCTGCTTGTGATCTCTCTCTCTGTGGAATAAATAAATAAAATCTAAAAAAAAAAAAAAAAAGATTCTCTCTCTCTTTCCCTCTCCTTCTGGCCCTCTCATTCTCCTGCTCACACACACACACACTCTTAAGAAAAAAAAAAAAGAATAGATTAGGTTTGGGGTAGGAATGTGTACAAGGATGAAAGATACTATTATCATTCTCAAGCATGAGAAAGCAACCAACAGATGAAAGGTGAGGAAAAGAGGAAGAGAGACAGGTACTCAATTATATCGTTTGAACATTTGAATCCAGCTATCACCTACCATCAGTTCAAACCCTGGACTTCTTAGTATTTGAGATGATAAATTCCTTCTCTAATCCTAAGTAAGTTGAGATGAAATTCCATTACTTATAAATAAAAGGTCCTGACCATTATTCTACATTAAGCTTTTTATATTTTTTTCTAATGACAATGAAGAGCTATTGAAGAGTTTTACACGGGGCAGTGATATATTACAACTTTGGAGTTTTATAATGACTACCTACAGTGAAGTACAGGAAGTGAATTGTAAAGAAGCAAGAATGGATAGATGTGTTTGATCACTCACCAAATATGTGAGTGTCTACCATATGGTAGTAGGCATTATTCTAGGTGCTGGGAAAAAACCCACGGATAAACTGAACAAAATCCTCATTCTTTGTTGAGGGATAGACAGTAAGCAAATATATAAACCACAGCATTTCAGATAGTTATAACTCTCCAAAGACAAATAAGGCAAAGAAAGGGGATAAGAATATCAGAAGGTGGAGGAGAATGATATATATGAATTTTAAAGATGGGATCTTTAAGGGAGGGTTTTGAGCATAGCAGCGACGACTCTGGGTTACTATTTACATGACACTCTGGTGGTTCTGCTGTGACTGGAGTACAGGGAGACAAGACAGATTAGAGATGAGACTATTGCATTTATTCTGATGAGAGATGATGATGGTTTGGAAAAAGGAGTTGTGGAGCACTGGTCAGATTCTAGGTATGTTTTGAAGGCAGAATCACCAAATCGAATAGAGAGGGAAAGAAAGGAATCAAAGATGACTACAAGATTTTTGAGCTTTGGGTGCCTGGGTGGCTCAGTGGTTTAAAACCTCTGCCCTCGGCTTGGGTCATGGTCCTGGGGTCCTGGGATCGAGCCCCGCAGCGGGGAGACTGCTTCCCTTCCTCTCTCTCTGCCTGCCTCTTTGCCTGCTTATGATCTCTGTCAATAATAAATAAAATCTTAAAAAAAAAAATTTTGAGCTTAAACAATTTGAATGGCAGAGCTGCCATTTTTGGAGATGGTGAAAATGAGATTTGACTAATTTAGAATGTTTTAACTAAGTTGATGGAGTGATGACCTTGGTCACAGCAGTTTCCAATGCACGGGGGGACAAAATGGCCGTGGGGTACATATGGAAAGACCAGTCTGGAGGCTTCTGTATTGATCCAGTAGGAGGAGATAAAAAATACGTGGACAAAGGAGTGGCTCCAGGGATGAAAAGAAGTAGATGGATGCAAGATACAGCTAGGAGACAGAAGTGGTTGGACTTGGTGACTGATTGGTTTTCAGGAGTAAGTGAAAGGAAAGAGATGAAACTCTTGCCTAGGTTTCTGCCCTGTTCAAGTGAGAAAATATGATATTTTTGAGATTGGGAAGAATGGAGAGCAAGTAGCTTGATAAATGAATTTGGTTTGGACACAGCATGATATATTTAAGATAACCCAAATAAATATGCTGAGTAAATAGCTGGAAGCTGGAAGAGAAATCTGAGCTACAACAGATTTTGAAGCGTTGAATTGAGAAACTACAATCAGTAAAGATTCCTGATAACTAAAATAGCCACCAATATGATGTTGTAGCTATGGATGGACTGAAAGAGCAAAATTTAAAAAACCAGACTTACTTCCTTTGATATTTAAGTGATATGTTCCTATAACCCTCAAAAAGGCCATCCCTTCATTTCCTAGAATCATTTAAGTTGGGTCTTAGAAATAATCTTTTCATTCATTAGCTCATTCATCAAATGTTTACTGACTACATGAGATGATAAATAAAATGTCTTTGCCTTCAGGGGGCTCATAATCTAGCAGAGGAAATAGACACACAGTAGAAAGCAATGTAATGAGGTATAAGTGATCACAGAGTTAAGTACCGGGAACTACAGAAATTCATAAAGAGGCATCTAACACAACATGGCTAGGGAAGGGTGGTTGTGGGTTTCAGGAAAAATACACGGTAGAAAGACACTTTGGTAGAAAGACACTTTGGCAGAATACTAAAACATCTGCAAGAAGGAAACTAAATAGAAGAAGAGGGAGGAGGACAGAAAGTAGGAGAAGAGCAGTTTGGTATGTGCAGGCAATGGAACCTTCTAGCTCATGATTCTCTGTTTCACTCTTTACTCCTGAATCAATGAATTATTCAATTCCCTGAAGGCACCGGTTGGATTGTGCAGACCTTCTATATTATGTTATAAAACTTCCACTTTTCTCCTGTGAGTGATGAGAAGCCAGTAAAAGGTTTTAAGAGTCCCAGTAACATGTTGAGATTTCTATTTTAGATAAATCCTCCTGGATACTGGATATAAATATGAGGACAGGGGAGGAGACCAGCCTGATGGCTGTGGCTATGATGGTGGGAATTGTAAAAATGGTTGTTTTAAGGATACTAAGGTGATAGGTATTGGAGAGGGTACACTTTCAAGAAATATTTAGAAGACAGAAGTAAGGGCGCCTGCGTGACTCCGTGGGTTAAAGCCTCCACCTTTGGTTCCGGTCATGATCCCAGGGTCCTGGGATCGAGCCCCACATCAGGCTCTCTGCTCAGCGGAGAGTGTGCTTCCTCCTCTCTCTCTCTCTCTGCCTGCCTCTCTGCCTACTTGTGATCTCTGTCTGTCAAATAAACAAAATCTTTTAAAAAAGAAGAAGAAGAAGACAGAAGACAGAAGCAAGGGGTGCTTAGGTGGCTCAGTCAGTTAAGCATCTGCCTTTGGCTCAGGTCATGATCCTGGGATCCTGGGTTGGAGTCCCACATTGAGCTCCCTGCTCAGTGGAGAGCCTGCTTTTCCCTCTGTCCACTCTGCCTGCCACTCCCCCTGCTTGTGTGCTCTCTCTCTCTCCCTCCTTCACTCTGAAAAATAAATAAATAAAACCATAAAACAAAAGACAGAAGCAGTTAGTGACTGACTATGGGAGGTGAGGGACAGGTTGAGTTAAGGAAGCACTGAGGTTTCCAGTCCGGGATGCCTGCTGCGCAAGCTGGGGGAAAGAGTTGGGCATTATGGATCTAATGATTGTCACATGGTTATATGTGCCGTTTTGGATCTTGGAGGAGGGTGTGGGTAGAGAGGAAACCTTAGAAATAGTTTAGTACTATCTCTTTATTGACATAATTTGCTTATTTTAGGAAATCCTTTTCATAGATCACCATGGAGAAAAGTGAAAATACTCTAGAGAAAATATTCAATTAAGTTGTTCAAACATAAATGAAGACTGTTGCCAATGATTACTAAAAATGATTAAATAAAGTTTTTCCTTTTCCCTGATGTCTGTGCTTATCATTACAATCATGAAGGCAGTAAGGACTTCTCAGAGTTCAATAAAGTTTCCATTACCTCCCATATTCACCAGTGCGGCTCTTTGTATATTGGGTACCCAGCCTGCCCAAAGCCCACGTATTCCTCCTTCAGATAAGATTTTTGCAAATGCATGATGCACACCACGAAATCTAAAGGAAAAATAATAACGAAATGTGAAAATTCTATGCCTTCCTATGGAATGCAGCTGGATAAACTTCACCTATAGCTGTTATGATTTGGAGTAAAATAACATCTTAATTACCCAGAATTGTTAGAAATTGAAGAAATCAATCCTCACGTATTCTCATAAAAGAAATGACATTTTTAGTCCAAAGAGTGGGGAGGGCAATCTCATAATAAAAGTTCTTAAAATTGAATATTTCGGGTTTTATAAAAATTTACTATCCTATCCTGATTTTGTTCAGTTTTGGTTTTTTGTACACAGGTGAAAAATGGTGCTGACCCATGAATCAAATCTGGAAACCCCTGTTATAAAATAATAGTCTGGGTTTTATATAGTCCGAAATACCTGGAGTCCAATGCCATCTTTACCACTTACAAGCTGAGTGGCTTTAATTTAGGCTCTACATTCCCTAAGTCTCACCAAAAAGATAATAAGATATATTTATAAGGCATGCAAAATTGCTATAATGCTACATGGGAAGTTATACTCACAAATGATGGTCACTGTAGTCAAAATCTGTTGTGTACTTATTAAACATAGGACTTTTTATATACATTAGATAAATTGTACTCCTGAAAACTCTATGAAGTGTGAATTTATGTTCCAATTTCCGTCTGAGGAAACTGGAGTCTTAGGAACTTGTTAAGGAACTAAGTTAACTAGGTTAAGGAACTTGACTAGGGTCAGAGCTAAAATGTGGTAAAGGCTGGATATGAATCCTGGGTTGTCAGACCCCAAGGTTGATGTTCTTTACAACAGCAGGAAATGTTTTTTACTACTACATCAAACCAATAATTTCCAACAGCAGAGAAAAAGGAGGGGAGAAACTGACAGGATTAGTTAAAAACTCAGATTTTTCTGGATCCTGATGATTCTCTCCATGTAGTCAACTTGGAAAACATCACTTCTTCCTGCTACTTAGTAATTAATTAGAAGGTGTTACAAGATGACAAAATGGGTCCTGGGATTCTGTAAACTGCTTGGTTAAGTCAGAGTGTTACCCTTTTCTCCTCTGTGGTGGGCGTTCTCTCTGTCTGGAGGGCTCAAGGGGGCCTGGACTGCCAAGCCCAACCTCAGCTTCAAACTGAGCTAGCTAGAGGAGCAGCACTGTGAAGAGCAGTGGTCCGTGTCATTGGTGGGTTCCTAAAGGAGATTCAAAACGCTCCTTCATCTCTGGCCCAGCCACAGACCTGCAGTGTTCAGAAGAACAGACCTCTTCTTACTTAGCCAAAGGTTCTGCACTTTTCCTCTTTTCTGGGAGACGTCTATCAATCTCTAAGATTTTGCCCCTTTCCCAGAGAACCAGGCTAAGTGGTGTTTTAATAAATTATTCAACATGAAGTCCTTTGAAGAAAGGCAGACTTCAATAATGTAGAGTAATGCAGTAGGAGAATTTTGTGTCACAAAGACATAATAAAAACCTTCCTTAAACTTAGGGAAAAGAGGAGAAATGGGATTAGATAGGAAGTGGGAAGAACTTGCAAGGTCAATCTTGCTGTTCTCCCTCTTTCAGGGATTAAAGGGAAAAGAACCAAGCTTTCAGTCATGGAAGAGCCCATGCAGTCTGTCACGCAAACCTTCTGAACAGTCCCTTTCGAAAGATAAAGAGACTGAGGGTAGGAGTGCTAAGTGACTTCTACAACACTAAGCCACAGCGGCAAAACTGGGATTCACACTGAGACAAACTGCAAATTTTAGTGATCAGACTCTTTATATCAAGCTGTAACAACACAAGTCTAGCTGACTTGGCTGGGAAAAGCAGCAAACAGCTATGCACACATATAATTTTTCTACTAGAGAACACGTGCACCTTATCATGCAATGAAAAGATCCGTGTTAGCCCTTCTCTTAATGAATATATCTTCCAAGTTGAAAGAGTCAGAATTAATATCTTCACTGAATGCTGGATTACAAAAATGCATAAATCAGTAGGTACATGTTCAAACTAAGATAGGGTAAAGGAACAGAATCAGTTAATTGGAGAACCTACCGCAAAGGTTTTCCTTCAAGTTTCCTTTTTCCTTCCATTTGCATCTGAACCTTCACTAGATCAGTTGGGTTGGCTAAAAATTGGCCAACAACACCAGCCATCATACCTCCAATCACTGATTTCCTAATTGCAAAAGGAGATACATTTTTTTAATAGTTTCTGTTAAATTAAAATCTTAAAAAAAATAGTTTCTGTTAATTTTGCAAATTTTGTAGTGAACAGTACCAAGCTGATCCGGCCCCTGACTAGGGATTTAAGACAAAGTGAAGAAAAGAATGGACATACAAATCACAGAGGAAAGTAGATGGTTTGTCTTTTTACTGAAGGGAGGGTTAAAGGAGTTGAAATTCAAATCTGGTTTCAGGAGCCTTCTATGGCCTGAAAGTCAAAGGAAGGGCAGTTGCTTCAAAGTTATAAATATCTGAACTGACCATTTAATTGTAGTTTAATTCTGACCACAGGGGACTGAAAAGAGCATAGATGTAATCAGTCTAACAGACAAAAGCTGGTCAGTCAGATTTTGTAAACTATTATTTTAGTAGTTTTACATAGTAAAGGGGGCTTGAGAACTTTCTTCTCATCGAAGAAACTCTCTCTGCCCCTTGGCTCTTCCTTCTCCTCACCTCCCAAAGCCAACAGTGATTAAGTCTAGACTACTATACTTGAACACGCTTTGAATCCATCCCCTCCTCTCCATGCCAGCTACCTGTGTCTCAGACCAGGCTCTGATCATCTTTTACCTTTTCTTAGAAGAAAAGGGATAATTTCTTTCCTTTTACTCTAAAACGGTATTTGAAGAGGTACAAATGGGTATAGAATAACAAGGTTCCCTATTATCAGTTCCCTTCCTCTGAAGCAATCACAGTTACTAGTTTCTTATTGTTTCCCACACATAATAATAGTGCATTCAATTATGTCAGGCCCTGTTTTTAAAAACATCATCTAATTTTCATATCAACCCTATGATATTAGTACTACGTTAAATCCTCTTTACAGATAAGGAAACTGAGGCATAAAAGCAGTTGAAGGACAGTTCAAATCACACAACCAGTGAGTGGTATGGCCAAGATGTAACAGCAGGAAATCTGAGTGCCAACCACACAGTCTTAAGCACTAAGTTACAATTGATAGTTTGTGTACACACAAACATATATGTATAAATACTCCTTTCTAAAAGCACAAATGTAGGGGCGCTGGGGTGACTCAACTGACTAATTTTCAGTTTATAGACTGAGCCACCAGCTCTTGGCTTCTACTCAGGTCATGATCTCAGAGTTGTGATCTTGGGGTCCTGGATCAAGCCCTATGTCAGGCTCCATGATTGGCTTGGGGTCAGCATGAGATTCTCCCTCTCCCTCTGCCTTCCTCTTACCCCACTTGCACTCTCTTCTCTCTCTCAAATAAATAAATAAAATCTTAAAAAAACAAAAAGCACAAATGTAGAATGCTAGGTTGTATACACCTTAATTTTTCCCTAATAATGTCCTTTAAGATATATTTTTCCTAATAATGTATCTCAAAAGTTATCAGTTCATTCAGAACTGCCTCATTTTAAAAAACGGTTTTATAGCATTCTATTTTATGGACCTATCACAATTTATTTAGACAGCTTAACTTTTAACTAAGAAATCTAAACATTTACATGGCATTTGATAGGCCCTGCAAATTGTTTTCCATAGAACTTGTATCACTCTCCACCGACATCAGCAGCCTAGGAGCGCCTGGCCCTCATAATGATGAACACAGCACTGTTTTTTCTCTTTGAGAATCTCATAACCGCTGACAGCTTCTCCCTCTGCCTGCCACCCTGCCCTGCTTGTGTGCTCGCTTGCTTGCTCTCTGACAAATAAGTAAATAAAATCTTTTTTTAAAAAGGAATTCTTTTAATATTAAAATATTAATATATATGCAAAATTTCATATACATACACACATGTATGTTTGTATACAATGTGCAGTAAATGCTCACTGATTTGGATTTACATTGTAATTATTAATTATTTTAAGCCTATAACTTGAGGCAATTTTGGTACAAATACACAATTTTATACAAATCTAATGGATACACATTAAAGCCTTTAGGACCAATAGTATATATTATTTTCAAAACAAAACTTACCAAAGGGGATAATGCTTATCTTCACTTTTGCCAAATACAACTTCACGAAGATGTTCGTAAGTGACCATGCGGCCTCCGGAGTACACTGTGTAGAATGGATCATTTAAAAGGTGAATTCAGCTAGACATAATAAAACAAGAGGGCATTCTGACCTGGGCCAGTCCATCTCTCTAGCTGTGTTGTTCTCGCATGAGAGAACAACATATCTCTCACGTGAGAGAACAACACATTGGCTTTTCTTGATGTTTCTCTAAAGGTGGCATGCCTTCTTACCCCTAAGGCCTTCTCATATGCTGTCTTATCTTTCTTGAATGGATTCTCCCTTCTGTGCTTGGGTAACTCCTCCTAGTCCTCTAAGACTTAATTCAAAGAACACGTTTTCTAAAACATGCTCTCCGACCTCCAGTGTTCTAGACTGCCACTGCACCTGCCATGCTTCTCCTCTCCTCCTCCAGAACAATCCATGCATACATCCAATATGACATTAATTGGAGATTAACTTGATTTTGTTGCTCATCTTTCCATCAGACCATGAGCTTTTCAGGGCAGGCTTTGTGTGTTTTCATTACTCTATGTACCCTAATACAGAGCTTGGTACACAGCAGGCATTTTTCATTTAATAAATATGCATAACTTCACTGGGTAGTTGATTATATTGAGGTAACTTTTTCAGTCAGCTGTCAAACTTACAAAATGAATCTTAACTGTAAAGCCATTTATAATGCTCAACTAAATACAAATGAAAAGAAGTAAAACTCAAAACAATAATGGAAAGCAAAGGAGAAAATATTTTTTTAAAAAGATTGGAAAATAAAAATCATTAAAATCAGCACATGGTATTCATAGAGAGCATTTTTCTTGATATATCAGGAAGTCTAATAAAATATTTTAAAATATTCACAAATATACAAATCACCAAAACAACAGTCTCTATACACACTTCTGGAAAGCTCTTAATGAAAACACTCTAGCTTACTCACCTGAAGAACTGAAGCTTTAAAAATCATAAGCTGGTATTAGTACTGGATGCTTTTCTGGTCAAGGGTCCCTACATACTTGTGGAAGTATTATGAACGTAGAGGAGAAGAATGCCACACCTGTCCTACCTCCTTTGAAGCCAAGTTTATGTTCTCCTATCCACAAGCAGAAAACCCAACAACGACTATCTTTGTGAGAGTCACTTGAGAAGCAAATCTGAAGCATTCTCACTGGCTGTAGCACAGTGACAACTATTTCCCTTGAAGACTGACTAAAGGCCCACACAGGTAGGGAGGTAGCCTTGGAAACAGAGGTGAAAATAAGCTGCACTGCAATCACTCAACTGCCAGAATTGGATCAGTCATCCCTGTTCTCTTTCAGAGTTGCCTAGTCCTGTAGTATATGGGACAGAGACTAGTGAGATTTGGCATTTTAGTCAAATATATTTCATTTTCAAAGAACATGAAAAGCTTACATTTTGTGTTTTAAAGTTTCTGAAGTGGAGAAAAAATATCACTAATTTTTTTCTTAAAATTCTTCAAACATGCAGAGAAGTAGAGAAAATAATTCCCTCTGTATCCTTGAGATGTATCATTGCTAACATTCTTGCCACATTTGATTCATTTTTCTGCTTAATTATTTTGAAGTACATTATAGACATCACGAGAGTTCACCGCTAAATACTTGTATATGCTTTTCTAAAAATTTAAGGCAATCATTCCTTAATAACAATTGGTGGTTAAATTTCTTCCCAAGAGAATATATATTCATTTATTACATTAGCAGAAAGAAAAAAAAACCCACTAGATTTTGAGCACAGCTAAACACAAAAGCAGATGACACACAGAACTCATAACAAACTTACCAGCTGGAATCAAGATAAATACCTATGTGTCTGTAAATGGCAGGTGTCACTCCTTGCCAAAGCTTTAGAAAGCCTTCTTCTTGAACAATCCCTAGGGCTGTGCGCACCATGCCTCTATAGGGAGCAGATTCTCTTGCACTGTCTCCCAACCGAGCAAGGGCAGCTTCTCCTTGCATTTGGAGCCGAGTTTTTGTGAGATCGAGGGGAAAGGTTGCTGATAAAAAAAACAAAATGAGGGGGAAACCCATAACATTCAGAGAAACAAACAAAAATTCCAAAATTCTAAAGTCATGGGACTAATATTTTAGTCTCCACAAGATCCGTGGTTCTCAAATTTTAGAGTACATCAGAATCAGCTAGAGAAATTATTAAAACTTATTTCCTAGTCCCATACCTATGGATTCGGAGCAGGTTGATGGGGGTTTAGAAATCATTTGATTCTTGCGCACGCCCAAATTTAAGAATCATTGTCCCAGAGCACCCTCACCCCCAGATCATCAGGGGGAAAAACGTGACAAGATTTGTGTTCTTTTTACTCAGAAATTTCAGCCTAAAATCTACTTTAGTCCTTAATTTGTGTTTTTCAATGGGAATAATTTCAGATTTCCATATTCTCTGATGCTCCTTTGACTGCAACCATGATTAAGACCCAATGTGACTTTTAGAATACTGTACTACTTCTGATAGGTTCAAAATATAAGCAGGTGAAGATGCATTATGTAATTTCATGGGTGATATTCACTGACCTGAAGTTTGAGATATAGAAGATGTAATGTAATGTAATGGAGTTCATACAAGGGCAGCATGCTCAATATACTTTCCAATTAAGGCACAGATTGAGTTGTTTTTCCAGTACAAAGTTTTACGTGTGGCCTCCTCATGAGTACCAATTATACTTGAAAAGTTTTTTTCTTTTTTTTTTTTTAAGTTTTATTTATTTATTTGATAGAGATCACAAGTAGGCAGAGAGGCAGGCAGAGAGAGAGGGGAAGCAGGCCCCCTGCTTAGCAGAGAGCCCCATGTGGGACTTGATCCCAGGACACTGGGATCATGACCCGAGCCGAAGGCAGAGGCTTAAGCCCACTGAGCCACCCAGGAGCCCCGAAAAGTTTTTTTCTAATGATTATATTTTGAATTCAAGATATTGAATTCAAAAATACATTTTTCCTTGAAACAGTGAAGCTAACTGGTCCACCACATTAGGAAGATCAAGCTCCTCACTTTATACTCATAATGTCCCAAATAACTGAAGTAACCAGATTCGGGTAAGTTCATGAACGTTATTGACATTACATGAGTCTTTTCAATGACCACCGCCTGATATAAAATCATAGTTATGCTTTTTCCAAGAGAAAACAGAGTAGGGGGAGGAGAATATTAAATCTTACCACTGGTCTTTGGAAAAAATATCTTGCTGATAGTTCCCCTAAAACAGAAGTAGTTTGCATGTAGAGAATTTTAACAATGCTTTATTAACACATGAACCTTGAAAAGATCTAAGATTCCTAAGGTTCCTCTATATTAACATGGGTTATACCTCTCAAAATAATTCTAGTTTACTTACTGGTTACTTAAATAATGCTTCAGGTTCTGATCCTAAAGTGTTTTGTACTCAAAACCAACCCATATTTTGATTTCCTAGCTTCCCATCCCCATCCCCCACACCATTCTCCACAAACCTTTACAAAAGTAAAGTTTCTTTGCCATTGGTCAACGGGGGGTGGGGGCGGGGGGGGGGGGACAATCAGGTTTAAAAAAGTTATAAATATCCAATCCAGCAATCTGATTTAAAATTTTTTTTAAAGTGGAAGAATTGTATTTCAGTAAAAACAGTGAGTAACAAAAATTTTCCCATCAACTTTAAGAGAAGAGAAAGAGAAAAAATAGTGGGTCCAAAGGGCAAGAGGGGAGGAGCACAAAGAGCAAAACAACAGGTCCTGTGCTGGCTGCGCTGGAAATACAAAACAAATTCATTTTAGATGAGAACCCAAAGTAACATTTCCTGATGATATACACACCAAAGCTGTTGCTAGTTTTGTTTTTCAGCAGGCAAGAAAATGAAAGGGTAATCTTAAAACGCACGGTGAAGGCTTCACAGGGAACACACAGGCACTCTGCTCACAAAATCATTGGAAGGAACACCACCTGCTCACTCAAGGGCATCAAAATTCTCCCTAGGTGGACTCTAGTTTTCTCTGACTTGCTTATGCATAGGTAACTGTGCTGTCCTCTATGTTCTTATGATATTTAATACTTTCATTATAGTAAGTAGCACAAGGTAACTGCCTGACTCATCATGTCTCCCCACCCGCCTGTAAGAAAGGTCAAGGCTGAGTCTTTGAAGCACCTTCACCACAGTCTAAAATTGTGGTAATTATAACAATGTTGCAATTAGTGGGCGCCCCGCCTTGGATTTAGCATTTATATATTATCTACTTCTCAGACTCCGAGACGCAGACACAGTACAGATGAATTAAGCTCAAGGAGGAAAACTGGCAGATGTCGAGAAGATGCTCCATATAAGTGACAGGTTAGTAAGTCCTACGAGTCTACAAAAGATAAGGCTGTGGTGAGGCTATGGAAGAATAGAAAGCAGAGAGATTATCTCAATAGAGATGAAGAGTGGATCATGTTTTTAAAAGGTCATCCTCACGGATGGGAAAATGATTCCTAGAGAGGAAGGACGGTTCTTGAAGCTTCCAAGCGTAGACATTCAGACACAAGAGCAACACCTCTGAGGGAGACGAAATTGGAAGGAAAAGACCTTAGTGACCTCCAGGGCCGCCTCCTCGCAAAGCCGGCCTTGTCCCCGCCCTGCCACAAGGGCCAAGCAGGTGTGCAAGCAGAGGGCGCAACCCAGAGGGCCGCACCCCCCGGGGGGGCCGAAACCGCTCGCCGGTGCCCTCACCCCCACCCCCAGCGCGGCACCTCGACGAGTCGCGGGGGAGGCCCGGGCGGGGGCGGCCGGGTACCTAGCTCGGCCACGGTAGCCGCGCAGCCCGACAGGAGGAACTTGCTCGCTCGGGGCCATCTCTGGGCAAGCGGCAAAAGCCTCTCCTCATCCTCTGGAAGCGACATTCAGCAGCAAGACGGGACGGCAGTACACCCCTTCTGGCCGGCGCCCAGCGCCGCGGCTGGCCTGCCACTCTGCCAGGGCGGCCCGTCCTCAACCGGCGAGTGGCGGAGCGGGGACCATTTCCCTCGCTCCGCTCAGCCAGGCGGCCTCGCAAACCTACAGCCTTCCTCGCAGCCCCGGCGGGAGAGCTCCACAGGACTGAGAGCAGAACAACAACGCGAAGCCCACGAAGCTTCTGGGAAATGTAGTCCGCCGGGCTGCGCGCCTCTTGGGCGCCATTCTCTGATTGGCTGCGAGCGAGGCTCCCTCGGCGCCGCCGGCCCAGGTCTCCATGGCAACAGAGCAAGTTCTCTCCCGCCTTCCACCCCTCCGCACCCGCACCAGTTTGGTCCAGCCCCTGCGTTCGGTCCAGCGTGGCCGGGTCTGGAAAGACCAGCGGAGGTGGGAGGAGGGAGCGATGATGCAGAAGTCATCTAAAAATTGGGGCGGGGAAAGGAGGCTACGCTTAGGAAGGCAAACAAACTGCGGAAGTTGTAGCAGACAAGTTGGGAGGTCCGGTAGGTGCCCCCTCCCAACAGGGAATGAGCAAGTGCCACGGCGGCAGGACTTTTCCCTTCTTTGATTGTGGAAGGTGCTAGACAAAAACATGGAACTAATTTCCCCAGCAGTGATTATAATCCTGGGTTGCATTGCTCTTTTATTATTCCTTCAGCGGAAGAATTTGCGTGGACCCCCGTGCATAAGGGGATGGATTCCTTGGATTGGAGCTGGATTTGAGTTTGGGAAAGCCCCTCTAGAATTTATAGAGAAAGCAAGAATCAAGGTATGTGGCCTTAGCAGGTGGATTTCCGGAGTAGGTAATGTTTTCTTTTTTATTTTCTTTTATTGGCTCTCAAATGCAACATTAAAACACAGGGAACATACCTGCTGTCCACAGACGTTCATTCCTCAGCTATCAACAGCTAACCTTATGCAAGTTTTTTCGAAAGAAATAGATTTTTATTGGTTATGGATAGATTCTTATCAGCTTGCAGCTGCCTTTTTGGACGTCGATATTAATTTATAAATGTTAGTTATACTTCATCGTAGTTTAAAAGTTCTAAGGGTACCCACACTAACTAAACACTTGGAATAATTCGGAAAGAAGTGAAATACGGTTAATTTAAATTTATGAAAACGGGTAATAAATTAGTACCCGAACTGAAGTTAACACCAGGCTGCTGTAAAAATTACTTACAAACTTGGTCTTTGCAGATTTAGTCCGCACTGTATTTTCGGCTGGTATTATTTGATGATGATGAGATCCATGTTCACTGCATACTAAGGAGATTAGTAATATTGTAGTAGATGTTTTTGTCCTTAAAATAGCTTTCAAATATAGTTCATCTTTCAAAAATAGTATGTAAGTTACTGCCAACTTTTTCCTTTTATTTCAATGAATTCTTCAACGTATATTCCCGTGTGTTGTGTGGTTGTGTTTTTGGCACCTATCCAATTGTTTCCTTAGAATAAATTCCTAAAAGTGGAATTGCCTAGTCCAATGACATGAACACTTAAATTGTTCATATTATTGTGTTATTCTTGCAAAAGAATGTAACAATATACACCTTTTCTTGTCCTTTGAGTGTAGGGGATTGCCTAGTTCCTCATATTCTGGCCCGCACTAGGTGCCATAATTATTGGGAGTCTGATATAGGAACAATTATATATTTTAAAGGAATATTTCTTTGTCTCCCATAGCCTCCCTTAGTCATGATTTTGATAAATTTTAAGAAACGTTTTTACAAGTTTTACAAGCTTGTTTCGGAAGGTCAAGCAAGGTCAAAAATATTCTGTTTTCTTCTAAAAGGTTTGTACTTTCCCACTTTACATTCAGGTCTGCGATCCATTTTTGAGTTAAATTTTTTTTGTAAGGGGTGATGGGGCGCCTGGGTGGCTCAGTGGGTTAAAGCCTCTGCCTTTGGCTCAGGTCATGATCCCAGGGTCCTGGGATGGAGCCCCACATCCGTTCTCTCTGCTCAGCGGTGAGCCTGCTTCTCTCTCTCTGCCTGTCTCTCTGCCTGCTTGTGATCTCTGTCTGTCAAATAAATAAATAAAATCTTAAAAAAAAAAAAAATAAGGGGTGAGGTTCATTTCTTCCATCTGGATGTCCAGTTGTTCCAATTTCATATCCTGAAGGTCTGTCCTTTCTTCATTGATCACCTTTGTAGCTTTTCAAAAATTAATTGACCATTTTTGTGTAGATCTATTTCTAGCCTTTCTATCCTAGTCCATTGATTTAAATGCCCACTCCTTTGTTAATACTACACTGCCTTAAATACTCTAGTTTTTTTTTTTTTAAGATTTTTATTTATTTATTTGACAGAGAGAGAGATCACAAGTAGGCAGTGAGGCAGTCAGAGAGAGAGAGGAGGAAGCAGGCTCCCCGCTGAGCAGAGAGCCCCATGCGGGCCTCCATCCCAGGACCCTGGGACCATGACCTGAGCCGAAGGCAGAGGCTTTAACCCACTGAGCCACCCAGGCGCCCTTAAATACTCTAGTTTTATAGTAAGTCTTTAAATCAGGCAGTGAAAGTTCTCTGTATTTCTCTGTAATTGACTTGCCATTCAAGATTGTTTGCATTTTATTATAATTTTAGAACTGGCTTGTCAATATCTATCATAAAGACTGTTAGAATTATGATTGGAAGTTTGTTAACTCTATCGAAAAATTGGGGGAGAATTGACTTCATAACAATAGTAAGTCTTCAAATATATGACTGCTATGTATCTCTCCATTTATTTAGCTATGTAATTTCTTTCAGAAATGTTCCGTGATTTTTGTGATGTGGTCATGACTATGGTTGTTAATTATTTTATATTTTGAGGCTGTTGTAGATAAAATTGCTTTTTTTTTTGGTTTTCCACTCGTATCCTGTAGAGACATAAAAAATACAATTTGTTTTCTGTATATTAATTTTATACCTTGTGACTTTGCTAAATTCAGTTGATTGCTTCTAGTAATTACTTCAGAGATGCTTTAGGATTTTTATACATAAGCAATATGTCTTGTAAACAGATAAATTTACTTCTTTTTTTCTAATCTTGATGTTTTTTATTTCTTTTCCCTCTATGATAATCAGTAGGATTTCTAGGATATTATTAAATAGAAGTGGTAAGAGTAGACAAGCTTGTCTTTTCCCTACTATTAGGGGAAATTGTTCAGTATTTCACCACTGAGCCTGATATTAGCTGCAGATTTTTCAAAGGTGCCTATTTTAGTCCTGACCTTCAATCCATACAGAAATCACAGATGCCACCAGAGAAATAAATAGGGACTTATTCTCTGTTCACATCCATCTCTTCCTAGCTGCCAGTGAAATCCTCATCTCACCTGATTCTACCTCGTTGCACAGAAACAGACGCATCTGCATTTGTTTTAAAAACCTACAAAGTGTTCCCTGAATCGTAGCTTAACTAAACAGTGACTTAATGATTGACATTGTTTCCCATATTTTTGCTGTTATAAATATTGTAGGAACAAGTGTCATTTCTGTGTGTGAAAATGTATCCACAGAATGAATTATCAGATTCAAAGTATAAATGCATTTATGGTTTAGAGTGTAATAGGAAACCTTTTGAATGTGTTGAGCTGAGGCGGGCGTGATGGACTCTGATTTAAATCTTAAAGGCTCACTTTGGCTGCCCTGTTAAAAAAAAAAAAGGAATGCAAAAATTAAAGAAAGAAGATAAGTTGAAGGTTTTTACAGTATTTCAAACTTGAGACCATTGTGGTTTTGACCATTGTGGTTTCAACCATGGTGAAGGCAATGGAAATTTGAGAAGTGGCTGGATATATTTTGAAGGTGGAAGCAGAAGGATTTACTGGAAACTGCATGTGGTGTGTAAAAGAATGAAAAGGGCCTAAGATGACTCGAAGAAATTTGGCTTGAGTAGCTAGAAAATGGGAGTTGCTGTCAAGTGAAACAGCCACAAATACAAGAATTTACTGGAAGGAAAGAAGTTATCAGAAGCTCAGCTTTAGCTATGTTGGAGTTTGATAAAAATAAATAAATAAATAAATAAAATAAACAAAATAAAACAATTAAAATTTTTAAAATGAAAAAAAAAAGATATGCTGAGATATGTTGGAGTTTGGGATGTTGATATCCAAGTGGGAATACTGAGTTAAGCAGCTGGATAAATAAATTTAGAGTTTGCAAAAGACATCCAGTGATGCATAGTTTCAATCTCTTTTACCTATCTTCTATAGCTGTCATTTCCCCTGAAATTCTTTTCACATATTTTATTTCTATTTAATGTTTTTTTTTCCACATTTCTATACTCTCTCTTCCTTAGACTCTATTTCCTGTGGGTTGTAGTCCCCCTTGTGCTTGTCATTGCCATCTCTCCCTTTTTTTTTTTTTTTTATGATTTTATGTATTCATTTACTTGAGAGAGAGAAAACACACATGAGTAGGGGTGGAGCAGAGTGAGAGGGAAAGAGAGAGGGAATCAGACTCGCCCCTGAGCGCGGAGCCCAAACAGATGCAGGGCTCCATCCCAGGACCTTGAGATCATGACCTGAGCTGAAACCCAGTTGGGTGCTTAACTGACTGAGCTACCCAGACACCCCAGTCATTGTTATCTTTTATTCAGAAATATCTTTGTTGTTTCTTCCTTTCCTACATTCCTTTATTTCCTAATTTCCCTCAATTGTCTAGAGACTTCTTCCACAGTTTTTGTTTTATGGGGTTTTTTTGTTTTTGTTTTTGTTTTGTTTTTGTTTTTTGCTTATTTCCTTTGTAGTTGCAATTATTACATTAATTTTTTAAATTCTGAAAATAATTTTGCCATACAAGGGTTTTTTTCTTTTTTTATCCATGGAAATCTTTTCGCAGTACAGGTTTTATGTACCCAGTGCAGAAAGTTTTTGGTGAGTTACTTCATCTATAAGGAAGCTCTGCTCTCCTTTCTTTTTCATAGAATTTTTCTTATAGTGCTGAATTTTTCCTTGTTTAACTATATTTTAAGGAGTTGAGTTGTCTCGGACCAACTGTCAGCAGGAGGTTTTGCTTGGAGGCAGTTGCCTTCTAGGTTTTTTGACTTAAGTCTTCTACTCTCCCTTGCTACAGTGAAAATAGAGTGTCTCTGTACACCTATAGCTCCTCTGCTTTTAGGATGTAATTTTACAGATATGAGCTCTCACTGCCTTTCTTCAATAGCAGCTGCTAGTAAAAGAGGTGACCCACCTTCCCAAGTACACTTTTTACTTTTAGAAGATAGTGCTTCCTGGAGCCCACTTTCTGTGTTATCTTTTGCTACCCGCCCCCACCTCAGTATCCATGGCCTGGTTATCTTAGCCCATCTCATAGAGGTTCCAACTCTGTACATTTCCTTCTCATATCTCAGAGTGTATATTTCCAAGATTTTCCATTGTTGAGCCCCCTGTGCATGCCCTTTTTCTTTCCCACCATGCCGTGATAGCTTCTAAGGGCAGAAATGAGAGTTCTGTTGGTATCAGGTGCCAGGGCACACTGTTGTAGTTAGTAGATTTTCTTCTTACTATCTAGCTTAATATGTTTATAGTGTACATGTGTTTCATCCTCTTTGTGGCTTTGCATGATTTCCAGAAAAGAAGCGGAACAATTCAGAAAGAATTGCCGTATTATCACTACCAAAATTGGAAGTCATTCTTCTTTAAAAAATGGGTTTTGTTTTGTTTTTTCAGATGGGTCCATATTCTAAAGCCATGAACATATATACAATGAAAGGTCTTCCTCTCATCTCTGTCCTCTGGCTGCCTATCTTCTCCTCCAACAAGAATATTTCCATTCTCTTGTATAGCTTTCAGAGGTATTCTGTGAATTTAAAAAAAAAAAAAAAGAGTTAGGAATGTTTGCTTCTGAAAAGATGGGGTAGTTGTACTTCCCCCTATTCCTTCCACTAAGTGCAGCTAAATCATAATTGAACACTATATATAAAACAAACATAAGATTCTAAAAGGTAGAGAGAGAAAAGCAGACAGGCTAAGGACCACAGGATCTGATGAACAATATGTGGCTGAGTTTTCTTGATTTTTTTTCTGCTTCACATACCTAGATTGGGCTCTAGAAAAACCAGCAACCTGGAGATGCCCCTGAGCACAGATAAAAAAATAACCCTCAAGACAAACTTACTCTATCTAGGTAAAGGGCCAGGAAAGGAGCAACTCAGCAAGACAGAAAACCTTTAGACTGTAACTGCTCCAGGCAAACATCATAGGAGAAAATTATGGCATCACCTCAGTCAGCAAGTGCCAAGTGAAGAGTCTAGCTCTAAATCCTGGCCAGGCTGTAATGAAGTAAGCCTCCCCCTCCTAGTAGGGGTGGTGTCAAAATAGGCCTAGAGAAGGGTCGTGACTTCCCGTACTATTTAGCAGTAATGAGGCCATCCCCACTGCAGGGTTAATGGAGATCATACCAGGAGCATAGACTATATCACCATTGAGCAATAACAAGGAGTCCCCTCCTACTCACTGGAGTGGTGCCCCATGAGCCTTAGAAGATGGGTCAGGAATTTCACCACCACTTAGCAAGAAGGAGGCTACTCCTCTAACACCTTTTCACTTCCAGGCCAGTGAAGGTCATGTGGGAGCAATAATGAGGAATCCCTTCTTCTCCCAGCCAGAATGATACAGTGAGAACCTAGTAAGGAGACTTGCTTTCACCCTCAACCAGCAGTAACAAGGAGTCCTCTCTCCATGCTGTGTAATTAACCTCAATTTCCATCCCCCTACCTGGCAATAATATGGTGGCATTCCCTTTCTCATGTCAGAATAGTGACAAAGGAAGCCTGGAAAAATGATGAGTTAAATAAAATGCAGTGTCATAACATAATATACAAGATATCCAGATTTTAGTAGAAAATCACTCCTGATACCAGGAACCAGGAAGATTTCAACTTGAATAAGAAGAAACAATCAACAGACGAAACAGATATTAGAATTATCTTACAAGGATCTTAAGGTAGCCAAAATTAAAATGCTTCAACAAGCAATTATACTCATGCCTTAAACAAATGAAAAAATAGAAAGTCTCAGGAAAGAAACGGGAAGTCCATAAAGAAATAGTACATATAAGAAAGAAACATATGGAAATTTTAGAACTGAAAAATACAATAACTCACACACACACACAAAGAAAGAAAGTAAGAAAAAAGAAAGGAAACCTCAGTGGAGGGATACAATAGCACAATGGAGAAGAGTGAAAAGAATCAGTGAACTTCAACATAGGTCAATAAAAATTGCCCAATATGAAAAACAGAGAAGATAGACTTAAAAATGAGCAGAACTTCAGGGACTGTAAAAGACATAACATTTATGTCATCAGAGTCCAAGGAAGAGGGTGAGTCTGAAAAAGTATTGGTAGAAATTAGGGCTGAAAATTTCCCAAAAGTGGCAACAGACATGAACCTACATATTTGAAAAGCTAAGCTAATCTCAAAGAGGATAAACCCAAGGAAGTCCACAGCAAGACAAATGATAGACAAACTTCTAAAAACTAAAGACAAATATAATTTTTAAAAGCAGCAAAAGAAAATTTTAGTATATGTGCTGCCGAAGTGAGCACAAAAGCAGCAAAAGACAAATAGAACCTTATCATAGTAGAGAAAGAAACTGAAGTGATAGTGGATTCTTCATCAGAAACCATGAAGACTAGGAGAAATGGATACCAATTTTCAATTGCTCAAAGAAAAGAACTGTCAACCTAGAATCCTATCTCCAGCAAAAATATCCCTTGGGAATTAAGGAGGAGTCAAGACATTCTCAGTTGAAGGAGAACTAAGAGAATTTTCTGCCAGAATACCTACTATCCTAAACAAATGACCAGAAGTAGTTCTCTAAACAGAAAGGGACCAATGAAAGAAGGAATGTGGACATCAAGAAGGAAGTAAGAACACAGTAAACAGAAGATATGTAACTGCAATAGACTTTTCTTCTCATGGTTTCTAAATTGTTTCATGGCTGAAGCAGAAATTATTACACTGCTTGATATTGTTCTAGATGTATGTATTACATTACAAATGGGTGAGGATAAGAGGATATAAAGAGAGATTCACTTGAAATGATAAAATAGCCACACTATGCAGCCATTGTGGAAGACAGTATGGAGGTTCCTTAAAAAGTTAAAAATAGAACTACCTTATTATCCCATGATTGCACTATGGGCTATTTACCCCCAAAATACAAAAACTAATTCAAAGGGATGCATGCAGCACAATGTTTATTGCAGTATTATTTACAATAGCCAAGATATGGGAGCCTCCCAAGTGTCCATTCACAGATGAATGGGTAAAGAAGATATGGTGTGTGTATGTGTGTGTGTTTGTGTATGTGTGTGTATTTCTATAGCCAATCAAGAGCCTAATCATATAGATAGATAGATAGATAGATAGATAGATGGATATAGATATAGATATAGATATAGATATAGATATAGATATTATTCAGCCATAAAAAAAGAATGAAATCTTGCCATCTGCCACAACATGAATGGAGCTAAAAGAGTATAATACTAGGCAAAATAAGTCAGTCAGAGTAACATAAATGCCATATGATTTCATTCATATGTGGAATTTAAGAAACAAAACAAACAAAGGGGGGAAAAAAGGAAAGAGAGAGAGACAAACTGAGAAACAGACTCTTAACTATTGAGGACAAACTGATGGTTACCAGATGGGAGATGAGTGGGGGAATGGATGAAATAAGTGGATTAAAAAGTCATGATTACTGAGTAATGTATAGAATTGTTGAATCACTACATTGTACACCAGAAACTAATATAACACTGTGGTAACCATGATGAATTAAAAAAACTTCAAAAAGTGGCTATATAAATTAATTATGATAAGTTGTATATATATATCGTAATAGCTGGAATAATCACTAAAAAATTCTACACAAAAGGATCCACTTAAGAATACTATAGATAAGTCAATGGAATTCTAAACAATGTTCAAGTAACACACAAGAAAGCAGATAAAACAGCAAAACAAAAACCAGGGAGAATAAACAGAAAAAAAAAAAAAAAAAACCAGAAACTTAAACCCTAATATATCAATAATTTAAGCTATAAATGGTATAAATACAATTATTAAAAGATATTTGAAAAATGGATCTAAAATGATGCAATTACGTGATGTATAATAGAAACTCACTTCAAATATAATGAGATAAGCAGGTGAAAAACAAAATTATAGAAAAAGATATATCATGCAAGCATTAATCGAAAGAAAGTAGGAGTGGCTATGTTAATAGCAGAAAAAGTACCTTCAGAGCAAAGAAAATTACCAGAGACAGAGGGGAACATTATAAAATGATAAAGGGGTCAATATACTACAAAGAGTTAGCAATTCTAAATGTGTATGCACCAAATTACAGAGCTGTAAACTATGTGAAGCAAAAACTAGAACTGAGGGCGCCTGGGTGGCTCAGTGGGTTAAGCCGCTGCCTTCGGCTCAGGTCATGATCTCAGGGTCCCACATCGGGCTCTCTGCTTGGCAGGGAGCCTGCTTCCCTCTCTCTCTCTCTCTCTGCCTGCTTCTCTGCCTACTTGTGATCTCTCTCTGTCAAATAAATAAATAAAATCTTTAAAAAAAATAGAACTGAAAGAAGACACAGACAAATCCACAGTTATAGTTAGATGTTTCAACAACCTGAACAATGGGTAGAACAGACAGTAAATCAGCTAGAATATAAAAGACCACCAACCAAAAAAGATCTAATGAATATACATAGAATGTTCTACCTAACAAAGCAGGTATGTATTCTCTTTAAGTGCCCATGAGACATGACAAGATAGACCATACTCAGGGCCATAGACCCTCACAAAATTTAAAAGAATTTGAATCATACAATGTATTCTCTTACTACAGTGGAATGAAACTAGAACTGAGTAGCAGGAAACTCACCAAACACTTGGAAGCAAACAACATATTTCTAAATAATCTATGATTTAAGGGGAAACTCTCAAGGGAAATAAAAAATTATGCTGAATTGAAAGAAAATAAAATCCAACCTATCAGAATTTGGGGACACAGCTAAAGCAGTGCTGATGGAGAAATTACCGTCACTAAATATTTTCATTGTAAAAGAGCATAAATGTGAAATGAACAAAGCTTCCCTGTCAGCCTCCTCACCAAAAAAGAGGACAGCATACCCCAAACAAGAAAAATGAAGGAAATATTAACAGAAATCAATGTAAGTGGAAACAGAAAAAAATAGAGAAAATCAATGAAAGAGCCAATTCTTTGAAAAGATCAATAACATTGGAAGACCTCATACAAGCAAAAGAAAAAAAAGACACCCATTATTAATGTTGGGAATAAAATAGGGCATAGCACTGCAGACATCAAAAGGATAATAAAAGAACACTATATGTAACCCCACATGTAGAAAAATGACAATTTAGATGAAATGGACCTAATTCCCCCCAAAATGCAAACTACAACTATTCAGTATGAAATAGATAATTTGAATAGCCCTGTATTTGTTGGGGATAATAATTGTTCATAATTTTAAAACTCCCAAAAAAGAAATATTAAGGCCCAGATTATTTCACTGGAAAATTTTGCCAAATGTTTAAAGAAGAATTAACATCAATTGTATAAATAATCTCCAGACAATAGAAAAGAAGGGAGCATGTTCCAGTTTATTTTATGAAGCTAGAATCATCCTCGTACCAAACCAGATAAAGACAGTACAAAATAAGAAATTTGCAGATCAGTATTCTTTATGAATATAGATGCAAAAATCCTCAACAAAGTATCAGCAATATAAAAATTGCTGATAAAAATAAAATCCAGCAATATATAAAGGAATTACAGATCCCATGACTCCATGGGTCTCTTCCAGGGATTTAAGACTTGTCCAAGATATGAAAATCAGTTAGTGCAAGCCACCATATTAACAGGTGAGAGAAGAAAAGGCACATAGACATATTGATTTGTACAGGAAATGCATTTGACAAAATCCCACACTCATTCATGATTTTCAAAAATTATCAGAATGGTAATAGAGTCATCTTGAACTTGTTAAAGAATATCTACAAAAATTTTACAGTTAACCTCAATCTTAATGGTGAAAGAATAAATGGTTCATCTCTGATTGGAAACAAAGTAAGAATGTCTACTGCTTATTCCACATAATGCTGGAAGTTCTGGTGAATGCAATTAAGCAAGAAAAAAGATCATATGGAAAGGAACAAATAATACTTTCTC
Source organism: Lutra lutra (assembly GCF_902655055.1). Lineage (NCBI taxonomy): Eukaryota > Metazoa > Chordata > Mammalia > Carnivora > Mustelidae > Lutra > Lutra lutra. The sequence goes on from NC_062283.1 coordinate 59,320,512, forward strand.
TATTTGCAGATGATGTGATTGTTTACTTAGAAAATCTCAAGGAATCTACAACAAATCTCCTGAAGTTAATCAGTAAATTCAGCAAGGTCACAGAATATAAACTCAACGGAAAAAAACAATTATATCGCAACATACTAACAATGAGCATTTGCAAGTAGTAGTTAAAAATACAATACCATTTATAGTCACTCAAAAAGAGAAAGAAATATTTAGGTAAAAATCTAATAGAATGTGTATAGAACTTCATGATGAAAACTAGAAAACCTTGATAAAAAGAAGAACTTAATGGAGAAACATACCATGTTCATGGATTGGAAAACTCAACATAGTAAATATGTCAATTCTCCCTAAATTGATACACAAGTTTAATGCAAATTCTATCAAATTTCTGATAAAGGGTAGATATAGACAAGATTATTCAATAATGTATATGTAAAGGCAAATGAACTAGAATAGCTAAAACAAGTCTTAAAAGAATAAAATGGGAAGAGTCATTGTACTCAATTTCAAGACTCATTATATAGCTACAGTAATCAAGATTATGCCAGTGGAAGGATAGATACAGGGATCAATGAAAAAGAGTTGAGAACCCAGAAATACACACACTAAATGTCCAATTGATTTTAGACAAATGTGCAAAAGTAATTTATTGAAATAAAGATAACCTTTTCAACAAATGGCAGTGAACCAGTTAGACACCAATAAGCCAAAACAAAACAAAAACAAAATGAACCTTGACCTAAGTCTTGCATCATATATAAAAATTAACTCAAAACAGATCATTGACTTTTATGTTAAATGTAACACTATAAAACTTTAAAAAAAAATAAGGAGAATATCTTCTTAATCTGGGGCTGAAGAATAGTTTTTAGACTGGACACCAAAAATCCATAAAAACAATCCTGACAAATTGGACCTCATGAAAATTACAAGCTTTTGCTCTGTGAAATAAAGAACCTGTTAGGAGACTGGGAAGACAAGCTATAGATGGAGAGAAAATATCTGCAAGCCACATATCCAACAAGAGACTGCTATCTAGAATATATAAAGAACTCTCCACACTCAACATGTAAAACCCTCAACAAGTTAACTAAAGAAATGGCAAATGACATGAACAAGTTGCTGAAGAGAGCATAAAGCTGGCAAATAAACACATGGAAAAGTGTTCAATTTCATGAGCCAGTTGAGGATATGCAAATGAATACCACAATGAGATAAGACTACACACCTATCAGAATGGCCCAATAAAAAAAAGTGACAGCACTCAGATGCTAGTACGGATAGAGAGAAACGGGATCACTGGAGGAAATAGTATAGCTACTCTGGAAAGCACTTGGGCAGTTCTTTATTTTATTTATTTTTTATTCATTTTTTATTTTTATTTCTTTTCAGCTTAACAGTATTCATTGTTTTTGCACCACACCCAGTGCTCCATGCAATCCGTGCCCTCTCTAATACCCATCACGTGGTTCCCCCAACCTCCCACCCCCCGCCCCTTCAAAACCCTCAGATTGTTTTTCAGAGTCCATAGTCTCTCATGGTTCACCTCTCCTTCTAATTTCCCTCAACTCCCTTCTCCTCTCCATCTCCCCTTGTCCTCCATGCTATTTTTTATGCCCCACAAATAAGTGAAACCATATGATAATTGACTCTCTCTGCTTGACTTATTCACTCAGCATAATCTCTTCCAGTCCCATCCATGTTGCTACAAAAGTTGGGTATTCATCCTTTCTAATGGAGGCATAATACTCCATAGTGTATATGGACCACATCTTCCTTATCCATTCATCCGTTGAAGGGCATCTTGGTTCTTTCCATAGTTTGGTGACCGTGGCCATTGCTTGGGCAGTTCTTTAAACAAGGAAATATGTAGCTGCCATCTGACCCAGCAATTTCACTTCTGGGCATTTAGTCTCCAGAAATGAAAACATGCATTCACACAAAAACCTGTGCATTAGTGTTTGTAGCAAATTTATCTGTAATGGTCCCAACCTGAAAAGAACACAAAGATCCTTCAACCATGTTTAAACACACTGTAGTGCATCCATACTGTGGAATACTACCAGAAATGTAAAGGAATGAATTACTGATGCATACCACAACCGGGGTTGATCTCAGAGGTTTATGCCAAGTGAAAAAAAGCCAACCCGCGAAGTTTCCACTTTCCAAACTATTCATCTTTTCCTCTTCTATTTGTACACGATTTGATTCTATTTGTATACCATTCCTGAAATTCAGCATTATAGAACTAGAGAACGGGTTAGTAGTTGTCAAGGGTAATGGAAGAGGTGGGGGTGAGAGGAAAATGGGTGTGACTATAAAAAGGTAACTTGAGGCATCTTCATGGTGATGGATATTTTCTATACCTTAACTTGTGCACTGTGGCCTGGTTGTGATAGCATTTAATAGTTTTGCAGTCTGTTAACACTAGGGAAAACAGAGTAATGTGTACATGGGTTTGTTCTGTATTATTTCTTATAACTGCATGTTACTCTATCATTATCTTAGAATAAAATGTACATGAACAAACACACAGGCACCACGACTACAATATACTGTGTACTCTGGCCTTTGCTTCATAACATCCAGACATTGCACAAAGAAGTAGAACAAAAGCAAAGCAAATAAGACAGAAACACAAACACCCCCACTGCCACAGAATTTATAACATCAGACATGATCATTTGTACAGTGCAGTTTTGCAGTAAGTTATTTTAAATACCATGCAGCAGTAGTTAGGTCAATTCTTCAATGTGTTTGAACTTGGCTGTTCTACACTGTGGCCTGGGTACCTATAAGTGTTACATGGGCCACTTTCCTAATGGGAAGTTAAGAACTCTCATTTGTACAAAACAATGGAAATTATTCATATTCTTCTAAATATTGATTAACAAGTAATTGTAGATAAGGAATACTGGAAAGTCAGGGCACCTGGGTGACTCAGGTGGTTAAGCCAGGTCATGATCCAGAAGTCCCAGGATAGAGTCCCACATTGGGTTTCCAGCAGGGGGTCTGCTTCTCCCTCTGACCCTCCCCTCTCTCATGCTCTCTTTCTCTCTCATTCTCTGTCTCAAATAAATAAATTAATAAGCAGAACTCACAAATAAATAAATTAATAAACAGAATTCTCAAAAAAAACTCTCAAAAAAAAAAAAAACCCCATTGGATTACCAGTGTAAGAAAAAGAGACTTCACTGTTTGGTGGCTTCATGTTTTTCATGCCCACAGTTGCCTGATAGCACCCAACAGTGTGTTGTAGGAATGATCACATGCCATTTCAGGGTTGCCTAGAAATGATTGCAATATTGGGGTAGTGACAAGCATAATATTTTGAAATACTTATAGTAACTATAGTAACTATAATGGGGTATGAAAGTATGGGTGATTGCTGCAAGAATGTATATGTGGTATGTATTGTGGTATTATAAAGTCAGTGCCGCCACAGGAGGAAATAAGAAGGAGGGTTTGGAAGGAAGATGTTTATTATACCCATGGGTCTGAGGGGTGTCCACAAGGGGGGCTGGGCTGCTGTAGGCCATGCAGGACCACAGGGAAAAGCATTGGTATCCATCAGGAGGCCCAAGATAATACCAGAGAAAAGTCTGTGGCTGAGCCTTTACTGGGGCTTCCTCAGGAAAGGCAAAGCAGGGCAGGGAAAACAATTTAGGATTGGCTACTTTGAATAATTCTGGTCAGCTTTGGGCTATATGTGTGGTTTCTGGTTGCCGGCTACTGGCCTTGGGATGATCTCAGGCAGAGAAAATATTGGTGTGTGAGCATTAGATAAGGAAGTAGATGGGCAGAGACTCAGGATTGGTTGGTTTGCATGTGAAAGGTATGTTTCTGGCAGCTTGAGCCCTCTGCTCTCTCCAAGAATTGGCTAGCCCTAGGAGGGCGGTCTCCACCCAGTAGTGAAGCTCCCAGCAAAATCATGGACTTCCTGAAATCAAACTCAGGGCTAGTGTAGGTTTGTAGGCTGCTAGTGATCTGATAGAGGGCAGAACTGAAGATGTGGATGACAGAAGCATTGACGTAGAATGAAGAGAAGGTAAGAGTGTAGAATCCATAACATAAGTGAGGGAGCACTTGCATTTTACAGGGGCAGGACCTTCCTACTAACCCGAGGGGAGGCATAGAGAATGGGTACAAATGTGTATCTTTGCAAGATTTGGTGGTGAAAAGTTGTGAGTGCTCTTACTTGATTGCCTCGAGTTTCCTAATAAGTTACAAAGCAGGAACGGTACCTCAGAGTGGAAAGGGTTGGGCAGGTATCCAGGGGAAATAGTAATTTTGGAAAGTGAGCACATTAGAAAACTTTTCAGGATTGCAGGACATCGTTGAGTGACCACAGATTTAAGTCAGCTGTTTTGAATCTTTTTCTTGGACAAAACTGAGCTAGAGGGACGCCTGGGTGGCTCAGTTGGTTAAGCAGCTGCCTTCGGCTCAGGTCATGATCCCAGCGTCCTGGGATCGAGTCCCACATCGGGCTCCTTGCTTGGAGCCTGCTTCTCCCTCTGCCTCTGCCTGCCATTCTGTCTGCCTCTGCTCGCTCGCTCTCCCCTCTCTCTGACAAATAAATAAAATCTTAAAAAAAAAAAAAAAAACTGAGCTAGAGGTTACTCGTAAGCATACTGATATATCTGGAAAACAATGTTTAAATATCACTGTTTGACATAATTTCAAGTAATTCTTTTGTTTTTTAAAAAGATTTTATTTATTTATTTGACAGAGATCACAAGTAGGCAGAGTGGCAGGCAGAGAGAGAGGGGGAAGGAGGCTCCCTGCTGATCAGAGAGCCCAATGCAGGTCTTGATCCCAGGACCCTGAGATCATGAACTGAGCAGAAGGCAGAGGCTTAACCCACTGAGCCACCCAGGCACCCCTTAGTAATTATTTCTAATTATTATGTCATACTATAAGAAAAGAAATTTCAAACAATGATCAAAATGAAGGTTAAGTATTAGGATAGAATAAATTATGATTTGTCTAATTTAGATTTGTCTTAATCTAGCAAAATTTATAATTAATTACATATATAATCATAATAATTTTTATCTTGGCTATAACTTCAGCATTAGGGTTCTTGCATAACCCATGATGCAGTAACTTATTAGAAATCCTTATTAATATCTGTATTTGTGTTATCTTTCAGTATGGACCAGTATTTACAGTCTTCATTATGGGCACCCGAATGACCTTTGTTACCGAAGAAGAGGGAATTAATGTGTTTCTAAAATCCAAAGAAGTAAATTTTGAGCTAGCAGTGCAAAATCCCGTCTATCGTACAGGTAAAGAATATTTTCAGATAGTTCGTTTGAAATACAACTTTGGAGCCCAAGAGTAGCTTTGTTAACAATCATATCCTCACTCCTCTATCAAGAATGTTGATGGCCCCTTCCTTATTTTATACTTTAAAATCAGGACAGAAGGTAGAAAGAATATCTGATGAGTTTGGTCATTGAAAAACAAATTATTGGCAGCCTCACGTAAGTCTTAATTAGATGTGGGTAAGAGATGAGGTTACCCCACTGTTGTTTACTTTGGAAAATATTTGGAATCTGTATCCTGTTACAGCTCCCAGGATGTCCTTCACTCTGTTTTGCTGCTGTGTAGACAATGTTCCACAGGCTATATCTCTTGGCTTGATCACATGTTGCTACTCTGCTCACTGAAAGTAGAATTCTACTGCTTAATGCACCCTTTACTGTGGCATTTCCTGACACATTCCTAGGGCTATTAAGGTAAGTGGGGCTTGGCCTCGTGTAATCTGTGGCCTTTTGCTCTCCCTCCTCAGAGACTTCTGGATTGTACTTCTCAGCATGCTTCCGGTGTGACTGCCCTCTTGATTTCTTCCCAGGCTGCAGATATGAGGTCCTGAGGCCACTCGTCCTCCCAGGAAGGGGGAGCTGTTTCGTTTTGGTGCCTCATTCTTTTCTCTGCTTCCGTAATGTCTGTGCTTGCTTCTGTTGTCTATGAGCTTCTTTCTCTTGGTTTCCTTTTTGGCTTCTTTCTTAGGTTCCTCTTCATGTAGCCTCTCATGCATCTCTTGCCATTAAACAAAAACAAAAACAACAACAAAAAATTTAGAAGCTGCCAGTGACCAAGAACATGATGGTTGTTTCTTCTTGCCCGCATGAAGATCACAACATGTTGGTTAAATTCTTTGACTATTGAGTGCTTCTCGGTACTTAAACTATGGAATTCCAGATCAAAGAAAATAAATATTTTGAAGTTTGAAGGCTCTGAATCTGTAAGTTCACATATCCCTCCAGAAAAACATACCAACTTACTCACCAATCAGGTGTGCATGGAAGTGATCAAGTTTTTTCACATGTGCCACCTCTGGGGACTTTGATGTTTAAATATTTCTATTTAATAGACAAAATATGTTAAGATGTGCTCTTGAGCCAGCTTCCTATTCCTCTAGTACAGAGAAGATCTATGCTCAGGAAATTGAAACATTATTTTTAATTAATAATAAAATACATAATAGGCTGATGAAATAGAAAACTAAAAACTATTTTTTGAAAAAGCTACCTTACAGACAATAAAATGGGATTAAAGAAAAATATAAAAGAATAATGAGTTTAAAAACTCGTACTCTTGCTAGACGAACTCAAGCAGGATGTGTGTATCATGGAAGAAACATGAGCACTAATACAAAGGAAGTAGTGGAGCCAAAGCTACTCATGGGGTAAGGAAGTGTAGACACTTGAAGGAGAAATAGAAGTTGGCAGGAGAAACGTGTGGCTTGTAGCTGTGGGTGTGTGGGGATGGGGTGAGGCTGGTCAAGGAGAGAGTGTTTTGCGCAGCTAGAACATCTAATAAAAATGCTGGGAAATATGAATATAAATAACGGAAATACCACACTGTACCTGGCATACAAATCTGGGGGGAGAAGGGCCTGGAAATGTTACTGGAAAACTAGAAAGATGGTAGAAGGCCTTTTGTAAACTTTGTTAAATGCAGAAAGCCAATGAAAGCTTTTTAACGTGCAAATAAAAATCACCAGATTTGTGTTTCCCAGAGGCCCTCCTAGTCACCCATTTGTAGATCACCCCCAAACGTGAATTTCCCTACAGACTCTTACAGTTTCATGGGGTAGGTTGAATCTTCACCTCCTTTTACTTGCAGGAGGTAATTTTATGTACTGGGAAGGCTTTGGCTGCAGTCCCTGTGGCCAAGTAATAGTAGAGGTACATTGACTGTTTGCTTCAAGGAATTGTTGCTTCTGTTAAAAATAGTTTTCTCTGTTTTTAGCATCAATTCCAAAGAATACTTTTTTAACACTGCATGAAAAACTTTATATCATGATGAAAGGGAAACTAGGGACTTTCAACCTGTATCAACTCACCGGACAACTGACTGAAGAATTACATGAGCAACTGGAGAACTTGGGCACTCATGGGACAATGGAGCTGAACAACTTAGTAAGGTAAAGTACATGCATTAGTAGTGTTCGAGCTTGTTGGTTATTTTGGTTTGGGGGGTTTTTTGGAATAAAAAACTTGGAATCCTGCACACTGAACTTTAAAAATTATATGGTTGATTAATGAAGTCGATCTAACTGGTCATTTAAGAGATTTTATTAATCTTTTACATCTTAATTAATGGACAATTTTTCATTAGCACTCCGATTTTAAGGTGAGCCAATATGATCATTTTAATACATTTACAGTAATTTCTCCTCAGCCATTCCATGCCATGTAGAACATACCTACCTAGAGGGAATGCTGAGAGACAGGTGAGACAGGGAAGGGCACTGGAGGGAATCAAGTGACCTCAGCCATGTTCTGAAGCTTTCTGGCAAAGGTAAGGGCTGGGCTTAGGAGCTGTGAGAAAAATTCTTCATGTGTGTAAGGAGATTTGTTCAATTGAAGTTACCTATTAAGCACTTTCCATCTCAGTGGGATACTGGGATGCTGAAGGCAGGATTCAGTAGTTCAGACTCATAAAAAAGTTAATATTTTGTTAGAGGTCCAGAAAGAGAGAGAGAAGAAAACAACAACAACAAAAAAAGGCAAGCAACTGATTAAACTTTTAGCATGCCCAGTATCTACAACGAAACCAAGCAAATTCTTGGATATCTTGAAACTTTGGGGGGAAGGAGATCCTGAAAAATTTCTAGTGAAGAAGAGATTGCAAATAAAACTGAAACAAACAGTACTTAGTGTTACTAATCTAGGTCGTATTAACAATCTTTGATATTCATTTCTTTATTATGCCACAGTAATTATTTTTATTCACTTATGGTGATAGGCATCATACTCCAATGGGTAGTAGTTTAAATCTGTAGGATCCTATGAGAGCTTGGGAATTTGGTAACCAGTGTTGCCCTGATTTTTTGGCTCTCTTTTGCTGCTGTCTAAAGTCATGGACTATATCTTAGTTATTGCTATTATTTACTAAATAAGAACTTGTTGAAATTATATTGAATCAATTTATTTCTACACATGATCTCACGTTTATCAGGATCTAACAATGATTGCTTAGAAAGCCTTTTAAAACCTTCAGATAAATGAACCAAAATTTCAGTTACCCCTAAGTTATCTTGACCACAGTTAAACAAATATTAAAACCTTTTGAAACTGATTCTTTCCCAAAAGAATCTGTTGCATATTATTATCTACCCCTAATATATAGCTATTAAATAATGTCCTTTTTTTTGTTTCTTTCGCCTTTCTTCTTTGGTCATTGGTTCTTTCTATCTGTTTTTCTTTGTAGGCATCTCCTTTATCCAGTCACAATGAATATACTCTTTAAAAAAGGCTTGTTTCCCACAGACGAGAGAAAAATCAGGGAGTTCTATCAGCATTTTCAAGCTTATGATGAAGGTTTTGAGTACGGGTCCCAGATGCCAGAATGTCTCCTAAGGTAGGGAGCTCTTCCCTACAATTAATTCACTGACCAAGCTCCTCCCAGCAATTTCCCTGTTCTCAGTACAGAGAGCAGCATCTACGAGGAAGAGACAGGAGCTACTTTTTTTTTTTTTTTTTAAGATTTTATTTGTTTATTTGACAGAAAGGGCTCACAAGTAGGCAGAGAGGCAGGCAGAGACGGGGGGGGGGGGGGGGGCGGGAAGCAGGCTCCCCGCTGAGCAGAGAGTCCAATGCGGGGCTCGATCCCAGGACCCTGAGATCATGACCCAAGCCGCAGGCAGAGGCTCAACCCACTGAGCCACCCAGGCACCCCCAGGAGCTACTTTTTAAGACGAATTTGTTTTTGGTGTGTGGGTGACTTGATGGAGGAACTGAAGAAGAGAGGTGCATTATTTCCTTTTTTTTTTTTTTCCTTATTTTGAGGAGCAAAAATGATACAGGGAGAGAGAGAGAGCCAGAGAGAAGATACGAGAAAGAAACAAAGAGTTTGTTTTGAGGCCTTTTATCCTATTTACTGTTATTATGATCACATTCATTGCTATACTTTGGAACCCTGCTAAATCATCAGGCATGACCAGTCTTAGAGTCTGACATGGTTGACCTTATTCTCCCTGAGGCACAAGGAGGTATGGCCAAATGTATTTTTCACAGTTGGCTCAGTGGTTCGAATGCAAAATAACACATGAGTTTTTAAATGTCTTGGCAGTTGGTTTATAGTGGTGACTGGTCAGAAAGTATGAAAAAGATTGTAGCCAGTTGGCTTTACCTGGCTTAAGCCAGCACTGGGTCCTTGTGCTAGTTTCTCATCCTCCAGCCACTGCTAACAGCCAGAGTAAAAGTAGAATAATCAGGTCATGGGCTCTGTTTTTGTTTGCTTGTTTTTGTTTTTTATTCAATGCCAATCCTATAGGGATTCAAACATTTGTTGCAAAAACCCTACTAAGATGTGGCTGCCTTGCCCACTCCATTTTCCTCGTGATCTAATAAGTCTGAAGGTAGACCTCGCATGAAATTCTAGGAAACTTAAAGAAGAAATTTGGAGAAATAATTATAATTCCATAGATATACCCCCTTTAATGCTATGACCTATTACTCCTGATGTGCTTTCAAATTAATTTATGTACTTTTTTTTCTTGCCTAGAAACTGGTCAAAATCCAAAAAGTGGCTTTTAGCACTTTTTGAGAAAACCATTACAGATATGAAAACATACAAATCTGTAAAAAATAATTCCATGGTAAGTAGTTTTTTGCTAAAGTGAGTTTTTGCCAAAATATATGGGAGGAAAACAGTAATAAGCTATGATTTTTAAAATAATTTTTTTTTTTTTTGCCAAAAATCGTGAGATTATTTAGGTAACATTTTGTGTCAAGTACTGTGTTGGATTTTTACATACATTATTCTATTAAACAACCTTGTAACAATGAGGTAGGTAATAATAGTCTTCTACATAAGAAAAAACTAAGGCTACAGACAACAGCATATAACAAGGTGCTGAGGTTTTTATTGATTTATATATTACATAGTTAGGTCAACAGCAGTAGTTGGGACTTATGGCACATTAGATAAGGATAACAGAGTTCTACAAAGTAGACTTTGTTCTTGATGCCATTATCACTAATTATTTCTCTCTTCAAATAAAAGGAGGTAGTGAGGTATAATTTGAAAGGCAATGCACTGGAAGCCACTGTCCCAAGTGTCCTAGATTTGTGGTCCTTCAGGTGTGGTTCCTAGACCAACAGTACCAACATCGTCTGGGGAGGACTCGATCAGAGCCTCTAGGATGGAGCCCCCGAGTCTGTGGTTTCATAGCCCTTCCAGGTGTTTATGATGCTTGTGTAATGACAAGTTCTCACCCCTGCCTGCTCATCAGAATCTCGGGGAGCTTTTGGAAATGACCTAATTCTCCAGACCCACCCTCCCCTTCAGAGACTGGGATTCACTTGGTCTGAACATGGGCTCCAATTCAGTCACCAGTCTCATGACCTTGGACATAGCATCTTGTCTCTTGGCTCGGTTTCTACACCTAGCTCATAGAATGTGGGGATTAAGTGAATTAATATTTGTGAAGAAGTTGGAGAGTAGTGAGGACTACATAAGAGTTCAGACCATGTGTTTATCATTAAAAATTAGACCTTTTATTTTATTTTTTTGAAGATTTTTACTTATTAATTTGAGAGGGAGAGAGCATGCACGTGCATACAAGCAGGAGGGAGGGGCAGAGGGAGAGGGAGAAGCAGACTCCCCACTGAACAGGGGGCCTGATATGGGGCTCAATCCCAGGACCAGGAGATCATTACCTGAGCCAAAGGCAGACATTTAACCTAGTGAGCCACCCAGGAGCCCCCCAAATCAGACCTTTTCTTTCTTATAGATGATACCAAGTGTTTTTACTTGCTTGCCTTTCATTATTACAGCAAGTGTTACCACAAGCAACTCTGCTTAACACCGGAAGGGAAGATCACTTCAGAAAAAAAAGTGATGTCTGAATGTTTAGTTATCTCCCACCAGAATAAAGGGAATAGAAAGCTATTTTGGAATGCCCCACACTGATAAACAGTGTTTTAGCTAAGGATTCTACTTTACAAACAGACCCAACACATTTTGTTTGCATCATTTTCCAGGATTTAGGGGTGAAGAGGCATGTGTACAAAAGATGCGCCCAGATGAATCTGTGCTCTGTGGGCCTGGCAAACAGGGTTTTGAATGCCCCAGATAAAACTCTCCACTGACATTACTTCTAGAGCAGCATTTCTTTTTCCTAGTCTGAAGAAATGAGGCATTTTTAATCATGGGTACTCTAACTCTCTGTTTGAATAAAGACAGATTTTGCATTTTGCTGAAGCTAATCCAATGTTTAAGACTTGGGGGCAGAACTCAGTTTGAACATTCAGGAGCAGTTTTCATTTTTTGTGTGTATAATTTCTGTTTTTTTCCAGCAGTGTTCACACTGAGCTTGCGTTCTGTACCCAATTTTTTTTTTAATGTGGTCTAAGAAGAAAATAAAAGATTCTATTGTCTTCTGTATAAGTAGATTTCAATGGCCTAGTTAAGCAGAAGACTGGAAGAAGTTTTTGTTTTTTGGAAATATTACACACACATCCTATTACATTATAAACGTCAAGTGTGGTCGTTTCTCCCTTGTTATTCTAGATATGTATTAAACTAGTATTTTCATTTAAAATTAAGATTTCACCTACAGGATAGCATCCAAAGAATGAAATCCATGTATAGGATTTTCCATGCGCTATAAACTTTGTGTTATTTTAATTTATGTTGTATGATAGAAACTAGCACTGAATAAAATTTATACTTAAATAATTTGCAATTTTGCTAACCCATTGTTACAAAAACAATAAGACATCACTAACATTTATGGGGAGCTTACTCTGTGCTAGGCATAGTGTTACACATTTCACAAATTCATGACTCATTTTTTCACAGTAGCTCTAATACCCAGAAAACTGGGGATTATTAAAACCAGAAAACAGAGGATTAGAGTGGTTAATCACTTTGGAAACATTACATGCCTTTGTAAGTCATAGTACTAGTCTCTCATTGTGTATTTTCTTTGATTGTGATTTAACAGTTATTTCATGTATCCCAAGATCTGAAGCAAAACTACTAAGTAGTGGTACAATACAGTTCTCTTAATCCCTAATCCATGGGAGTTGTGGGCTGTATCTCTCATGGGGCAGTATATCACAGTAGCTAAGAGTGTGGGCTCTGGAGCAGGGGCCAAGCTCCCAGCATTTGAATCCCAGCTCAACCACCGACAAGCTATTTGTCCTGGCCAAGTTCCCTAACTTAAGTGGCTTCAGTTTCCTCAAATGTAAAACGGTGAAGATAACAGTATCTACTTCTTCAAATTGTACTGAGGATTGAATGGTTGAACATTTGCAAAGCCCTTAAAGCAGTACTCGCCTTAGCAAGCAAGGACTAGGCATTAGCTGCCATTATTTTTATCACCTGAATTTGAGTTATTTAAGATTCAAAGTACATGAGTAACTTAATGCAAATGTATCTGAATCTCTTCCCCACGATGGAGAATGACCATTAACAAAGGTGTGACTGGGAAACCTCCCAGTGAAGATAAAGCTTCCATGGAATTTGTGTAATGACCTGAGAACCACCATAGGTGGACTTGGATGGGGCCCTGATCTTAGTTGGCACCATTCCAGTCAGATATCCCTTCTCTGCATATTGTAGTATTTATACTATCTCCTGGCTTGGCAGTGCTTTCTCCATGGTGTATACAGGCTGAGAATCTTCATGGCAAATGGGGGTAGGCTTTGCTCTGGAATGCTCCAGATACCTGTGTTTCTGTGTTGCTTGCATTTTCCTAAAAACAGAGGTTTATTTTAATTGTCAAAATGATAATATGTACTAAGTTTTGTTTCAAGCGCTTTATAGGTAGTAACTGGTTTAATTCTCACAACAATTCTATGAGGTAGGTACCATGTTATGACCATTTTATCGATGATGAAATCGAGACACAGAGCTTAAAGTAACTTGTCCAAGGTTATCTGGGTCTTGACTAACGAAGCCAGATTCTGGTTCCACATATAAGGATCTTGGAATTTGCCACTCTATCCTAACAACAAGCACAAGGCTGAACAGACCAATACTAAAATTATCAGACTGGGACTTTAAAACAGCTATGCTTAATATGTCAAGGGCTCTAATACATAAAGTAGACAGCATGGCAGAACAGATAGATAATATAAGCAGAGAAATGGAAATCCTAAGAATGATTAAATAGTAGATATAATAAACACTATAACATAAATGAAGGATGCCTTTGATGGGCTTATTTGTAGACTGGCAGAGCTGAGGGAAGAATCTCTAGAGGATATAGCAGTTGAATGTCCCAGAACTGAAAAACAAAGAGAGCAAAGACTAAAAAAAAAAGTAGAACAGAATACCCAAAGACTAAGGAAGTATGGGACAACTATAAAAGGGATAGCATCCATACAGTGGGAATACTAGAAGGAGAAGAAAGGGGGAAAGGAGCAGAAGAAGTATTTGACACAATAATGACAGAATTTTCCCACAATTGATGTCAGACACCAAACCATAGATCCAGGAAGTTCAGAGAACAACAAGCATGTAAACACCAAAAACAGTATCATTTTTAAATTATTAAAAAAACAAAGATAAAAAGTCCTAAAGAAGCCAGAAGGGAAAACACCATATCTATAGAGGAACAAAGATAAGAATTTTTTCTGACTTCTCCTTAGAAACTATGCAAAACAAAAATAGAGTAGAGTGAAGTATTAAGAGAGTAGAGTGAGAAAAAAGAAAAACCATCAATCTGGAATTCTGCACCCTGTGAAATTATCCTTTAGAAGTAAAGTTGAAATAAAGGCTTTTTCAGACTAGCAAAAATGAGAGAGTTACAAGAAGTATTAAAGGAAGTTCTTCAGAGAGAAGAAAAATAATATAGGTCAGAAACTTAGATCTATATAAAGAAGGGAAGAGCATCAAAGAAAAAATAAGTAAAGGTGAAATAGAAATTTATTTTCCTTAATCTTAATTGATCTAACAGGTAACAATTTGTTAAAATTATAATAGCAACAATATATTCAGATACACACACACACACACACACACACACACTTAATGTGTGCTTATATATAAATGAAATCAATATGTATGGTTATCTGCATGTCTGTCTGTATCCTTTATCATATCCTTCTATAATAATAATCCAGTAAATAAAATGTTTCTCTGACTTGCGTGAACCCCATAAGCAAATTAATTGAATGTGAGGAAGGGTTGTGGGAACCTCTGATTTATACGAGCAATCAGTCAGAAGTACGGATAACAAACTAGACTTGAACCTGGCATCTGAATTCCAAGGACGAGGTTGTTAGAACCTCCAATCTGTAGCCAATTGGCCCAAAGTACAGGTAATAGCCTGGGCTGTGACTGGCACCTGAAGGACAGGTGGGAGGTGGGGAAAAGATATAGTCTTAGAGGACTAAATCCTTAACCTGTAGAACCCCATGTTATTTCTGGGTAGATGGTGTCAGAATTGAGTTGAACTGAGTTCAACTAGATAGTGTCCTGAGTGTTTTTATTGCTGTTTGGAATTCCCCCTCCACATATACACACACATTAGAAATTGGCATCAGAATTTCACAGTGAGTATGTCCTCTTTACCACTTCTTTTCAACATAGTACTGGAAGTCCTATGTAGTAAACCAAAAAAGGATATAAAAGTTACATAGATTGGGAAAGCAGATATAAAACTGCCTTTGTTCACAGATGTCATGATCATATTTATAGAAAATCCGAGAGAATAGACAAAAAACTACTGAAGCTAACAAACAATAATAGCAAAGTTGCAAAGTACAAGTTAATATCCAAAAGGTAACTGCCTTCCCATGTACCAATCATGAATGAGTGAAGTATGAAATTAGAAACACATGCCATTAACATCAGTATCCCCCAAAATGAAATCTTTAGGTATAAACTTGACTAAAGATATGTAAGCTCTATATGAGGAAAGCTATAAAATGCTGATGAACAAAACCAAAGAACTAAGTAAGTAGATTATTTTATGTTCATGGGTAGGAGGATTCAATATTCTCAAGATGTCAGTTCTTCCCAATTTGACCAATACATTCAAAGCAGTCTCAATCAAAATCCCAGTGACTTATCTTATGGATATCAAAAACTAATTCTAAAGTTTATATGGAGAGGCAAAAGACCCAGAATCGCCGACACAACGTTCAAGGAGAAGAACAGAGTTCTGCAAAAGAGCACTACTACCCAACTTCAAGATTTACTGTAATTAATGTTCTAGTGCGGTATTGGTGAAAGAATGGACAAGTAGATCAGTGGAGCAGAATAGAGAGCCCAGAAATAGATCCTTTTAAATATAATCAACACGTTTGACAAAGAACCAGAGGCAATATAGTGAAACAAAGATAGACTCTTCAACAAAAGGTGCGGGAACAACTGGACATCCCCAGGCAAAAGGAAAAAAAATTAAAAAAGAACAGTCTAGATAGAGACTTTAATACAATTCACAAAAATTCTCTCAAATGAATCATAGATATAAGTGTAAAATGCAAAATTATAAACTACTAGAAGATAATGTAGGAAAAAACCTAGTTGACCTTAGGTATGGTGATGCCTACTTAGATAAAACATCAAAAACATAATCCATGAGAGAAGATGGAAGCATATGAAAAGATACTACACATCATGTGTCTTGGGGAAAATCCAAATGAAAACAACACTGAGACACCACTACTCTCATTCTGGCCAGAATCAGAAACACTGGCAACACCAAATACTGGCAAGGACATGGAGCAACAGGAACTCTCCTTCATTGCTGATGGGAATGCAAAGTGGTACGAACACTTTGGAAGACACTTTGGTGGTTTCGTACAAAACAGAGCATACTCTTGCCATAAAATCTAGCAATTGTGCTCCTTAATATTTGCCCAAATGATTTCGAAAACTTATGTCCACACAAAAACCTGCATTTGGATGTTTAAAGTAGTTTTATTCATAACTGTAAAACTTGGAAGCCACCAAGATGCCTTTTAGTAGGTAAATAGATAAACTGTGCCACATCTAGGGAATGGAATATTATTCAGCACTAAATAGAAATGAGCCATCAAGCCATGAAAAGACATGAAGGAACCATAAATGTGTATTACTAAGTGAAAGAGGCCAATCTAAGATTATGTAATGTATGGTTTCAACTATATGACATTCTGGAAAAGGCAAGATGTGGAGAAAGGAAAAAGATCAGTGGTTGTTGGGGAGGGAGGAGAGATACACTGGCAGAGCACAGAGAATTTTTAGGGCAGTGAAAATAATTTATATGACATTATAATGGCAAATATATATCACCATGCATTTGTCCAAACCTAAAGATTTTACAATGCCAAGAGTCAAACCTAAGGTAAACTATAGGATTTAGGTGATTGTGATGTGTCAAGGTCCTTGCTCCATGGTTTAAAAAAAAAAAAAGTACCATTTTGTTGAATGATAGTGATAAGTAGGGAAGACTATGCCTGTGTAGGGATCAGAGCTATATGGGAATTCTTTGTACTTGCTTCTCAGTTTTATTGTAAACTTGAAATTGTGATAAAAATAAAGTATTTAAGAAAAAAAAAATCAAAAACAAAAACGAAGCCATGGTTTGAACCAATGCAGTAAAGCAATTGTGCTCTAGAGTGCCTACTCCTAATTACTATGCTACCAGTAACTACATAAACCCTTTAGCATGCTTCAAGCTGCAAACCTAGGAAAGACAGAAATAATGTATTTGAGATTAAGGAAAAATGTGTGGTCTATGTTTACGAACACCATTCTTCGTCATATAGCTGTGGTTTGACAAGATGTATTTCTTTTAAACAGACATTAATGCAGGCTATGCTGGATATCATAGAGACGGAGAGAAAAGAAGAAGAGAGCCCCAGTTATGGGCTCTTATTACTTTGGGCTTCTCTGTCCAATGCTGTCCCTGTAAGTATATTAGTAAAATAGGGGTTATATTTCTGTCTCCTGCAATTTCGGTTTTTTCCCTTCGTTATTCTCTTTTCTTTTCTTCTTCTTCTTTTTTTTTTTTTTTTTTGTCTTTTCACTTCTTTATTATGGGAAAGAAAAAGGCTACAGTGGATTTGGTTGTAAGCTAGAAAAACAAAACCGAATGCCTAATGAAATCTATTAAGATCACAAAGGAGGCAGAGCAGAGACATCAAGTGAATTCTGCCTTTGCAAGGCAAGCTTGTATCAGGCTAAGGGAAAAGCTTGCACTTTGGGATCAGTTGTGACAACACCTGCTTTTAAACAGGTGCTTTTAAAAAGAGCTTTCTTTGTCAGGCAACATGCTTAGTATTGGCGCTGCAAAGATGAGTAAGTCTTAACTCTGTCATTTTATTGGGGAGAGAGTAGGTAAATGGATAGCCTGGGATAGAATTAGGCATGAATCAAGATAACCCCCGCCAGAGCTATAGAATCTCATGGAGATAATTTAAACCCTCAGCCGCCTTTTCTTTATGGGTAACAAAGGGGTAATACAACCGGTATGGTCCTAGGACTTGGGTACTTAATAAATGGTAACCCTCCTTTCTCTATAAGGTGGTTGTGAGAATTCAGTGAGATGAACCCAGCTCGTGCCCAGTGAATATCAGTTCTTTGTCTTCCCCTCTACTCATTCTCCTGCATGCCATTCCTGTTTGTGTTTCCTGGCATCTTGGTCCTGTAAGTTTCCCTATGAATAGAGCTAGTGACATTGGAACTCACAGTACTAAAGAAAGCAGAACCTTTTTAACTGTTTCTTTCTAAAGCTGTTATGAACTAGATTAAAGCCGTGTGATATGTCTGCCCCTTCTTGTCTGATGCACATCAGGGAGGATCTCACATTAGCCTAAACTGCTCTGATATTATTTGAGAAGTTAAAGGGTAACCTGTTTTCTACTGAGCAGGAATATTCAACCCATCTCCGTTTTCTTTTTTCTTCTAACAAATAGGAATGAGATATTTCAGGTATCACCTATGTCTCCTTCCTCTTAGTGAAGGCTTTTTAAGTACTGATAGTCTAGTTTCTTTTCATGGGTTGTAAACTGACTGAGTAAAGAGCAGAAGTAGAAATTCTGCCATCTCTACCATACGTACTTCATCTGGCATGGGCAAATAAAAATCATCTAATCCTTTTTCCCCTCCTTTATGTACTTCTGATATCATGCCTTGATTTCTCTTTGCGTCGTTTTCTTGGATACTGATTAAGCTTATAGCAAAATTAAAAAGCGAATGTCAGAACATCTCCCTAAGCCGAACAGAACAGCCCTTCCTGTCACTGGATTCATTTTCAAGATCTCATTAGAGAGATCCTCCAGAAGAAGGGGACACAAAGCCCCATTGATCTGACTCAGGGGAAGTCAGTTCTTTGGAATCGGTTTCTGGCACCAGCCTGAAAGGATTTAAATCATGAATTTCAGAAAGAGAGTGTCTGATGATTAGTGAGAGTTCCATCTTTCTGGCTCTCAGTGGCACCTCCAAGAGGCAGCTGGTGTGCAGCAAAAACCCTTGAAAGGCTTTATTTAGAGTCAGGGCAAAAGCCAAATCCCAGTGCTGGGTTACAGTGAGTCAAGTGCTTAACCTCTCTGAGTCTCAGTGTTCTCATCTATAAAATAGGGTGAATGTAATCTACCTCATTGGATGGTCATGAACATGATATTTTTAAGATATGGAAAGTGGCTGACAGTCCCTGGAAGAAAGAAGGTGCTCACTGAATGTTAGCTTTCTTTTATGAAAAGTAAGGCTGTTGTTTCAATCATTACTTTCAGTGACGCATTAATAATAAACTGCCCTGTCTTCCAAAACTGGACCACTCAAATGCCCCAGGGTGGGAGTGGCCACTGCTGTCTGGCTTCAGTGATCTCCCCTCACTGCCTAGAGAACCCTCAAAAGCCCCCCACTGGGATAAGTGGTGGGGCCTGTCCTTTCTTGGTGCCCAGGTCAGGTTCTCTTCTCTCCCATTCTGGGCTCTCCCTCAAGGGGCGTGGAACTCAGAGCTCAGACTTGAGATAGGCTGGGGACAGGACAGATCACCAGAAGGCTCCATTGTGGTCGAGGTGAACTTTGGTAGACTGGCCCCAAAATACCAACCATGATTTGCGAAACCATTTGTATGGGAAAACCATTTCCAATTTCCAAGAAATCCCTGCCCAATAAATCTTGTGGACCATTTTCCCAAAATGAATCTCACCGCTGACATTTTATCATTGTTATTGCTTCTCCCAAGCTCTTTCTGAACCCTTTCAGTACTGACCATGACCCCCCACCCCATCCCACCTTACCCTCGACTCCCACAGTCTGTGTTGTCTGTCCCACCCATTGCCTGTACCCTTAGCTCTTTTTCCTCCTGACTGCATTTCGTATCCCCAACTAGACGTGAAAGTTCTTTGGGCAGGAATGATATCTTGTACATGTTTGTGTTTACCATGATTGTAGAAGACTGTCTGACCTGCTATCGAGACTCCATCAGTATTTGTTAAATCTCTTTTGAATGGAACAATAAATGATGCTGAAGAGAATACCTATTTCATGTTCTCTTACTGGGCTGGACTTTCCTCCTTGTCCCTTTCCACCTTTATTCTTATCCCAAAAACATTGCAGTGGCTGCTTCTGAAGTTCAGTGAGCCAGGTGGCCCTTCTCCTTTTTGAGCTGCCATTGCCATGGACTTGACCCTTTGGCAAAATACTAATTGATACTTTGGGGAGTGGTCTTTAACTGGGCGTGCGCAAAGATCCTGAGGTCATTTATTCTTGTTTGTTTCCGTAATATATGCAAATTTCTTATTTGCTCATTACTGTCTTTTATGTGACTTTTCTTTTTTTTTAAATGTAATTGAGTTTTTTACCAAATTTAAAAATGATAAACAGCACCTTCGTACAGCCATGAATAATTTAGTTGAATTCCTTGTGTTCATTATAAAATAAGTTTTACCCAATTTTTGTGACTCTCTAAAACTCTAAGCACTGTTTGGTATAACTCTGAACACCTCTTTTGTATAACTGAAAATCTATGTGCTATCCACTAAGCTGTTTTTCCCCCATTACAAATTCTGACCCTTTAAATAAGACGAAGTGAGTATGGAGTTGTTATTAATTAAATCCAGTAATTCAGCACTTCCATCCGTAGACAATGGTAGCAGGGGCCCTAGCGGGGAGACAGAAGTGAGCTCTCTGAGCATGTTTCTTCTATTGTAAAATGGACTGGATGAGATCTAGGGTAAGTCTTCCGTCATCTGAATCATGCCGCAGAAAGAGGCTGTCACCTCTGCAAGGTGGTGACCTTGGCTTTCCCATTCACTTTGTCTATGTACACAGTACCCTGTTTACAGGGCCCTCGGGTTTCATGCCCCAGGGCGGGAAACCACGAGGAGTATTGAATTTGGCTTACTTTTTTATTTTTATTTTTTATTTTTTTAACATTTTTTTTTTTTAGATTTTATTTATTTATTTGACAGAGAGAGATCACAAGCAGGCAGAGAGGCAGGCAGAGAGAGAGGAGGAAGCAGGCTCCCCGCTGAGCAGAGAGCCCGACGCGGGGCTCGATCCCAGGACCCTGAGATCATGACCTGAGCCGAAGGCAGCGGCTTAACCCACTGAGCCACGAATTTGGCTTACTTGACCGCTTCCCTTCAGATAGTTGCTCTTCCTTTTTTGGCCACAGAGGGGAGTATTGGGATTATGTAATGTTGCCCCACAAACGAGACAAAAAGACTTAAGTGTTTTAAATGTGAAATATTGTCTGAGTCTTTCAGGACTGATTGTCCTAGCTGAAATTTCTTTTACTATACATGTTTACAGAAAAGATGCAAGGGAAACCCTAACTTCTTTTATTAATTTTATACAGTTTCCTTTATTATGTAGTCTAAAATTAGAAGCAAAAACATCTACCTGAGTTAGTGGAAAGTTAATTTTTGAGATATATGGCAGTATAATTTTAACCTTGTAATACCGCAATGAGGAAAGATGTGAAATAATCTTCTTTGGTCTAGAGAGAATTTGCAAGCATGATACATTCAGTAACATTCAGCTGGGGAAAGGACCATTATGTTTCATATTGAGTACTCTCATAATTTATGGGATTTGAGGTATATTTTTCTGGGTTTATTGAAAATTGCCATTTTTTTTTGCAGAACATAGGATTTGCTCATTCATATCTATTTCATGGAAATTAAATTTTAAAAAATATTTTCATTGGGATTAACATTTTAAGTGTCATAATTTGCTGTTTCTGAATATTTAATGTATGCATATATAATATTTTATAATGTGTATTACTAAAAAAGAATCCTGCCTCATTTTGTAGTAAGATAGTTTAATCTATAAAAACAACAGAGTTAAACTATAGTGACAAAATAGAAGTATAGATTTGACCTCTCAGAAGTCTATAACAACTCTCTTGTTCAAAAAATCTAGTTGTTTCCAAAAATGCTCCTTACTAACATACTTTTAAGTTTAATTTAAACATTTTCCTGGTTTCTTCTAATGTTTATGGCGAATATTAAGCATGCTTTTATTCACTTTCAAAGGAGGTTGTATTGTGTGATACATGTTTTCTGTTTTGTTTTGCTTTTTTTAAGGTTGCATTTTGGACACTTGCATTTGTCCTCTCTCATCCCACTGTCCACGAGACCATTCTGGAAGGCATATCTTCTGTGTTTGGCACAGCAGGTACTAAACCTGAATGAACTGACCTGGTTGAAGAGATATCTAATGTGTGCTTATCACATGTTATGGGTACAGCTAAAGGCCCAGAATTTTATAGAAATTGAACGTAATCCAAAATTGAACACAAGTTGTGTGTTTTAGGGTATAAATTGATCAGGTAGGTTCCTAGAATTTAATTACTGTCCAGGTTATTTTAGAGGGCATCTAGTCTAACTCCCTTACTTTCCAAATCATGAAATAAGTGCTAGAGAGATTGTGATTTGCCCAATTTCTCTACTGTATATGTATAGACAAAGCCTTTTTTCTTCAAATCTCGTGGCCCCTCAGTTATTTTTGGAATTCAGGATTTTCTAGATTTTGTAAAAAGTAATACAGTGCATATATTACATAACACAGATGTTTAAGTAAGGTTTTGTCACCAAAGGAATTGTTTTAAAAGTTAGAGCTTTGGGGGGTTAGAACAGTTAAGTGGGGATTGCCACCTTGCGTTTTTTAGTTCAGATTTGTACTCTTCAATTGTCATCTGTTTTAAAAAGCAGAAATAAGCTTGGATGCTTATTCAAGCTACTTGCACTCAACTACTTGTTTATTTTACGCATAATTTGACCTGTTGGGAAGTAGTATCTTTTTAAAAAACCTTACTATGTCAAATTATATATTCTGATATAAAAAGAATGATAAATGATTTGGAAGAAAACAATATAATAGGTATATTATATCCTACAAAAGGTAGGATATAAATTAACAGCAATCCCTTGCTTCATGGTTGCTGAAAATGTTTTATTTGAAATTTTTTTCTTTATTTTCTACTGCTTCTTATTGAATCAAACCAGAAAGCAAATTGGCTTGTTCAACATCGACTATCTACGCCATACTGTCTCTGAGCCTTAAGTCATATAGAAAGAGTGAGGATTAGAATCACTAAGTATAAACCATGTAACATGTTAGATTCTGGAGACACATTAGTGAGTAAAAGAGAAGACTACTTGCCTTTATGGAGCTTACCTCTACAAAGTTACGGAAATACGCAGGCCTGTATGTCTACAAACAGTAAAAGGGAATGTGTCCTTGACTGTCACATTTCCGACTTCACCATTTCCTTACTAGAGTCCTCTCCTCATATAGGGTTCTCCAAAATCCTGGTCTTTAGGAAATCATGAAGTAGTTACGGAATGGTGGAGATAATGTGGGGAGCCTGTCTGACCCAAAGGCTACAACAGAAGTATTATATTCGTCTAAATGTCTATAATACTTGAATCTTGAACTCTTGAACACAGTTCAATGGAGAAAGACAAATCCTTTATTCTTTTTCTACATTCTGGTTTATTTTTAGAATGCATTGTTTTCCACTGACAAATGCTCCTTCAAATAGTGATACCAGTGTATTTTATATATATATAAATACACACACACACACACACACACACACACACACATATATATATACACACTGAAAGCATACATATATATGTGTGTGTATGCTTTCGGTTTTTAAGACTCATGCAAAATTGAAAACAATTTACATAAAATATCAAATGTTCTTTGCTGTTTTTATTTGGAAGCAATTCAGATCAATTCCTGTATAAGATGTAGTAGAGCTCAGGAATTTAGATGAGAGAGGAAACCACTCACTCTTTGGAGGTTGATACTAAGGAAGATATCCATGCACCCATACAAAGGATCCTGTCAGAGAAAGGACATTAGAGTTCATGGAACAAGAATCTGACTCAGTATAGCAGTTCTCCATTCTTATATTCACCACTGCAAGATCATTTCTTTCTTAGAGATGTCCTTAGTGACTTGGATACCTTTCCACATCTCTATGGCCTCTTCACTCACTACTACAGTCCATCCCAGGTGTATTGCTCAACTTTCTTATAAGGCTCAGAGTAAAAGCTGCTATTGAATCACTGGTCCTTTGTGTCTGGCTTTTTTTCACTTAGGATGAAGTTTTTTTTTATGATGTTATACATTAATTGATTTTCACATGTTGAATCTCCCTTGCATTCCTGGGATAAATCCTACTTAGTCTTGTGGTATAATACATACAATTTTTTATGGAAATAAAATATCCATGTTACATATAGGTATTTATATCCATATAGCATATATCATTTTTTTGTTGCCAGATTCATTTTGCTAGCGTCTTATTAAGGAATTTTAGGAATTTTACATCTATTTTAATAAGGGATATTGATCTGTGGTTTTCTTTTCTTGTGTTTGTCTGGGTTGGGTCTCAGGAAAATTCTGGCTTTATAAAATGACTTCAGAAGTATTCACTCCTCATATGTTTTGGAAGAGTTTTGAAGGATTGATGCTAATTATTCTTTAACTCTATGATAGCTTTACCAGTGAAGTTATCTGGTGCTGAGATTTTCTTTGTGAGAAATTTTTGATTAATTTAATCACTCTACTTGTTACAAGTCTATTTAGGCTATATATTTCTTCTTTTTTATTGATATATAACTGACACATAACATTGTATTAATTTTAGGTGTACAATATAGTGATTTTTAAAAAATATTTTATTTATTTATTTGACAGAAAGATCACAAGTAGGCAGAGAGACAGGCAGAGAGAAAGACGGGGAAGCAGGTTCCCTGCTGAGCAGAGAGCCCAATACAGGGCTCGATCCAGGACCCTGAGATCATGACCTGAGCCAAAGGCAGAGGCTTAACCCACTGAGCCACCCAGGCACCCAGAATATAGTGACTTGATATATGCATATACTATGAAGCGATCACCACAATCAACATCCATTATCACAAAGTTATAATTTTTTTTCTTATGATGCAAACTTCTAAGATCTACTTTCTTATCAACTTTCAAATGCATAATACAGTGTTGTTAACTGGTCACTATTGCTGTACATTACAGACACAGAAAAATAGGGACACTGCACAAATTTCTATGTCATCCTTATGCAGGGGCCATGCTAACCTTATCTGTATTGTTTCACATTTAGTAACACTATCAGTTTTTCCTTGGTCAGTTTTGTAGTTTTTTTTTTTAAGGAATTTGTCCATTTCATCTAGGTTATTTAACTTGTTACATATAACTTCATTTTACTGCCCACAATCTTTTTTATTTCTGGAAAATCACTAGAAAAGCATCTCCCTCAGCCTTGATTTTAAGGCTTCTCTTTTTTCTTGGTCAGTATAGCTAAAGGATTGTCAGTTTCGTTTTCAAAAGATTGAGCTTTTGGTTTGTTCTTTTGGATGTTCTTTTTTGGTATCACTTTTCTATTCACTATTTCAAGTTTCTCTGTCCTCCTCTTTATTATGTATAATTTATATCTCTTTATCAGTATTCTTTATTTTGTTCTTTAAACACAATTTTTCTTAAAGTCTTTGACTATATTTAAAATCTCTTATTTAAAGTCTTTTTTTTTAAGATTTTATTTCTTTATTTGACAGAAATCACAAGTAGGCAGAGAGGCAGGCAGAGAGAGAGAAAGGGAAGCAGGCTCCCTGCTGAGCAGGGAGCCTGATGTGGGGCTCAATCCCAGGACGCTGAGCTGAGCTGAAGGCAATGGCTTAACCCACTGAGCCACCCAACCCCCCCCCCTTTTTTTAAAGTAAGTCTAACATCTGAGTTTTTTCAGGGTTAGTTTCTACTGATTGTTTTATTCCCCCTATGTATGGTCTATGTTTTCTTGTTCCATGTATTATTGCACATTTCCCATTGCATGTCTTACATTTTGTTTTGATAACTGGACATTTTAAATAATACAATGTGGCAACACTGGAAATCAGATTCTCCTGTTTCCTCAGGGTTTATTGATGTTGCTTCTTGTCATAGCCTTGTTTGTGTATTTGTTTATTGACTTTCATGAACTAATTCCAGAAATTTTGTATGATTATATTGTATTTTGTATTACTATCATATGTTTCTACATATGTTTCTGCTTGGTTAGGTTACTGTTCAGCTAATTGTTGGACAAAGATTTCTTTACACTAAGCACGAATAAGACCTCCATGTTGCATGTTTGGGATTTTGTTTGCATGTTGGAGCATGCCTTCAATACTCAACTAGGCAGTTGGTAACACTGCCTTAACTTTCACTTCCCACTTGCGTGGAACCTCAAGGTCAGCCATAGGTCAGACCTTAGAGCCTTCTTAGGTTTTTCCTGAGCCTGAATGAGGCCCTGGGCATTGGTGCAGTCCTACACAAGTACATGCATTTTTATATTCCCAGGAATACATTGGACCTTTTAAAGCCCCTAGGACAGCTCATTCCCTAGCTCTTCATTTTAATCTTTTTAGTTTGCCTGTTGCTTGTCCAAGCTGTTATCTATTGCCTCTGCAAAGTTAATTATCCTTAAAGGTTCCCAATCAAAACCCCTGGGGGAAAGACTTTTTCCACTGTGTGAGTTCCAAGTCAGATCAGATAAAGATAGTCTTATAAGTGAGACTCTCAGTCTTATAAGCCAGACAGCTCAAATAATGAGAATTCTCTAGGAATGAGGTCTCGAAGGAATTCCAATCTTATTCTGTCCCCATCTGGTAACTGCTGAGCTGCTGGTTTGCAAGGTGATTGTAGGCTATTGGTTTTCAAGGCTACCGTGGAGCTACGGAGAGAGGGATGGGAATAGGGCAAGTTAAGGTGTCATTAAGTTTGTTCTTCTTACGAAGATTTAGCCGTTTTTCTTGGATAAACACTCCCTGCACTGCTGCAAGCCTTTGGTTAATTCCTAAAGTCCTGAAAAAAGTTGATATTGACAAATTTTATCAGATTTTTCATTGATTTTTAGAGAGGCACTTTTTGGAGTCCTTACCCTGCCATTTCTGTTAACCTTACCCTGAACCATAAGTTTTAAATTTTCGTTTAGGAAACCTTCCAGATTTATTGTTAACCCTTCATTCACCTGTTTATTTAGGTGTCCATCAAATATCTTTTTGAGTACTTGCTATGTCAAGGCGTCGTATGAAATATCAGGGCTGTGAGGACGAGTGTATGGTGCCTGCTGTCATAGAAGTTCATGAAGGAAGTGCATTTTATAAAAATGAAAACAGATTTAGAAGTTTACCAAAGATGTTAGGGGGGAGAAAGGAATATTTACATCGCTTCTTTAGAGATACACACTTCTTGATGAATTCTGTAGGATTTCTGTGCTTGGAACGTTTTTCCTTGTTTTTATTTACCTTTCAGTCAGCTTGAATGTCGTTTCCTCAGATAGGTCTTTTAGGCTTACCCTGTCTGAAGTCACTCTGCTCTTGGTGATTCTCTGACTCACCTCACTATGTCTTTCATAAGAATGATTTTTTTGTTTATTAGTCTATCTATTGATCGATCTCTCTTCTGCCTCCTTCATCAGAACATAGTCTCTCCAGCTGCAGGAACAGTGTCTGTCTCGGTTTCTACAGGATCCCCAGCTGTCTGGAACCCATTACTCAACAAGTATTTTCTGAATAAATTTAATGAACAAATACGAGAATGTATATTAAAAGATGAATGTCTTAATTTAGCTTTCATTTGCAGTTTTATGACCTATCCCATTAGACAGCTTGATGAAACGAGTATTTTATGTAAAGAACTTTTTGATAAGTTTCTGCCCCTAAAGTTTTGAGATAATCAGTAGTCTCAAATCCAAGAATCCACAAGAATGATAATGAATGCTAACATGTCTCTGGGTTTTGAACTCTATAAATCATCTTCTTGATTATTATTTTATTTTATCCATTGATCCTGGGTGAAATATACATTATCAAATTATTGAGGATCTGGCAAAGAATACTTTGCTCTGTTACAGAGTTTTGGGGCATAATTCCTGGAAATTTGCCATTTGTTTTAGATTTTAATTTGTAGATCACCACATATTTCAGTTGCCTGTCATAAACCCAAAAACATAGTGCAAATATGGGGGTCCAAATGCCTGCATTCAAATCCAGTCTGAGTCCTTACTACTGGTTAATTCCTTATTCAAGTTACCAATTTTTTTAAGGTTTTTTCCTCTTCAGGCAAGTGGCAAAATAAGAATGCCCATCTCATGGAGTTACTAGGAGAATATGGTAAATATAAAATACCACCATGTCTTTCAAATTGTAATCATTTTATGAATTTTAGCCATGACCAAAACCAATATAACCATATCAGTTGTATGAAATTTTATAATCTTGCCATGCCATGAAATCAGTGACTATTATGACTGAATTTTTCTACTTTGAAATACTAGTCAGTATTGCTTTTCAAAATATAGTTTTCCAGGTGCTTGAATAGCTCAGCCAGTTAAGCCTCCAACTCTTGATTTCAGCTCAGGTGGTGATCTCAGGGCTGTGAGATCAAGCCCCACATTGGACTCCACACTTAACGTGGAGTCTGCTTGAGATTCTGTCTCTCCAACTCCCTCTGCCCCTTGCCTCTCTCAGGGGTACACATGAATGTTCTCTCTCAGTCTCTCTAAAATGATATATATACATATGTATTTAAAATACCATAGTTTTCTTGAGTGTTGACAGCAATAGTTGAATTATTTTATATTGGCTGGCCATCCCTTTAAAAAGACTGAATGCAGCAGAAATATAGCATGAAGATATTTCTGTTTAATATTATCCTAAGAGGTAGAAATAGTAGCAACAATAATAGCCAACACTTAGGTAGCACTTAGTAAGTCCCAGGCCCTGTTCCAAGTGCTTTTCTTATTGACTTCCTTAATCCTTGAATCATCCTCCTAAATGTTATTATTTATGTGTATTTTAAACATGAGGAAAATGATGTGCCTATTCGGTAGCTTAACCGAGACCATACAACTAGTAAGTGATAGAACTACAATTTGAACCAATGTTGGTCTGACTCAGGAGTTGATAATACAAAATATCAAATCTTCTTATTTCAAAATTGTACTCAGAATGTCTGAATTAACATGGTGAGGTCCAGTTTCCAGCTTAATTCCAAGTCACTAACATATTAATCTTCCTAAAGCATACCTCTAGTTACATTGCGTGTGTATTCAGAATATATTCCTGGGGACGCCTGGGTGGCTCAGTGGGTTAAAGCCTCTGCCTTCGGCTCAGGTCATGATTTCAGGGTCCTGGGATCGAGCCCTGCATCGGGCTCTCTGCTCAGCAGGGAACCTGCTTCCCTTCCTCTCACTCTGCCTGCCTCTCTGCCTACTTGTGATCTCTGTCTGTCAAATGAATAAATAAAATCTTAAAATATATATATATATATATATTCCTGGACTAAACGTTCATACCCCTGAGACTGAAACTATAGCCTGATGGTCTGATCCCCCTTTGCAATCAGTGTAACAATCTAAGTAAGGTGGCCCCTTGAATACCCTCTAACACTCTCTTCATTTTCTTTCTGTCATGCTGTTTAGTGTAAATGTAACACTAAACGTGATTTAATTTGGATATCTTCAGAAGACCATACATAAATAAATTTGTAGATGAGAAAAAGTATTTTCTAAACTATTTACTTCATACTTGGTTCAGAAAATGTGACTACCATGTTCATAACCAAGGTAATTTCTAAAACAAATATAGTTGTCAGGAGAATGTAATTTACCCCACCCAAAAAGTGGTGACTGATAATAAACACCATAAAAGATAGCTAGTTTGTGGTTGTGTGTAGAATCATCTTTACTTTTTGTGTACCTATGCCTTCTTCTGACCAAGGCCACCTGAACATGTGGATCACTAGGTAATCACCTCTGAGACTCTGTTCCATTAATCACAATCCCTTGGTAAGTTCAACTGTTCTCTTGGCTCTTCCCCCTTGATCTGTCAGATCCAGGTAGTCCATACTCAGCAACACCTAGTGACTTCATATCTCACTTAGAATAAAATCTAAAGCCTTCATGTGGCCTTGGAGACTTTTTGTCACATCAACAATCTTGTCTCTGTCACCCTGCCTGTTATTTATTTCACTCTAGCCTTATCTATCATTCACTGAACAAATATTTACTGAGTTCCTATTATGTGCCAACAACTATCTTAGGAGTTTGGGGTGCACAAAAAAAACAACAATCCCTTCTCCTTTGGTGCTTACATTCTTGTAGGGGAGACAGACAATAAATAAATGTAATGTATAAGTAAACCCTAAAAATATTAGATGGTGACAATACTGTATAGAAAGAAATCATTGCTGAGCAGGGAAACAGGTGGAAGTATTCAAGAGCCAGATAAGAGTGGGTCTCATGGTAGTTAAGATCCAGGAAAGCACTTGAAGATGGTTAGGAGTTAGACAAGCAGGTATGCAGAGGAAGAGCTGGTTGGGGTCAGAGACTGCAGGCGGGGCCTCACTGTGTTCTCACAGAATTCTCTTAGATCAACAACATCAGTGGCATTTTCGTGGCATTTTCATGTCATTTTGTCCAGAGAAGAACATGAGCATATTTCTAACAAATGAGAACCAATCTGATTTACTATATTAGGAATATATAAAGAGGAGAGGTCATGGCTTTCATTCCTGTGAACAATTTTCCCTTCTTTTCTTGACATGCATATGCCTAGTCCTTCCAAGTTTCCATCCTCACAAGAACCTGCTGGAATCATACCTTCCAGATTTCCATTTTCACTGACCTTCTGCCCCCATAGATGGGTATTTCACTGTGGGACACCTGGGTGTCTTAGTGGGTTAAGCATTCAACTCTTGATTTTGACTCAGGTCATGATCTCAGGGTTGTGAAATCAAGCCCCACACTGAGCTTGCTTAAGATTCTTTCTCTGCCCTTTCCCCACCCACCCCCCTGTCCTCTCTCTCTCTCTCCCTTTCTTTAAAAAAACAAAATAAAATAAAAATTTACTGCAAGATGATTGCAGCAGAAAATCCAGGTGTATGTGTGGATGTGTCTTCTCTTCCTCTTCTGAGCCCCTCTTACCACCACTGGAGATCACTCCCCTTCCCCTGCTGTGCTTCCATTCACTTGCCCAATAGCTGACTTTTTCATTTCTATTTTTTCCTCCACATTAGTCACTTTGGTTACTCCTTCTATAATTTATCAGCAAGGTTTCTTAGAGGCAGCTGCAGAACCTAACTAGAGCTGATTTAGTGAAAAACCAAATGTATTACCAATTTATGGGTTCACAGAATATCTGGGAGGGCCAGAGTTCCAGGCTTGGAGGATACACAGCCTGAAGTCATGCTCCAAATCAGGCTGCAGAGCTAGGGTGGCAAGCGCAACCTTGCCACTGAATGCCAAGTGCATCGTGGCCACAGGGACAAGGCACTAATGACCCTGGGTCCTCAGGAACTTGATCCTGCAAAAATCACAGTTGCTGCCACAGAACACTTGCGCAGTCTACACTTCTTTAGATCACTAACGCTTGATGCGAAGCTTGGGTTGGTTGATCTGACTGGTAAAGCCTTTTCTTCATAGTAACATCCTCATTCAAGGGTGGCAAAGAAAGCAAGAATCTGGCACTTTTTGATTTGATGGTAGGCAAGCGTCTGTTGAAACATGGCATTCAAATATTACACTGACCAAACTAATAAAATCAGTATGCGTATGTATATACCTTCACATATGTACGTGAGTATAGGAAATAAGCATATTCTATCACTATATAAATGTATTTTCATAATACATTTATAGTATAAATATAATACATTAATAGTTTTTTATAAATATAAACACATTCATAAATATAACTATGTACCCTTATATCTGTATATCTGTGTACATACACACATGCATCCCTTACCTGTTCCCAGGTGAGGTGACCCCTTGCTAACAGATTCCACGCCAGCAGACAAAGTGCAGTTAAGGCTTCTCACCATTCTCAAGAAACTTCATGCTTGTATAAACTATGAATTTTAAAAAATGGAACAATAATTAACTGATACACCTTTGTATTGACCAAAGACAAATGCTCATCTTCTTTATTCTGTTTATTGAAAAAGTCACAAACTTAGAGTTTATATGTGTTTTGATAAAGAAAGGGAAGGGGTTTTTTTCTGAAGCTCCTTTTCTTCCTATAGGGTTTTATCTATTCTCAATATATTGTACCCATAGAACTGTGAATGTGTACCCATAGAACTGTTCTAAGAAGAAAATTAAGTTCCTCATATTTTTACTTTAACATTAAACCACGTATTATGCCATATTTGGTTTTTTTTAAGTATTTGCATTTTAATTTAAGTGTCATTCCATTAACCTGCCATGATGGTTTACTTCTCTCCCCTTTTTTATTTTACTTAAGGTATAGGAATATATATTTAGATGCTTCTTGCATTTTTAGAATCATTATACTTTGTATTTTCAAGATAACTACTAAAGGACTGCTGGATCACAAAAGATTAACCAACCCAGCATAAATACTCATATTTATGAGCAACTGAGCAAAAGCAATCTCAGGCATTAACATTTGGGTCCTGTTTAGACTATTATAAAGCAATTTTCCTTTCTAATTCTGGACTCCCATGGTGAATGTCTGTCCACCAGGAGAGGGTCATTTTATCTTAAAAATAAAACAAAAATGCAGTTGAAGTTTTTAGCTGGTTGTATTGGCCCTTCCAACCTATTTTTTTTAATGTAAGGGAGCATTAACACCTTTTTCATGCAGTTTTACTGTGTGTTTATTTAAAGGAAAAAATTAATAGAATTTTATGTTAATGTACAAGGAACCAGATTATTATTTTTTTATTTTTGCTAGAGAGAGAAAGAGCACAGGCAGGGGGAGCAGCAGGCAGAGGGAGAAGCAGACTCCCTGCTGAGCAGAGAGCCCAATGTGGGACTCCATCAGGACCCCGGGATCATGATCTGAGCCAAAGGCAGCTGCCTGACTGTCTGAGCCATCTAGCTGTCCCTACATGGAGCCAGATTAGTTAATAGAAATGCATCTATGTAGAAATGATCCCTGTTTTATATAAAGTTATCATTTGTGCATCATAAAAGGTACATGACCAAATTTCCATTGGATTTAAGTCAGGAACTTGATTCATGAGTTCAATCAGGCCACTCACTAACAGTGTGACTGTATACAGGAGAAAATTTACTCATTGCCAACCATTGTTTTTGGTTCCCTTGTGTTCTGATTTAGCAGCAATCCTGACTGGAGACATACTGACATTGACACTGTCCGAGTGGCCAGATGCTATTACACGGTGACATTAACTTACATGGCTACACTCACCACACATTGGTGAGAAAAGAGTCTGTCTCTGCTCCCAATTATAAACAAGGATAAAAACTAGCAGAGTGAGAAATGAAGTTCAGAACATATGGTGACGTCCTAGGCAAAGTCCATGTTGTTTGTATTATTTTAATTAGTTTTATTTTAATTAGTTTGTATTATTTTTAACTAGTTTTACTTCCTTGCATTTAAACATTTTCATTTATTCTTGAAATCCTACCTATAGTCACTTCTTATCTATATTATAATTTGTATAGGACTTCTCTCCACTTGAATATGTGTCAATACCATCTTGCCAACCAATAACAACATTCTTGGAGGACTCCATCCTGGCATATCAAAGACCTGAGTCCCTCCAGCTAACTGAAGAAGCTCACTTCCTTATCCCCTCTGCAACCTGCCAGGGCTTGGTGGTTGATAGCCAAAGTTGCATCTGTGATAGATTCCTAGCCCTCTGTGGCCCAAAATATTGAGAAAAGTGATTAAATAGCTGAGTAAAGGACACTTCGATGGATTCATGAACGGAGGAAAATTATTAAAAAATTTCTTTCCTGGGGCGCCTGGGTGGCTCAGTGGGTTAAAGCCTCTGCCTTCGGCTCAGGTCATGATCTCAGGATCCTGGGATCGAGCCCCCCATCGAGCTCTCTGCTCAGCAGGGAGTCTGCTTCCTCCTCTCTCTCTTTCTGCCTGCCTCTCCGCCTACTTGTGATCTCTGTCTATCAAATAAATAAACAAAATCTTAAAAAAAAATTCTCTCCACTCCCACTGGTTGCTTGTCATTATGAACTCAACATGGAGGTTTTGGAGGCTATAATATTATACAGGAAATTTCTTGCATAGCCTTGTTTTCCTTTGCTAGTCCAGCTTTTTAAATACTGAAGGGGCCCAGCAAACATTCAGTTATGCTGGAGCTTCTCACAAACTACTTTTCATTCATCAGCCTTGAAGATCATACATTGATTACCTAAGGAAGAATTTATTAATGCAGGACATTCCATCTGGAACTGTTCCATTCCACTCTAAATATAGAATTTTCTTATCTTCTTTTGCCTTTGACCTTACAGACAAGATGGTGTCCCTTTAGAATGCACAACTTGTTACTCTCCAATCCACTACCTGAGCCATGAAGGCCAGCGTGAGACATGCCCTTAAGATTTCTATCCCATGAGAGATTTCCCAGGTGCCTATGTTTCCGCCAGCATTTTTTGCCTTTCATACCTGATGTGTGTCTTCTGATACAACTCGGGAAATTATGTGTGAAGTCATTCTTTTACTGCCTCACTTCCACAAGCTAAGAGAGATCCCTCAGATAGCTATAGATCATTTGATATCCTGTTCAAATTTACAAGCTTGGAGACAGGTCCTGTGGCGCTCCTCATTTTATTAAGTCTTCTGTTATCTCACTCAGTGGGCACTGTTCATCTGCTTTATTTATCCTCTACATTTTTCATTCTGACATGGCTCTTTTTTCAGCATGTTCTGTCAGGTAATTATTCAGGCATTTTGATAATCTTTCTTCCCCTTTAGAAAATACTTAGGTAAAGGCCTTGAGGTTGGGTTGACGTGTCTCCAGAGAACACCTAAAAATTCAGAATCATTAGGTAGAGTTAATAAATAAAGGGTATCTCTAGGTCAAAGTATATTTAACATTTTATTATCTGCCTATTGTTGTCTTCTGGAGGCAATCTCTCTCCCTCATGTTTATTATCAATTGGACTATGTCCTTTATTCCTTGAAAAAGTCACTGTAATTATAAAGCAGGCTTCATTTCATATTCCAATAAATAGAGAAACCAATAACCTCTTTTCAATATATGAAAGAAATATTTCTGAAAATAGCACAAAGTATTATTTTTTCAGAGGAGAATCTTATATGGATAACTTGGTGTAATGACCTTAAACTTTTCTCAAAATGATAGAATGGGATTTGGGATATTATTATACATGTGTCTTGGAAGAAAGGGTGGGGTGGAGGGTCAGTCTGTGGGTTATCAACTCCTGATCTTCCATCAGTAATAATAACCTGTTCTAAGCAACATTGCATTCCTTGGTGCCTTTCTTTTCTTTTTTTCCTTTTTTAAGATTTTATTTATTTATTTTAGAGAGAAAGCATGAGCAGCAGGGAGGAGCTGAGAGAGAGGGATAAGCAGATTCCCCACAGAGTATGGAACCCGACGTGGGGCTTAATCTCACGACTCTGAGAATATGACCTGAGCTGAGATCAAGAGTCAGATGCTTAAGTGACTAAGCCCCCCAGGGGCCCCTCCTTGATATCTTTCTCAGTCCATTGCTATCACTACCTCCTTCAAAGAGACTCAGTCTATGGTTATAAATGCCAAACTGAAGTCACTGAGCAGAGGTTACTTCTAAAAGGTTAGTGCTTATACTGTTTCAACTGATGTCAGCCCAAGTGCCTTGAACTGGTTATCAACCCCAGAGGAAGATTCTAAGAGCTTCTGCCCATTGCAGCTTGGTACCAGAGTCTTTAGGAAAAACACAGTGCAGTGAAGCCCCGCAAGGAAGAACACTTCCTTTTCATAGAGAAGAGACAGCAAACTCAGCTTCGGGAGTGGGTGTTGGTCCCCCAGCTTACCGCTCTTATGCCTCAGTGGAAAGGACGCTATGCCCTCTCCCCTTGGAAGGACAGATAGAAGAGTGGGGTTGGCCAGATGCCATAAGATGCACACACTTTAAGCCGAGATAAGGGAGCATTCACTGCACCTGAGACAAGGAGGGATAGTCCCACACAAGGCAGTAAGACCAGCATAGGCCTTGTGGGCTCTATATTTCCTGGTGATCAGCGCTCCAGGCCCAAGGCCCTTTTTTAGGCAGCTGAGTTGGAGTCCAAAGACTGGATGCATGAGGCTGGCTTTCCCCATGATAGGAACATGCTTTTTTTATAATAAAATTTCATCTTAAATCCCTCAGATGCCAAAAAGTCATGTCTACCCCTAGAAAAATCAGAAGAACCAGAGCTGGAAGTTCCAAAATCACTGAGAGTTTAAAAGAAGCTGGGGCTGTAAGGGGAGAGTGAACTGTGGTTTGCCAGCCTCTAGTGATGCCCAGAAACCCCCCAGTGCTCACATTCCCACAATCTCTGGGCAGTCTCTCAGCTGCTTCTTTGGTTTCTCATCTGTATCCACTACCAATGCCTTAAACTGCCTGTTTGTTCGTTTTTTTTAAAGCCTTCCATTTAATTTTACATCTGTCCTTCCTATTCATTTAAGTGGTATTTGTCTTGTATAAAGAAATTGGGTTAGGACATGACCTATATAGAGGAGTTAGCATGTTTTATAAAGATATAGTTTTAAACCAAACAACCTAAATAAAGAGAAAAGGCACACATGTTCCTGGACAGAAAGGTTTAATGTCATGAAAATGCCAACCCTTTTCAAGTCAATATATATTTAATCAATTTTAGTGAGAATTCCGATGGATTTTGGGGTGGGGAGAACTAACTAAATGACTTAAATATTTTTTTATTTAAAATATAAATAAAAACAAATGTAATTAAAAAGAAAAATTAGTGGAAATATAAATTAGTAAGACTAGATTTGTCCTACCAGATATTAAAATGTATTATGAAGCTTCTATAACAAAAGTTGGTACAGAAAAGACAACAGATGAGCACAACCCTTATTTATTTACCTTTTACCAACAAGCAAACTCATGATATTTTCTTTCAAGACTAAAAAAAAAATTATAGGAAGAAAACCATTTTTAAAATTCTGTTTCACATTCTTGAGGCAATAGTTTAAACTATCAACATTTGTGGGGCCCCTGGGTGGCTCAATTGCTTGAGGTCTGACTTTTGATTAAGTTGAGGTCAGGATCTCACCTTCGTGGGGGTAGAGCCACACATCAGGCTCTATGCTGGCCATGAAGCCATTTGGGATTCTCTCTCTCCCTCTGCGCCTACCCCCACATCACGCTCTCTCTTTCTTACTCGCTCTTTTAAAAAGCTAGAAACCTGCAGTCACTGGAGAGACTATACCTCTCAAGAATTTATAGGAAACAGCAGTGAGCTAAAAACACCTAACTTCGTAGCTACCATGTACTTCATAATCTTTCATCTACTCTCATCTCGCTCTTTTCTATTAATTTAATATCTTACAGAGTTTTGTTTTACAAAGTTTTACAGAGTTTTGTCTCACAGAACATGTACAGTAAGGTACATGGGCAAGAAAGAAAGACCCAAAGACTTTTTTTTTTTCCTCAAAGAAATATTGGAGAGATAACATAGAATACTGATTTTTAAATCAAATTTTTGCAGGGTCTCAGTGCAATAAGCTTACCGTTTACTTGGTATGGGAGTGCAAGCCTTGTATTTTCAAGAAGGGTAGAAATATCTTATCTTTTGCATATGTTTTCTCATTTCTGGAGCTTTTCTGCATGGACCTCCCTCTCTAGTTCTCTCTTCATATTCCAAAGGTTTCTGAGATAACTGAATGAGGCAACGGGATAGAACTGACCTCGAGGGAGCTCTTCTACATTTTCTTTAATTCATTATCTTTTTCTTTTCTTTTTTGTGTGTGTGTATGTGTGTATAAAATCATGTTTATTCCCTAATGATTTTAGGAGCCTCAATAAACTCCCATTCTATATCTTCAGATGCCATAAATCCAGATTCACCCCCTACTACATGGACAAGGATCTGAGCTTTCTCCCAGACGGAGGAGAAAGAGGCAAGAAGGTAGGAGAGGAAAAGGGGAGGAGGAAGGACTAGAGATTGGAAGACTGTCATGGTGAGATAGGTCCTCAACTCAGATCTCTCACACAAGGGAACCCCTGATTTGTTTCTCAGGCCCCACTACCCACTGACCTTTCTCCATCACTCTCTATCTTCTTAAAAGTAAAACAGCCTTTCCGTTTCTCAACACACTCTTGACTCTCTTTTATTCCTTTCACATCTGCTCCGAAATTCATTTAAACTTGATTTTTTTTTTTTTTTTTCTGTTTACAGACATTTGGCTGTGGTGTGCTCGTGTCCTACTGATATCAGTGGGGCCTGCTCTTGTGGCTCATACTACCTGAAAAGGTCTAGCCCCAAATACAATCCACCACATTAGGGAAAATCTGGGTCTTGCTTTGCAAAATAATTAAGTACCTCAAAATTTGCTTCTTGCTTAAACAACTTCGTTCTGTAACTTTGTTTACTCACTAATTCTTTTCATCATTTCTTCTCTCCACCCTTGCTACCCTTTGTTTCTCAGTTCTGGTCTATGCCTGTCCTAGGCCTTTCTCTCACTGTCTCTCAGTCCTCAGGAATAGAGGGAGGTACATATTTGGAGATGGGAAAGGTCATTGGAATCTTTATCCAAAATTAAAAATTAATTTTCCTTTCCAATAATCAGGGGTCACAATACATCTTTTTAAATGTAGAAAGTGATTGCTTTCCCCATTTGGGAGACAGGCCAACAAACAAATCTTCATCTCACTAAAAATTTCCAGAAATCTGTAACTAGCACATTCTTACTACCTGTTACTGTTATAGGGTCATCTGATATATAAAACCTGTTATAAATAGTATTATCTATTTCAGGACATTTTATCCACTCTTACTCGCTCTATTTGAGATGTGCTAACTTTTCCCAGTGAATATAGGTTTCTCCTGGGAAGACAACAGCAATTTTGTAAAATAAGAAAATACTGCTGGAATAAATTAGAGGCTAAAAATTGAATTTTTGAACATTGTTTATCCTATGAAGTTTTTAAAATTCCTGAAGTGAAGGAGTAGATGTAAGATACTTCTTTCCTTCTCTGGAATATTGTAAATTATTTATTAGTTCTCTTTAGCTTTGTCTCTTTTCTCTAAAAACTGATTTTTTACCCCCAGGAGCTTATCTTGAGGTCCCTGGTCGAGAAAACATGCCAGAAAGCTAGTTTCTTGCCCTTATTTTCTGTCAGCAATTGATGTCAGTGCTTTATTATTTTCGAGTAGAAGTTTTAGAACTGTGATATTCCTTTCAAAGCTGTTATATAATTTCCCTAAATAAGACGAAAGTAAATGCTAGCTTTGATTTTTCTTTTTAAACAAATTATTATAAAATTTGGGAAGCAAATGTCTTGGTCACACTTTGGTGGGAATCGTTGCTCAAGGTTATGACATCAGTTCCTTTATTTTTCAACCTCTGCCTCATGTCCTTCTATCCTAGGCTCATTGTCCTTCATGTGTACTGTGACCTTTCGTACACACCTGAGCTTCAGATAGTTTAAGCAGGCTGCTCCATGACTATGAAAAGGCAGTGGTTTGTGAGAATCTCCCAGCATAGAAAAGCAAACAGAACTGGGAATCCATGCTTTCAAAAGTAAAGGAAGAGATGGTGGAATGTGCAGGGATATATTCTGCATTTCAGTGGGAGCTGACAATCTGCTCTTCATCATCTTGCCATGGGTCCCTGGGTGGTCAACACACCTGTTTTTCACCGTGGAGGAGCACGGGGCCTCCTCAGTATCCACCCCGCACTTTGCAAGCCCGCCTTCTGATTCAGACTCCTCAGAATTATGTCTTGAAAGGTCTGAATGACTCAGCAAATGCCTACTGTTCCCCTCTTTCCTATACAAACAGGGATTATTTCCCCAAAATTGTTAGTTAAATCTTTATGTCATGTTGTTCCTGGGCTATAGATATAGAATTTTTATATTTTATATACTTAGTCACTTACTGTTTCCAGGTGCACATGAGTGTGTGTGTGTGTGTGTGTGTGTGTGTGTGTGTGTGTATAAGGAGAAGGAGCTTGGAATATTAAGGAACCAGAGGAGCTACAAAGAACAACTGACTTCAGTGATCCTATTTGAGTCATGCTCCTTTTTTTAAGTCCAAGAAATCATAGTTTTATGATTAATTTTGGAATTTAAGTTGCTTTTCTCTCTGCCTGGGTGAGTCCCACTCAAGCATGGAGGCTTAGCCAAAAGCCCAGCCGTAGGCAAGTGGGGATGAGCATCCCTGGCGCTTGCCTCCTCTCTTGTGAAGCTAATATTATTGTCATTTATAAAAATATAGTATTTTGTGTCCTGGTGTCCAAAGTCCTTCAGGGCTGTGTCTTTCTCATTCCTTTCTTCTCTTTCTCCTCTTAAGGGAAGTGGTGGGTCACGGTAAACCGGGACAGAGATTTGAAGGCAGCTCTGACACATTCAAGCTTGTCTCCTGGGGCACATTATCTCTGAGGCTTAATAGCTGGCAGGTAGTTACGAGGAATCAATGAAGTGGTCTGAGGTATTTGGGACCTTAGATGGTCTGTAAATTAGTATTACTCTCCTCCTGTCTGTTAGAGCACCTATGCTTGGGCTGGCACATAACAGATAGGAAGCAAATGTTATGTTGAGTGAATTACCAGCTAACATAATAGAATTCCAGTATATAACACATGATTAATACATATGATGCATTGTGTTGTAACATGCTTGCCACCATACCTATGGAATCCCTAAACCATCTATATTTTAGCAATGTTTTATTGTTTCTGAATAAAAAATCATCCTTTCTTTTGTTTGGTTTCAAATAACCTAAGATGTGGTTTGACCTTTATTGCATTTATGCCAAGACTTAAACAGATGGTTTCTGAATTTTACCCCCAGTCACCCATAGCTTCTTCCCTGGTTGTCTTCTGTTCTGGTCCCATTCTCCATTAGGCTCTAGCTCTTTTGATGATTACCTTGGCAGTCTTCCAATGGAGCCATCTATTTTTAGAGTCAAAATGCTGGGAGAACAAACCACAGAGGTGCATTGAAATATGCACAGTATGGGTACAGAAACATTTCTAAGAGTTGTAATAAGAAAAGTCTTTAACCTAAAGTTGTTGTTTGAAAACTTAGCATATTTCCTTTGCTTTTCCTTTGTCTAGTCTCAGAATATACCTTGTTTGTCCAACATCACACTGGGATGTGAAAACTAAAGATATTTTATCAGAACATCTATTTTCCAAGAGTACTCTGTATCTCTCATACATTTTGTTTGAAAAAAAATTAAATAACACAATTCAGTTGATAAAAACAAAGGTTATTTAACACTTCATGAAATGGACAGTCTCCTTTTCGCAAAATGGAGTGGGAGGCAGGAAAGTTTTATACGATAAAGAATAAAGAACAAGGAAGAGACAAATAGAAAATATTGGCTGGGGCCACATTATCAACCTTGTTTAGAGTGAAAAGAAACAAGAAAATAATAAGTATAGAGCCCAGACGTGGCTTGGCATTGGCCAACTGAAGCAATGGGTGTTTCTGGTCAAGTGGAACATTTACAGGGACATGAAAGCTATCTGAGTGTCTGATATAGCCCGCTGAGCAGGGGTGCCTTCTTCTTGGACCTAGAAAGTTCTTTCAACAACTTATATATCATATAAGACTTTAAATATTATTTTGAACTCAAAACAAACCTTTGTTTCTGTTATATAATACATAACACTTTTTGCATTTTATAATTCAATTAGTTTAATAAGGATACTTAATTTTATTTATTTATTTACTTACTTACTTATTTACTTATTTATTAAAGGAGCTCAGAAGCTTCACTATTCTTGGAGTCCAAACACTTTAGGCTGAAATTGTGCCTGTCTTATTATAGGTAGGTCACTTTGGAGTCGTAGAGATCTGATTTTAAACACAAATCCTGGCCCTTGGTAGTCATCTATCCTTGATCAAGTAGAAAAATATTTATTTTCTGTATCCTGTAGCTGCAGTAAAACAGAAAAAAAAAAAGAATAGAGAGATTGTCCAATGCAGATTCTCTAAATAGATTTTTATAGAGAAAATAAGTTTTTCAATAAAGATTTAAAATCTAAAATGTAGATCACCGCTGATTTATTTGTAGCTTTCCTTTGTGAGAGCCCTCACTTACTGGGGCCATCTTGGTTTTCAAGATAAAAGTGAAATTGGTCCTAATCCCTTCCCAGCATTCTAGGAATCCTTGGAGGGAAGAATGGGGGAGGCAGAAGAGGTGGAGGCTTGTATATCATGTAGCTTTCTCTTGACTCCTGGCTTTTGCCTTTGCTGATTTCTCATTTCCTTCTCTCTTTTGCTTTCTGCATGTTTTGCCCCTTTTTGGTATTGCATTGCCTCACTGGACATCACAAGATTTCTATTTCCCTAAGTGTTAACTTAAGGCGATGTTTTAGAAAACTTTTCAAAATATTAAAAATATGGAACAAGGGAAGAGAAAAGTATGTTGCAGCCAGAAACAACTTAAAATTGAGTATTGACATCAAGTTGAATATTCCGTTCTTAAAAGTCTTGTCTGTCTTGGGGTGCCTGGGTGGTCCAGATGGTTAAGCATCTGCCTTCAGCTCAGGTCATGATCCCAGGATCCTGGGATATAGTCCCACGTCAGGCTCCCTGCTCAGTGGGGAGCCTGCTTCTGTCTCTCCTTCTGCTGCTACCCCTGCTTGTGCTCTCTCGCTCTCTCTGTCAAATAAATAAATAAAATCTAAAGAAAAAAAAGTCTTATCTGCCATTGCTCTAAAGAATTTTCCTTGGCCTCCTATTGGGTAATCAGTTAGGTGCTGTGTAACTGGGTCCCTTCTCTTCTCTTAGGTCTCTAGGCTTGTCTTACTTACCTTGAAGATTCCAGCAATTCCTGCCAGGGACTCTCCCTTTGTCTCACCAAGGACATTCAGCCTTTGTCGTCTGATGCTCATCTCACTTTTGAGTTCTAAGATAGACGTGTGAACAAACATGGAAACGCCAGTATGGTTTGTGTGCTAGTGGACAAATAGATGAAACAGGACCTGCTTTCAGTATTTCTTTTCTGTGTCTGCTTTACTTTGCTTTCAAGGGCTTTTCCTTTCGGTACAATGTGTTCTCTACTTGTCCTTTTGTTTGGCACTCAAGAAATTTTTATACTGCAGAGAAAATGCACCAGTATGAATATCAAGATGACTGGGAGGCAAATTATAAAGTGAGGAAAAGTTCATTATATTAGGGAGGTGGAGAAAGAGAACTGAATCACAGTTTTTTCTTACATAGACCAATTTTAAAAAAGAGTAAATAAGGAAGTATCAGAAAATTGGTGTCCTTAACATTACTGTGTCCATGTGCTCTCTGTTTATGAATGTGATTTAGAGGCCAATATAGTACAGTATGTTTTTTAAAGATTTTATTTATTTGTTTGACAGAGAGACAGACAAGCAGAGGAAGTGGCAGACAGAGGGAAAAGGAGAAACAGGCTCTCCACTGAGCAGGGAACTTGATGGGGGGCTCAGTCCCAGGACTGTGGGATCATGACCTGAGCTGAAGGCAGATGCTTAACCAACTGAGACACCCAGGCACCCCAGTATATTTTAAACAAAGACATTTCTTTTCCTAAGAGACAGTTTATATTTTCTGTGCTAACCATTGTCCAGTTGACTTAGTTATATAAAAGATATGTGTAATAGAGATCACAGAGAATTTATAGTACTAGAATTAATCTGGACTTCTGAGCAAAAGGAAGTACAATGAGGAGCAAACCAGCATGTTAGTCAGGAATTGATGCCTGTTAGTCAGGAATTGGCAAGCTTTTTCTATATTATTCCATATACTAATTCTTTCAGGCTCTATGGAACATAAGGTCTCTGTCACCACTACTCCACTCTGCCGTTATAATGTGAAAACAGCCCTAGACGATATATAAACAAATGAGTGTTGCTGTCCTCCAATAAAACTTTATTTGCAAAAATAGATGGCAAGATGCATTTGGCCAGGCCAGCCTGTGCCTTTGGCTGTGGCCTTATATAAGGGAGAAGAAAAACAGAACATGAATATGTGGCTATGTGTAAGCTCAAGTCAATGACCTCCAGAAGGTGCATTGGCATTTTTGTTAAGACGAAGATAGCATCTTTGTAGCTATAAAAATGATAAAATTTTGGACCGTTTCTGATATATGGGCCAATTAAAAGTTTTGTCAGAGTTAATTATCACATTATTTAGTTTTAGGGTTCTTAATAAATAAAACTACTTTGCCATCTTGTACTTTGACATTAATAAAAGCTAGTGACTTTTGGTGTCAATACAGTTGACCCTTAAGCAACATTGGCTTGAACTGTACATGAGGTTTTTTTTTAAATAAATATATTGGACAATATTGATATAGGTACTGACAGATGATTTACCTTATAAACAGATGATGTAAACTTATGGTATTCATAAATACGCTACAATATTGTCAATGTATTCTCTCTTCCTTATGATTTCCTTAATAACATTTCCGTTTCTCTGGCTTATGTTGTTCTAAGAATATAGTATAGTGTATATATATAATATATAAAGCATAAGTTAATCAACGGTTTATGTTATCAATAAGGCTTCCAGTCAATAGAAGGCTACTGGGGGGCTGGTTGACTCAGTTAAGCGTCCAACTCTTCATTTCGGCTGGGATCATGGTCTCCAGGTTGTGAGATCAAGCCCCATGTTGGGCTCCACACTCAATGTGGATTCTGCTTCGGATTCTCTCTCTTCCTCTCTCTTTGCCCCTTCCCCATCTCGTGTACATGTGTGCTCAGGTGCTCTGTCTCTGTCTTGAAAATGAATGGATGAATCTTCAGAAAAAAAAAAAATAGTAGGCTATTAGTAGTTAAATTGTTGGTGAGTCAAAAGTTATTACATGGATTTTTGACTGGAGAATAGGCAGTCAGTATCCCTAATCCCTGCACTGGTCAAGGGTCAACTGTGTATCCACTCAGAATTTCTGACTTAAATCTTATTTTTTGCCCACTAAGTAGATTTCCCTCCATTGTGTTAAAGAGATCATTTAAAAACTGGTAATAAAAACTGGGGCGCCTGGGTGGCTCAGTGGGTTAAAAACTGGTAATAAAAACTATTTTAAAC
The DNA here is from genome assembly GCF_902655055.1 of Lutra lutra. Taxonomy (NCBI): domain Eukaryota; kingdom Metazoa; phylum Chordata; class Mammalia; order Carnivora; family Mustelidae; genus Lutra; species Lutra lutra. Next base: position 59,365,474 of record NC_062283.1, read on the forward strand.
CCAGATTATTTAATAAAATTTGAGCGTTTCTTCTACTTCTTTCAGTCTAGGACAATGGTTCTTAAAGTATGGTTGCTGGGCCGGCAGCCTCCATAGCACCTGAGAACTTACGAGAAAGGCAGATTCTTAAGCCCCACTTCAGACTTATTGAATCAAAAACTTTGAGGGTAGGGCCTTGTGAGCTGTGTTTTAATAAGCCTCCCAGGAAATGCTGAGGCATGCTGAGGCATGCTTAATGCTTGAGAACCACTAGTCTAGCATATACCAAGTTCTCAATAAATTCTTATATATTTGAAGATTCTCACATTCTCTCTCAGAATTGTCTCAAAATTTGACTTTTCCGCATCCCTCCCATTGTTGTTTCACAAAATAAAAACTTCTTAATTGATTTCTCCCTCCACTATTTTAGACATTTATCTATTTACTCATTCAATAAAAATATATCAAGTGCCTACCATGTGCCAGACAGTGTGCTAGATACTAGGGATACATCAAAAAATAGAAAGAACAAGATTGTGAAAAACATGGACTCATATCCAACAGTCAACAATAAGCCAAATTATTTCCTATATTAACAGGAGCTCTAAAGGAATCAAAATGGCATGCTAGTGATTTGGAAGACATTAGCTGTTAAGGGAAGGGCTTCCTGGGGAGGAAATATTTTAACAGAGGTCTGAAGGATAAGAAGGAGCTAGCCTTTCAAACAGTTGGAATAAGGCAGAAGAAATAATAATGATGACAGTAGCATTTACTGAGTTTTGGCCACGTGCCAGTCATAGCTGTAAGAGCTTTACTCACAACATCCATATAGGCAGATTCTTTAATTATTCCTATTTTGTAGGTGAGCAAACTGGGGCACAAAGAGGTTGGATCACTTATAAAGGTCGCACAGCCCCAGGATTCAGTGCTAGATGAGAGGGTTAGATGGGGTCTCATTTGCCAAAGTAAGAACTTTGGATTTAATTCTAAATAGCATTGAAGCCCTTAATGGGATCTGCACAGGGTACTGACTTGGTCTGATTTGCATAAGAATTATAGCAGAGCCAGGTGGGAGCAGGGAGAGTGATGGTGGCTATCACCTGGGGCAGCAGAGAAATGATGGTGCCTTTGGACAAGACTGGTAGCTCTGGAGATGGAGTGATGTGAATGGCGGTAGGATCCATTTTGTGGATAGGAACAAGAGGTTTTGGTGATTAATTAAATGGGAGTAAAGGGGGAAGGGATGAATTATGGATGACTCCCATAATTGTTGGATGTGAGCAACTAGACAAATTTTGCTACCATTTTCAGTGATAGCAAGACCAAGGGAGGAAAAGCTTTATTTCAGTGGAGAAAATGAAGAATTCTGTATTGACCATCATTTTCAGTGATAGCAAGACCAAGGGAGGAAAAGCTTTATTTCAGTGGAGAAAATGAAGAGTTCTGTATTAACCAAAGCATGCTTCAAGATGTCTTTTAGACCTGCAAGCAGCGCTATCAAGAAGCCAATTGGATAAAAATAAGATGGAATTCAGAAAGGTGATCATAGGCAGAAGGTGAAATTCTTGATATAACCAGCCCATTGATGGTATTTTATAGAAGGTATTTATTTGAATCCCCAAAAGAAAGAATCTGCCTAGACGAGAGAAGAAAGCCCAGAAATGAAACTGGGACACATCCAGGTCACACTCAGAGGTTGGATAAAGGAGCCACCTGTCCCTAGCTCTGGCTTTAGCCGGTATGGGCAGCCTGGGACTGCAGTGGAGCACTGAAGTCACTTGGTCTAATGACTTCCTGCCCTGAACTCTATTCCAGCCAGCTGAATTCCTCTTCTGTGAACATGTCCTTCGTTTTGGCATATTCAATCCTTTGTTCAGGTTTTACTTCTTCTGAGAAACCTCTCTGATCTCTCCTTTGCAACCCCCCCCTCCCCACCAACCCCAGTCTGGTCACTGTCACCACTGTGTCCTACTGCACATTGCATGCTTCAGTGCAGGGACACTTACCCCATGTTTACTATCTTTAGTTCTTTGCTTCTTGATCAGACTGTGAACTCCTTAAGAGCCAGGGCCCTTCCATTCGTCTTCATCCGCAGCACTTGGACACTGCTCAGAGGTTCTCACGAACTGTCTGCTGGGTGAGTGATGGAAAGACTTCCTCAGATGCGGTCTCTGGTTAGTACTGGATAGATTCTCAGACTGTAGCTTCTCTCCTAACTGAGGTTTCAGGGGAAAGAATCTCTTTATCGGCTATGGAGCAAAAGTGAATCTTCTAGAGAGTCAGTACTAAATTCACACTAATAATAATGGTAACAGTAATAGATACCAACTTGTATTGAACACTTAACAGATGTTAGACGGTGCTCTAAATTTGTATGTCGTTTATAAACTCATAAATTAGAACCTCAGAATTCCTCATTTTAACACTGTCTGGGGAAAGCATTTACCCTTCTTTTCCTTTAGTTTGAGAATTTATTGTCTTTTTATTGTCTTCAAACTTAAATTTCTTATATCCCTGTGATGCTTAGTTAACATTTTTCTCTGCACTAAATGCCAAATAAATGTTGTTCATTTGATTGAATAGTGATATCTCTGGCCTATGCAACAACCTCAGTCCTTTTTTCAAATGAAGAATTTCTCATTCCAAGCATAAATTTTCTAAATTATTTTTTTCTGAATTAGCTTAAAATGTACAGGGATACTTCAAGAAAAGTATGAAGAAGTAAAATTTTGGTGCCATTAGCTTTCCATGGCATATCAAGATAGTTTTCTGATGGTAATAATTCCTTTGGCTCACAGTAACTGTTTGTTAGGGAATTTGGCCACAGGCACGCCCAGGCATATGGTATGTGCTGCTAATGCTCAGACAAATGAAAACCAGGGTTGGTTTGGTTGTTTTTGTTTTTGAAGAATTGTCAGAGAGGACCTATAGCCATTACATTACACAGCTAATGATCTTTTGTGTCCTCATTGAATAGCTATTGATGATGCTTGTATAGTAATGGGAGTTTTTAAAAGTTTGGGAATGTTGGCATAAATAGCGGTCTCTACTATGGGATTTCTCAAAACCTATAATATGCTAATGTGTTCAGTGAATCACCCATAGAATGTTAACATTTCCTGGTATTTCGTGGGCCATAAAACCTTTTTCCTGCTTTAAACATTTAACATCTTGCACATGTTCTTTCATAGAACACAATTTGGAAAAACTGTTATATTTAGGTTGTGAAGATGCAGAAAGCATGCCTATGATTTTCCAATCCTTGTTATGGGAAAGCAAAAGCAACAGTTTTGTGAGACACTGTCTGTGAAGGTTAAACAAGAAGTCCGGGAGGTCATTTGTCTCCTTTTAGTATTAGGTCACTTAGATCTGAGCAAATGAGCAGAAGGAAGTTCAAATTCTGTTCAAATAAAGAACAGTGCTGTGGGGGCGCCTGGATGGTGCAGTCGGTTGAGTGTCCAGCTCTTCATTTCAACTCAGGTCATGATCTCAGGATTGTGAGATCAAGCCCTGTGTCAGGCTCTGCGCTCAGTGAAGAGTCTGCTTGGGACAACCTCTCCCTTTCCCTTTGCCCCTTCTTGCCACTCTCTCTCTGTCTGTCTGTCTCTGTCTCTCTCAAATAAATAAGTAAATCTTAGAGGGGGAAAAAAAAGGACAATGCTGTGTATCACTGTTTCATTGTGAAGTTTTCATCCTTTCTTGGCCCAAGACAGGAAGTCCTGAAATTTCCTGGTCTCCACATTTTCCAGAATGGCGTTGAAGATGGCCTGTAATGGCCTCAGTGGACCTGTCACTGTTCCATCACATTTACCTCACCTTCTAGGCCCTCTATAGGCATTGCCATTTTCTGAACATATCCAAGCTTTCCACAGTCTTCCTTTTACTCTTCCTCTTTTCTTTGCCTAGAATATCCACTCATTCGTCTCCCCATTTTGAAGTTGGACCATTTTTTAACTCGATATTTATTTGCTAAGGTCTACTCTCTGCAAAGAATTAATAGTTGTAGCTTTAGAGGAAGACATTCAGAGAGTTTTTTGCTTTTCCTTTAGTTGGACATGAACCTCCCTGCTTTTATATTATAACAAAAATATTGGAATATTTTACACATCACAGAACAGTTTCCTTGCTTGCATGGAATACCAGTTAACTGTGGGCTTGTCTCTTACCTCCCAGTAGACTAAGTGTATTGCAAGAATGCCTTAAGAATTGTAACCCTAGTAAAGCCTAACTCAACTCCTAGTCCTGATTCAGTGCTCAAGAATCTGTCAAGTTGAATGGAATGTATAGATGCCCCATGGGTACTAATAGAACTATAGCTCAAAAAACCTTGTTCCCAGATTCCACCAACCAAAGACATTTCCTTCTGACTACTCAGGAGTTCTGTAGTACTGACAGATGAGATTTCCCAGCAGCACCCACCTCAACCTCTCCTGCAGGTTGGGCTTGCTTTAGAACTAGCCTTATCCAGAGTCTAAGAGAGACATGGCTGGAGATCTTACATTCCACTGTTACCCATTCTTTCCCAATACAGCTGGGAAGCAAATGTGAAAGTTGACTTAACTAAACTGACAATGTTGTTGAATTCTGTAAAGCAAATGCTATCAAAAGTAAATTGAAAGCTGAATTGTTTTAAATAATTTTCAAAAATGTAAGCATTTCATTTGAAATACCATTAACTGAAATATCTAATTGGGCTGAAAGACCCTAACCATATTTTGGGTCATAAAAAGATTCACCCCAGGGGGCGCCTGGGTGTCTCAGTTGTTAAGCATCTGTCTTCGGCTCAGGCCATGATCTCAGGATCCTGGGATTGAGCCCCGCATTGGGCTCTCTGCACAGTGGGAAGCCTGCTTCTCCCTCTCCCATTCCCCCTGCTTGTGTTCCTTCTCTCACTTTGTCTCTCTCGGCAAATAAATAAGTAAAATCTTTAAAAAAAAAAAAAAAGAAAGAAAAGAAAAGAAAAGATTCACTCCAATCCTTTTATAGGTGCCTTCATTCTAAACATAAGCTGAGGTATGCATATTACATTAGAGAGTTTGATGCACCTATGTTTAGAGGGAGAGCTCATTATTCCAGATGTAATGCATGTGCCTCATTGTCCCTTTCCTCATGTTCTTTTTGGGCCTTCTGAAATGTCTGGTTGAAAAATCAAAGACAACACCAAAAATGAATCCTCGGGAAAGAGGTAGAAGTAGTAAGGGAGATGGCTTCTCAGATTTTTTACTTTATGCTTCTGATGCTAATCTTTTATCACTATTTCCTTAAGTAGAAGAAGAATTTGGACAAGAAAGAATGAAAGGAGTGAAAATTGAGCACCTTTCTGATGGACCTTATCTTAATCATTTGATAGCCATAGGAAGGTGAAGACCAAAGTTGGATCCCATTCCATCACCTTGAAGTAATCAGTGGGTTAATTGGGGGGGCCCATACATTTGATCTTGGTAAGAGGAAAACAAAAAAAAAGAGGCACTCAGTTACTAAACTTGGTATGCAAAAAGTAATGGCAATGCTAACAGTTGTGGTCGGAGGCAGGTTCTAACCTGTGTTGATGATCTTCCATGAAATCACTTTCTGGTTTCTTTAAGTCCACCTTTTAAAAAAAATTTTTGAAATTCTCTTTGCAGGTAAAGATAAGATGAAAGTATCTGAGGATGACTTGAAGAAACTCCCACTAATCAAGTGGTGTATTTTAGAAGCCATTCGTTTAAGAGCCCCTGGTGTCATTACCAGAAAAGTGCTGAAGCCAGTTAAAATTTTGGTGAGCTTTGCTTTGGTTTTAAGAACAAGCACTGCGTATTATAGAACACTGATGAATCACTGAACTCTACCTCTGAAGCCAATAGTACATTATATGTTAATTAATTGAATTTAATTTTAAAAATCAATCAAAAGAGAAAAAAGTAATCAACTTTCTAAGGAAAAAAATACATATAATGCCCATATATTATTAGATAACTCCTTAAGTTCCACGAAGCACTAATGATGTTAGACTAGGTTACTAGTAAGAGTTGTGCAGCAGCATCTATTAATATGGCTATTTATCTGTAGACAATAATTTTAGCTAAAATATAACCCTTTAATAATCATTCTGGTTAGGTAATTTCGTATCAGAATTAGTATAATCCTATAGAAATCAAACAGGTAGACTAGATCGTCTGCTGAACCAGCCTATAAGTAATCCTGAGCAACAGGAGGTTGAGGAATTAAGGGTATGAAGAAAGTTCTTTTGGTATCTGGAAGGTAGTTTCAGGCCACAGATAACAGCTATGGAAACAGAGAGCAGGAATGCTGTGGATAATAGCAACTGATATTAGCAATCAGTGCTGAGTGAAGGAGAGAGATCCTTTCTCTGAGCAAAGTAGGAGAAAATTCTCAAGTGCTCCATGAAAGATATGTGCATGTGGCTGACTTTCAATTTAATATTTGGCAAATCAGGCAGAACAAAATATTTTTTTCAGATTGGCTTGATATAAGGCCTGCATTATTCAGATAGATGACATTTACTCAGCCCTCAACTCTTACTAGCTTTTTTACATAAAGTTTGAGAGTGCTTGGATTCAAATCAAGAAAAGTTTTTAGTAATAGAACACAAAAGAGACCAAAAAATCCAATTTTTATAAAAACTGCAACTTGCTACATCTAAAGGAGACATTATTTATTTAACAGATCTTACATAAATCACAGTATTTAGTTTTAGTGGGATTTTAACAATTTTTGTTTTTAAATAATCTATTAAATAAAATATGAGTATAAAAAGGGGTGCCTGAGTGGCGCAGTCAGTTAAGCATCTGACTCTTGATTTCGACTCCATTCAAGATCTCAGGGTCTTGGGATCAAGCTGCACATTGGGCTTCACACTCAGAGGGGAGTGTGCTGGAGATTCTTTCTCTCCTTCTCTTTCTGTCCCTCCCCAACCCCTGCCCTAACTTACACTCTCTCATAAATAAATGTCTTTTTTAAAAAATATGGGTATAAAATGATATGCTTTGAGAAGATATTATCCAACAACCAGGTGCAATTTAGTCAAGGAATGTGTTTATTACTCTGAATAATACTATAATTTTTATTAAACTTCTATTAAGCTTTATTTATATCCTGGCTAACAGATAATTAGCTGAATTACAGACATTATTTATCTGCTAGTACTTGTTATTTTAAGTATACAGATCCTATACATGCTTTGTTATATTTATACCAAAATATTTCAGTTATTTTGGAGCTTTTTTAAATGGTACTTTAAAAATTTTTGATTCTCAATTGTACATTACCTGTTTTTAGAAATGCAACTGATTTTTAAGTGTACCCCTGGTATCTGCAACTTTGCAAAACTCAACGTACTTATTAATCCTACAACTGTTGTTATAGATTCCTTGAGAGTTTCTATGTAGAGAATATTTTTCTTCTTTTATTTCTTTTTCTTGCCTTATTACACTGGCTCTAAAGTCCAAAGCAAGGATATCTGTTGTCACTACTATCATTCAACATATGTTATCATTCAATCATATGTTGTCACTACTATCATTCAACATATGTATGATATGAATGATATCAACATATGAATGATAGTAGTGACAACAGATATCCTTGCTTTGTTCCCGATCTGAGAGGTAAGTCTTTCACTATTAGACTAGATGTTAGCTATAGGTTTTTGGTAGATACTTCTTTTTTTTTTTTAAGATTTTATTTATTTATTTGACAGACAGAGATCACAGGTAGGCAGAGAGGCAGGCAGAGAGAGAGGAGGAAGCAGGCTCCCTGCTGAGCAGAGAGCCCGTAGACCTGGGGCTCAATCCCAGGGCCCTGGGATCATGACCTGAGCTGAAGGCAGAGGCTTTAACCCACTGAGCCACCCAGGTGCCCCGGTAGATACTTCTTATCAAGTTGAGGAAATAGCCCTCTATTTCTAATTTGCTGAGAATTTTAATTTTGAATGGGTATTGGATTCTGTCTAGCACTTTTTCTGCATCAGTAGATATAATCATATGCTTTTTCTTTTTAGCATGTTGTGATGGATTTCATTTATTGATTTTTGAATATTGAGTCATCCTTTCATCCCTGGAATAAATCTCATTTGATCATGATGTATAGTTCTTTTTATACATTGTTAAATTTGTTTTTACTAATATTTTGTTAAGGATATTTTTGCATCTCAGTTCATGAGAGATAGTGGCCTATAGTTTTCTTTTCCTTTCTTTTTTTTTTCTTTTCTTTCTTTTCACTTCTTTTCTTTTCTTTCCTTTCCTTTCCTTTTCTTTCTTTCTTTTGCACTGTTTTGTCTGGTTTCTATATCATGACAATCTCTTAAAAAATATTTTGTGCTTGTCTTGCCACCTTTCTCGTGAACACTCAGATTCCTTTCTTTACTTCTTTTTTTCTCTTCTACCCTCCCTACTTTCTTTCTCTTTCTCCTTCCTTCCTTCCTTCATTCCATTCTTCTATCCTTCCATCCTTCCTTCTTTTGCTTTCTTTATTTTTCTTTGTGTGTAGTGTGTGTGTGTGTGTGTGTGTGTGTGAGAGAGAGAGAGAGAGAGAGACTGGAAAGAGAAAAATCAGCAGTACGTTTTTCCTCTTCTTCCCTAACTCTTTTCTTTTTCTCTCATTTCCTCTTTTTGATCTCAGGTTATGAATTTGTTGTGGCCATTAACATGTCGTATTTTCTTTAAGGTAATTTTACTCATTCGAGAACTTTACCAAAAGAAACAACCAACCTCAAACCCAGGCACACACATATATACTTGTGCCCGTACAACCCCAGTGATCATTTATTTGACATGCTCCTTGTTTGACATCAGTACAGAAATCTATGTTTCATCATAGTATAAATCTTTGATTTAAATATTTTTTAAACATTATTATCCTTTTCATGCATTCAGAGTCTTAATATTTATTTCAGTGGCTTTATAATAGGCCACTGAATTGATAGCTTAAATATTTAATTATTGCCTAACTCTTGAGAATTTAGATTGTTTTCCTTTGTGGTTATTTTAATGTGATATTTATTTGCATCTTTGTGCATAGTAAATTTTTTTAATGATTATTCTTGAAATGTGTTTTAGTAGTGGAGGCAACAAGCCATTTATGATTCACTGCATATAATTCTCTTACACAACTGAACTGTTTCATAATTCCAACATTATGGATTCCCAATAAAAATTTTTAATTAAAAGTAATTGATGTCTGAAGCAATTAGAAAAGTTATAAAATGATCATAGTCTCTTACCTCCACTTCCTCACACTCACAGTTTCTTCCTAGAGGACATGAGACCCAGATGGATCCAGGCTCACTCTAAGCCCTTGTGATGGCTCTCATAGTGAATGGGCAACCGAGAGACATGTGTTCAGGATGCCATCTTCCAAGAATACTCCAGAACTTCCTTTCCTTATTTTTCAAAATACCTTTTTAATATTTGTAAAAGGTGCAGCAGGGTCTTCTGTACTTACTATTTCTTTTATAAATGAAATAAATACAAACTTACCTCCGAGGAAGTGTACACTAATCCCTGTGAACTTCTCCCCTGCAGAGTTGAGGCTTTAACTTCGAAAATGACAACCTGCACAGCTTTTTAAAAAATTATTACATAAATAAATTATAGTAATTATTTTTAAGAAGGAAACCATCTATTAAAAAAAAAGTAAAAAGAAGGATATAAAGGTGGCTTAAAATTTTACAAGTCTGATGACCACTAAGAACATTTGGCATTCTCATAATTTCAGATTTTTCCCCTGTAGTCTCTACATTTTAAAAATTCAGTTGGGGCCATATTATGCTAAATTTCTCATAATCTGCTTTTATATTGATAGTAGTTCACCAAAGTTTTCTGTTTCAATAAAAGACATCTACACCACTTTGAATTATAGCATAACAATGTAATCATGGACATAGTATTGATTTTTAAATCAGTTCCCTATTCCTAAATGTGTGTGGCTTCCAGTTGTTTATAAACAGTGCAAAGATAGGCATCTGTATAGTCAAATCCTGGTACGCATTAATAATTCCTTAGTATAAATTCATACAACATGGTCCTTTCAACCTTCATAAATTTTCTAAAACAGGTGGAATGTCTGTTGAACATATTAATGGGTTCCCAGAAATTTGGACTATAAAAACATTTCAAATGAGGTCATCTGTGTCAAGCATTGGCAGAGGTTCATGTTTTCTCCCCCATCGGACAACTGGTCAGAGTTTCTTGCTGGGAATGCTGCAGGCGCTCTCTTCCTGCTCTTTCTTGATATTGTCTGAACATGGTCTCATTGTTTATTTTTGCTTCTGTACTTATTCTCTTCTATATTTTTGGAACAAATTAAAACAGACAAATACTACCTACTTTCTTTGACTTATTCTATTCCTCCTTTTTCTTTATTATATTATCTTTCCAAAACTTTTAAACTTCTACTAGTATTCTCTTTTCAAGGTGTTGTACTTTTCGTACACAGTTAATCTGCAAGAATGCCCAGAAAAGAATAAACAAGGAAGTATTGGAAAATATGAATGATTAAAGACTATTAATTATCTTCTCAAGGTATTAAAACATGTTATAAAACTACAACAATTGAAATGGTATGAAATAAAATAAAATGGTATGATATTGGTGTCAGACTAGATGTTCAGTATCAGTATAACGGACTGGATAGATAACAGAGAAGGAAACCCTTTTGTACATAAGAACATAATATAGGATAAATGAATCATTATAAGTCAATTAAGGGGGAAGAGATCAATATGTGTTTTGGGATGACTGGCTAAAAAGTGGCATTTTTGTTCTCAACATTGCTTTGTATGCTTAGAATTGAGAATCCCAAAGAGTTTTATCTATGCGAATTATATCTACTGAGATTAACTTTATTAGAAACTAAAGCTGAGAAATTATTATAACGTTTATTTGGTAAATAAAAAAATAACAAGGAACTTACTACATGTTAAAAAAATGGCATGGTTCTATGAAACATAACTGTAGTTTCCAAAACATAAAAAATGTAGAAGAATAGCATCATTTTAAGTTTTTGCAAATCTGTCTAATGCCTTGCTAATAGAGGACATCTGGGTTCCCATAAACGTGCCTGGAATCAATCTGTTGTGATATATCATTTCCGTTCATGGAAATGAAGAAAATCCAGCCTCACACAGACATGTTACCAGAAAAGGATTGATATTACAATAGCTTTTTCAGATATGGCTGTTCTCCCATATCAACAGTGGGACTTTCTCTCTCTCTTTTTTAAATATTTAATTTATTTGTTTGAGAAAGAGAGCTAGAGAGAAAGAGCACGAGCAGGAGGAGGGACAGAGGGAGAGCGAGAATCAGATTCCCCACTGAGCCGGGAGCCCAACTCAGGACTCCATTCCAGGACCCTGGGATCATGACCTGAGCTGAAGGAAGACGCCTAACCAACTGAGCCACCCAGGCGCCCGCTCCCAACAGTGGGAGTGTCTTAAAAGTTTATTGCAATCTGAAATATTAGTGAGTTTTTTGTACTCACTTACATGAAAATCCTTTGGTTTGTCCTATACTTTGAATGAGTCTTTTACCCAAGAATGACTTTTGATCTCTCAAAGCCTCTGAAAAGGTCTTGAGAACTCCTAGAAGTTTCTAGACCACCTTTGAGAACCACTATGTTAAAGAGAAAAGGGCTTAGGATTCATCAATGAAACCACAAAGATGAACAGATTTGAATGTATCATATTAAAATTTAACATGTATTTTTAAAGTCATAATCCAAGTTAAATGTAAACCAAAAATTATGAACAAATGTTAATATAAGTACAACACAAGGGTAAATAGTTTTAATATTTAAAGAACTTGCAGATCAATAAGTAAAGCATGAATCTCACATAGATTAATGAGGACAGGACATAAACACAAGAGTTCATAGGAGAAAATAACTTCACATGGAAATATGCTCAACAGAAACATAAAAATGTTTGCAGCAACCAAAAATTAGCTATTAAAAAATGTCAGACTAGGGGCGCCTGGGTGGCTCCGTGGGTTAAAGCCTCCACCTTCAGCTCAGTTCATGATCCCAGGGTCCTGGGATCAAGCCCCCCATCGGGCTCTCTGCTCAGCAGGGAGCCTGCTTCCCTTCCTCTCTCTCTGCCTGCCTCTCTGCCTACTTGTGATCTCTGTCAAATAAATAAATAAAATCTTTAGGAAAAAAAATGTCAGACTAGCAGAGAAGAGGGCAAAGAAATTGACATTCATATATTATAGGTAGAAACACGTTTAGGCACAAGATTTGAGGAACATTTGCACAAAAGGAATTAACAGCGTTGAAAATATCCATGCCCTTTATCTTTTGCACATCTTTGTTAAAAGATTTTATATGAAAAAGGCTTTGCAGAAGAAGATGCTTTGGATGGCATTATTTATTATAGAAAAGAACCCTAGGGAATGATTAAATTATTTACGGTTTAATCTACCCAGTAAAAGATTAAACAGACATTGGAGATAAAACTTCACAATGTGTCTACAATGCAAAGGAAAAAATACTTCAGCTATAAAATTAGGTGAACCAAGTGAGATTCACAAATTAACTATTCAGCATGATAAAAATACATTTAACAACAATAACAACAAAACACTAAACTGTTAAGTAGAGGGAAGTCTAGCCAGTAGATGATTGTTTTTTGTTGTTAGCACTCTGGTTGTTTTCTAGCTTTTTCTATTTTTCTGAATTTTCTAAAATTTTGATGAGCATTTCTTATGCAAAAGTTTGTACTTTTTTTTTTCAAGATTTTATTCATTTTGATAGAGAGCACACGTGAGCAGGGGGAAGGGCAGAAGGAGAGGGAGAGAGAGAATCTCAAGCCAATTCCATGCTGAGCGTGGAGCCCGACTTGGGGCTCTATCTCAGACCCTTTATGCCAGTCATCACCCTGGTAGTTGCTGCTGTGACAGGAACTTCTTTCTGGTCTCCTCCATGTGGCTAGTGTTAATTCTGTTACTGAGATCCCATTTGAAGGATTTTACTAGCCTGTGTTGTAGGCTGTGGCAGCCAGCAGTCTCCAAGTTGTAATTATGGGTCAACAGCCACCAAAGGGGACTATTTGGTATGGAAGGGAAGGGCCCGCATTGGCCTGCCTGCAGCTCTGTCCCAGGGCTGTGCCCAGCCCCACTCCAAACACACATCTGGGCCCTCAGCAGCTGATCTGAGTCAGCCATGAGCTCTCTAGCCTCTCAGTTCCAGCAGTGGTAGAAGAAACAGGCTTCGGATCTCACAAGTCTCCGTCTACTTCAAAAATGGAAGGATGGCACCAGCATAATCCTCGCTCACTTCCCAGTTTGAGGGCTCTCTCCGGTGCTCCTGGGACTGCAATTGCCAAACCTCAAGCAATATTCAGCCCCCACAGAAGCCAACGGGGCTTCTCTTTCGTTAAAAAATGATCACCCCTGGGTGCCTGGGTGGCTCAGTTGTTTAAGTGTCCAGCTCTTGGTTTTGCCTCAGGTCATGATCTCAGGGTCGTAAGATGGAGCCCCATGTCAGGCTCTATGGTGGGCATGGAGCCTGCTTAATTAAGATTCTCTTTCCTTCTGCCCCTCCCCCACCTCTAATAATAAAAAAAAAATTGATGACCCTTTCCCATACACCACTTCCTGCTACCATAAAAAGACATATTTTTTATTTGTAAGGTGCTCATATTCTAGTTTCATAAGGTAAGTGTTTTGCAAATATCTTGAGGACATTTCAAAATCCTGCAGGGTTAAATAGATACATGGCTTCCAATAATTGGCTGTGGGAGTTACTAATAAAATATTTCTGTCTCAGTAAAGTTGATAGCCATCTAGTGGTTACACCCCATGGGAGAGCTCTTTGTCCTATGGTTCCTGAACATGATGATGTAAGGGTGATTTATATATCATGAAAACCTCCAATAACATAAATGGGGAAAGACAATGCAGGCTCTCCTGCTTGAGGAAACACACTGCTTAGCCTGAGTCCCACAGCCACAGGATCCCAAAAACAAAATCAACCAAAGAAATGCACAACATTTGCTTTGCCCTATGTCTTCCTAACCAGTTGTCTTTGTATTCTTTCTGCCCTAACAGTTGCTTCAGGAGTGAGGAAAAAAAAAAGAGGGAGAGATTGAGAAAATCCACTCCCTCTTCCCAGACCCTATCATGAGTGTCGCAGGGACAGAACACCCATTGCCCTATCCTCAGTGCTACTGTGGCCAATGTCCTGTCTCAGATTTTTCTGTTCCATAACCACAACCTGGGAGTCCACTGTGGCTCCCATCACCAAAAGCACTTGCTGTAAACCCCAATTTCAGACATCAAAAGCTGCACCACAGCAGGCGTATACTAGTTTCTAAAATTCTCATTTATCTCATTGATCTAATATTTTTCCCCTATGTAACCAAATTTATAGACAAATGTAACTAATCATCAGAATTAGAACACAGCCATTGCCTAAATTGGGAAATAGAAATTATCTTTCCAGGAAAGAATTAGATTTTCTTACCATTGATTATAAAATGTATGTGTCTTCTCTACAATATAGTTGGAGCATTATTTTTAATGACCCAAACTCTCTTGAAAGCAGATTTCAAAAAATAACTCAAAACTGATTTTTCTATCGTAGAATTACACTGTTCCTTCTGGTGACTTGTTGATGTTGTCTCCATTTTGGCTGCATAGAAATCCGAAATATTTTCCTGAACCTGCATTGTTCAAACCTGTAAGTTATCTTTTTCAATATACATTGTCCTTTGATTTTAATTTCTTTTATGCCAGGAGTATGAATTCATAGATTAACTATCACTCTATCATTAAACAGCCCTATTCTCTGGTAACTAACAACCAAGCTGACTATAAAGGAAGAATCAGACTTATAATATGAGTGGTACAACACAAATGAGATAGAAAAGTTTTTGGAATAAAATTCACCAATTTTAAATAAATGACCTGAAAGCAGCAACGTACATTAAAGTAAATATGTCTGGTTCTGATAGAAGACTTATATTATCAGGCCATTGCTCCTGTTATTGGTTTCCAAGGAGTATAACAAAAGAAAAACAAGGCAACTTAAAACTGCTTTACTGTTGCTTAAAACTGGGGAGTTACAGGGCTGAGCAGAATCTTAAGAGTTCATTTAATCCATTCTCTGCCTTTAGGTAAAACTTTTAAAAAATGGCATCCAGATGTATTCATTCCACATCCCAAGTTCCCTCCACTAAGCAGGGCTGCCAGTAACTTACTGAATTTATTACCGAGGGCAATTCTGTGATGGGGACTGAGACCTTATTATAAATAGTCTTCCTTTTCTGAGGTCAATTCTGTGGTTGATTTACCTTATCATTTACATTTACCACTTAACAAGATTCTTTTTAAATCTTTTTATTTATTGGTTCACATTCCAAAAACACAATTGTGTCTGATATTAATAACAGGTTGGAAAAAAATTACCAACAGCCCTGCAACTTTATATGCAAGGATTAGCTGTACAAAGTCATTTTTAGCCTAGAGAAATAAAGTTAAGCTTATTTATATAAGGCTGATTTGGAGAAAAAAAAAATGCTTTCTTCCCACAGGAACGTTGGAAAAAGGCAAATTTAGAGAAGCACGTTTTCTTGGACCAGTTCGTGGCATTTGGAAGCGGGAAGTACCAATGTCCTGGAAGGTCAGTGAGACAGCTGAGCCACGTTTATCCAGAAAGTCTAAGAAAGATGATGGCTCTGAGGGGGAAAACTTTGGCTTAATCCCCCTTTTCTTTATTATCAAACTACAGGGAGATCCAGGAGTCCACGTTTCATTTGGTTGGCCAGTTGTATTATGCAATGTCTTTGTGGGAATGTCTACCATAACTTCTGATGGGATACCTCATGAGAACAAAATATTATGATTGCTGCTGTATGATGACAACAGGGTCATTAAAAGTTTTTTTATAGAAAGGATTAGAGTGGGCATGCCTTAGGTTATATAATCATGCTTATATTCCATGTGAGAGACATGGGGTGGTAAGATCTACCAGATTTGGAAAATAATTAGAAATGGGATTGATCAAAGGGAAGGATTTGTGGAGGACTGTGGCTTGAAGGTAGGTGGCTGGAAGATGTGGAAATAGAGAAATCAGGAGCAAGAGAAAGTTTAGAGGACGAGGTGTTACATTTTCCTTTGAAAACTACTTAGTCTGAGATGTGGCAAAATATGAATCCTATAACCAAATTCTATAGGTCAAATCTGAAGGTTGAATAAATGTAACAATAAATAAAACCTCCATAGTCTAGTTTTTCTATTGTTTCTGCTTTTAGAAGTCCTTAACTTTTCTGTTATTAATTTTAAGTAGCCAACCCACATTATTCCTAAAGACAGACAAAGCAGAATTTTTGAGGAAAGCGAAGGACTCCTTTTGGACAGTGTTCTAGCAAGATGGATCTTTTCACTAGAAATTTAATCCCACAGATCTTTAGTATAATCCTCAGAAAATTGCACCCATTCTAAATTTGTCTACTAAGAGCCAATTTATTTTCTCATCTACCAAACACTTAGTGAGTCAGAGAAAATTGCCTTTAAAGTAGCTGACAATCAAAGTTCATCATGAAGGCATAGTCTTATGGCTTTGCAGCTGTCACCCCTTGGAGTTCAGGCCACTGAGGCACTATGAGGACCCCTCTCATTAATAAACACAGAAGGTTTTGCTGAATTTAGTAAATAAGTATTCAGTGCTGCTATCAGCTGCCAACCAAAAATCAGAATGGAAGAATATTGTTCTTGCTCCGAATAATGGGAATTCCGGAAATATGTTTTGGAGGAAGAACCCCTTGTTAGGTACTTCCCCATTGCTGGGAAGCCCTTGGATACAGGAAGGAAGGGAACTCTTCCCAGTAATTCTATTGCTAAAGAAGTCCAGTAGTTTTGCAGAAAAACAGGAAAAAGCAGCAAGAGCTAGCAGATTTCTTCAGCAATGGTAGCAAGTAGAATAAGGAGTTGCCTTGCAGTGGACATTCTCTTAAACTGTGAATTTAGATGAAGGACTAGAATGAGATTTCCCGTGTTGAGTGGGTATGTGAGAGTGGATGATCTCAGCACAAAGGAATGTGCTTGCTCTATTGCAAACCCACCTCCCCCACCCCACCAGCCAACAGCCTTAATTTCCCTTGCTTCGCATCCCTGAAAGAGGATGCCTGGTTGACTGCCTCACTGTGGTCATTGATATGGGTTACATTCCAGTGTAAAACAATAGCCCTGATCTTTGGCAAGATACCTCACTTACAAAAGCTTGCTTGGATAAGAAGAGGGTGTAGTAAGAGCTTGAGAGGTGGAAATGAAGCGTGGATTCCTCAGGAGTAGAAAGTGTGATCTCAACTTTTTTTGTGGGCCTTTGGGTCCTTCTTATATCCTAGGGCAGTACTAGTACAAGTCACGGTCTTGTCTTGAATCACTAATGAATTACTAATGAAAATCACCCAGCAATGGGAAAATTAGTTCAAACATAGGTCCAGCTGATAGTAGATCAGTAGTAGTGGTAGTGTTCAACCTGACAGGTATCTCTGAAGCACCTAATATTAGTATGTTTATTCGTTCATTCAGTAAATATTTATTGAGAGTATGCTCTCTGGCAGAATAGGGTTCTGGGAGTTACCTTGGAAAACAAAAGAGGGGATGAAGTGCCTTCCCTCAAGGAAGTTTTAGTCTTAAGTCACTTCAGGAACCACTGGGGAAATTCAAAGACACGTAACATTCTTGAGTCATTTATAATGTAGCTGGGGAAATGAGACAGAGCAACATGAGAAACAAGCTTTTTTTTTTTTTTTAAGATTTTATTTATTTATTTGACGGACAGAGATCACAAGTAGGCAGAGAGGCAGGCAGAGAGTGAGGAGGAAGCAGGCTCCCTGCTGAGCAGGGAGCCCGATGTGGGACTTGATCCCAGGACCCTGAGATCATAATCTGAGCTGAAAGCAGAGGCTTAACCCACTGAGCCACCCAGGCACCCCTGGAGAAACAAGCTCTTCTTAACACCATAAGCTGACCGGTGAGAAATGCCAGATGACATACATACATAATAACCACCTTCGGAGTTTTGAGGAAGGAGATTAGAAAAGGCTTTAGGGACTAGAGGGGAATCATCAATAAGCAGCCAGAGGAAAGCATACCTCCCGAGGGTGAGGGACAGTGATTACAAAGTCTGAGGGGAGGAAGAAAAGTAAGCACTCACAGGAATGGGATGGAATGCAATGTACCCGTGCGTACTGTTGCTTCTACTTGTGCATTTGAACGATAATACAATCTTAATAACTGTGCCTAATTCAGTAAAATAGCCTTGCAGTACTTTGAGAAGTACTTGTATACTTAGGAATTGCTGATTTTTGAGGAGCACACTCAGTCTCTATGGATTTCATGAGAAGTTGCAAATTCAGTTTACTCTGAGGAATTTGTTACATAAACAAACGCATCCCCTCCACTCTGGTTGTTAAGTAGACTTGAACAAACTGTATTTATGTATCTAATTGTTTCTTAACATTTTCACTGTGCTCTGCACATGTCCTGGGGGGCCTATAAAAAAGGGTTAGGAGTGAGGGTGGGAAGGGGTGGATGTAGTTAATCCCAAAACGGAGTCAGGCAGCCAGAACCCTTTATGAATTTTTAGCCCCGCTTCTCTCTCTTACGGCTTTACTGAGGAGCAATGACTTACTGGAAGGAACCCAGAAACCATGGGCAAAATCGCAATCATTCCTTTCCCAGCCATTTCTTTTTGACACTTCATTATGAGGCTAAGATTTAAGTGTGTCAAGAACAGAAGAAGCAATTCAAGACTCACTTTTGATACTTGGGCCAAAGTGCTTCTAAAATAAAACATGTTCATTTCTGAGCAGAACATGTCAGAGAAGACCCTCTTTTCCTTCTGTTTACAAACTAGATCTCCAGCTCCTCCGTGGAACACAGAATAGCAGGACGGGGTTTGTATCTGTGGAGAGGAAGAAAGGGCACTCTTGCCTGGACGGGGTGTGTGTGTGGCGGGGGGATCTTCTACTGCTCTACCTCTTATTTATTTATTTATTTATTTATTATGGGTTTTCTCCCCTCATCCAACTCAGTGACTGCTTTTGAACCAGTTAGAAGCCACCTGATCAGAAAGAGGGTTTAATTCCTAGGAAATGAGGACGGAATTAAAACTTTACGGTGTTGCCGTACTGCCCATGGGCTTTTGTCTCCGCATCATCTAATGCCTTCTCTTCCCTTCCTAATAGCCCTCTCTTTCATTTGGGCATCCATGGGATTTGGGGGTGCTAATTCCACTCCCAACTCCATAGGAGTGGAGCCCTGTTCCCTCAGCCCATCCACAAATCCCATCCCTGTCCCTGCCCTCCTTTCCCACAGTGATTTACTTCAATGTCGGTGTATGTTTTAATCAGTGCAATTAACTACCAAGCTTTCTGCTGAGACTTATGGGTCAAACATAATCATTCCTTATGGGATGTGAATAAAGAAGCACTTGGCCCCCAAAACTGTTGACGTCTATTTTGAGACAATAAAAGCAGGCAGTGTTAGGATGCAGTTGGTACCGTAGAACAGGGTAGCAGAGCAAACTGCCTCCCTGGGAACATCGCTGAGCTGCTGGAGTGATCTCTGCCCAAGGCCAGCATCAGCTCTCAGTTTTCCAGGTACAAAAAGCAGTGCATTCCCTTCAACATAAGAACCAGTCAGATGTGAGTTCTCTGTCACTTGCAACCAAAAACATCCTAAGTCATATAAATTTCCTCAAAAGAGAAAGTGTTCTTTCAAGGTTTATTGAATTCCACGAAATATTGCGTTAACATGCTTAGCCATATCCATGAATTGCTTTTCTAAATATCTTGCCCTTTGCAGAGGGGCTGAGTTTCCTTCACTGTGGGTATATCACAAAACAAAAGTAAATGTCACATCTTAAATTTTTTTCTGGAATCTGGAATTTAAAATACACCGTGAGATCATTTCTATTTGGTGAGTACTTAACCTCACTGAAGTCAGTACTGTTCCTTGGCCCTTTGCTTGAAAAGGAAACTTGAAACACTGTATCTAACCTCCTAGCTCATAGTTCATCTGTTCTGGAGCTTCGCCTCTAGAAGGGGTAGTGGGAAGATCTCCAGTAGCAACTCTGAAAAAGGGATCTTGAGAAAGTGCCCTTCTGCTTTGACGAAATAGAGAACAATGTCCCAAGTCCAGGACAGAGATGCTCCCATCCTTCCCTCTTTGTCTTCTTACAAGCTTTCTCACCTCTTTCCCCTCCTATATAATTCCCATTCTCTTCTCTTTTCCACAGGCTTTCTTCTTGTCCTTCTCTTCCACTTATCTTTATCCCTTTCTCCCCTCCCTACCTTATTCTGGGTTTCCCCCTTATTCAGTGTAAGCATCTGCCTGTTCACTCTACAGATTACATCCTCACCATCTTCCCCAGTTAAAAGTGTTTCATGTATAGCTGAGACAGTCTTTATCATTGTGAATTTTGTACTGAAACTAAAAAAGTTGATAAACTACATATTTTAACGTATTTCTTTTTTCCCTTTCTCCTTGTCAACTTCTTCTAGATCAGTGCTTCTTAAAGTGTGATTCCCCAGACCACCAATAGTTAACACTACCTGGAAACTTGCAAAAAATGCAAATTATTTGGCCCTTCCCCGACCTACCGAATCAGAAACTTTGGGAGCAGGTCACAGTGATGGGTGTTTTAACGAGCCTTCCAGGGGACTCTGACGCAGGTGAAAGTTTGATAACCCCTGGGCCAGAATCTTTGCGTCCTGCCACCAAACTGATTTCATTTTCCTAAAAGATTTCAAAGATGGATGAGGTTGTGGGGGAAATACTTCCCCTTTAAGCGGAGTAGCCAGGCTTCCATGAAGGATGCCTGTGAAAGTATGTCTGTCTGCTGCCTTCTCCGAATTCCAGGGCGAGATCATTCTATTTTCATAAGCCGCAGCTGGTAGCAACTAGGAATATACTTCAGAGCCCCTGCTCCTGGCAACCGTGGCAGTTTTCCAGTCCACACTAGCATTGCCCGCAATGACTTCGGGGGCGGGGGGGGCGGGGGGGAGGAGCAAGAGATTTTCTTTTCAAATGCAAGAGAGGGAACAATCTCAAAATCAAGACGTTAAACTAAAATCATTCATTTCCCGTAATCTTATCATTCCTTTAGCACCCCTGCTTCTGTCAGATGGGGCCCTGCTGTGGATCCTCTACTCCTCCTTCTCTTTTGCCATCCATGACGTCCCACCTCCTAAACCAGGTCTTCATGCACCACCATCAAGTGACACTAAGGCTTCCCAAGCCTTTTCCATGCCCTGTTGGCTCTTCTTTCAATCCATCTTACTCACCACACACAGATTAATTGTCCTCAAATAATCAACTCCAACTGTCACTCTCATTAAGACTCTGGCACCACTGTCTACAGGCCAAGCTCCTCAGTCTAGAACTCCAGACTCTCCATGATCTGATGCTGATTGTACCTTTCCGAACATGGGGAGGCGCCACCCCAGAAGGTCAAACCAGCTGCCCGCAACGACCGTGTCTGCTCCTTCACTTGCTCGTGCTCTCTGCTGTGTGTCGAATGCCCACACTCAACATGTCTACTTAGTTAAGGCCCATTTCCTTCCATCAAGGTCTAGCTCAGGTGCTCCAGATCACAGCACTCTCTCCAGACTCCAAATTTCCACAGCCCTTTTGTTTCTACCTTTACTCATAGCGTCACGCTTTCTGTCTCTCCATGTGCATTACGGGCGTGAGGTCTGTTTCGTCAGACTCTGTGCCCTCAAGGCCTGTGTAGTAGTGCTCCCTGAACATTTATCTACAAACAGGGAAAACACACAAGTACGAAGTATTTAAGGAATTTTCAAAATGTTCATATTTTAATGAACTTTATTTGTAGATGTGTAATATTGTCCTTGTAAGTGTAAAAAATAAATCTGTTGTAAATAATATGCCTCATTATTTTCACTGTTTTGACATAAGAGCATTAAGAAAACATTCCTAACATGAACATAGCTCAGCTAGCTTGTGTAAAAATACAAATTTATGAAGCCTATTTTCTTTGACATAAAAAGCTCTTAATGTCACAGATATGTATATGTTAGTATCTGATATTTTAGGTACCCAACAAAATTCAATAACATGGTAAAGGCTGGAAAACACTTTTTTGCAAGTGTGGAAAAAAAAGACTAGTGAATAATTGTGGTAATTTTGCTACAATATTCAAATATTTGGATTTAGAGAAAAATGCCATTTTTAGTACATATTATTCATTATCTGTATTATTAATTCACCTTAGCTTTCCTTTAAATAGGATATCAATCAAAATATCTAAAACTAATATGAAATATATTAACTTTATGCTCTTTTAATAACTGATACTAACTTAATAACTAAACTAACCTAACACTCAAAGATAAAAGAAGAAAAATATTAACGCCTCTCTAATACACAGTATGCATTGGTCAAAACCTCCATTATCGGGGCACCTGGGTGGCTCAGTGGGTTAAAGCCTCTGCCTTCAGCTCAGGTCATGATCCCAGGGTCCTGGGATCGAGCCCCACATCGGGCTCTCTGCTAGGTGGGGAGCCTGCTTCCCTTCCTTTCTCTCTGCCTCTCTCTCTGCCTACTTGTGATCTCTCTCTCTGTGTCAAATAAATAAACAAAATCTTTAAAAAAAAAAAAAAACCTCCATTATCATTTTACCAAATGGGAAGTGGAGTTTTATAATTTTAAAGACTCGAGTTAGTTAAGGAAATGCCTTACGGACTGTAGTGGGAAGCTCTTTTAATGAATTGATAAATATATTTTCTAATTATCTCTAATCAAAACATATATAGTATTGCTAACATGTTTACTCTTAAATAGCCTGTGAACATCGGTCTTGTTTCCATTCTCCTGCGTGATAGAGGAACTCTATGTCGAGGCCCTTCTATGTGTCATAATGCTTAAAGAGACGGTGTTTCCACACACAGGTAAAATTTTTCAATAAGCACAATTTATTCACTAGGTCTGCAGCACATTCAGGATCAAAGACCCAACCTTGTCACTCAAACCCTCATGAACAGGGTCCTCCTGCTCTGCCACCTTCATCTCTCGTCACCTCACCTCCTGGAGGGCAAGGTGTGAAGCCTTCACTGACCCCTCGATGTTCCAGGGCCCCTTGTGAGACTGTGCCTTGGAACAGGTTGTCCCTCTGCCCTGAGAGCCTTCTTTCCTGGAGCGGCCGCCACCCTGCCCTCCAGAGTGTTTATTATCCTTAGGCTGCCACCGTGCTTCTGCTCTAATGACTGGACAGAACGAGTGCCAACGGCCCTCTATGCCAGGGGGCCCAGCTCACAGCACTGCACTGTTCTCTAGCAGACTGGTGTCAGAGAAGGGCTAAAACCAGAGTGGCAAGAAAACAGGATTTGTTTGGATCAAGTGGAACCTGTAAAACTGATGTGTAATTCACAAATGCAGAATTAGCCAGTATTTCTTCAGGGCTGCCAGGTAAGCATTGAATATTGGGAAGTCCCAGCTTATTCTCCTGACCCAAAACGTCAGCTCTATTATCTGAGGAAGGGATCTCATCTAATTTACTTCCAGGAAGGGAGCTAAGTACTGAGAATTGGTCATTTTAGTCACTGGGAACTTTGATGTCAAATTTCATATGTTGGTGCTTGCAACATTTTCCATTTGCTATAAGGGCTTCATGGGGCTTTAGGAGATACCACTCTCTTTTTGTTATTCTACTACTTTGGCTACTCCTTCCCAGTGTGCTTTGTTCATCTTTCTCACCTTCCTGACCTCCATATTTTGGAGTGTCCCAGAATTCTCTTGTCAGATTTCTAGTTGTTTTCTTTTTGTTTTGTTGTTTTTTTTTTTTTTTTCTTTTCTTTTTTCTATTTAACTTACTCCCTAAGTGAGCTCTCCGGTCCCACGGCTGTAAATAATCCTCTGCATAATGATGACCCTGTATTTATATCTCATATGTCTCCAGTCCTGACTGAATCCCTCCTAAACATCAGGCCCATTTACCCAGCCTCCCCTCAGCGTCTGCACTGCATGTCTGGACAGCAAGCTATGCTTAACAGGTCCAAAACTGAGCTCCAGAAGACAGCTCCTCAACCTGCTCTCCCTTCCGTCCCCACTATTGCTGAAGTAAAGAGCAACTGTGTCTTTACATTTCTTTAGGTCCGAAATTCACTCTTGACTCTTTGCCTTCCACATCCATAAGGCAAAGCCCATCATCCAAGGGATATCCAGTCTCTCACTCTGACTCATGACTATGTCTACCATCCTGGTCCAAGTCACCACTTTCTATTGTCTGAAAAATTTGTAAAGTCCTCCTAATCAGTTTTCTGGCTTTCATCTACATCACCTTATGTTTCATTTTCAGTGTAGCAGACAGAATAATTCTTTTGAAACCTAAATCGTATTTGCTCAAAACTATCCAATGGCTTCCCGTCTCACTGAATAAACTGTAGTCTTCAGGATGCCCCATGGTCTCTCTACTTGTCGGGGTATTTCTCTCAGCACCCACCCCCAACCCACTACTTGCTCATCTTTGGCAATACTAGCCTCCTCGTTGTTCCTCATTCTTCTTCCTCTGGATTTGTGCACCTTCTACTGCCTCTGCATGGAATTCTGTATCCAGATATTCATATGGCGCATTCTCGTCTTTCATTCCAGTGTCTGCTGAAATGTCACCTCTTCCTGGAGAACCTCTTCACCTGAAACATTGTAGCCCAGGCCATCATTCCCTTTTCCCTTATCTTGTCTCACTTATTATTTTAGTAGTTATTCTTGTACCTCCTATATGCATTCCTTGTTTATTTATTTGCTGCCTACTCTAAGATTAGAATTTAAGCATTTTAATGAAACCATGAGTGGGTTTTTGTTTGTTTGTTTATGGAAATAACTTTTGTTAACTTCAGCACTTAGAAGAGCATAAAGCATGGAAAGACAATAAATATTGAATGGTTAAATGAATGGAGATCTCATTTTATCATAAGAACTCTTAGTACATAACGTAAGTGACAGTTCACTGTCCCCATAACTGTCACTGTTCCAGGAGGGGTGAGGAAGAAAGGCCTATGACTTATATCCACACCCTTGGTTGTCTCTTCCAAATTTGACCCTTAGTGTTCTATGTTTGCTCCAGTCCCAGCTCCTCATGGAAGACGAGGTGCTGTTTCCTTCACACTGTCTCCAGCAGAGAGAGGAAAAGTGAGGCTCTTCACACCTCCTATTATTTTATTATCTCTTTATTCTTCAAGACACTGTCTCACAGGACCATGTAAGTGCATCACTCTTGACTGCACATTTAAAAAATTATACAGGTTTGATTTCAGACCATCACAACAAAGCAATTAGAGTGAGTCAAATGAAATCTGTGGTTTCCCAGTGCACATAGAAATCATGTTTACGCTACACTGGGGTTCATTAAGTGCGCAATAGCATTATGTCTAAAAAATGCACATACCTGACTTTAAAAATACTTTATGGCTAAAAAAATGCTAACTATAAACTATGTTGAACTTTTGGCAAGTAGTAATCACTGGTCACAGATCACCATAATGAGTGTAATAATAATGAAGAAGTCTGAGATATTGTGAAAATTACCAAAATGTGACAGGCACAAAGTGAGCACATGCTGTTGGAAACATGGTAGCAATAGACTTGCTCAGTGCAGAGTTGCCACAAACCTTCCATTTGTAAAAGAAGCAGTGTCTGTGAAAGATGGTAAAATGAGGTATGCTTGTGGTATAGTCAAGAAAATATAAAAATTGCACATGGGGGGGCTCCTGGGTGGCTCAGTGGGTTAAAGCCTCTGCCTTTGCCTCGGGTCGTGATCCCAGGGTCTTGGGATCGAGCCCCGGCCCGCATAGGGCTCTCTGCTCTGCAGGGAGCCTACTTCCCCTCCTCTCTGTCTGCCTCTCTGCCTACTTGTGATTTCTGCTGTCAAATAAATAAACAAAATCTTAAAAAAAAAAATTGCACATGGGGCGCATGGGTGGCTTAGTCGGTAAAGCATCCAACGTGTCATTTCAACTCAAGTCATGATCTCCTGCGTGGTAAGATTGAGCCCACATCGGGCTCTGTGCTCAGCCAGGAGTCTGCTTGAGATTCTCTCTCTCTTCCTCTGCTCCTCCCCCTCCACTCACGCTCTCTCCCTCTCTCTCTTTCAAATAAATAACTAAATTTTTTTTAAAAAATTGTACATAAAATATTTCTTTTACTGGGGCACCTGGGTGGCTCAGTCAGTTAAGTGTCTTGATTTGGCTTGGGTCATGATCTCAGGGTTGTGGGATTGAGCCCCAAGTTCCCCAAGGTCTCATAACACCCAAGTTGGACTCTGTGCTCAACACAGAGTCAGCTGCAGACTCTGTCTCTCCCTCTCTTTCTGCCCCTCCTACTCATTCTCTTTCTCTCTCAAATAAATAAAATCTTTAAAAATATATACTTCTTTTACCGTAGCCCAAGAGAAAAGCACTTCACAGAAGTCCCCTGTTCCTACCATTGTCTCCTGTAACAGGGCTGTGCTTATCTGTTGCAAAATAGCCACAGAGCAGTCACCCTCCTTTTCACTTCATCCCTTCCCCAAGGACTTGCTTTCACTCCAATATCCATCACCTTCCTCCATTAGTGCATTTCTCCAAGTCTGAGTGTAGAACAACACTGGGGGCTTTCGGCATGACTGTCCACCATTGTCCTTTGGACTTGAGTTCTTCAAAACAGTCCTTCGTGGGCATGGCACACCATCTGCCCCTCTCTTAAGATATGTTCAAAATGTGTATTCTTCAAATTCTCTACTGAATAACTGAGGGCCATTTCAACACTCTCTTTCTCTCTTTCACATAGCCCCCAAAGGCAATCATCTTTTTTTCCTATGAGATGTTATGCTCCATATCTATAAAGAGGAAATTAAATATTTACCCCCCAAATTATCAAGGCTGGTCTCTCTCATGAGAGAGACATCTTTCTCATGTATTATTATAAAAAACAATATTTCCTTTTTTTCTTTCAAATCTTCAAAGATGTTTTTCTGTTGTCATCTGGCTTTCATAATTTCTGATGAGAAGTCCATCATCATTTTAATTAATTAATTAATTTGCTTATTTATTTATTTTGTCTTCCTCCTCCCCCACGGCTTTTAAGATTTTTTCCTTTGTCACTTTTTTTAATAATTTAGTTATGATTTGCCTTGGAATAGTTTTCTTTACATTTCTTTTGCTTTGAGTTCATTGTGCTTCTTAGCTCTGTAAATTAATAGTTTTAACAAATTTTAAAATGTTTCAGCTATTATTTTATTTCTTCAAATATTTTTCTTATCTACCTATCTGCATCACCAAATTACATGTATGCTAGAGTCCTTGATATTATTTTATAGGTTACTTATACTCCATTTATTTCTTTTTTTAGTCTTTTTATTTTTAATTTTAATTTTTTTTAAAGATTTTATTTATTTATTTGACAGACAGGGAGGCAGAGAGGCAGGCAGCAGGGGCGGGAAGCAGGCTTCCCACCGAGCAGGGAGTCTGATGCAGGGCTCTATCCCAGGACCCTGAGATCATGACCTGAGCCAAAGGCAGAGGCTTTAACCACTGAGCCATCCAGGCGCCCCTAGTCTTTTTAATCTATGTACTTCATTTTGGATATTTTCCATTGTTCCATTAAGTACCATGATCTTTTCTTTTGCAGTGTCTTATCTTCTGTAAATCCCATCCAGTGTATTTTCATCAAAGAGACTATATTCTTCATTGCTATAAATTCAGTCTGATTTTTTTAGTTTTCCCATTTCTTTCTTCATTGTGCTTCTTCCTTTTTGAACATCTGGATTATATCTAACTAGCTATCTCTAATATCTGTCATTTCAGCATCTATTTTTTTTGAATGGTTTTTCTCTTACTTACATGCCATATTTCCCTGCTTCTTCTAGGCATGATTATTTTTTTAATAAATTCAAGACATAGATGTTAAGTGTCATGGATACTAAATTTTATTGTATTCCTTTAGTTTTAGGCTTTACTGTGGCATGTAGTTAGTTGCTCAGAAAAACAAGTTTTGAAGACTTGTTATTAAGCTTTGTTAAGGTAAAGCAGGAGTGACACTTAATTTTAAGATAAAATAATACCAATTCCAAGGCCATAACCTTTTAAAGACCTAATCAATTGTTTTTGTTATAGGATCTTCCCACTCTTGCATGTGGGAACACAAGCTTCCATAACTTGTGGGAGCCCTGGGCATTACTCAGCTTATGGCTCCTTAGCTTTCTTTTTCATCTTTTGTCTCCACCTCAGTAGCTTTCTCTCACTTGCTGAGATCAGTACTCAGCCAAATACCCAAGGAGACTCCTATGTAGTTCTCGGAAGCACTCTTGCTGCCTCTGTGAAACTTTCTCCTCTCTTTTATTCTTTCTTCCAAATTCTTCCCTGAACTTTGATCTCTGTCTTTTTAATGTGGTGAGACCCTCAGGTCTGTGTGAGCTTTTCCTCCTTGCACTGTGACCTGGAATCTGACAGGGATGGTGAGTTGTAGATTGCAGGACTCACCTCATTTATTTCTTTTCTCTTGGAAATTTCCATCCTACACTGTAAGTCTTGCTCAGTTGTTTTTTTTTTTCTTTCTTACTCAGTTTTTGAGTTATTTAGGGCAGGACATGGCCAGAAGTGGAAGTTCCATTTTGTTAGGAGTTTGACAGAAATTTAGTTGTGAGAAATTCTGAGCCTGCACACAAATTAGCAGACTTGCTTTTTCTTAGAATTGCTTTTTGATTCGAATGAGTAAATATTGTATATATTTTACTCTAACAGACATTGATAGTCTCTTAGAATAAATTGTTTTTAGCCCATATAAGTAAGTAGGGTCAAATTCACATTATAAATATTTGTGAAGAAGTGATGTGTTATCCAAGTGGGTTTTAACAATAGCTGGAGTACTCAGGATTTCATTTGAAGTAAAACATAGTCAAGATGTTTCAAGAATACTAGTAGGCAACAAATGTAATTATCTGAGATGAATATAAGATCACTCATAATCATTCAGTCATTCAATAAATATTGAGGATTCAGTGGAACAGTGGTTCCCACCATTTGTGAATACAATAGTTTATAAGGGTATAGGGCGTGCAAATAATTAACTATAATATGGTAGGATATAGTCAGATTGTAAGTAATGACATTGGTGGACGACTACGTAAAGTGCCACTGAAGCACAGAGAAAGAAAGCTGGAAAGGACCGGAAACTGAATTTGTTTTATGGAAGCTATCTGTTTCCATCGTCTATCCATTCATTCATTCTTCCATTACATTACATTCAGAACATGATTAGGCACCAGTACAATACTCTGCACTGATAAGTCCCAACAATACAGTTCCTCCTCTAGTAGAGAAATGGCTAATAAGCAATTGCAATTCAGTGCAATAGATGCTATGGCTGAGGTGTGTACATGGGAGAAGTGGAGAAGCAGAAGTGGAGAGGAAGCATACCTCGTCGTTGAAGCAAGTGATCAGAGAATGCCTCCAGAGGAGACTGAGCTGCAACAGAGAGTGTTACCATTCAGGAGATGTTAGGTATACAGGATGGCTGGAGCATGGGTTTCAAAGAGGAGTCAGTGGGGAGGAAGTTGGGGAGATAGAGAGGCGGCATATTTTCAAAGGCTGTCCATGTTCTCCTATGGCATTTGGAAGAAAATAGGAAGCATTGACAGATTATGTCTGTGACTGTGTCAAATGAGGATAGTTTTACATTTTAGGAAGTTCACTCCAGTGGTAGAGTGAAGGATAAAATAGAGTGAAGTGAGACTGGAAACAGGAAGATTAGTCTGGAAGCTGAGCTAATTTAGTAATCCAGGAGACCAATCATGAAGAACCTCACTGAGGCAGTTGTGGAGAGACTAGAGATAAGGAGAGAGATCAGGTAGTATTGAGAAGATAAAACAAAAGGACCTAGTGCCTAACTGGATATAGAAAGTGAAGCAGAGGATTGAGTCTCTGATGACTTAAAATTTTCTGATCTGTTGGACCAATTCTATTCATTAAGAACTAGGACCCCCACGAGGCATTGCCTACCCCAAGGAGAGCTCAAAACAACCCACTGAAATGCAAGAAAAAATAGCAGAATTCCATTTATATTCTTCTCTATATTTTTAGTTTCTCTTTGTGTGTGTCTGTGTCTTGCAAAGTATATAGTAAATTTTTACAGTAGTATGTGTATATACTTTATAAGTAAATGAGTATCAGTATATTGTTGGGTATGCTCAAATATTTCATTATCAGGGTGTACGATCAAAAAGTTTGGAGACATCTGAGTGAAGGGTTACAAAGGGAATAATAAATGTGATAGTTATGGGAAATTTGGTAGTGATGGGGTAGTTATGGGTAGTTATTTGCGTATGAACATTTAGGCAGTAATTTCTAATGGGCAGTAGGAGTCTAGATCAGACAAGTGTCCAATAGAACTTCACGTGATCATGCAAAATGTTCTAAAGATGTACTGTCCAGTATTGAGATCAGTAGCCACATACGGCTACTGAGTACTTAAAATATGGCTAGTACAACTGAAGAACTGAAATTTTTCATTTGGTTTCATTTTAATTTATTTAAGTTTAAATAACCACATGTAGCTAGTGGCTACCATGATGGGAAGCACTGATATGAAACTTTGAAGAGAGACCTGGACTCTCTTTTGTTAGCACTTCCACTGGCTAAGCATTTTACATACATTTTTAAGCAATTTAATTATCCCAGCTACCCTCTGGAGTAGACAGTATTATAAAAGAAAAGAATAAGTTCTTCCTTATTCTTTTTAATGGTAAAAGTTCCTATAGTGAAAAAGAGCATCCTTGCTCTGAAATATGCATGCTTTCTAGATATTCTCTCTTGGTAGATATTTATGTATCTTTCACAACCAAGTGATAATTTCATATTTTCTTTTCAGGTGGTTTGCTCTGTTACAGATTCAAATATGTATTATTTTAATACTTTATAAATATGACTGTAGTCTTCTAGATCCATTACCAAAGCAGGTAAGTGTTTTCAGGATTTTAATTATCACAGTTTTTAATTTTGGTATAAATTCTAACACCTTGGTTTTAACTACTAGAGATAAGCTGCTAATTTCCTTATGTAGGCTTGATCTTAACAGGTGTCTTACATGGAACTGGGCTGAGAAGATACCCCTTAATTCCCTTATTTCTGGATCTGACCTATATGCCATGGAACCACAAGACCAGGACCAAATAGCAGTGCTCGCACCACTTACAGTGTTAAGGAGGTCCCCAGTGAATTCACCAATTTTTGACATTGTTTCTTGTGCTAAATTGACATGGCCTTGATTTTGGGCTTATTTCCCTAAAGAGGTGTGTCTATGGGTCCCAAAAGGAACCATCAGTTTTAGAGGCAAGTCATAGGCCTTAGTCCATTTGGGAAGCAACAGCATGGAAGAAAAGAGCAGACAGTGAGCAACAGTAAAGACAGTAAGCAAGAATGAAAAGGCTGTGACCTTACTCCTACCACTGACAATTGAATTGTCTAATCATTGAACTCCTCTGTGTTCCTATAGGTCTGTTCTCCTAGACTAGTGTCTTTCAAACACGTGCAAACATCAGAATCACCTGGAATCAGAATACTGGACCCCCACTCCTTGAGTGCATGATCTAGGGACATCTAGGGAGGGGCAATAATTTGCAATTTTTAAAAATATATTATTTATTTATTTGACAGAGATCGCAAGTAGGCAGAGAGGCAGGCAGAGAGAGAGGGAAGCAGGCTCCCTGCCGAGCAGAGAGCCCGATGTGGGGCTCGATCCCAGGACCCTGGGATCATGACCTGAGCCGAAGGCAGAGGCTTTAACCTACTGAGTCACCCAGGCGCCCCAATAATTTGCATTTTTATCCAGTTCCCAGTGCTGTTGATGCTGCTGGTCTGAATAACACTTTTGAGGATCACTGTCCTAGGCAACAGGGAAAGTTCAATTCAATTCCAGATGTTTGGAAGTCATTTTGAAGACTCT
Source organism: Lutra lutra (assembly GCF_902655055.1). Taxonomy (NCBI): domain Eukaryota; kingdom Metazoa; phylum Chordata; class Mammalia; order Carnivora; family Mustelidae; genus Lutra; species Lutra lutra. The sequence continues at coordinate 59,397,387 of NC_062283.1, forward strand.
GGATAAAATGTGCTGTTTCAACTGAGGATAAAGCTCAGAAATTAAGCATTGCAATTTCAGGGCTGTTCCCATAGCCTGTTGTGCTTTGATTTACTCTTGATATAATAAGGCTAATGTATGGAGGGATAAATAAAACTCTTGGGTGACATTTCAATAGAAATTATGTAAGTGCCTAAGTGACACAGACAATATTATATTACTCATAAATATGCACATTTCAGCACTTTCTCCTGATTTCTTTTGCACTTCTATTTTGAGTACACTAACTACCAGCGATGAAGAGCCCTCAAAATCCTACCATGAAAGGGAAACCAAAAAACCCTTCACAAAGGTTCTCAGCAAGTATAGTTTTATTATCAAAATGAAGATCAGGGCCAGGAATATACTCACAAAATACCAGTTCCTGGTCCATTGAGTTGGATGTCACAATTTTGCCCAGGACTGATTCCCCATCCAAATATTTTCCCACCAGTGAGAGGACACAGAAATGCCTTACCAGATTAGATGGATGACATTTGTCAAAACCATGTAAACCTAACTCCAGCAATCAGTAATTTTGACCAATTTCTTAGGCAAGATTTTGCCCAGTTCTCTTTTCCTAGCTAAGAATTCTATTAGTTATATTTATTATACTGAGCTACACACATTCTATTTCTGTTTTGACATACTAAGAACATATTTTTTTAAAGATTTTATTTGTTTATTTGACAGACAGAAATCACAAGTAGACAGAGAGGCAGGCAGAGAGAGAGGAGGAAACAGGGTCTCCTCGGAGCAGAGAGCCTGAGGCGGGGCTCGGTCCCAGGACCCTGGGATCACAACCCCAGCAGAAGGCAGAGGCCTTAACCCACTGAGCCACCCAGGTGCCCCACTAAGAGCATTTTTAAAGAAATATCTCACAAAAGGGAAAAAAAGAAATATTATTTCATTTTGTAAAAAGTATGTCTAAATGAATTCTCATGATCTCAAAGGGCATTTCATTTCATAATTCTTATTCTAGAAAGAGATAAATTAAAATTATGCAATTATTGGATTTGTTTTAATAAGGTAAAATGAGGTGATCAAAAAATACAGGGAATGACCTTCAAATTACCAGGCTCTTGTAGAAGATGGGAGGGGGTGGGCTGCCAAAGCATGTTCTGAACACTCTTGTCAAGAATGGGGGCATCTCTGGGCTTGGAAATTAGCTTCCCCAAAGAAATATACTTGTCATAGTAGTAAAAATCAAATTCTAGAATCCACAATTTTAATTTTTCTGGAGCCCAGTGTTTTATTTTATCTCAAAGGGTCTTAGGAAATTAATTTTAACTCTCATTAAGAACCAACCACTAAACAAATACTATAGAGCTTTCCAAGATCCACAACTACGCAGCAGTGTCCAGATGCTAACAATAGGGGCTGTTCATTTTGAGCATTTATAAGACCAACTTCAATTCTCCTGCAAAAGCAAGCACATTTTTGCTAATACATTGAAGTTTTGTTTGTTTGGTTGGTTGGCTTTGTTCTGTTTTGCCTTTTGGGGGGTCATGAGTCCTTAGATAATCTCACGAAAACTATGGATCCCTTTTTTAGAAATGTGTGTAACTTTTCATACCCACAAATTTGCAGTTGCTATTTCAAGGAGTCCATGACAACCCTGCACCTCATTCTGTCAATGCCCCTAGGAATCTCCGTGTTAAGAAGCCCATTCTGTGTCCTATTGCATTCAAACCTGACAATAGACTGATTACTTAAATTGGACTGATTGTCTTTTCCCTGTTCTTGATTTCCCCCCACCCTCAAGGCTGATAGAACAGGTTGCAAATGTCCGTTCCTTCAATGGAAGGCTAAAATTGATTCTTGACATTATAAGACACATAAAGCAAACACATCTGGTCTTCTAAACCTAGACTTTGTACTTTTAGAGATAATTACACTTGAATAAACCTTTGGTCTAAAACCTTATGTCTCTTAATTTCTATATTTCTTCTACATTTCTGCTTTTAGAGTCCTCTCCATTTGGTGGGTGTCCAACAGCCAGAAGGACAATGCCGAATTGAATTTAAACAAAGAAAATGACATCTGTTGGGTCTAAAGAGGGCCGGGGCCTTCTGGAAGAGTGATTGTCCCCATCCACTAGCCTGGCAGCATGACCTGAGCTCTGCTAAAATATACTGCTTAACTGTTTTAGGATTTAGTTCAAGAGCATGTCTAAATGGTAGGTGTGTTTGGTAACTTAAGAGTAGACAAAGAATCTGACATCACTCTCACCGATATGAGGTCTGCATACAGGGATTATAGAAGATGTTTAAATGATTTTTAAAAGATGCATTTCCCCAGGAGTTGCAATTTGGTTTCATGCGTAACTGTATTAAACTTTAAATAGAAACAGTGCCACTTGAATGAAAATCTTAGTAAACTATGAAGGCCACATACTTAAATTTCTATTTTGAAAAAGGCTAAAAGTCCTAGATTCTAAAAAAATATTAAAACAGTAATCTCTGGAAATTTTTTTAGTTTTCTCAATATGATTCTCAACTGGCAATTTCAATTCTTTTTTTTTTAATGTTGTTTTTTTTTAAGATTTTATTTATTTGACAGACAGAGATCACAAGTAGGCAGAGAGGCAGGCAGAGAGAGAGGAGGAAGCAGGCTCCCTGGCAAGCAGAGAGCCCGATGTGGGACTTGATCCCAGGACCCTGAGATCATGACCCGAGCCAAAGGCAGAGGCTTAACCCACTGAGCCACCCAGGTCCCCAGCAATTGCAATTCTTAAGTTCTATTAATATAATTTTTTATGGTAAACAAGACTAGTGCTGAAACAATGAATAAAATGATAGCTTTCTAAGACCTGTGAAGATGGGGAGCATGTCTTACACTCTTTCTGTGCTCAACTACACCAGGACAACACCTTCTGTATAAGGTTTATTCAGTAAAGGTATGCTGATGGATATATTGATTTGTATTTTAATGAAGGTGAAAGTACTCTTGATTCAAGACGTTAGTAATTATAGGTGAAGAGGTAATATTTTTGTGGGTAGAAACAGAAGTAAAGTGAAGTCAAGGCAAATAAAAGCATTTGAATGTATTACTTAGGACTTCTGTCTGAAATATTTATTGTGAAACCATGAAAAGAAAACCTGTCATGCCCCAGGAAAAACATACCACACTAGTAACAGAGTGCTCAGTGATGTCATGATTTGTCCTCTAATATTCAGTAAAATGCTGCTTGCCTCCTTTATTTCACAATAAATAAGCTTTGTGTGCATGTTGTCCTCTGGATTCTTTGCTCCCCTGTGCTAGAATTATCCTGCAGAGTTGATAATGATTGCTTAGTCATCTATTTCCTACCAATGAGCAGATGACTCCCTAGGAGAAAATTAAGTACCCTGGAGTGCATTAACTCTTCCAGGCTAATACAGTGATTCTGAAGCCTAGCTACCAGCTTACAGCTTAGCTTAGCAGGTTTGGTGTCTAGAGATGGGAGGGGCTGAAGGAAGCAGCTTAGAAGACCTGGCAGGGTCTGCTAAATATGGCGGGAGTGTTCTTCGGGCAGACATGTCTTCCTGAACAGCTGAGGCCCACAATGAAACACAATATTTGCCTATAATATGCATTTCAGCTGAATTTGCAGCCACTCAGGGCTAGTGTTTATCTCCATATTCTTGCTTGGTAAGGATAAATGTTAGCTGACAAGTTGATGTACTTTAAAAAAGAATGCAGACGCAGGAGATCCATTGACCTTTGATAAAAATGGTAAAAATAAAACTATGGTAAGAGAAATATACTTGGAGGTCCCATATCTATTTATTTCCCTAGCTTAAGATTTTATATTAGGTATCTAAATCACTGCTATGTCCAGGCTACAGAGTTCAAAGTGGCTGTCTCTCTCCGTTGGCCATGGTGTAGTAAGAACTCTGTATTGCCCTCTTCTGGTAGGTCAGGCATTCAGCTGGGGCCACAGCTGTGTCAGCTTTGGGAAGAGTTTCCATCTTGTCAGCCATTGTCCAAATTTCGTTTCAGGCCTTAATCAACCAACCAAACCTCTTGCCATTGCCCAAGAGTCTATATACATTCTTACCTCAGACTATTTCTCCCTCCATACAAAGGACATGGCCAACTATACTGCTCAAAACTCTGCCCAGTGGGAGAATTTCCCCTCACCACTGTCCTTTGGGGGCTCTCCTGAATGTGGCTGAGCACAGGAGATGTCGGTTTCCTCCCTCGTATCAAGCCAACCAGTATGTCATCTGGGCCCAAGATGTTTTCTCTCCTCTGCCAGCTAGTCATACCCAATGGGCCAAAGGTGTGGATTGAGAGAGCTGCATCAGCCTAACTGAGGTAAGTGATGACCTGTTTATGTAACTGACTTCTGGTGATGACTTGTTTATGTAACTGACTGTAACTCCAACTGGATCCCAAATGTACGATATTCATTATATAATGGATTGCTGCTGAGCTGTCCTGATAATATACTTGATAAATATAACAATACCCAGTTCATGATGTGCGGCTCTGGTCAAATATTCACTGGGCATGTTCAGGCATTGGAGGCTGAGAAGTATGTCAGGAGCTGGTTTTCAAATGATAAATAGTTTTTAGCTGCAGAAGGCATGATCTTGCTCTGGAATCCTAGGGATCTGTCCATCTATCTATTGGCCCATCACCACAGTAATGGTAGTGCTTGAAGGGCAATCAGAGCTTGAAGACACCACTGTGATCTGACAGTGGAAGTGAGAGTAATCTCTCCCACAGCTGATGAACTGGAAGGCATGCCCTTCCATGGAAGCACAAGATGGCCAAGTCCTTATCCTTTCCATAGACCTTCAGAAAGTACTCTGAGGTCAAGCGCTTGTCAAGATCTGGGTAGATGTTGAACTTGTAGCCCAATCTTAGGAGGCGGGTTATCAAAGTCATAGTGGGTGTTGTTGTACTTTTTCTAGCTGAAGCCCATGTAAACACAGTTGAAGAATAGACTTGCTGTTGCACAAGCAGTATGCTGAAGAAGGCATGGGAGGAGAGAAACAGAGACACAGACATAATATGGAAGGGGTTTTCCTGTGAAGGGGAGAAAAGGAAGAGTGGTGTTTGGAAAGGGACATGAAAGGATTTCCCTCCCTCCCTCCCTCCATCCTTCCCTCCCTCTCTCCCTCCTCACCTCTCTCCACGCCTTCCTTCCTTCCTCTTCTCTCTCTCTCCCTTCCTCCCTTTCTTTTATACAGGGGAGACACTAGCATGTTTCAGAGCTTATGGGAAGAAGCCTGTAGAGAGAAATACATTGAAATAATAGGGAATAGAGAAGACAGTTTTTGTGCAAGACCTCTGAGATGGGAGGAACTGGGATGGAGATCCTACACACAGGAATTAGCTCTAGACAGGAGGCAGGAAGGTGACATATTTCACTCTGAAAGAAGCAAGGAGGAAGGACTCAGGGTAGGGGCAGTAGCTGGAAATGGAGCAAATTCTCATTTGACAGATTTTATTTTCCCTGTCAAGTAGAAGGTGAGTTTTTTCTTGAGTGAGGGAATGGAGAAGTGGGGGCAGGATCGAGGGGAGGGGAGATATTTTCATGATGAAATGCCATGGCAGTTTTGTGTTTGAGCTCTTGAGGAACTTCCATTAGCCTGCAAGACAGCTGGAAAAATAGAATTAATATAAATTGGGACTTTGGCCATTGGAGGAATGTGTGGCAGGAGAGGTAAGTGTGGTGGACAGTAACCTAAGGAGCATCAGGTGGATAGGGAAGGAAGAGGAGGCAGAAGAAGGCTGAAAAGAAGAAACAGCTGGGGAACTGGGCTCCCTGTGAAGTTGAAGAACCAGTTTAGTGGGGACAAATAGAGACCAGTGAGGGCAGAAGGCTGTGGCCAGAGGACAGACTGTTTCATTTAAAATTTCAGAGGACAAGCAGTTAGGGGTGGGGTGACAGCTCTCGAGGGGAAGCTGACATGGCGGTCAGGTGAGGAGAATGGAGTTCAGAATGTAGCTGTGATCGTATTTTGCATAGCCACCACCTTCCAGCTGTGTCCACATATGGTGGAAGGGTGAGGAATCTCTGTGGGCTCTCTTCTAGAATAGTAATTCCATTCATGAGGATTACTCATGACTTAATCACCTCCCAAAGTCCTCACTCCTAATGCCATCAACTTTGGACACTAGCATTGTACCATATGAATTTGTTGGGGACACAAACACGTAGACCATGGCAGGAAAGAACCCCCACAGTTGCTTACCTTTCTAAGTGGAGCTCTGTCTACAGATTTTGCTCTGATGGAGGACACTGAGCAGTACTCAGAAATGCTGCTCTGAGAATGAACAGGTGGTTACCAGAGGGGAGGGGGTGGGGAGATGGGGAGAATGGGTAAAGGGGAGTGGGAGATACAGGCTTTCAGTTGTGGAAGGGATACATCATGGGGATGAAAGGCACAGTATAGGGACCACAATCAATGATACTATAGGAGTGATGTAACAGGATGGGTTAACTAATACTGGTGGTGAGTACCACATAACATACCGACTCTTGAATCACTATGTTGTACGCTTGAAACTAATGTAATGTTGTGTGTCAATTATACTTAAATTAAAAAAAAGGAAGACCCTTCCCCACAAATGCTGCTCTGGGTCCCATGCTCCTTCGTGTAGCAGTCCAGGAGCTGGTGGTTGCCTCTGCTAGCCCCACGAGAGTGGACCACAGCACCCAAATTCCATCAGCACAGTGTCTTGTTTTATGTAAGATTAATAAACATCCCCATAGTTCTCCATTTCAGTCAATGGCTAAAGGGTGTTACTGACTCAGGTACAACTTGTATAAACTACCTGTTTTCTTGACAAAATGCCTATTACTTTCTAGAAACCAACAGTAAGACCTTTTGTCACGTGAGCTGTTATAATATGCTGCTCACTTGGCTAAGCTTACCGGTCCATCCATTGACTTTAGTCTCAAAAACACATTTAGTCCAATGTGTTCAGTTCATCTCTATGATCATTCCTATTTTACAAATGAAAGAAATGGAGCTTGGAGAGACTGAGTGACTAACTCCCTATCACAGGCCTAGTAAGTGTTGGAGGCATGGTTTGAACCCAGGGCTTCTGGCTGCAACATATGGCCTCATAATACCAAACAGCATTGTATCCTTCCATAAGACAAAATGCAACCCACGAGCAACAGCATTTTGACCTTGGTGTCCTCATAACCCACACTCTGGGTTCTCTTTTTGCTCCCAGGGAGGACGTGGCTAACTTGTGGTGTAGCCTAGATCTCCAGTAGAGGAAGAAGAGGACTCTTGTGTGCCAGCTTCCCTCCTCCTCAGCTTCCTTCTTCACCCCCACCGAACCCTCATGAGAACTTCCAAATTGACTGGCCTACAGTGAGACCCCCACAGATGGGGGAGGGGGCCATTCACTGTTTCGAGGGGGAAAAATCTGATAAAAATGCATCTTTTGGTAGGGGAATTTAATGCAAATATTGGAAAAAATATCCTAAGTTCCAATAATATGCATTGTCTATTGAGACAGCAACTGACTTTTTTTTTTTTTTTTTTTTAGCGTTTTCTACCTCCTTCCTTGACAAAAATATTGGTCATTAGGGACCCAATAGACTATAGGGTAAGGATGATATATGGATTTTTTTTTTCTTCTGGCAGAGGCAGGTACTAGCTAAATACCAAACAGTCTTAGTTTAAGATTTGTCTTCAGGTGATTTGGAAATATGGGAAGAATTCTATAAATGACCTAAAGGAAAGGTTGTGGTGTTTGCTTCATAATGCATATAAACTCTCCTTTTTGATTTGTACTATTGTTGTTACCGAAAATAAACGTGTAGGATACACAATTTGAGATATCAGCCTAACATCTGGTTTTACTGCTTAAGAAGCTAAAATCCAAGCTGGAGAACGTTATGTGCCCTTGTAGGATGTTTGGTGTCTGGGGACAACTCTCTGGGCGAGACAGTTTAAGGGAGCGATTCTCTGCAGACAGAAAAATGGAACAGAACTTCCCTGGGCAGCAAAACTTCATTGTTCCACACATTGATTTGTAGATCTCCCAATAAAAAGGCAGATAAAAGCTGATAAATCCAACACAGCGTTAGCCGACTGTACTTCATTGTCAAACCCATTACACGTGCACCTCTGCAGAGCCCCAGGGATCAAAAGAGCACACGCTGAAAAACGCTGGCTGAGATGAGCTCTGTGTGACAGAGATATTTAATGCCTGCTGGATGGCCGATGCTTCCCCAAATTTCCCAGGACCTGGATAGTTACACAGGGTCATATGATTAGTCTGGGTCAATGATTTATAAGTAGACATGATGGGTGTCAATTCCAAGTTGAAATATGGACATAGAAATATAGATTATCTTTAGTATTCTCTTTCTCTGATATTGTGATGGGGGAGCCAGCAGCAAAAAGTATCAGCCTGGGTCAGTGAGGTCAATGAGTGTCAATGAAGAGGAAAGAACCCTTTCCCCCAAATTTGCACGAGACAAATTTACACATGTGAGCAAAAAACACTGACACTTGCCACCCCAGCATAAACCAGACTGCCTGAGCAATCTCAGAAATGAAATCTAGCTCGTGTTCTTCTTCATGTCTGTAGTCCTCCATTTTCCAGTCTAAAAAGCAATGAAATACTGGTAAATGCTACAACATAGATGAATCTGGAAAACGTTATGTCAAGTGAAGATGCTAGATAGAAAAGGCTATGTATTGCATGATTCCATTTATATGAAATATCCAGAAAGGTAAACCTGAAAAGAGAGAAAGCAGATTAATGACTGTCTAGGGCTTGGGGTGGGGGGAGGGGAAGGGTAAGACGCTTGAATGAGTGACAGCTACAGGGGCATAGGGTTTCTTTCGGAGGTCATAAAAATGTTTCAAATTGGTCGTGGTAATGGTCATACATCTCTGTGGGTATATGAAAAGCCATTGACTCTTACACTTTAAATGGATGAATTGTGTGGTATGTCAATTGTATCTCAATGAAACTGTGGAATAAGCAATTCGGTATGACTCTTAGAACACAAGACAGATGTGCAAAAATACAACTTTTTTCTTTTTAAGATTTATTTATTTATTTGAGAGAGAGAGTGCCTGCAAGTGGGGGGAGGGGCGGAGGGAAAGGGAGAGAGCAAATCTCAAGCCAGCCACCCCCTGAGCGTGGAGTCAGACCAGGGCTCAATCTCAGGAGCGAGGAGCCTGACATGAGGCTGATCTCACAACCCCTGAGATCATGACCCGAGCCGAAATCAAGAGTCGGATGCTTAACCGACTGAGACACCCTGGTGCCCCGCCCCCGTCAAAACCACAACTTACTTAATACTCTATACAGCATCAGAGTTCCAGATTCTGAGGTCCTGTTCTTTGGCGCCAGCTGCAAATTCTATGTAAATAATTAATTGTGAAGACCCTTTATCCCCAGAATCACAGTGAAATTAGGGATGTCCCCAGGTGCGTAGAAAAAGGGTCAAGTGCCACCTAGCCACCAGAGTTTCTGGTCTGCTGCGGGCATCACAGCTGCCCACTAAAGTCCCATGACCTCTTCCGGCCTCTGTGCTTCCCTGGGCACAGCTAGGACCCGTGAGCTCTCACATCTCCATCAAACTCTTCAGGACTCAGCTGTCCCAGACTCAGCCCTATCTCCCAGCTTGCCAGGACAGAGGGAGATCTTTCTAGTTAAGAATACTCTTTGCTTCTCCAAACTGCTCTGTGGTATCCCTGACCCTCAGTTCTCCCTGTTCTTTAAGAGTTGGCCTTGAAGCCTCATAAAACCCACAACATAGCTATGTTTTAAGGACAGAGGGCGGTATGGTACTATATTAGCAGGTGCCCACTACAGACAGAGTTTGTGGGGAAATAAGTCCCAACTACAGGCTTTTCTGCATAATTTGTCACAAAAGGAGGAAAGGCAAAGCAGCTTCGAGCAGAGGAAATACTTGAGTTTAGACTCAAACCCCTATCTCCCAGCCCTGGCTCGTGCATTTCCTACTTGGTCTGTCTCAGCAGCAGTTTCCCAGCAGGCTAATGACAGTAGCCACCTCACCCTAGAGCTTAGACTGAATCACTTTGTGAACTCTGCTACCTATCCAGTGCTGTATGGCGATAAGACGCTGCAATGATTAAAATGTTTCTGGATCAACTTCTTGGCCCCGTACCCTCTCCTGCAAATTGAAGTCAATATTCACTGCAGCCCTTGGCACTGCTAGACCTAGGAAATTTCTAGCTGTCATATTTTCAGGACCCCCACTGTGTTTTTCTCCAGGAGCTGTAAGCCTTTTCACTCTGTTCTTCCTGTCACAAATGTCCTCTCACTTCAGTTTTAGACAAACAGACTTCGTGTCTGAACCCCACGTCCTTTGCATTCGCCCCGGCCAGCTTGCTGGGACCAGTTTCAGTTCTTCTCTGACTGAATGTCTCCCCCTCTGCTTTCTCTTGGGGAAGAGGCCACAGTGAATCCCGCAATGGCCTCTCCCGTGAACATGCTCTTTTCAGGTGAGGTGAAGACCAACACCAAACACAAAGGACGAAAAGACTTGTCTAGCCCCCCAATTGCATTTTCAGCATTCTTTTCCCAAGCTGTGCAAATTTGTCATCTGCCCAAAAGGAAAAACAAGCACAAAAATCAAATAAAAACAAGGCATTATCTCCCATACATCAGGGTGTGAAACATAAATGGACTGTACTTCATAAAAATGTTTCTAGATGAGCCCCTAACCACAATCCAATTTGTAAGACTATACACATTGACATTTTGCTGAGGTTTTCTGATGTCATCAATATCATTCAAGAAAGTACCTTTGAGGATATTCATTCATTCATTCACCTAAAATAAGCCAACAGAGTGTCTGGCACTGGGTAAAAAGAGAGCAAGATAGAAGGAGAGAGAACACATTCTGCTCTCAAGAATGTCCTTTATTTATTTATTTATTTATTTATTTATTTATTTTTAAAGAGTTTATTTATTTGAGAGAGAGAGAAAGAGCATGAGAGGGGAGAAGGTCAAAGGGAGAAGTAGACTCCCTACAGAGCTGGAGCCAGATGAGGGACTTGATCCCAGGACTCTGGGATCACAACCTGAGCCAAAGACAGTGGCTTAACCAACTGAGCCACCCAGGTACCCCAAGAATGTTCATTTTAGTAGAGGACTCAGACTATCTCCGTCCCAAGAGCCCTTCTAACATCACATACACATTACAACTCTGTGATCTATGATATAGGTACTAACATTCTTCCCATTTTCAAAAGAGGAAACTGAAGCACAGAAGGGTTGAGTAACCTTCCCAAGTCACACAGGCAGTGGGTGGTAAGCCAGGTTGCAATCTAGGCATTTTGGCTCTAGGATGTGTGTTAGCTTCCACTTTGCTTTCTTTTCTAATGACTGTCCACACTTTACCCCCAAAGGAGTGAGTCACACAGATGATTCATATACTGTGTTGAAGCCTTTCAAAGTCCCACACCTCTAAACCCTACATAGGCAATCAGTTCTTCTGGTAAGCCCAAACATATCTGAGACGATTCAAGTATTGGGGAGCAGTTCTGATCATCAGGTGGTTGATTTAGTGCATTTTTAGTCCTTACTTTGAAAAAAAGGGGCACCTGGATGGCTCAGTCAGTTAAATGTCTGCCTTCAGCTTGGGTAATGATCCCAGGGTCCTGGGATTGAGCCCGCATCGGGCTCCCTGCTCAACAGGGAGCCTGCTTCTCCCTGCCTACTTGTACTCTCTATCTCTCTGTCAAATAAATAAAATCTTTAAAAAGAAAAATTTTTTTAAAAAATCTGTTTTCCCTAAATCTTTGGGAGGAGTAACATATAATCGGAGAAAGGAGACTTGGACCATAGTGAAAAGGATTCACTTTGTCTAGCTTGCTAGCTATGTTATCAAGTCGCTTCAGCAATTTTACTGTGCAAATATCTAGCAAATTCCATTGACATTCCACTAACCCACAGGACCCATCTCCAGAATCTATGTGCCATAGATGTCAAATGCAGTAGACAGAATTTAGGATTCATTTCCAACAAAACAGCCACTAGTAGGCAATAACTAGCATTTATAGTGCTGCATAATGTAGTTGGGGGAGAAAGTCCATTCAGCCTTCTACCAGTTCCCCCAGGCGGTTCGTTTCTATGAAACGTTGCCCTGACTGCTGATCACAGCTCCCCGTCTGCTTCCCTTCTCAACAGCCATCCATTATCAACACCCCCAGCACGCGCACGTGCACACACACGCACATGCACGTGCAGATACACCACATATCCTGGGACTTTGTGAAATATGAGGTGTGCTTCCTTATCATGAGATTATATGAATACATTTCAATATAGAACAAGAACACCTAGCATCTTTAAACACAGTGGAAGCAGAATGAACCGCTCTTATCAAATCCCCTCAGAGTGGCTGAAGGACTTGCGTCACCTCCCAGCGGGGGGCATCCTAGCCACACCTTCCAGAGTCCAGAGGAGGCTCTCCTGTCATGATCCCCATCTTCCATGTGGACAGACAAAAGTCAAGCTGCAGACCCCTTGCTTTGTGCTCTTTCCCTTCATGCAGTGCGACCGGCTCCTGTATCCCATTTTCCTTCGCTGACCCGGGAGCCTTTTCCCATCTTCCCTGAGATGCCAGACCCTTTTCTACCAAACTGTTTCTCCTTTCCTCTGGGAGATGAGGCATTACATGTCCCAGCCTTCCTTGCACTTTGTTGTGGCCATGTAACTGAGTTCTGAGCAGTGGAATTTGGACCTGAGTGGTAGACTCGTAGGCCAGGCCTAAATCCTTCCATGTACCACTCTCTTCTCTTCCTGTATCTGGGTTTCATGAATGGCTCTAAGGCCCCACATGGACAGAAGTTGGGGGCCCTGAATGACTGCGTGAAGAAGGGTCATCCCCACCCCAGCCCAACCCACACTGAAATGTAAAGAGAGTACTTGATAAACGTTTACAGTGTTAAGCCACTAAAATTTAGGGATAGTTAGTTCCAGCAGATATCCAACCCCATGCGTTTACATAAGAATTGTGTAATATAATTTAAATGCTGTGCTGTCCTCTGAATCAGATTTAAATAAACTTCAGCATCACTTGAAAATCATTTCTGATACCATGCCATGAGGAAAACTAAACTGAGTTTTCTTAGTTTGGAGAGCAAGTACCATAAAATGAAATGAAACAAAATTAATTTAAACCAGATTAAAACTTTATCTGATTTGATGTACTGCCTTTCATCCATCAATAAATGGAATGTGGTGAAATATCTTTATATATCCTTCAAATGTTTATGTTCTATTTATACGGCTCTTCAAGGGCTATGTCTCAATGAGCTTGTTTTTGTAATTCTGAACTCCTTCAGAAAGTAGTTTTATATTTAATGCAGCATGTTTGATTGTTGCTAAGCATCCGTTTGGTGCAAATTAATAAAAACACAGCACTAGCTTCAAAAGCCAAAAACAGAATGGGGTTGGAGAGGAGGCACTAGAATGATCTCTCTCTGATTTGGAAAAACAAGATTTCACATGTGAAACCCTACCAGGTTGTGTTTTTTTATGTGTTTTTTTTTCCTTTTTTTTTTTGTTCTTTTTCTTTTTCTTTGCTTTGCTTTTTCTTTCCTCCTTTGCCAGAGGCTTCTCTTTAGTTCAGAAGTGCAAAACTGTGATCCTTATGTGCTTAGAAGCTGGCTAACTCCTCTCAAATTCTTTAGCTAGGGAGAAACCTCATCAGCAGCCCGCCGGGAAGTGCAGGTGGAGAAGGCTGGCCCAGCCAGGACCAGACCAGCCACAGGTATGAAAGGACAAGAAGTGACCCTGTGTGGTCATCCCAGGCAGTGGAAGCTGCGAAGGAAACCAAGGATGCTATTGCAGGAGCGACACTTGAAGACACAGGAACCTGAAGACAGCTGTTAAGCCAGAAAAGTGGAGATGCAAGTCCAAGTTCCACAAAGATACACATGACTGCACTGCAGTTTCTAGGGAGACTCTCAGGCTGCATGTGGCTAGTCCCCACAAGTCCCAGGTCTAGAGGCTTCCCCTTGACCATTCAGTCCCTGTCTATAAGCTTGGTGGGCTCCATGGGGTTTATGAGAGCTTTGAGCAGTGGACCTGCTGCCAGGAGGGAATACGGTAGGGGATTCTCCACACATGGCAAGTCAGACTGGACTGAAGCAAAGACGCAGGGCTCAGACCAGGATCATCCTCATCCTTGACAAATAGTCATCGTGTTGACTGGTGCTAAGGACAGTCTTCATCCTATCCTGGCAGAAAGGAAAGGTAGTGTAGCCCTTGAGTCCAGGAGAGGCACAGGGCTCCCAAGGTGGGAATGTAAGACACCAGGTTGGCTCCTATTTGGCCCCTCGCTGTGGCTAATGCATGGTGTTGATAGAGAAGAGGCCAGGCCATCTTCGGACCCTGAGCCAGTTCCCTTCATATCGTGCCCATTACCCTCTCTATTTTTCCCTGTGACCTCTCCTTTCCTTCTGCCAGGGGATCTTTTTCTAATCCAGGGACTGTGGGAAACAGAAACCTTTCTTTTTCCCAAGTTTTATTTTGCTCCCATTTCACTGGCCACAGCAAATCCTATGCCCCCGCTGAATATCCGTGTGGCGAGCACTGGTGGGCGAGTAGTGGGGTGAGTATCCTCTTCAGGGAATGGCCATCATCTGGCTACGGCTCCTTTAACAAGTCGGTTGTGGACACGATTGGATGCGTAGACACGTGAGGGGACCAACTTATTCCACGTTGCGGCGTCAAGGAGGCAGAAGGGAGGGAGTTTGATCTTGGAGCTTGAAAGAACTGTTGGAGTCAAACACCAACTCCAGATAGATTTTTGGCCTCAGTGAGGAAAGAGTAAACCTTGGCAGAATACTAGGATTAGTGAGCAGTAATTGATAAAATTTAGTTAATGAATGAACTATGTGTTTAGTTAAATTAATTTGAAAGAGAAAAATGTTAACTAGCTTATTATATGCAATAGGAACTTTGAACCTTGGTTTTATGGGTTTTCGTGGGAATGGCAGCGGAACGCAATAATGAGATTTTGGGGAAAAATTGTATTCGATGAGCCAGGGGACCTCCAAAGATACTCAGAGTTTGAAAAATATTACTTAAATGTCGAATGAAGAGTTTCAGTCTATGTAGGGAAGGAAACTTTTTCTAGTTCTGTTTGCTGCTGTTCTTCCTGTTCCTATAGTTCCTCTTCCCTTGCTCCCCCGCCCCCCGACCCTCCTCCTCCCTGCCTTCCTCCTTCTCCTTTCTTCCTACCTTTTCCTCATCACTATTTCCATCACCACGTTTTGACTTCTTTGAGTGTTTGGTAAAGTCTCATGGAGTTCTTCAAATTGTCCTTTTTTTAATACTAAAAATGAACACCATGGGGCACCTGGGTGGCTCAGTCAGTGAAATGTCTGCCTCCTGCTCAGGTCATGATCCCAGGGTCCTGGGATCAAGCCTCCATTTGGGCTCCCTGCTCAGAAGGGAGTTTGCTTCTCCCTCTCCCATTGCCCCTCCCCCTGCTAGTGCTCTCTCTCTCTCAAATAAATACATAAAATCTTTAAAAAAAATGTACACCAATTGTCTCAATTAGCATTATATTTGGCTTATATAAGGAAAATTCCAAAATAACAGTGATGTAAACGTACAAGGGCTCATTACGTCCCATTAAGGACATCCGAGGTCATCAGTCCAAGACCGGCTTGACATTCCAGAGTGTCACCAACCTGACACGGATAAGGACAAAGAGACCTGATAAGGCCACACATCAAGTTAGTGGCAGAACTTGGACCGCTGGAACACAAGATGAATTCCATAACTTGAACAATGAAATTCCAAATGATTTCTAAATTTAGCTCATTTTGAGCTTGCCCTTTTTTTCTCCTAACATCCCTCTTTTCTGTGAGTTCCTTCAGCTCCTTTGTTGGTTTTATCTTCCCCTTGCACCATCCCTATAATGAAACGCACTGCTCGGTCTTATTCACCAGGAAAACAGGAGGTGTCAGAAACACAGAAGTCACAGCCTCTGAGGTAACACAGGCTACCTCCTTATGGTTCTGACAGGATCTTTGGGAGGTAAGAAGAAACACTGCCCAGAGCTCAGAAATGGAACATAAGTGCAAAAAATAAAAATCAGAGAGAATTCACCTGCTTACAAAATGGGACACAAAGTCCTATTGACTTAGTCATTTTGGGTGCTTTTGAACTTTTCCCCTATAAATAACAGTTGGGCTATACTAATATTGTAAGAAGGCAGTAGGTGTGGTAAGAAAAGGAGGTGGGCTTTAATTTCAGAGCCTCTGGGCTTATATCCAGATACTATCTATCTCCTAATTAAATGTCTTGGGTAATTATTTGCATAACCTCAATTTTCTCATGTGTCAAATAGAGGTAATAGTGTCCACTAATATTAATAGTTTCCACCTCCAGAGGCTAATTGGCAAGATGAAATGAGGTAATATAAATAGACATTTTGACCCCTACTTTCTTTCTCCTTCCTTCCTTCCTCTCTTCCTTCCTTCCTTTCTTCTTCTCCTCCTCCTCCTCCTCTTCCTCCTCCTCCTCTTTCTTCTTTTTCTTCTTTAGAGAGAGAGAGAGATCAGGGGAGGAGCAGAAGGAGAGAATCTTAAGCAGACTCTACGCCCAGCATGGGGCTCATTCCACCACCCAGAGATAATGACTTGAGCTGATGCTTTAACTTTAAAGAGTCAGATGCTTTAACCAATTGAACCACCCAGGCACCCCATTGGCTCTTTAACTTTCAACAAATGACAACAAACTACAAATAAAACAAGTCATATGGAAATTCATTTTTACAGAATTAGGTATATTAGTTACTGATAATTTGAATTTTTAAATAATAATTACATTGGCTTAAAATATTCTATTCCCAAAGGAAGTGCAGTCATATAATTTTTAAAAAATATCCAATATACAAATAATTCAAGGAACAAACTGACATCGGTTTTATTGTGTCCAGACTGGAAAAGTTTGGGGTACATGATAAGTATTTAGTAAATATTTGTTGAATGAATATATACATGAATGAATGAAACAACTTTAATTTATTCTCTATAAACTTGGCACTATGGTAGCTTCTGGAAGCATAAACAAGTCTCAGTTTTCAAGAATCTAACTCTAAGTATGGACAAACTGGCAAGATAACTTCAGATAAGGATTAAGTGCTTTGAGGAAAGTTAAACAGGATGATATGACAGAAATTGACTCAAGAAATGTGAGGAGGTGAAAAGAGCTTTAGATATGATAGTCAGAGAAGTCCTGAGTCATAAAGGAACACCAGTCACAGGACAATATAGTTGTATTATTGAAGATTTCTTCAACAAGCACCATATACACATTTCTTTACTTAAATTAACAGAACTCTAGTTCATTTTGGAAGTGTTTCTCCAGGTATTCATCACAGGGTTTCTAGTCATAGATATCACTCTTCTTAGTATTGCAAAACTTGAAAATCCTGAGGCTTTAGGATCTCCAGGGGACAACTTCAAAATTGTTATATTGGGCAGTGTTTTCTAAAATATGTCCTCACAAAACATAAGATAGTCATAGATGTCTGACAATAGAGTAACATGTATTACATACATCCTAATGGTTTCCCATCTTTCTTTTTTTTAGAGAGAGAGAGAATGTGCACGAGTAGGGGGGAGGGGCAGAGAGAGAGGAAGAGAAAATCCCAAGCAGGCTCCACATCCAGCACAGAGCCCAACATAGGGCTTGATCTCATGACCCTGGGATCATGACCTGAGCTGAAATCAAGAGTCAGATGCTTAACTGGTTGAGCCACACAGATACCTATCTCATCTTACTTTTAAATTTTTATTTTATTTTTTTAAGATTTATGCATTTATTTGGGAGAGAGAGAGTGTGTGTACACATATGTGAGCAGGAGGAGGGGCAGAGGGCGAGGGAAAGAAAGAATCCTCAAGCAGACTCCCCAGTGAGCACCAAGTGTGTCGCAGGGGCTTGATTCCAGGACCCTGAGAGCATGACCTGAGTTGAAATCGAGAGTCAGCTGCTTAATCGACTGAGTCACCCAGGCCACCCAAATTTTATTTTAAATTTATTTTTTCCCTCTCTCTGTTCACATATTAACATCAAAGTACAGTTTGGGAAATACTGTTATTGTGTGAAAGATGAAGCTTTGGTTCAAACAGAAGGGAAAGAAGTTGGTCCTCTGCCCATAAGCCTTGCAATTCTTTTTTTTTTTTTTAAAGATTTTATTTATTTATTTGACAGAGAGAGATCACAAGTAGGCAGAGAGGCAGGCAGAGAGAGAGGAGGAAGCAGGCTCCATGCTGAGCAGAGAGCCCGATGCGGGGCTCGATCCCAGGACCCTGAGATCATGACCTGAGCCGAAGGCAGTGGCTTAACCCACTGAGCCACCCAGGCGCCCCAAGCCTTGCAATTCTTAAATGGGATATTTACACTAAATAAAATAAAAATGGGATATTTATCAGAAACTTAAAATAAGCTCTAGATATCATATTTACATACATTACCCACTTTGGCTGAACCCACCAAACTGAGAAGAGTTACTCATGTTTAGTTTTTTGGTTACTGGAGGTTTTTAAAAGTAGTCCTGATGCGAAAGGGGCCCGTACTTGGGTTCCCTTTATCTTTGCTTCATGAGTGTTAATGACATACATTTGAGCGGATCTGTCTTTGGTTTGGTTGGGGTGGATTGGGTTAGGTTGGCTTTAGCATAAGACAAGCAGTGAAATATGGCAGAAACTTCATGAGGTGTTTTTTTTTTTTTTAAGATTTTATTTATTTGAGAGAAAGAGTGAGCAAGAGAGAGTATGGGGGGGGTGGTTGGAGGGGCAGAGGGACAAGAAGACTCCCCGTTGAGCAGCGAGCCTGGCACGGGGCTCTATCCCAGGACCCCAGGATCACCTCCTGAGTGGAAATCAGATGCTTAACTTACTGAGCCCCCTGGTCGCCCTACTCATGAGCTTTTACATGTGAACACCACACTTGATTCCTTTGCTCCATCACTCACTAGAGGGGATTTTACACAAATGACTCCTTCTCCCAAAGCTTCACTTTTCTCATCTGAAAAAAGGGACAGTAATCCCCATATCCTGTTTTTTGGAGGAGGAGTGAAGCTGATGAAAAGGATCTGGAGGAGACTGTCAGTCTAGCCTCTTTCAGAAATGTTAGCACGGGGACTGTCTATTCTCCCTCTAGATCTCTTTTCAACCCCCCACTGGAAATTCAAAGGGAAAAGCAGAATGTTTGCTGTTTGTTCCTACAATGATGACTCATATAGTGCTAATTTATTGAATCAATTAGTGAGGAAGTAAAATTAGTGTCCTATTTTATAGGTGTGAAATGAGCTATTCAACAAGTACCTTGTAGGATATACAGCATACTAAGCCAGAGCTTTTCTACTTTACTTTGCTGTTTCACCCAAACCAAGCTAACAGGAGTTCAAACTAACAGAGGAGCTCCTGGCTAATAAAATAATTTCTCCTTAGCTGCCTAAAATTTTCTAAAAATGTAGAAAATCTCAATAAGTAATGACTGAATTCCTCACCTCGGCTGTCTAATAATAACCATGAGCTCTCCAACTGTTCCCACCACAGCAACACGGAGAAAAGTCAGATTGCCTATGTCTTGGATGACTACACCATTTCCAGCAGACCACATGCAACCAAATGCAACAATTTAACTTTGATAAGAACTGATTAACAGCACCATTTTAGAAGATTGTTTAACAAAACATATTTTTAGGCCTTAGAGAATGTCCATGAAGGGTTTTAAGCCCACTCGTCCAGAGCGCTACCATGGCACACAATGTTTTCAGTTCTCTGGAATTGCTTCATGAGTCATTCCTAATATTAACCCGAAGTTGACTAGTGGTAGGTTCCTTCACTTGGATTATTTAGCTTTAATCTAAATGTTGATTTCGGAACTGTGGAATATGAAAGTAGCATCATACTAACTGGCGTGGAGAAAGAGAAGCAGTGTATCATGGAAATGAGGGGAGCTGGAACATTCCACCACATACTCTTCCCGCTTCTAGGATGCATTGTCTACCGATGGAAAGTGGCTACAATTACTGAGTGCATCCTGTTTCATCAGAATACCATAGGAAAAAATAAATCATGACCAGAGTAGGAAAAGTCCTGGACTGAAGAGGCAAACCACTCTCTGAGTTTTACTTTGTTCTTCTATAAACTGGTGATTTCATAGATTATTTCTAAGAAGTCTCCCAGTTTTCTGCTTCTATCATGGTCCAAAATCCATACAAAACTTTTCTTTTTTTTTCCTGATTTCTCAAGGCATCCAGATACCTTCCATGTTCCTTCTTCACAGCTTGCTTTCTGTTAAGTCTTTAACAAGTAGCTAAGTTAGTCGAGTCTCCCCAAGACACCTGCGGATTCTTGGGAGAGAGGCTAAGTAGTGTTTGTGATGGTGGAGACAGATTCCCTTTTCCTGAAACAGAAAATCATGAAGTTGAACGTTTAATTCTACTTGTTGGTCTTTTTCTATACCTGCTACAGATGAAATTGATCATTAATAGGTGACTCTTTCGTCAATCAAAAAATATCTTTTACCATCTTCTGTGACATGAATGATGTGTCAGGAATTACTGGAATAGTAAGAAAAGTTAAGGGCTTTGTCTTTATTACTGAGGTCTTTAAATCCCTACAAGACTGAAAAGGCTTGTGTAAATAAAGAGTTGATACCACAGACCAAAAGGTAGCTTGTGTTAAATGTGTTCAATTGTGTGGTATTGGCAATAAGTGCATAGAAACTCCTTTACAAGGTTTTTTTGTTTTGTTTTGGTTTTATTTTTTTCTTTTTTGTGGGGAAAATAATTGGGGTAATGCTTCATGGAGAAAAATGAATGCTAAACCTTAAGAGTGGGAAGAATTAGGACAGAGTTGGCAGACATCTTAACAATTGAGAAAGTTTAAGGAAAAGGATATGAAAAGGATATGTTGGGTAGGGGTACTGATTTCCCATTATCTTCTCATCTTGTCAACTAGACCTTGCCAAATATTGGCTCCAAAGACAAAGCACATTCTGCCTGGCAAACATCCAAGGATGAAGAACTTTCCTGAAACAAAAGGGAAAGGGGATGCATGCAAGAAGGTACAATGCTGTCTGCAATTAGAAAATCCAGCGATTATCTTGAGTTTTCCCTGGCAATTGCAATAGTTGAGTTAATCCCAGGGCCTAAGTAACTCCCAGGTTTTAAGAAAGATCCTACCGGCTCTCCTTGCTTCATTAAGGTTACCTCTCTTAGATCTTTTCTGGGCATGTTGGTGTGGATCAGAACATTCCTTAGGCATTGAGACAGAAAGGTAGCAGGAGTTAATTCAACAAGTCCCAAGACTATTGAGAAATGTGGCAGTCATAGTAATTTTTTTCAAGCTAAAAAAGGACACTTATGATTATTGAGCTTTTCATTTATATATGGGAGAATAATGTTCAGAAGTTTAGGTGACTTATCCAAAGTTGTCACAAGTGTTTTTCTATGAGAACGATTTGGTTATAATTTCACTATAATGTTCTTCTTATAGTGAAAAATATTTATATTATTTTTCCCATCTCTCTGTTATAATGATAAAATCCCTTTCTGATTCTGTCCCAAGTATAACCATTTTTTAACATCGCATGTGTACCCACATTCTTTTTGTCCTTGGACACTAGTTTGAAGAAAAATTGCACAAGGGATACATATTTCTTGTGGAAAATTTAAAAACAGAAGTACAAAAGGGAAAATTAAAACAATCTGCAATTCTGTCCCTAAAGAAAACCATGGCTATATATTCCGTATATCTTTTCTGTGTGTTATATACATATTTTTAATCTAAAAAAATGAGATTTTACTGTTTTAATGGTGTATTATTTTCCCATCATTTGTAAGCAAGTTTTAAAGGGAATGGATATACTTCTAAGCCTCATTTTTGACCCTACATTAAAAAACAAAAAAGGAGTTGTAGTCATCCCTGGTAAATTGCTTGAATATATTCCATGAAATGCAAAGTTTCTTCAAAACTACTGACCTCGCTTGAAAAAATATGCATTTGGGCCTAGATATACAGAAATGTGAAGCTCTTCCCCTTTTAAAATCAGATGATATCAACTTCTATTTTAAACTTGTTTATGGAACTAGAGTAATACTGGACATAGATATATAAAGGTGATTACAGCAGTGGAAGTTTGACCTTTGAAAAATTCTTCTCTGTATAAACAAATTCCGGAATGTTTTAAAACCTCTAAGCCAGTCGGTTTCTTTTTTTATTTATCACAAACCTGGATCAACATAGAATGTCCCCTTTATTTAGAGTATGGAATGAAAATGCCTTTGTTCCCTAACCATACCTGAAGGAGGGGTCTTTGGACACCACGTGTTCATTGCCCCAAGCCCACCTGGCTCTGCTGGACAATCAGGGCCCAGCAAACCTGGCCTCACCCTGCAGCCCTACCTGACTTCCCTGAATCAGTGGACCGGCTTATTTGGTTTTGCTTGGGTTTTTCCTCACTGTCCCACACCCAATACTGTTCTTGCCCCCACCTCCGTATCTATAATGATAAGGCTTCCCAAGGAATATCCACTCTTATTCCAACCCAACCTTTCTTTACATTACTTCCTTTACTTTAGATCATTTGGTATCCTGTGTGTGCCAAGCTTCTCCAAAATCACTTAAGACAAGAAATTTCCAAATCCTAGGGTAAGTCTTCTAATGTCCTCTTAATGCCATGCCACATTATCTCCACGGAGTACATTCTCCTTTATTGCAGTGAGCATAATTCAGCATATGTTATGTCTAGAGGACATTGACACCAAAGACTCCTTGAGCTACTAGAATCATAGTCCATCATCTTGACTGTATTTCTTTCAGAGAATGTGTGTGTTCTTTTGTTTCCTCTTATGTAAAGTCTCTAGACCAACAATGAATGAATGGAATGTGAAATTAAAAAAAAAATTTATATCTGAACCCCTTATGAAATATTTAGGTATAAATTTAACAGTATATATATATATATATATATATATATATATATATATATACACACACACACACACACACATACACACACGCACACATACATACACACATATATATGTATATATATAAAATATCCATATGAGTAAAGCTACAGAACTGTGATAAAAGAAATCCTAGAAAAACTAGATAAATGAAGAGATATTCCATGTTTATGGATAAGAAGACTCAATATGGTCAAGATTTCAGTCCATCCCAACTTGACCTACGATTCAATGCACTCTCAATCAGAATTCTGGCAAATTATTTTGTAGGTATTGACAAACTTATTCTAAAGTTTATATGGAGAGGCAAAGACCCATAATGATCAACACAATATTGAAGGAGAAAAAAAAAGTTGAAGGAGTGATGCCACCTGACTTTAAGATACATATAAAACTACAGTAATAAGAATGGTATGGTATTGGTGAAAGAATAGATCAATAAATCAATGCAACAGAAAAGAGAGCCCAGAAGTAAACTCATATAAATATGTCAACTAATCTTGGACAAAGAAGCAATGGCAATAGAATTGAGCAAAGACAGTCTCTTCAGCAAATCCTTACAACAATATTTATAATGTTATAGTAGCTTTATTCATAACTTGTGAAGCATCTCTAAAAACTGCTAATGAATTGTTGAACACTATATCAAAAACTAAAAATGTGCTATATGTTAGCTAACTGAAAATAGTAAAAACAAAAAAAAAACAAAACCTGCAATGCCCAATAAGCAAAAACCCCAAGTGTTCTCATAACCTGCTAGTGAGTGTCCATTGGTAAGAATTTTGAAGGGGCAATTTGGCAACATGTATTAAAATATACAATAATAAGGGCGCCTGGGTGGCTCAGTGGGTTAAGCCTCTGCCTTCGGCTCAGGTCATGATCTCAGGGTCCTGGGATGGAGCCCCGCATCGGGCTCTCTGCTCAGCAGGAAGCCTGCTTTCCCCCCCTCTCTGCCTGCCTCTCTGCCTACCTGTGATCTCTCTCTCTCTGTCAAATAAATAAATAAAATCTTTAAAAAAAAATTTAAAAAGAAAGTATGTTTGTAGGTAGATCAATATAAAAACAGATAAAGGATAATGGAAAGAAATATTGATATAGAGATAGATGGACACATAATCAGATAGGAAACACAAAGGGGGGAGGCTTATTCTTTCTTAGGGAAATTGTAAGCTAAATACTCTAGATAGATAGGAATAGACTGTCTCATCAGCATTAAATCAAGGACGGTTAGGAGAGGAAGGATTGGAAATAAATACACTAACACATTGCAGTGGATATCTTCAAATGATGAGGTTGTGCTGATCTTTGTCCTAGTGCTTTCTCTCCCTCCTTTGACCCCTGAAGCACCCACATTTGAAACGTTGCATCTGCTGATCTGTGATAGTAGTTTTCTATTTGTATCTCAGTGTTCTGCTTCTCAGAGATACCACAATCTGAATATTCAGGAAGTATGAGTGGACTGCCTGACCGACATTAAGTCAAGGCTGGTTCCAGGTCAAAAGACTTTAAATGAAAAAACGAAACGGAGAGCATAGGGACCATTTCCTGTGGGAGTCTAATGAAAGCACACATGGTTTAGTTGGGAGACTTACTGCTT
This sequence comes from Lutra lutra, assembly GCF_902655055.1. Taxonomy (NCBI): domain Eukaryota; kingdom Metazoa; phylum Chordata; class Mammalia; order Carnivora; family Mustelidae; genus Lutra; species Lutra lutra. The sequence goes on from NC_062283.1 coordinate 59,421,956, forward strand.
CGGTGAGTCCAGACCCGAAGTGGTTCAGAGCACAGGTCTGAAGCCCAGCTGTCTGGCCCTATGCAACTGCCCTCTGCCCCAGATTCCTCATAGGTAACATGGGAATATTAACACTGCCCCCTGCAAAGAGCTGATGTGAGAATTACAACAAATTCAAACTTGGAAAGCACCTAGGTTAGTGTCTGGCACTCAAATATTAGTTCTTAGTATAAAGAATAATGTGTTTCTTTTCTCATTGTAAACATAATGCAGAAAATTCAGAAAGTAGATATAAAGAAAAATAAAGAATTATCCACCTTCCATAATGTCAATGCTCAGATATGAAATTCTCTGATAAAATTACTCTTTTTTTTTTAAAGATTTTATTTATTTATTTGACAGAGATTACAAGTAGGCAGAGAGGCAGGCAGAGAGAGAGAGGAAGCAGGCTCCCTGCTGAGCAGAGAGCCCGATGTGGGGCTCGATCCCAGGACCCTGGGATCATGACCTGAGCCAAAGGCAGAGGCTTTAACCCACTGAGCCACCCAGGCGCCCCTGATAAAATTACTCTTAATAGTCTGATAGACACTTTTTCAATTTGTTTCTCTTTGTATTTATGTATTCATACATATTTTAACTCTTTTTACAAAAATGGAATCATACCATGGAGAACTTTATAAACTTGTCTTTGTATTTACAATATGGGGAATATTTTTTATGTAATTGAATATTTATAGGAATATTTTAAGATGTTCTAGTGTTATTTGAGAAACAACTAAACCAATAAAGGCAGATTTGGCAATTTGAAGTATCAGACATCTTTCACATGAGTCAACAAAGAGAATGAAAATGTAAGAAAAATGTAATTTTCTACTCTAAATATTCAAACAGTAAAATTAGGAAATGTCAAGTGATTGTGTTTTTAAAATGCTTTTAAATGTTAAAAATAGTATGAAGGACATTTATAAATCTAGCCATGTTCTCCTTTTAGGAGGAATTTGATTACTTAATTTTATAAAATAAAGTATTAAATTATTTTCCCTCATTTTTTATTTCATGGATATTTATAGAAAAAGAAATAGTTGTACTTTATTCCAAGAACAAGGAGATTTGAGCTAGTTCTTTGAATGCCTTTACAAATATAGCCATGATCTGACAAAAGCAAATACGTTCCTCCAGCTGTAGTTAAGAGTCTCATTCCAATTCCAGTGCTGGTGTGTTCTCACCAGGTGGGAGAGGGATGGTCACCCAGCCACAGAGAAAGTGCTTTGGTGTGGTGTTTGCTGGGGGAGGACAGCATGGTATAGATGATCTATAGGGGCTAGAAGGGGTGGGGAGGGGGAGGTGGCAGCTGGAGCACCAATGGCATGGATTTGGGCTCTGTACATGGCTCAGGAGCCAGATGCGTGAGATGTAATCCTGCTACTTCAGCAATTCTGCAACCTCAGACAAGTCATTAATCTCTGGGTGCCTCATTTACTCCTGGTTGTACCTCTCTCATAGAGCTCTAGGGAAGACCACATGGAAAGCTATCCTAACAGAGTCTGGCATACACAGACTGTGTACCCAATAAGGGTTAATGCTAGCATCATCATCATTATTATTACTCTTTTTAGGATTTTCCAAGGCTTAGACCTCCATGCTCTGCTGTGGATATCCCTGGGTGAAAAGAGAAATCAGAAGGTGAAGAGGTCCTGGACCATCCCTGCATGTGTGTGTGTCAGGGAAAGGACCTGAGGAAGAGCAGCTTGCACTGGCCTCTTCCATGCTATCCCCTGCCTCCTGGCCAACCATGGAAGAGAACTTACATAAACTAAAGAACATCCCAAATGGCAAAAAAAACAAAACAACAACAACAAAAAAACCCAGAACATCAGAGACTGTCAGTGTATAAACTTGCTAGGGATCAGGGGGTCTGACATACCTTGAACATGTGAAGGGCCATGGGTTCACTCTCAAGCTGTAGAGATGAAGCCCAGGTTTATATTCATACTGAGCAGCGCTAAAGCCTCTTCTCACCAGTACTCTCCTGAGCCATGGCCCAGCAGTCTGGAATTTTGGAAATTCCCCCTGCATTTTCTGTACCCTGGGGTAGAGTGGAAGGGAAATTTTCAGCTGAGGTAGGGGGTGTGAGGCAGATACAAGGCAAGAGATCCAACATCCAATTATGGAAGACAATTTCCACGACATAACCTTCCCTTCTCCCATACTGACATAATGCCACTTTCTCTGCCATTCACCCTGCAAGATGGTTTTCTTTCCTCCTTCATCTGAACTCTCCCTCTGGGATCCCCTTCCCACCCTTGGCTTCAAAATGTCCTTCCTGCATGGAACACCAGAATCAGCTTTGAAAAGTAGATTCATTCCTCTGGTCTGAGTCTCTGCCTCGGAAACACCTCCACTTGAGTATCTGCGTAAAACCAGGAGTTCAACCTTGTAGAGTCAGAACCATCCCCTCCAATTCAAATCAATTCAATTCTGAAAATGAAGGAATGAATGAATGGATGAGTGAATGAATGAATGAATGAAGAAAATGATACAAAGATGACTGTACGCTGTCCCTGCTCTCCTCAGACTCTCATTTCTGTTTAAGAACACAGAACAGGCCACAACAATGTTATATGGAAGCACACAGGAGGAGAATGAGGAGAAGGGAGAGAGTAAGTTCCATGAATGAGCTGATGGTAAAGAGGAGAGATTTGGTCTTCAAAGTTCTGGTAAGATCTTCCTCAAATCACCCATGACCATCAGTGACACCATGAGATGCTACTGCAAGTAACATGCTACCCTCACACTCTCCCCTGGACATTCTAGAAGTGATAGAGTACTTAGAAGTTGTTTGGGCCCATTCCTCCCTTGAGCATATTAATCTTGCCTATAACATACTGGTTAGGTGATTATGGAATTTCATGCCAGATTATAGTTCACAATTCCAGATCTGGGATTACAGATTGAGGCCACCCAGGCGATAATGATCATCTGTCTTCCTTAGGGAGCATTACTCAATCCTTGCCCTTCAAATCCAGATGATTTCCAAGATTTTTTTTTTAACTTGAAAAGCCCGATACAGTTGTTTCATATAGCAGATTAGGTTTCTGTGCCTTTGAAAGAATGATGATGAATACTTTGCTAGAACTGAAGTGAATACTTTCTATATCTAATTTCCAATCCTCACTGCAACTCTACAAAGTATGTATTTTTATATCAGTTAGGACCCTTTTGTGAAAAGTGACACAAAATCCAATTCCAATTGTTTTAAACAAAAAGAGAGAATTTGTTGGCTTATTCAGCAAAAAGCTCAGCTTGTGGAGTGAAGGCATGGCTGTAATCCAGGAGTCCAAACAAATTCTTTGACATCTTTTCCCATCATTTTTCTGGTCCTGCTTTGTTTCTTCGTGGCTACTCTCAGGCACCTTCTCTCTACATCGTGATCTCCAAGAGCTCCATTCTTACATCTGTACAACTCCAAATTTAGGGCAAAAAAGAATCCCTCAGTTCATAGGCCCAAATCTTAGCCAGTATCTCATTGGCCCCAATTGGGTCATGAGATCACCCTAGAACTAATCATCATTATGCTCTTATTGGCTGATCTTGACTACAAGCTCAATCACATGCTCAAATATCACTGTGGAAGAAGCGTTCCTCCCTCCAACAGTTAGGATAATGAGTAAGAAGAGAGCAGAGACTCAGGCAACAAACGATCATAACAGGTTTGCTCTTAATTTCACAAATGAGGTAAGTGAGACTAAAAATAAGTAAAGTCACACATCCAGAGAGCAGCTGTACCAGCCAGGCACTGATATGAAACAGAATCAAGTTCAAGGGGTTAGAGACCAATAGGCTGCTGAGGTCCTGGGAACTCACGCATGGCGGAACCACTTTGAGTTCTGAGGGGCAAGACCTGGATCCCAAGAGGGGAGGCCGACTGATAGTAGCGGTAGCAATGGAGGGACACCACTGCCAAAAATGCAAAGTAGAGAGGGAGCACGACTTATTTCTCCTACACCCTAATCTTCTTCCCAGTAGGTCCCACCGGGAACCAGGAACCAGCCAGTTTGGGATGTAGCCAGAGCACAGAGCCAGAAAGAGAAGGACTGGGATGGATAGAGAAGGAAAGAGGAAGAATAACTAAGCCTGAACCCAGGCTTATGTCAATTTCTGAACCCAGCTTCTAGTGTTCCAAAGGTTTGCCTACTTCCTTACCCACCTTTCATACTTAGGAGGGGTAGTGTGGTCGGGACCTCTAGGTAAGATCCTCAGGTAACAAATCTCTAGGTAAGACGCTGGTCCTCTGCAAATTTACCTGACCACTCTCCCTTAGCAGCTGACTCTCACATATCTTGAATCTGGAGCTTTAGGTGTTTGTTCCTGTGGTAAACTTCCTCATAGCAATACTCATCTCCTCATCCTGGCACTAAGATTCAGAATATTTTTATTTTTTCAGTGCTTCACCAGAAAATTGCTTACTCTGGAAGGAGGACTAGCAGGGACTTTTCAAATATGACCCACTTCTTTCCATCTAAAAGAGAATGCACTGATTATCCTTCAAGGAACCTGTGACATCTGCACTTGAGTTAGGATAGACCGCTGGGCTACAGGGCTCAGCATCTTAAAAATATAAGACTCCAGGGTTTAGATTAAATTAGGAAATGAAATGAGAATTCTGACCATTGAAGCAAATTCCCAATGCCCTCTAAACCTGGGGACTATTTTTCTGGCAGTTCTGACTCTATACCCTCCAACCTAACACAGTGTGAACTCTCAGAGCCCTTCTCCCATAGGTGTGTCTAGGATATTCCTATGTTTTGACACAAATAGAGCTGGTATACCTTGTACTTACTTTGCATTCCAGAAAATGCACTGGGTTCCACCTCACCAAAGATGTTGCTTTTGGGAAACCGAGGCAGATTAGCCATTGGCAGTCCTGCTTCTTGTCGTCCTGAAGGCTGAATGGCATCCCCTCTTCTCGCCACCATCCCAGGGGGCTACACTTGTGCAGTTGTGAACAGTCCTGCACCCGGTCAGAGGAAGAGTGGGCCCTGGATCTGAAGGGTGTGTTGAGGCCATCTCTATCAAAGTTTCACCTAAAATAGGCTGCCACATGGTCTCTGCCTGAAGATTTCAAGGCACCTGCCCTTTGCCTAAAGTTGTGTTTAAAAAATCCCTGTTTTAGGGTAAAGTGGAATCCCTTTTCTATCATTCTCTCTGGTGCTTTCCCTGCCTTGGACACTGATGGTGAACAAGCAAACATTGTCTTGACCACATTTCATCTTTCCAAATCCTGAAGATAGCGATCACATGTCTTTTTGGTTTTTCTACAGAAACTCAGGCTAAAAATGTCTATTTTCTCCTAACCACTCATCACATGATTTGACTTCTAAACTCCTTCTATCTTGGTTTCCCAGCAGCAAACACTTTCTAGTTTATCGTTTCTCCAATAAAATGTGACTTATACTCCCAATGAGGCCTGACCCATGCCGAGCACCATGAGGCCATGGCTTCCAATAATCCGTTAGGGTTTTGTTTTGTTTTGTTTTGTTTTCTTGCTGCTGTGTCATGAACTTGGCTCACATTGAGCCTGACTTCAATAAAACCCTTGGATCTTTTCACAGGGACTCCTGCCAAGCCACAGCTCCTCCCTCAATATTTGTGGAATTGATAGCTTAAAAAAAAAAAAAGTGTACATTTTCTTTTATTATAAAAGCAACACACAATAATTAAAGGGATTTTAGAAAATACAGTTAGGTAATACACTGATTTTTTTTTTTTTAATCAGCAACCATCACACTATCCGGTGATATTTGCAGCTAATACCTTGGTGCTTGTCAAGGGTAGCAATGTAAAATGCCAGCAGGGCTAAGCCAATATTGTAAATTCGTGAAATAGTCTGGGAGTGAAATGGTAGGGCATAGGTGTGCTTGCTGCTGGTTCATGATGGCAGCTATTACTCAACTTGGGTCACTCAGTACTCCTAGAGGTGAGGGCTCCAAAAATCCAGAACCTGGTGTTATGATTTTCTTTTCCTTAGGAGACACTGTAAATGAAGAATTTTATGAGAAATTTGCTCATTGAGGGTCGGAAATCAATTTATTTTTATCGAAGTAGTCATGTCTTCAGATTCTCTTGGGTCTTTGAAATGCTAGTTGTATGACTTCTTGGGTGCCTATCCTTCCACCTTGCTTTCTTTCTTCTCTCAACCTCGTCCACTCTACATAACTGACAACAGCTTGTGATCACCTCATTTAACTCTAGCTATCTTGGCCTTGGCCAACCATCTTCATGGGCTCCCTTCCCAACATCGCTCTTCTCTTCTTGGGTGCCTTTCAAATCCTATCATCCACACATCTTTCTCATCCCCTCCTCAGAGCCTGTACTCTGTTATATCCCTCCCGAGCTTCATTCCCTTTCAGAGCTCTCACTCCAATCTCAGTATTTCAATACTGAGCAAGACTTGGTCCAAAAACTACCCTTTTTTGCTGTACTCACCACTTTCACGTTGTGGAAAATTTCAGTGCTTCCAGACCAAATGACCCAGCTTCAAACCCAGAACTGCACTTGACTGGTGTCTAATTCCGTGGAAAACTGCTTTGATGTCTCTGAAACTTGGTGTCCTTAGGTGTATGATGTTGGAAATAATAATGTGTACCCTGAAAAACAGCTTGGAGGGTAAATAACATATATAGAGCATCTTAGGAAATCATAGCCATTGTGATACCATTATATTTTATTTAACCCAAGTGTAATTAACATTCAGTGTTATATTGATTTCAGCTGTACAACATAGTGATTCAACAATTCTATACATTTCTCAGTGTTCATCAAGGTAAGTGTACCCTTTTTTTAAAAAATGATTTTATTTATTTATTTGTCAGAGAGAGTGAGCACAAGCAGACAGAGTGGCAGGCAGAGGCAGACGGAGAAGCAGGCTCCCTGCTGAGCAAGGAGCCCGATGTGGGACTCGATACCGGGACGCTGGGATCATGACCCAAGCTGAAGGCAGCTGCTTAACCAACTGAGCCACCCACGCATCCCAAGGTAAGTGTACCCTTAATGCCCTCTATCTATACTTGGTTTTATACTTGGTTTTAAACATCATCATAAGTCATAAGTACTTACATTAATTATTCTTTCCCAACTTGATTAAGAAATTGTAGCTACTTTAAAATATTCATTGACTGGGACGCCTGGGTGGCTCAGTTGGTTAAGCGGCTGCCTTCGGCTCAGGTCATGATCCCAGAGTCCTGGGATCGAGTCCCACATCGGGCTCCTTGCTCGGCAGGGAGCCTGCTACTCCCTCTGCCTCTGCCTGCCACTCTATCTGCTTGTGCTCACTCTCGCTCTCTCTCTCTGACAAATAAATAAATAAAATCTTTAAAAAAAAATATTCATTGACTAAGTGATTAATAAAAGAATGAGTAAGTGAAGCAAAAAGCTACAAGCAGGCTGAAGGATTCAAGTTATTCTAAAATAAATAGGGAAGCACTCCAAAGTGAGAAAGGAAAAAAAGAGCTCACACTGTTCTTTCCTATCTGATACTATCTTTTTATGTTCCCAAGAATTGTTGGCATCAAACCAAGTATCTCATCAGACTGGTATTAGTGGTAACAATTAGTTATTAAATAGCTTGTGGATTCTGCGATTTTTCAAGTATGTGGGAAACAAAATTTTGAATACATACCTTTTGGAAATAATTTATTTTACTAGAGACTTGTCCTTCATTATCCAGTAGCAGACTTTTGCCAGAACATTTTATAAAGGCCGAGGAACACGTATATGGCGGTGGCAGTCTCTGGACACCTGCTCACCCTGCTCTGCCCACTGGCAGCTCCACCCAAGCACTGAATCCAGAAAATGCCACAGGCTCTATAAAGGTGTCTTGTAGACTTAATAAATATTTTTTTTTTGAGTAAATTAATGGACCAAGAAAAAGTTCAATGGAAAAAGATAAACATATGCTTTATTCATTCCATTCTCACTCCTTGCTCTTTACTAACTGTGATACCCTGGAGAAAGTTACTTTAATCTCTCTGAAACTTAGCTTCCTTGTCCCTAATATCAGGAATCATGATGCCTGTCTCTCACTGTCTGTGACCTCCAAATTCGGTTGCTTTGGGTTGCAGGTAAAAGAAAACCTGGCTCAAAAGGCTTACACAATTGGGACATTTATCATCTTCCTTACCAAGATGCCTGAAGATAAATGGCTTGGAAGTTCTGTGATGCCTGGGCCCTGAGATAACCTGTCTGTGGTTCCCCTGGTTCTCCTTATGGCCATACTATGGCCGCCATCACATCCCCTCATGACAGCGTTCAACATAGGAGGCAAAAAATAAAATAAAAAAATTCCTAGAAGCTACCAGCAGATTTCCCCTTAGGTTGCCTGGCCAGACTTCAGCCACATTCTCATACTTAAAGAGGGGAAGGAATTATTATGATCGACTTATACCAATTGGGGTTCAACCCCTCGGGCTGGAGTAGAGAGCACTTCTTCCCCGAGTACCTTGCGTCCCTATATCTGCATAAAATGGGGTGTTGAATATCTAAGAAAAGGAATAAATCCTTATTGAAATATAACAGTTAATAGTTGGAGCTATGTGCCAAGTTAGCTATGCATCCAGCACTGTTCTAGAGACTTCAAGTATGTGGATTCTTCATAATATATCTTTGTGAGGTAGGTGCTATTATCCACAGTTTACAGATAGGGAATCAGAGGCATTGAGAAGTTGAGTTGGTCTCCCATAGGCATGCAGATAGCAAGCTGATAATGGGCTGATTGGCTCAAATGCCCGTGTGATTAACCCTTAATCCCTGCGGCTTCTCCCATTGGGTCTCCACCCTCTCCATTCGGCAAAACAATCCTGGACTCTCCAAAGCCAGGTCTTAGAAAAGTGAAATGAGTACCTGACAATTGAATAAGTACTTGAGGGTTGTTGCCAGGGCCCATGACTTGTGGATAATTTCTAACAATAGCAATAATTATAAGACCTACCTATTGTATGCCGGGGGGTCCTTATGATATTATCTCGTTTGATCATTTGATTGACAGCAATGTCATTCTTCTTTCACCCATTGTGCAATGGAAAATGAGGTCGATGAACTTGCCCAAAGAGGTGAGAGCTGGGTTTGATCTCAGTTTTGCTTGATTATAAGGTCTAGAAGGCATCTTCAGTGTGGAGGGAATTCACTGAAAAACTGACCAAGCAGAGTCACCATTCAGGGAGGCAGGAATTGTAAAGTTGTGCTAATTGACCAACCAGTGGATTTGATCATGGACAAGGGTATTTATGAAGCTGGTCCTTAATATCAGGCTGACAAGAGTTTGTTTCCACTTCTTTTTTTTTTTTTTTTTTAAAGATTTTATTTATTTATTTGACAGAGAGATCACAAGCAGGCAGAGAGGCAGGCAGAGAGAGAGGAGGAAGCAGGCTCCCTGCTGAGCAGAGAGCCCGATGCGGGGCTCGATCCCAGAACTCTGAGATCATGACCTGAGCCGAAGGCAGCCGCTTAACCCACTGAGCCACCCAGGCGCCCCTGTTTCCACTTCTATTAAGATATTTATTACATTCCAGTCAATTTATAGTAAACTCATTGCTGTCCTATTCTCAAAATTAGACTGTAAGTTCTTGGAAGACAAAGTCACATTTTCCTTATCTCTTGATCTTTCCCTCAATTTTCTCTTCCCTAAGTTTTCCTGGTATTAGCATTTTACATAAGCTGCATTATCTTTGATACCAAATTAACTAAGCTGTCGACTTTATTCAGATATCACTAGTTTTTCCAGTAGTGTCCTTTTCTGTTCCAGGATCCAATCCAGGATATCACATTGCACTTAGTATGAGCAGTATTTTATTTTGAAGATCTTTTATTATTTCGAATGTCTAAATGTGGTAGGAAAGGAACAATACAAGTCCATGCAGTTTCTGTGTTGTAATAATAATCTTTAAAAATAGCCAGCATTCACTATGCTTTTACTAGGTGCATGCTGGTTCTAAGAGTATACAATCTCCTTTTTTCCTTGCAAAAGCTCTGTGAGGTACGTACCATTATTAACTCCATTTTATGGATAGGAAACTAAGGCAGGGGGTCATCATGTCACTTAGTTACTAAGAGCCACCACTAAAACCCAGACACTCAGACTCCCAAGTTAGATATAAATGTAACACATGAGAATAATTTGCAAAGATGTGAAAGAATGATTAAGCAGGCTTGTTTTACTATTCTGATGTAGTGAGAGGTAAGACTGAAACAGTGGCTATTCCTTCCAGACTTGTTTTCCATGTCTTCTATTTTTCCATTCACCTCTTGTGAATGAAAGAAGGGCAGCATGCCGGGACCCCGTGACTTTTGGGAATAGAACTGAAGGTCCTGACACCGAGTCTGAAACTCCCTTCCTGTCTTAGCACCAGAGTGTCGTGGCCAAGCCTGGGATATAAATGATAAATGAATGTGATTGGTCATCACTTTTTCCCATCATAAACCTGTGCCCAAGGGCTATCGTGTTGGAAGGGCAGAAGTGTTGAAAGAAGGAATGGAGGTGAACTGGCAGAATACCATGGAGAGGCTCAAATGGCAGGCTGGCATCTGCTAGACACAGAATGTTCTAAATGTGTCTTAGTTACAGTGACTCAAGCTCCGTTTAATTTACAATGGGAAGACTAATAAAACATCAGAAATGGAAAACAAATCCAAAAAATGCAAAACCAAACAATTGTTCTTTAAACTCTCAAGTTTTCTTTTTCTTCTTCTCATTCAACACAGGAGTCTATAAAATCACTCTTCGTTGGAAATGTCCTATTGGGAACATAGAAATTCATTGTGTAGGTTTACAGTTGTGGTTGGTGGTGGATAAACAAGACTTTATGTATGTGTTTTTTTTTCTATTAATGACGGCCATGGGACCAGGGAGTTAAGGGGCGGCATAGCTGCTGGCAAAAAGCAGATTGTAACAAGATTCACGCATCCATTCATTATTCGTTCAACAAACATGATTGAGTCCATACATGTGTCAGACATGGGGCCACACCCTCTTTCTCTAAAAGAGGTGAGAGACGTGAGACTAAATCACTGAGTAGTGCAGTTCTTCTGAAAGAAATAGCTCTGCACAGTGTTTTACAAATTGTCAGTTATGACCCTTATAGCATGCCTACAACAGATGAGTGTTGGAAATATCGGAGTCCATTGCACAGAGTAAATAAAGGTATTCTTTCATATACCTTTCATTTCAGCAATATACAGGTAGTATAGAGTGTGTGTGTGTGAATACGTGTGTGTGTGTGTGTGTGTGTGTGTGTGTGTGGGTTGAGGTGTGTCTATAAAATATGTTTCTTGTCATGGCTTGCAGTCAAAGAAGTCCCAGCAGCATCAATCTAATCTTTAGTGGGGAAACAGAGATGAAGTGGCTGAATTCTCTCTTGGAATAGAAGGGAAGGCAGACGGAAAGAGTCCCCCTAATGCTTGGGTTGCATCTTAAAGAACTGTTTTCACGAGGTGGATTATCAGATGAAGGACCTTCTGAGCTAATGAGAGCAGAATAGCAAAGGCAGATGGGGGCCCAACAGCCTGACATATCATGGACACCATAAATTCTGCATTTCTCCTGAGATGTGAGCCCTGAGGAGTCTCCAAGAAATACGCCATCAGAGGGCCAGGGAAGAAGCCTGTAGGCGCAGGAGGGCAGCGCTTCCCAAATTCAGCGCGCACCCCAGTCACTGGAAGATCTGGTTAATGAGCCCTGACCCTCTGTGTCTCTAACCAACTCCCAAGTGATGGTGATGCTTCTGGTCCACGGACCACACTTTGAGAATCAAGGCTTATTTTTAGAGAGAAAGAATTAATTGTTTTCAGTGTTCTGATTTTGGTCCTGGGCTCGCTTGCTCGCTCTCTCTCTCTCTCTCTCTCTCTCTCTCTATATATATATATATAAAATCCCTGTGGTCTACCCAGGCATAGGCAGGTGTCTGGTGTGTGGAAACACAGGGTGTTGCCGGACTAGGTAAAAATACTAATAGTCATGGAGTATTACCATCCAGCAGGGGCTGTGGTGAGGCCACTGTGTACAGGTTCTCAGTGGAAACCTATAGCAAGCATGACAGGTACGCACAATACTCTTCCCATTTTATATGTAAGGAAATTGAATAACTTCCTTGAAGTCATAGGGCATGGTAGAGCAAAGATTCAGATCTCAAGCTCATGGAGTCCTGAGCTAGGTGAATGGCTAGGATTCATTAAACAGGCAGCCCTGTCATTTTTCTGGGCCATGTGCTCATCCCCATTCAATTTTTTTTTTCTTCTATGAACTGGAATATAAGTGCTGATGAAGCAAAGTGGAAATAGCACATACTTCACCAGGTTGTCTGAAGGGTCGAATTAAATAATGCATATCAAACACTCAGCATAGTGTCTGACACACAGTAGAAGGCCCATAAAATATTATTATTTAGATTTAAGCACTCGGTCTGAGACCTGAGATTCCAGAGGTTCTAGAAACAGAATTGCTTGCTCTCCCCACCCCCAACAGTTCCCCAGGATTCAGAGACAGCTGGCTAGGAAGATGGTGGGGGTTAGGGAATTTTTGTTGTGTATTATTTGGGATCATTTTTGCATTTGCTTTGTTGGTTTTGTTGTTGGTGTGTGTGTGTAAGTGTGTGTGTGTGTGTGTGTGTGTGTGTGTGTGTTTAGGGAGTGAAAAAGGCAGAAGTTTTTGTTCTCAACCTGGTCAGAGAACTGAATCTCATTAAAGATATATGGCAGTGGAAACTAATTGGATTTCCTTGAAGTTCCCAATGCCAATTTCAGGTACATCCTTAGCCTATCATAGGGGCAACCTGAGCTCAGATTCTATCAGATGTCACCAATCCCAAATCCAAGCTGGGTGATGATAACCACATTTCCGCACTTTTTTTCGTCTAGGTAGAGGGGTACTCTATCAAAAAACAATATATTTTTGTTCTGGGTTAAATTCCAGTCTCTGAAGGTGCATGTTAAAATTAAATGTATTGATACCTTTTAAAGGTTTGTTTTTTTCTGAAACAACTTCAAATTCCCTTGAATTTTTGAACTATTTTCCTCTTTTTTACATTGCATGTGAAAATTCTGATAAATTATTATTACTTTACCACTTTGATCCTCAATTTGGTATGTGTTGAGAAATGTCTCACGGAGTGCAGGGCTTAAACTCAAAGAGCTATTATCGCCCTAGTGAAATCTGGCTGTGGGCAAGTGAGAATTAAATGAAATAACATTAATTTAATAAGAGTGAAATGAAACTGTAACTTCTCAGTCTTGGTTCCTTTTGGTGCGTCTTGGGGGCCTGAGATGAGTTGAGTTTCAGTATTTTGCTGCCAAGTATGGAAAATGTAGGAGAAGAGTTGGCAGACTGGCGAATGTTTTCACAGGGAAGTTGAGGAAACTATTTTTATTGAATTCTGGAATATTAGATCTAGAAAGAACGAACAGATTGTATAAACCACTCCCCTTCCCCACCATTTTACAAACGAGGCAAGGAAGGCCCAGAGAACTTAGCTTGATGTCACACGGCTGTTTCATCACAGGCAAAGGAAAAGTTAGACATTTGATTCTCTTTTCTGCTTTTTGGTAGCAGTTTCATTTATTTACTTATTCTCTATTCCTCCCCGAACTATTATTATTCTAGGTGTGATGGGAAGGTGAATGCAGTTGCCCTGAAGTTGAAACTACAGGTTGTAAAGTGTTTCCAAAATGTTAAGGGGCTCTCAGAGGTTAGTATGGGCACTGCTGGTCTGGAGAGCTCTGAGCTGAGGTCTGGGCCAGCTCCTGACCACACGAGTGGAGGGAGCAGGGTTTCATTGGGTCCCAAGTAGTCTTCCTGGAGTGATAACTTTTTTTTTTTTTTAAGATTTTATTTATTTATTTGAGAGAGAGACAGTGAGAGAGAGCATCAGCAAGGAGAAGGTCAGAGGAAGAAGCAGACTCCCCTTGGAGCTGGGAGCCCGATGCGGGACTCGATCCCAGAACTCCAGGATCATGACCTGAGCCGAAGGCAGTCGTCCAACCAGCTGAGCCACCCAGGCGTCCCAGTGATAACTTTTTGTATCAGGTGCCTAGTAGCCGACGAATGTGTCTGTGTGTGTGTGTGTGTTGTGTGTATTGTGTGTGTGTGTTGAGGGAGGGAGGAGAACCAAGGCATGTCTCTGATACTGTCACAGCCCAGTCTCACCCAGAAGTCACTGTGCTCCCACAATCCCTGGTTCCTAGTTGGTTGGGTCCCAGCCACATTTCCCATGGACGTCCATGCAGCCCATCTGAACTGCTATTTCAGACAGAGTGTTCTAAATCAGGTTTTGTGTTTTGGCAGAGGAATGGAACACTTTTTCTAATATTACTTCTGTGGGAAAGTGTTTTCTGAGTTCCAAACAACTCAACTTACAAATACATTTTTGGAATATGACCCATTTATATATATATGCTGAGGACTGCCTGTTCTGGGGGTAAAAACAATCTTACCATGTACAGCTCAGTAGTACCAAATACAGGTGTCTCTTATATGATCTTATTCAAGGAATATTATGCGATGTGCTTAAAATCCAAAGCATGTTTAGGCTTTCTTCCAGGAAGGGTTGGCTACAGGGGTAGCAACTTCCCATGGGATAGGATTTAAGGATCCAAAGAGCCCCCTTTTCCCCATTCATGCCCTCAACTTGGTCTTACCAAACTATCTGAAATTGTCAGTGCCAATTAAGGCTGCGGGTCTGTATGTACTGAATAAGTTTGTTGGGAGAAACTTTTTCTTAAACCCAGGTTCTTTGGGTTTAACTTTTTACATTTCAGATATCCAGGCTCCTCTCCTGGAGACTCTGATTAAGTAGGTGAGAGATGAGATTCTGGAAAGTACTTTTTCTTTTTTAAAGCTTTCTGAAAAGTACTGGTCAAGTTACTTCTGAGTCAAAACATTTATTCATTCCTTCATCATATATTGAAGTTTGCTCATTGCAATGTACATGTTGGATATCTGAGGATAGAATGACAAGAAAATCACGAGTATCACAAGACAAGTAAGTGTCGTGAGTACTATTGATGTTGTCTTGTGAGATTTGGGAGATTGAAATCGTAAGAGGCTTTGTAGAAGCATTGATCCAAAGGATAACATAGTTGAGAAGTAGACCAACCACATTCTTGAGCCAGATTGCCTGGATTCAAAGCTCAGCTTTGAATGACCTCTGTCAAGTTGCTTAAACTTTCTGTGCCTCAGTTTCCTCATCTGTAAAATGGGGGCAATCTCAGTACTTCCCTCAGAGGGTTGTTGTGAAAATCGAATGAGCCAATGTAGGACAAATGCTTAGAACACTTGTTTCGAGCTTTAGCCTGTGTCAGAATACCCTGGAAGCCTTGTTAAACACAGGTTTCTGGATTTCACCCTAAGTTTCTGAGTCAATAGATCTGAGAAATTTGCATTTCTCACAATTTCTGCAGTGATGCCAATGCCACTGGTCCTGGGACAACTCTTTGAAAATCACTGTCTTAAAATATAGTATGTAGCATTTGTTGCTATTCTTTTCAATTCACCATTGATGGAGGAATTTGAGCTTGCCCAGCAAAGGCACCCAGGCAGGGGGAACTGCCAGTGCACAGTCCGGAAGGCTGAAAGCAAAGGGCATGCTCAGGAACAGGGACAAACAGACTGGTGAAAAGACAGGATGAGTTGTGGCCATCCGACTCCAAAGAAGTCATTGAAGTATAGATGTTATCTGAGAGTAACCAGAGAGTCTATTATCAACCATTGTCACCTTAGCACAAATTAATTTATCAGAGTCATCTGTCACCTTGTCACCTCCTGGAGGATTCTGACTAAAGCCTGGCAAATAAGGATGCCTATGGGTGCTCCTTCTTTGGAAAATCAACCCACACTAATGAGTCACAGGTGTCCTTGAGGGTGATCAGTCATCCGTACCCCTGCGGGAGGACTTACCTCACTATGGGACTTAGGGATCTATTATCACATCTGGAATCAGCCTATTGACATCTATTTGCACACTCATACTCCTGATTCCCAAAGCATTTGCTTTTCTTTGCAGACTTAAAAAAAGTACAATAACAGGAGAGAACTTCTGGTATCCGTCTATGTATAAGTATTTTCCACACTACGGACCATGAAAGACTTTTTTATGTATACATTTTCCACTCCATGGACTGTCAAAGGAGCATTAAAACCAAAACACAATCTATCTATCTTTTGCTGTTTCTTTTTGTAGAGTTTTCTTTCCTTTTTGGGAAAACCAAATCGTTCTTGAGTTTCAGTTAAACAGGCAATTCCCGTATTGTAGCCTCTTGCACATTCTTCTTTCTGGGAAGGCAGCTCAGATCAGCCTAGCTGCCCTGTGGCTGTTTTTGTGCATGTCTTTCTACCAACGCTTTCACTGTACAACTTTATATACTCCACGTGCATGCTCCAAAACCAAGTAAGATCCAACCTGGGCAATAGTGGCTTTTATCCTGGTATGCTGAACCTAGAGTGACTGCGAAAGCAGACTAGATTATTTTGAGGCATAGCATGCTGAAATGAATAGGAAAAGAGAAATCTGAGCAATAATACTGATGTGTCATGCAAAAATGAAGGCGTCAGATGGAGGGAAAGTGCTCTTACTGCTGCATCAAAATGGGAGGAGGAGGAGGTTGTGGGTGTAGAGAAATCATTTATAGGAGAAAATGCTCTGGTAGGCAGAAAGAAAGAAAACCCACATCTAAGTTTGCAGTTGACTGCCTGTACATTGCTCTTCAGTTATAGGTGTTTTTGTGAGTGTAGTGTGCATGCATGTGTGCGTGCGCGTGTACATATGCATGTATGTGTGAGAGACACAAGGCTGTGCAGAGAGGCTCTGTGCTTGCTTTAATGCTCTGCTGTCATCAGCTTGAAATTCTTAATCCTTTCTGATCAAAGGGCCCTGTATTTTCATTTTGTGCTGGGTCCCCCAAATTATGTACATTGTCCTAGAGAGGAAATTAGTTCCATTGATCTGAGATGACTGGAATATGGCGTACAATTTTAATTCTTAACACTGTTTAAAAGGTATGTGTACTTCAAGTCACCTGTTCAACCTTTTCTTACTACTCTCTATACTTACCTCTGTGCTTTTTTTTTTACATGGAAGTCCTGTGTGAACACAACCATGGTCATTTGATCTTTTTCTTGCCGTAGAGTAGAATTCTGCTATTTTTTTTTGTAGAGGAGGAGATAGCAAGTATTTTCAGCTTTGCCAGTCTGGAAGTCTCTTATCACAACTACTCAACTGCTGGTGTAGGAGAAGCAGCCATAGACAATACATAAATGAATGAGTGTGGCTGTGTTCCAATAGAACCTTATTCACAAAGGTATGTTGGGGCTGGTTTGGCCTCGGGACCATAATTTGAGGACCTCTATCTTAGAGCATTCTCTTCCTTTTGGTGATGATGATGCAATAATGAATCTGTTCCAATAATGAAACAGATGATAGTGATATGATGGTATGGTGATGGTAACAATGATGGTTATGATGGCTAAATTTTACTGAGGCCGGACACTGGGTCTAATGCTTTATAAACATTATAGTATAATTTTCATGACAATGTATAGTATGGTTACCATGCTCCTGACTTCAAAGATGAGAAAACTCAGGTTTAGAGTAGTAATTTATTTATTCAAGGACATCCAGCTAGTAAATAGCAAAATTGAGATGAAAACCTCAGACTTGACTTGGGCCCCAGTATTTTCAGTCCTTCACTTCTTATACCCCTGCCTGTAGTTCAGCTCCATCCTCGGCTCTGGAATTGATCCAAACTTTAGTAGAGAGGGATGTTTTAAGGATCTCCAGCCTCAATGATATAATCAAGCTATCCTTAGAGCCTCTTGAGCCTCTTGGTATCCAAGAACCAGTCCCCACCCTAGGATCTTGGTAATGGAGTCTCTCTCTTCTCCTTTCTGCAAGCTTCTTGTTTGTCAAGATGAGCCAGTGTTTCTATGGGCGACTTCTTGATGACAACGTGCTTAGACAGTTATTTTTGTCTTCTATGGTGTTATTTGGGAATCACAGTGAGTCTTTTGGACTGGGTTTGGCCCAGTGCTAGACCAATTTCCTTTCCCTCTGTCTCCCTCTATTCTCCATTTCCATGCTAATCCAGCCTTAAAGCTGAGTCTTGTCCTGGCTGCTGCCACTCCTGTCTGTTGCATGTTATAGTAAAGTTAACAAGGCCACAGATAATCTTCTCCAGGGTTAGTGTGGCTCTTGAAATATACACTGCCTTATTTTTTTCTCCGAAGGTAATTCATTTTTGAAGACTAGCCCAAATCTTGACCTCTCTACAACATCTTCCTGCACTGTTCTATACTCACAGAACTGTCCTTTCTTTTGTTGCCCATCACACAGCCCAATCTTTTGTGTTTCCCTAGCTGTCTTGGGAGACTTATGCTTATTCTTTTCTCTTACAAAATTCCTGTGAAAGTACACGTATTACTTGTTTATTTATTTATTTTTTTTACTTGGAGAAAGTGTGGCAGACATTAGATACTAGGTGTTATTGATTATTATTAAGGATGATTGATGGGCTGGTAAGTTATGTGAGATTGCCAAGGTGAGGGAAAGCTTATCTCTCACAGTGATGATATGTCACTAGTGAGAAAGAAAAATGGTCTGAAGAGCTATGATCTGCCAGGCACGATCAGCTTGGCCTTGGTGTTCTCCTCTTGAATACAAACAGTTTCACAAAATATCCTAGGATCATGAGAAATCAAGACAAAAGCAAGAGCTTCTGCAACCACATATAAACAGAGACAAAAATCATCCAAATCAGAAAAAGTGATCAAATATTCCACTATCCTGGCTAATATGGAAAGTCTTTTCTTTACCAATTATAGCTGTAGACTTGCTTCATTTCTCCTATCTTATAGATGAGATTTTTTTTAAAGTTTTATTTATTTATTTGATAGAGATCACAAGTAGGCAGAGAGGCAGGCAGAGAAAGAGGGGGAAGCAGGTTCCCCGCTGAGCAGAGAGCCCGATATGGGGCTCGATCCCAGGACCCTGGGATCATGACCTGAGCGGAAGGCAGAGGCTTTAACCCACTGAGTCACCCAGGCGCCCCCTAGATAAGATTTTTTAATATATATGCAAGCAAATTAGTATTCTTCCTTTCTAAGAACATCCAATCTAGAGCAAAGCATTGCTTCCTCAAACCCTCTTCAAAATCACTTAAAAAAGTCTAAGTCCTATTGGAAGTCTTCTAATATTCTTTTAATGCCATGCCACATTATTTCCATGGGGTACATTCTTTTTTATTGAAGTGAGCATAAATTCAGCTTATTTAAATATAGGTGTGTTTATGGTAGTCTTTGGTTGGAGAATGTTGACACCAGAGAGTCCTTGATCTATTAGAATCATACTGCATTATCTTGACTTTCTTTCTTTCAGAGAATGTGTGTGTTCTTTTGTTTCCTCCCATGTAAAGTCTCTAGACCATATACCAACAATGAATGAATGGAATGTGAAATTAAAAACATAATTCCATTTACATCAGTACCCCCCAAAGAAATATTTAGGTATAAATTTAACAGAATATAGATAAAAGCTCTATGAGTAAAGTTGCAGAACTCTGATAAAAGAAATCCAACAAAAACTAGATAAATGAAGAGATATTCCATGTTCATGGATAAGAAGACTCAATATGGTCAAGATGTCAATTTTCCCCAACCTGACCTATAGGTTCAATGTACTTTCTGTCAAAATTCTGGCAAATTATTTTATAGATATCGACAAACTGATTCTAAAGTTTAAATGGAGAGGCAAAAGATCCAGAATAGCCAACACAATATTAAAGAAGAACAAAATCAGAGGACTGATTCAACCAGACCTCAAGACTTACTATAAATCTACAGTGATTAAAAGAGTGTGATATTCGTGAAAGAATAGATCAATAGATCAAGAGAACAGAATAGAGAGTCCATAAATAGAGGCACATAAATATAGTTAACTGGTCTTTGACAAAGGAGAAAAAGCAATACAATGGAGAAAAGATAGTCTTTTCAACACACAGTGCTGAAACAACTGGACATCCACATGTGAAAAAACTATGTTATATACACAGACACAGACCTTACATCCTTCATAAAAATTAATTCAAAATGTGGGGTACCTGGGAGGCTCAGTGTGTTAAAGCCACTGCCTTTGGCTCAGGTCATGATCTCAGGGTCCTGGGATCAAGCCCCGCATCGGGCTCTCTGCCCAGTGGGGAGCCTGCTTCCCTTCCTCTCTCTCTGCCTGCCTCTCTGCCTATTTGTGATCTCTGTCTGTCAAATAGATAAATAAAATCTTTAAAAAAAATTAACTCAAAATGTATTACATACCCAAATACAAAATGCTACAAAACTATAAAACTCCTAGGAGATAAAATAGGACAAAATCCAGATGACCTTGGGAATTATGAAAACTTTTTAAATAAAACACTAAAGGCACAATCCATGAAATAAATCACTGATGAACTGGAACTCAATAAAAGTAAGAACTTCTGTTCTGTAAAAGACACTGTTAAGAGAATGAGAAGTCCAGTCACAGAGTTGGAGATATTATTTATAAAATACATATCTGATAAACAACTGTCCTTCAAACTATAAGAGAATTTTTAAAACAATAACAACAAGAAATGATAAGAACAACAAGAAAGTGAACAACCAAATTAAGAAATGGGCAAAAATCTGAACAGGCATCTCACCAAAGAAGAGATATAGTTGGCAAATAAGCATATGAAAAATGTTCAACATCATTAGGGAACTGTAATTAAAACAACAATTAGATTCTGCTACACACCTATAATAATGGTGAAATTTCAAAACATTGACGTTGACAAATGCTGCTGGGGATGTGGAACAACAGGATAATTTCACTCATTTCTGGAGGTGAAGCAAACTGGTACAGCCACTTTGGAAGAGAGTTTGATGTTTTCTTACATAGCATAGTTTTACAGTATGATCCAGCAATTGTACTCCTTCATATTTATCTAAATTGGTTGAAAATATGTTTTTATAAAAACCTGCAGACAGATGTTTATAGCAGCTTTATTCGTAATTGCTAAAAATTGGAAACATCCAAGATGCTCTTCAGTAGGAGAATAGATAAAGAAACTGTGACCCATCCAGAATATGGACTATTCCTCAGAGTTAAAAAGAAATGCATTCTCAAACCATGAAAACACATAAATGCATATTACTAAAAAGAAAAAAAAAGAAAGAAATCAATCTGAAAAGACTACACACTGTGTAAGTTTGTCTCTATGACATTCTGGAAAAGCAGAACTTACAGAGACAGTGAAAACATCAGTGATTCTCAGAGGTTAGTAGGGAGGGAAGGAGGAACACAAAGGATTTTGAGAGCAGTGAAACTCTCCTGCATATGACTATAATAGGGGATATGTCATATACTTGCTAAATCTCAAAGAATGTACAATACTCAAAGTGAACCTTAATGTAAACTCTAGTATCAACTAACTCTATGGTTGATACTGATGTGTCAAAGGAAGTCCATCAGTTGTAAAAAATGTACCAGAGGGTATTGAAAATGAGGGAGGCAATGTCTTTGTGGGTGCAGAGAGTATATGGAATATATCCATACCTTCCGTTCAATTTTGTGGTGAGCCTTAAATTTAAAAAATAAAGTTTATTAAAATATAAGAATACCCTCTTGCATTGTTGGTAGAAATGCAAACTGGTGCAGCCATTCTGGAAAACAGTATGGAGGTGCCTCAGAAAGTTAAAAATAGAACTATCCTATAATGTAGCAATTGTACTTCTAGGTATTTATCCAAAGGATATAGAAATAGATCCTCAAAGGGGTACATGCACCCAGATGTCTATACTAGCATTACAAATAATGGTCAAACTATGGAAAGAGCCCAACTATCCATCAACTGATGAATGGATAAAGAAGATGTGGTGTATTGATGGAATATTACAATGGAATATTACTCAGCCATCAAAAAGAATGAAATCTTGCCACTTGCAATGATATGGATGGAGCCAGATTGTCTTATGTTATGTGAAATTAATCAAAGAAAGACAAATACCATATGATTTCACTCATATGTGGAATTTAAGAAACAAAACAGATGAACATTTGGGAGGGGGGAAAAACAGAGACAGGAAAACAAACCAAAGGAGACTCTTAAGGACAGAACAAATTGGAGGTTGATGGAAGGGGTTGGGCAGGGGATGGGCTAGATGAGTGATGCATATTAAGGAGAGCTTTTGTGATGCACTGAGTATTGTACCTAAGTAATGATCCACTCAGTTCTACTCCTGAAACCAATATTGCACTGAATGTTAACTAACTAGAATTTAAATAAAAATTTGTAACAAACAGGGGCGCCTGGGTGGCTCAGTGGGTTAAGCCTCTGCCTTCAGCTCAGGTCATGATCTCAGGGTCTTGGGATCAAGTCCCACATCAGGCTCTCTGCTAAGCAGGGAGCTGCTTCCCCTCTCCCCCGCCTACTTGTGATCTCTGTCAAATAAATAAATAAAATCTTTAAAAAAAAATTTTTTTTAAAGATTTTATTTATTTATTTGACAGACAGAGATCACAAGCAGGCAGAGAGGCAGGCCGAGAGAGAGGAGGAAGCAGGCCTCCCGCTGAGCAGAGAGCCCGATGCGGGGCTCGATCCCAGGACCCTGAGACCACGACCTGAGCCGAAGGCAGCAGCCTAACCCACTGAGCCACCCAGGTGCCCCTAAAAAAAATTTTTTTTTAAACAAACAAAAAGAGAATACTGTATCTTAGTGGGAGGAAAATGACTATGTTCATTTTTTGTAACAGCTAAGATACATTGAATGTTACATATATTACTTTATCTTCACATTGAATCTTATGTTTTTCAAAGTTTCTGCAATAAACATATTAACTTCCATCATCATAA
The DNA here is from genome assembly GCF_902655055.1 of Lutra lutra. Lineage (NCBI taxonomy): Eukaryota > Metazoa > Chordata > Mammalia > Carnivora > Mustelidae > Lutra > Lutra lutra. The sequence continues at coordinate 59,444,837 of NC_062283.1, forward strand.
AATTTTCTTTGTATTTACAAAGAAATATATATTTATATATTTACAGAATAGATGCTATTTAGATCAAAGTCTGCAGGTTGGTGATGATTCTAGGAAGTACTTACTGCAAATGAGATTTTGTTTGGAGGATTAAGGATGTTTTACAGGGGAGTCTTGGAGTGAGTGAGACATGGTGACTATCTTTACATATTTGAAACACAGTCAGTTGGAAAAGGAGTTGGACTCTGTCTCCATGGCTTCAAAAAGTAAATTAGAACCAATGAGTGAAAATCCCAGGAAGGCAAGTTTGGGCTCAGTATATGGATGTCTTTTCGGATGATTCATTCATTCTTTCTTTCTTTCTTTCTTTCTTCCTTCCTTCCTTCCTTCCTTCCTTTCTTTCTTTCTTTTTCTTTTTCTTTTAAAGATTCATTCATCCATTCTAGAGAGAGTGGGGGATGTAGGGAGGGGTAGAGAGAGTGGGAGAGAAGCCAAGTCCCTGCTGAGCTTGATGCCCACCCAGGACTCCATCCCTGGAGCCTGAGATCATGACCTGAGAGGAAATCAAGAGTCCTTTGTTTAACTGGGTGAGCCACCAAGGAATCTCAGGAACCACAAAATTCTATTAAAAAATGTAATTCATCTATATCAGTGGATATTTATGAATTTATGCATCCAGAAGTTTGGAAGAGTAGGAATCTAAGGCCATTTTTAACTCTGAAATTCTGTCTTTATTTATATTAGTGCAGATTAATCGGAGTGACAAGCTAAGGTTTACCCTTTTGGTTTTATTGTTCCTTGCTTTTGTTTAAGATGAAATTTTTCATCAACCTTGGAAAACACAAGGTGGTGTGTGGCTGACGGAAGAGTAATTGTGAAACTTATCCACAGCTTCAGTGCAATTTTAATATTGTTATCAGGAAACAGAAAGGCATAAGAAGCAAAAGGAAAAAAGGCTTATTTATATAGCAATTAGAAAGATAACAGAATATAAAACTGATTTGAATATTATTTACTCCCTCTTTGAGTTGGTCCGCACTCCTACCCCGACCCGGCCCTTCTTCCTTGAATTTTCCCCACTTTCCCTGTTCTGGTCTTGTACACGACTGACTGACTTTCTCCTGCCATAGCCCTTGTGACCCATGAGCCACAGGCTTCCTCTGGCTCAGAATTGCTTTATTTTGTAAAGCAGACACGTCTACCTTAAGTTTGTTGAGCAACAGATCTAGCCTAGAATCTGATTCACATCCAGCCGTTCACTGTATGAAAGCAGCCTCTCACTTGTCACCGGCTCTCACACAATAGGAGTCCTTGAAGCCCTCTGTCCCCAGGTCTGGTGGCAGCGAATCCTGGCAAAGCCGGGGAGCCCGCGCAGGGCACCTTGAGCGCGTGGGCGGGGCGGATGGAGGTCTCCAGACAGAGGGCGCCGCACCCACCCGGCGCAGACGCCCCCCGGACCGTCCGGGGGCTTCCCGACCTTCCTCGACCGGAGTCGGGGAGCTCGGTCTGCGTGTGAAAAAAGTCTCTCTTCCAATACTCCTCACCCACAGTTTGCTTCTCCTCCAGTTTCTTCTGGGTTGTCCCTGCCTAGTCATCCCTAGCTTCACAATCAGCCCCCTCCCGGCGGTGACCCCGGGGAGCCCTCCCCGCTGGGGCCGGAACTCCTGAGCACTGGCATCTGCCCTAGGGGTCCAGAGGGGCTTCTCCGCTTCCTGGGCACCCCGAGTGGAAAGCGGGGTGTGTGTGTTGGGGGGGCGGTGCTGAGGGCAGTGGGGCAGCCCGGGGAGCAGAGCGACTGTGGGCTCGGGAAGGGCGCCGGGTCAGGGGGGAGGGGAGGAGAGGAGGCCACACAGGGGGTTTCGGTTTCCTGGGGTCTGATTGGAGGTTGGCCCGATGAGTCGGAGCTGGGGGCGCGCCCATCTCCGCTGGCTCCTGCGAGAGCCGCCGGCTCGGCCCCTCCCCGGAGCCGCTTTGTCCCGGCTGAAGGCGGTCGAGGTTGCGGGGAGGAGCGGGCGGGAGGCAGAGAGCCGGGGACACACGGACCTCGAGACCGGGAGGCGGAGCGCGCCGCGCACGGCCCCACGCCCAGGCCCGCGGGCACCGCGCCCGCCCCCACGCGCTCGCACCGGCCGGCAGGTGAGCAGGCAGCGCTGCGCCCGCAGTCGCCGGCCCCGCGGACTCCCGAGCCGCCGCCTCAGCCTCTGCCGGCGCATCGCGGACGCCCAGCAGGTCGGTTATGTAACCGTACTGGCCCGCTCGCCCCTGCGCCCTGTCCTGTTGGGGCTGCGCGCTGCGCCCGGGCGGTGCAGGAGGACGCGGCAGGGGGCGGGCGGGCGAGCGCGGTGGGATTCCGGGGCTGGGCGGGGGGGCGGCAGCGGCGGAGGGAGGGACGCTGTCAGCCCCCGCGGCGGCCTGGTGTGTGTTGTGCGGGGGAGGGTCTCCCTTGAAGAGGGCACGGGTCTCAGAGAGCCCCTGCCCCATTCCTAGTGGCTCAGGGATTCGCCTTTCCAGTAGCAGCAGCAGGTGCATAAGTAGAACAGCGAGGATGACGCCTGTGGCCCCCGGGACTGAGGTTTGGAGAGGGGAAAGGGCAGGTGGACTACACTCTGCGGGGGAAAAAAGGAGAAAACGGAGAAGCTCCTTTCCCGGTGCTTGAAAAGAAGTGCCGGGGAGGAGGAAGGTACTTTGAGGCGCAGCGGGCTGGGAATTGTCCTGCCTGGGATTAGCGGGCATGGGTCATCTAAAAATAACTTCGAGTTTGAAAAGTGAAATAGAAGGGAGTGCAGTGTGCCGAGTTTGTCTGCCTGTGGGATGCTTCGCTCTGGAAGTCACCCGAGGGAAGAGGCAAATCCCGGCCGCCTGGCCTCACTGGTTTCCAGGGTGTCTCGGTTTGACTTTTAGTTAATGATTTATTCTCCAAGGCACTGCTGTCTTTTTCTTACCCCAGAATGAATTATAGCAGAGTGCATGTTTTGAATCTTCCTATTTCCTACATTGGTATAGAGGTGTTACATAGACATCCAATTTAGAGTTCCCTGCCCAAGCTTTATTTATTTATTTATTTTAAAAATATATCATTTTAGTAAAAACAAAAGTTTCTGGGCTCCCTTTAACATACAGTTTCACAACTGAAGGTGAAAAAATGCTATAGCATTCCAGTCCGTACTTCTTTTTTTTTTTTTTAAAGACTTTTATTTATTTATTTGACAGAGAGAGATCACAAGTAGACGGAGAGGCAGGCAGAGAGAGAGAGAGAGGGAAGCAGGCTTCTTGCTGAGCAGAGAGCCCGATGTGGGACTCGATCCCAGGACCCTGAGATCATGACCTGAGCCGAAGGCAGCGGCTTAACCCACTGAGCCACCCAGGCGCCCTCCAGTCCGTACTTCTTACCCCCTTCAGCTAGAACCCCACTTAACCTGTCACACATAGGCTTTAGGAAAAGTAGGACATTTTTAAAAATGCCACTCAACTTTCTCACACATTACATCAACAGCAAAGCACAGGGCAAATATATCACAGGTACAGGGCAACGCTTGGCTAACTGGCCCCTTCCATTCTGGGGAAACAGTGAAGTTGGAAAATCTCAGAAGCTGGAAAGGATCAAGAAGCAGGTCAGCATTGACTGTGGAACAAGGCAGGGGAGTGAGCATTTGGCTGCTTTTCAGTCTGCCCATTGATTTTCTTTAGGCTTAGAGCTATTATCTTAAGGACGGTCATTGCATTGAATTAGTCTAAAATGTGAGTTGCACTTTGCTTTCAAATCTACTGCAAATCCAGTCAGCATTTATTGAGCACCTACTACCCGAGTCCAGTCCACGGAATTTTGTGAGGGAAAAGTGTCCTCAAATAAAGGTTCAGGATTGCAAGAGCTTTCAGAATGCCTTCTGTGTGCAGGTCCTGCAGAACCGGGCTAAATCTGGGAGGATGTGGTGCTCTCTCTCCATTGATGAACATTTAACAAGCCTAAATGGGAACTTGAGAGCTTTGCCATTTGCAAGTTCATACCACACTCTTTTGAAAACTACTTACATAATCGTTTGCAGTTAGTTATATATAACAGTAACTAGCTTTAATTGAGATCAACTTTGATAGTCACTGAGGTCTCATTTTATTACTCCTTTTACTTTGGGTACCACCCACTCTGTTTATTCAGCAGTATTTTGTTCCGCCTGTACTGTGTGTTATGTAGGTCCTGTGGCAGAGGATAAATGAATGAGGCCCATGCCATTCAGGAATCAATCTAGCAGAAAAGAAGGATAAGAAAATAGGTGATAGTGATCAACACGACGAATGGTTAGTGGAGATAGGAACGAGTTCTTTGGACGTCCAGAGAAGGAAGGGTGGAGGGAATCTGGAAGAGCTCGCAGAAAGGTTTGTGTTTGGACTGCATTGCAGGAGGCAGTGCAGTTTTCTAGAGAAGGAGCTAAGTAGGTGTTCCACATGGAAGGAAAGTTTGTGTTAAAAGAACATCTGGGTGCTTTGAAGTGAGGGAGTGGCAGGGGAGTTGGGGTGGGGGGGTTGTGTGTTTCAGTGAGCCCAGGATGTGGATATACCCTATGGAAAAGGAGAAATTATACAGCTTTTATGGGAGAAATGATTTGATCTAATTTGTATTTTGCACAGGTGACATTGGAGATGAGAAGTAGGTGGGGTTGCAGGGGAAGGCGCTGAGAGTTTAGACCACTGGAGTGATTCAAGCAAAAATAAATAAATAAATAACATTCGTTGTGCCCGAACCAGGTAGAATGGAGAAAGAGAAGAGAGATCTTCAGAGAGCTCTTGCAGGAGGAAAATCAGTGGCACTGGGCCACCAAGTGGGTAGTGATGTAGAAGGAGTTGATGTCTAGATGGATGGTCAGGTTTTTAACTGAGTTGGGAGTTAAGTGAGAAAGATTAGGTTTGAAAAATATGGGAAATTTTAACTGAAATCGTTTCCTTTAAGATCAGCAACAAGACAAGGATGCTCACTCTTGACACACAGTTCTGGAAGTCTTTTTTTTTTTTTAAAGAATTTTTTATTCATTTATTTGACAGAGAGAGATCGCAAGCAGGCAGAGAGACAGGCAGAGAGAGAGGAGGAAGCAGGCTCCCTGCTGAGCAGAGAGCCCGATGCGGGGCTCGATCCCAGGACCCTGAGATCATGACCCGAGCCGAAGGCAGCGGCTTAACCCACTGAGCCACCCAGGCGCCCCTGGAAGTCTTAAATACAGAGCAATTAAGCCTGAAAAATAAATAAATGAAAGGCACAAAGTAAGAAGGGAAGAAGTAAAACTATCTCTATTTGCAGATGACATATACATAGAAAACTCTAAAGACTCCAGTAAAAAAAAATCTTTTAGAACTAATAAACAAATTCAGTAAAGTTGCAGAATATAAAATCAATATGAAAAAATAAGTTGCATTTCCATACACTAATAATGAGCTATCAGAAAGAGTAAGTAAAGAAAGGATCCCCTTTATGATTATATCAACAAGAACAAAATACCTGGGAATAAATTTATCAAAGGAGGTAGAAAGACTTGTACCCTGCAAACTATGATATCGATTAAAGAAACTGAAGAAGACACAAATAAATGGAGAGATATTCCATGCTCATGGACTAGAAGAATTAATATTGTTAAAATGTCCATACTACTCAAAACAATCTACAGATTCACTGCAATACCAATGGTATTTTTCACAGAAACAGAACAAACAATCCTAAAATTTGTATGGAACCATGAGGACACCAAATAGCCAAACCAATCTCAAGAAAGAACAAACTGAGGGTTGCTGGGGGGAGGGAGGATGTGGAGAGGGTGATTGGACATTATGGACATTGGGGAGGGTATGTGCTATGGTGAGTGCTGTGAAGTGTGTAAGCCTGACAATTCACAGACATGTACCCCGGGGGCAAATAATACATTATATGTTAATAAAAATAATTAATAATTTAAAAAAAGAAAGAATAAAGCAGGAGACATCAGACTTTCTGATTTTAAACTATGTTGCAAAATTATGGTATGGGGAACAACATGGCATAAAAACAAATACATAAATCAGTGGAGCAGAATAGAGCAAAATATACCCACAATGTATGGTCAGTTATTTTATGACAAGAATGTACAATGAGGAAAGAATATTCTCTTTAGTAATGGTGTTGGGACAACTGGACAGCCATATACAACAGAAGAAAACCAGACCACTGTCTTACACCACACACAAAAATTAATTCAAAATGGATGAAAGACTTGAATGTAAATTTAAAACCATGAAATTTCTATGAGAAAACATAGAGGTTCATCTCCTTGACACTGGTCTTGGCAATGATGTCTTGGATTTGTTAACAAAAGCAGTTGAAAACAAAAGCAGAAATGAACAAATGGGACTACATCAAACTGAAAACCTTCTTCAAAAAGGAAACCCATGGAATGGGAAAAGCTTTGCATATCAATCATATATAAAGAACACATATAACTCAATAGCAAAAAAATCCAAACCATCCAATTAAAAAATGAAGACAAAGGATCTGAATAGACTTTTTTTTTTTTCAAAGAAGACATACACATGGCCAATAAGAACATAAAAAAGTGCTCAACAGCACTAACCATCAGGGCAGTGGAAATCAAAACCACAATGAGATATCACCTGACACCTATTAGAATGACTATTGTCAAAATAAAACAAAACAAAACAAAACAAACAAAAAAAAACAAGAGATAAGTGTTAGCAGGGATGTGGGAAAAAGGGAATCCCTGTGCACTGTTGGTGGGAATATAAATTGGTGTGGACATTATGGAGAACAGTATGGAAATACTGCACCATCTCACTTATATGTGGAATTTAAGGAAACCAAGTTCATAGATCAGGGAGCAAATTTGTGGTTGCCAGGGAGTGGGGGACGGGAGGTGGAAAAAATGGGAGAAGGGGGTCAAAAGGTACAAACTGCTAGTTATAAGATAAATAAGCCCTGGGATGTAATGTATAGCATGGTGATTATAGTTAATCCTGTACTGTATATTTGAAAGTTGTATAGAAAGTAGTTCTTAAAAGTTGTCATCGTAAGAAAAGAAATGTGTAACTGCATGAGGGATGCATGTTTACTAAACTTGTTGTGGCAGTCACTTTGCAATATATACAAACACCAAATCATTAAGAGATACACCTAAAATAAATACAATGTTATGTATTAATTATATCTCAATAAAACTGAGGGAAAAAGGAAGTTATTGAGAAAGAGTAGGTTTGAGAAGAATGGGGAATTTTGACTTTCAGCCTCAAATGAAAGTGCTCAGTAGGCAATTTTATTTTCAAAGGTAATTTATTTCTGATGCTAACCTTCTACTCATCTTACCACCATTCCTGAGACTGTTAGGGCTGCCTTTAGAGAATATGGAGATGAATTTGATAGCAGGAAGCTGTTTCTACCTACTACCCCAAAGGCGAAAGAATGAACTGTCAATTATGTGCACTAGTAGTTGTAGTACAGTAAAAATAATTTTAATGATAATAACAATATAACATTCATTCATTGTTTATGCCAAGCACAAAGAAGTTAGAGCTCCGTGAATTACCATGTTTGACCCACACGATAACAGAATAAGGCTATTGTTATACTCATATAATTGATAAGAAACCCAAGGCAAAGAGAGGGTATGTTATCTAGGCCACACAGTTAATGAGAGGTGCACTCAGGCCTGACCAGTGTGAATTAATATCATTGGAATAAGTCCTACGAGTCTGGATTGTGTTTTTTACCCTATGCTTGAATATTTGTGGCTGATGCTGTAAAAGAGAATAGCTCTGAGTCAGGAGTCCTGGCTCTCATCTGGGCTCTACACCTGATTTGTTGTATGACCTCTGCAAAGTCAGAGCCCTTCTTGGGCTTTAGTTGTTGTGTCTTAGTGGGAGAAGCAGTTGAATAGATATCTCAAGAGTCTTGACATTTTGAAGTCCTTCCATCGTGTCTCAAATTTTGCTAGAGAGCCACTGACTTAGGTTAAAATCATGCCTGGTCATTTTTAGTTTATGCTTATTTAATTTAATTAATTTATTTATTTAGAGGGAGAGAGAGTGTGAGGGGGGAAGGGGCGGAGGGAGAGGGAAAGAGAATCTTAAGCACATTCCACACAGAGAGGAGCTCAGTTTCCCAATCCTGAGATCATGACCTGAGCTGAAATCAGAAGTCACACGCCCAGCTGACAGAACCACCCGGGTATCCCCTGCCTGCTTACTTTTAGAATAGGAATACTACTACTACTCTTATTACTACCTCTTTTTCCTCTTTTTTTCTCTTTCTGCTCCTCCTTCTTCTTAGCAATATAATGGTTCAAGGGTTCTGTACATTACTCAGTGCTCATGGATAAGTGTACTCTTACTCCCCTTTATTTCATCTACCCCCCCAGTTACCCCCTCTGGCAACCATGTTTGCTCTCTATATTTGAGAGTTTGACTTTTGTCTTGTTTGTTTTGTTTTGTTTCTTAAATTCCACACAGGAGTGAAATATTATGGTATTTGTCTTTCTCTGACTGACATAGTTCCCTTGGCATCATACCCTTTAGATCCATCCACGTTGTTGCAAATGGCAAGATCTCATTCTTTTTTTATGGCTGAGTAATATTCCATTGTATGTAAATACCACGTCTTCTTTATCAGTTCATCTGTGGATGGACACTTGGGCTGCTTCCCTGTCTTGGCTCTTGTAGAAAAATGCTGCAGTAAACAGAAAGGTGCACATATCTTTTTGAATTAGTGTTTTTGTTTTCTTTGGGTAAATACCCAGTAGTGGAATTCCTAAATCATATGGTATTTCTATTTTTAGTGTGTTTTTTTTTAAAGATTTTATTTATTTATCAGACAGAGATCACAAGTTGGCAGAGAGGCAGGCAGAGAGAGAGGGGGAAGCAGGCTCCCTGCTGAGCAGGGATTCTGATGTGGGGCTCAATCCCAGGACCCTGAGATCATGACCTGAGCTGAAGGCAGAGGCTTTAACCCACTGAGCCACCCAGGCACCCCTGTTTTTAGTGTTTTGAGGAACCTCCATACTGTTTTCCACCAACAGTGCTGCGCATGGAGCCTGCTTGAGGTTCTCTTTTTCTCTCTCTTTGTCCCTACCCCACTTGCAGCTTCTCTCTCTCTAAAATAAATAAATGAGGGGCGCCTGGGTGGCTCAGTGGGTTAAGCCGCTGCCTTTGGCTCAGGTCATGATCTCAGGGTCCTGGGATCGAGCCCCGCATCGGGCTCTCTGCTCAGCGGGGAGTCTGCTTCCCCCTCTCTCTCTGCCTGCCTCTCTGCCTACTTGTGATCTCTCTCTGTCAAGTAAATAAAATAAAATCTTTAAAAATAAATAAATAAATAAATAAATAAATGAATCTTACAAAATTTAACAAATGAAAAAGACTAACTCAAATGAGAGCCTGTCCTTAACAGCTTGATGTGAACTAGTCATGGTGCAGGTACTAACAGGGGTGTCTGACGTTGGGGGAGCCCAGTTCAGCGAGGGGAAACCCTAATGGGCACTGAAGTGGAGGACTGATCAGTTTCTTTATTTTAGGTGTGTCACTCAAATTCCATGAGACTTAGGTTCGTCATCTCTGAATAACTGGGGTGACTAATGTACATGTTGCAAAGCTGCTGTAAAGAGTGACACAGATGACAGAAAGCAGGCACCACGCACCAGAGTGCCTCATTGAATGGGCTCAGTCACTGGGCATCCCCACCTCTCACCCCCAGCAGAATAGACAAAGGGAGGTAGAGCGTTTCTTAAGAAAGCCTTCTCCTACTTCATAGTTCTGCTCAGGGCCACCCCTTAAGAGCATCATTTCTCAACCTTAGAAAGTTGTAGATATTGGGAATATAAAAACACATGGGAAGTTAAAACCTTCCAAGATGTGAATCTCAAAGTATCCATTAGTAAATTACCCTCTTCCATGTAAAGAAGTTGCAACATTCTATAACACAAAGTTTTAGGCTCCTCTTTTATCATGTCCTAAATAGGTCAAGATTACTATAAAGAAATAGTATGCCTAGGGTTGGCAATCCTCGATCCCATTATTATGGGATTATTACTATGGCAGCAAATAAATGTCGACAGAGTGACTTCCTACTCTATGTTTGTGTGTATGCTTCCTTTGCCTTTAATGTGTTCCGTTTAACCCACTGAGCCACCCAGGCGCCCCGAGTTGAAGATGTTTTAAGAAGCAGCCTTGAACTCAACCGAAGCTGTTTTTAAGTCCCTTAAAAATGTGTATGATCAGGGGCGACTGGGTGGTTCAGTGGGTTAAGCCTCTGCCTTCGGCTCAGGTCATGATCTCAGGGTCCTGGGATCGAGCCCCGCATCGCATCAGGTTCTCTCTGCTTGCCAGGGAGCCTTCTTCCCCCTCTGCCTGCCTCTCTGCCTACTTGTGATCTCTCTCTGTCAAATAAATAAATAAAATCTTAAAAAAAAAAAAAAAGAAAAGCATACGATCATGAATGGTACTTTCTGGAAGCTAACGAAAAGTTTCCAAAAATAGCTCAAACGTCCTCAAGTTCAGAATGCCCACGGAAAATATTTTCTATTATTAGTATGGAAAAGAGACTTATTTTCTCATCTGATTTCCCCATACACAACTCACTTTGACACAGGGATGAAACTTGCGTTTCCTAAGCTTTGGAATGAATGCATAAGAAGATACCTAACACTTAACAGTTGCTGTTGGACCAAAGAATTGTGTAATTTGGGAGCCATATCCTAGCTTTTATTCCTGTTGCCTTAGTTCTTTATGGGAATGACTGCTTTGTTGTTTCATGTACTTGGGATGTGCCTACCACAAAATATGACAAGTTCTTTGAGGGCATGGGCCATACCCTAATGCTCTTCTTATGGAGTTGGAGGATAAAGTAGAAAAAGGGTAAACTTGGCATGAAAAGTCCTGGATTCTCATCTTGGCGCTGTCACTTTCCAGCTATGTAACCTTGAGCTTCCCATTGACCTCACAGTTACAGGAGCTGGCATTTGCTGAATGCTGTCCTTGTTCCAGACACTGTGTTCAGCACCCTGCATACGTTATCTCATTTAATCCTTACAACAACTCCACCTTGCGGGTATTATCATCACTATTTACAGATGAGAACACACTGAGGATCAGGGGGAACAAGCCACTCAGAGCCCAGTCTCTGAATTGCGATTTTTCTTAGCTCTAAAAATTAGGAAAGGAATACTTGATCTTCCCACATTTCAGAGTCATGAGGATAAAATGCCGTGAGTCTGTGAATGTGCAGTGAAAAACGCAGTGCCCTGCACGGATGTTAAGGATGCTTGCCACCATGGGGACCTCCCAAGAGATCAGTTACAGCTGGACCTGCGATAGCCCCAGGTCTGTTTGGGGAGGCAGGGCCGCTGTGTATAAAATGCTTTTATAGAATGCATTATAAAAACTGTATTTCCTGGCCCTGTTTACTGTAGGTGGTTCATGATGCCTGTCTTTTTCAAGGGTAACTTACTTGTTGTCAATACCAAGACTTGACCAGACTGGGCCAGGAGGAACCTGACCAGGGCAGAGAATTGGGTCCTGTTGGTGAAGGGGGAGTGGACAACATGATTTACAGACAAGAGGTAACTGCCAGAAGGGTGTTTTAGTAGAAACAGAGAAGGCTGAAAGCCAAAGCCAAGGTCGAGAAAGACATGGGCGTTATGTGGGGTGTAAGAAATCATCACCAGAGCTTAAGTGTGAGAGACGGGTGGGACATGGAATCTGCTCAAGAAGCCTAGAAATATTCCCCAGTGTCTGCTGAGGCCTGTCTACTTAGCAGGAAAACTAGAGACCCTTTGGCCTGATTTTGTAATGATTTCTTTTTCTTGGACTTACGTGCTTTCTGTAAAATTTTAAAAAAGTGAAAGGAGAAGAGTATAACAAGAGAAAATTAAAATCACATGTGTCACCATGAGCAAATGATAATTAACACAATTAACATTTGTTGTATGTCCTTTCGGGCTTTTTATATGCCCTCCCAATGTAGAATTGGGATCGAACTGTGGGTAGAATTTTGCACTCTGTGCATTTCACCAAACATTTTAAATAACTTTTCACGTGAAGTCAAAATATTTGTGAACTTTGTTTTCAGTATCTGCATATCATTCCCCTGTATGATTTTACCAGATTCATTTACCTTCCCCCCATTGTTGAACATTTAGATAATTCTCAATTAAGCAAGTTACCAGATTACTTTAACTCCAATAGATGGACCTTCTTAAGGCTTTTTCCGTATGTTGACATTGCGTTTAATTGTTTTTCCAGGAGGTTGTTGTAATTAACATCTCCAAGAGCAGTGTATCAGAACATAGGTCTCACCTCTGTCCTGTTTACAAGCAGTTTCTTGGTGGAAGTGAGGGGTGGTTGGTGTTAGTGCTTTCCAGAGATAACCTTTACTCTGGAAATGTACGTGCTTAACCATTGCTTCAGGGAGGTTGGTGGGTTTTTTTTGTGGGAGTTGAGAATGTGTGGGTGGAGGGATCTGGTAGCTTTTACATGCGTGAGTGTTTGTAGGGGAGTTGACAATAGTGGATTCACTTTTCTCCTAGTGGTTCTGTTATCTGGGGCTTGGCATATGATGCCATGGGTCGTGTGGAGCCGGAACCCTCGCAGCTGCCATTGTAGCCTCTTGAGCTACTAAAGCTGACTTAAACTAAGTAGAATAAGCAACCTCTGTTTAAGGGAACACTGGTTCAGTTTGCCTTTAAATCCCGAAAAATATGCACAGCAAATTTGCATCCTTATTTGCTTGAGTTGGGTTTCACCGGTTCCCTTCCATGGCTGTCAGGGCCTTTGTGGGGAAAGCCTCGGACAGGCATGTCTTTTTCACCTTCCAGGAAATGAAACAATGCGAGGACACTCTTTTGGATAAATAACTAGGATTTTTCCATTGGAATCTTCTTAAAAATCACTTAAACGGTTATTCTAGAATTTTATTTTGAAGATTAATCAGATTAGTCTTTCACCAAAAGTCTCTGCATTCACTCTTAGGCTATCATCCACCAGGTTGGCTATATTGACCAATTTATTGAGCTAAACCACCAATTTGTATCATTTTCCTCCCATGAAATTTTCAGCAAGACAGGCTAAGTGCATATAATTTATTTTTTTTATTTTGACTTCTGTAGCCATTAAAGATAAAAAGTCTAGGAATGGGGTCTCAACAGGACAAATCAAAGTCCAATTTATACATATCTCTTGACGTTTAAAAATTTGTCCAGAAAGAAATTATTTATTTGATTATCGGTATCATATGAATTTTGAAATAGAGGATGGTAAATTCAGATAAATTAATGGTAGTTCAAACAAAAATTTATATGCTCAAGAGCCAAGTCTCAACTTTGACAAGTGAAAGCAAAGTATTAGTTCATGAATATGTTAATTTTTTCCTGCTGTGTTGCATAAATGATACTCCTTTGATCTTTTATGATGTACGAACAACCGTTTATAAAAAAGGTTAAATTTTGGTCAGGCAAGATATTCTGCAACTGATCTATCATAAATGTGTTTATTTGGTGTCGTTTATTTTATTTTTCTGTTTCGGTGATTTCTTTGTCACTCGCAGCTGTTGTTGAGCATTAAACTTCATAATCTGATAAGGTGGCATCTAGGTGAAGCTCTGAATTGAAATGCTTGCTTAGTCAGGTTTTCAACGCAGACCTTCTGACCTGCGTCTAAGCGCCACAGTTCATGGAGACCCCAAGGGGATTCTTGGTTCACATCTTGGTTGTTGGCTTGGTTTCTGCCTCCTGGGATCTCATGGGTAGGGAGAGGGGATTCCTCCTTTTGGTCTGCAACTACACTGGGAGGGCTGGTTTCCTTCTGGAGGGCCAGGGAGGTTGGCATGGGCCCACCACCTGTGCGCGGACCCATTTGGAAATGTCTCCGGGTAGAGGTGAGATAAACAGTAAACCTGGAGAGCTCGCTTCTCTTCCTGACATGCAGGTTACTCTGATTCAAACCTTGCTTCAGGCTGCGTGAAAACTGTCCAGACCATGAAACCAGAAACTGAGGACATTAAGAAGTTTAGCCTGACTCTACATAGGCTCAATTGTGTATTAGTGAAAGTATTAATAGCTCAGTAATTAATTATGTGGACATGGGACAGTCCACAGTGGTCCTGTGGGAAGACCCAGATGTGTGGTTTTGTCTGTGTGGTGCTCTGCTTTTTTCATGCTTCTGTTTATTAACCTAAACCGCTCCAGGGAGACCACAAAGCAGGCACTGTAGGGATGACCCTGTTATTCATGAAAAGGCCTTCAGGGTCTCCACATGTGGAAATCTCCAAATGTAGCGGCTTCTCATGAGGCTTCTAGTTTTATTCTTTAAAACTGCTTTTAAAAAATCCCACATTTAGGTATGATTCTACTTTTTGCAAAGGCTCTTGTCTTGAGTGAGAAGGCCCAGTCGTATACCATACCTTTAGTGTTTCTTTTCAAATTGAATAGAACCTCTTCCTCAAAGGACACCTGGGTGGCCCCGTCTGTTAAGCGTCTGCCTTCGGCTCAGGTTATGATCCCAGAGTCCTGGGATCAAGTTCTGCATGAGGGTTCCCTGCTCAGTGGGATGTCTGCTTCTCCTTCTGCCTGCTGCTCCCCCTGTTTGTGCTCTCTCCCTCTCTCTGACAAATAAATAAATAAAATCTTAAGAAAAAAAAAAAAGAGAGAACCTCTTTCTGTTGGCCCAGCTGTCATGACGCTCTCATAGCCGTGCCTGGCTATTGTCTTACAACTCAATCCAAGGTGTGATACTATGAGAAGGTTATTTTACCTGAACAAAATTAGAAATATGTTAATGGATATGCATGAAAACCAACCCTAGGTATTTTTATGACAGTATAAATTTCAAGGGCATATCGTTAAGGAAAGAAGATCCAAAGAATAATAAAGATGAGAGACATTCACCAACTGTGTGTGTGGGCTGTTTCCAGTGTTTCTGGGAGCCTGATGTGGTGGATTTCCCAAGAGATCCCAGCAGCACTGTTCTGCCCCACCTCCCATCGACCATGAGTTCTCTTTGTTACTCTTTTTTCTAGAAGGCTGATTCTAGATCATGACAGAGTCCTCTCTCTGACTTTGTTCAGAGGATCTGTCTTCTTTAGGATCTGTCACCCACAATCTTCTTCTCAGAGGCCCTCATCTCAGTGATCCTAAGTCTTTGAAAAGCTGAAGTAATAACTTCTTCCTTCTAAAAGACTGGGTAAGCAAGTAAAGATATAGATAATCTTCCTGAAGGGAAAAAAAAAAAAGAAGTGATGTTCTGATGGTAGAATATAAACACTTAGCTAAAGGATATTTTTTTAGTGTAAAAAGAGAAACTTGTAGTCACTTGAAATCATCTAAATTTAAGAACATCTAGTAGAAATGGGTCATTATCTAGTTTGGCGACAGATCCTCCCTGAGACAGTTGTTTTCTTTGCCAGATGTTTTTTTTTTATTCAGTTTTAATTATTTTTTTTTTTTATCAGACCAGTCCTTTCAGTGATTTTTCCAAAATTCTGTCTCTTTTTGCTTTTGGGTTCCTACTATTGAGATAGTGTTTTTTAAAATGATTTTATTTATTTATTTGAGAGAGAATGAACAGAGGGGAGGGACAAAAGGAGAGGGAGGAACAGACTCCTCACTGAGCAAGGAGCCCGACACTGGACTGGACCCTGGGATCATGACCTGAGCAGAAGGCAGATACTTAGCCAACTGAGCCTCCCAGGTGCCCCTGAGATACTGGTATGCAGTCTTCATAGTATCCTGCTCATTGCTAAGGCCATTCATAGACCTCTTTTCTTATCCTAGAATTGGTGGTGGCTTATTTTTAATATACTAATACCATTACGAGGTTATTCCTCGTATGCCGCAGACCTTCTGTCAGTCTTGTCTGCTGTCAGTCATGTCATTGTAAATGCTGCCAAATATGTACATTCCTTTTCCTAATTACAAATTGACTTTTTTTATGGCTGCTTATTAGTGAACCCCAGGAGACCAATAATAATCATTGAGACAGGGCTGCTAGAGACCAGATATTATTTGTTCAATTTCCTAGTCTAATAAATAATGAACCACTAAGCCGTTTATAAATAAATCAAAAGTCCTTATAATAAATAACAAAGAAGCAGTTACATACAATTTGCAGATATAGAATGTTATAGAAAGGCTACACATAATAATAATCAGGATAAGAACCGTTTAACTAATGAGAACTAATTTAGAGCACATTGCAAACTGTATAAAATTATAGGTGGACATTCTCCTGTTTCTGTCTCTTAAAATTGTCGTCCTTCAGGTTCCTTCTTTTCTGGATTTCCCCAAGCCCTGAGCCCTCCTTAAAGGAATCACTGTTTTGGTTTTTTTTTGGAACCTGTATTTATGGCACATACATGGGCTAATCTTTATATCTCACTCACTCATATACTCATTCATTCATTCATTCATCCATTCCCTCATGTATTTCATTTATTCACTCACACCTACTATGCACCAGGTCTGTGCCTACTGGGGGATGAAAGCCAGTTGGGCAGAGTCCTTGTCGTCAGTGAAGCTAGAGTCCGGTAGACTCGCAGCTCACTTGTTTACCTAGACCTCCGCTGGACAGTCAGTACCCGGAGGCTGAACTGCCTCAACTCCTTAGTGCTGTGACCCCCGCTGTCCTCGCCACAGCGTGCCTGTGGTGGGCACTCAGTCAGTGGTAAAATGAACCGGTCATTAAATCCATCCTAAATAGTTCAGAAGCACAAGATTAATGATTCCAGCACCTTCCAGAGTCTTTAAACCCTTTGTTCTCCTCACATAATTGCTAACTATAAAAAAAAGGAACTCCAAAGATAAGTGTGTCTGCTTTTACTTGGTGTCTCAAAAGGCCTCTTCTCAGAAAGTGGTCTGGGGTTGCGCCCCCCTTCCATCTCGAAGCCCAGGGATGGCCGGTAGGGTGTCTGGACCTCCCACAGGCAGACCTCATAAGGGCTTCTGTCTTGAATTATTTTGAAATGCTTCTGTTGTGGTAAGACAGTGTGTTCTTCCCCCACCCCCCCTTTTCTTTGTGAGGCTGGGGTGTGTGACTAAACAGAAATAATTGTGGCTATTGAGTACCTGTTAAGCAGCAGGCATGGGGCTAAGCACTTTCCACATGTTATCTCTTCACAGCCCTGAGAGCTAGGCTCTGTTTTTATCCCTATTTTACTCAGATGAGGGGACTGAGGCTGGGGAAGTGGACTGCCATGTCTAAGGGCTTGCAGGTAAACCCGTGCTGGCTCCAGGTCTACACCAGGGGCCCTTCCACCTCTGCGGCCCATCACTGCTTGTCACAGTGAGGCCTGTGGAGGCATTCGTGGGGGAGGGGCATAGGCCTTCTGCATGGGAATGTTTAAATTTGGGGGGTGTTATATTTCTCTGATAATCCGAAAGAAGGTTAGCCTATTTTGGATCATCCCGAAGACCGTCTTTTAATGAGTAAGAGTGACATGTGATTTTGGTGCCTGAATTTATGTTGTTATGTCCAGTCACGTTGGTGTCAAGACCCATTTCAGTTGCTTTGGACTTATAGGAATGAACTGGTGGGCTTCTGCCATTTGCCTGACGGGAAGGCATGTGATGGTGTGGGGCTCTAGTTAGTTTTGCGGGAAATGAAGAGACGTAGGAGGAGAGTCCTACTTCAGGGTGGGTGGTGGGGACGTTCAGAACTCCAGATCATCCACGTTACCATCCTTAGTACGGGTCACGGTGAGGGTGCAGGGTTATCTTAGCAAAACAACGTCACCTGAATATCACATCAATGTTGTTCATTTGAACTGGATTTTTTTTAAGTTTCCTTTGTATTTCGTTAGAACATTTAGTGGGAATGTGATGATTTCAGAGGAATTGAAACTGTAAGAACTCAGTTTTCTGTTTGGACACATTTAGGTACTGTCACAATAAGAATGGTTTAGGTCAAAATTGGGACGGAGGCAGTATATATATTTTGTCCTATAAAAAGTGGTTTGTACATTTGTCCGATCTGAACAGACTGAACTCCTCTGCACTCCATGGTGAAAACTTCCTAAAACAATGCTCGTCCACCCACCAGGGGTCTGGCCTTTAGCGGGGGAGGCAAAGGAAATTGCTATTTCCTTTCAACCTGTTCTTGGTATCTGGGAAGGTTAAGGTCTGACCTTAGAAGAAATTCTCCCTTACTGTGGTCCTCCTCTGACCCGCCCTATCACTCAAGGTGCCTTTATGTTCTTGTTACTCTTTGTCCTGACTCAGATAACTGACAGCGGTATCTGCCCATCACTTCTGGTTACCTTTTCTCAGCACCTCCGTGAGGACTGGTGAATGCAAGCTATGAAATAGTCCCAGCCCCACCTAAGCAGAGAAGATAAGGACAGCGTGTTGAGATTTAAAAGGCTTCTGGTTTGAAAGGTCTTTCATTCTGTCCAATATTATTACATTCGTTGCTTTTTTGGGTAAAGGAAAGGAAAGCCCTGTTAAATGACACTCAGGGAGGTGGTCACATGTGACAGTGTGTTTCTCCTGAGCTCTTTAGTATTGCTCCCGATGAATCCCAGCTAAGATTTTTGGAGCCCTGAAATGGGCCAGTAGGTTGTGATGCAAAGAGAGGAGAGGTTCATTTTACAGCATGAGGGCATGCAGCACGGCTTGTGGGCTGAGGTCTGGGAAGCTGGGCAGTAAATGCTGATATAAGAGCGAAGCCAACCTTGGGGAGATTTGGGGGGCCTTTAAAAGAGAAGGCATTTTTTTTTCTGTATTCAATTTATTGTCCTCCTATGTAAAATTTTAATACGGTTTCCCTATTTCAATAAAACGTGTAGACAAGTATCAGACACCTTGAAGTGCCCAGTCAGTATTTCTGACTACTATTACCACACTCCTTTACCATACCCTGACAGCCTGCATGGTACAGAGAGAGCGTTGCAAGGTGCAGAGTGAGGAAATCAGAGGAGCTGGGCTTTTGCCCTGGGTGGGCTGTGGTTTCCCCATGAGAGACGGGGCCTTCCCTTCCCCACTTTGGCCTCGGATATCTAGTTTATACCATGAAGGAGTTGGACAAATTCGCAACCAAAGTTCTTACCAGCTCTTTCATCATTCGTATGTTCTTCTCCTGGCAACGGCTTATTACAGTGTCCTTAGAACCTGCATTTCATTATTGAGAATGGCCATTTGTTACCTTTTTTTTTTTTTTTTTTTTAAAGCTCATCTTCAAATGCAGGGCTCTTCTTAGGCAGGGGCTATGGAAATTCTTGCTTTGGTCATCTTAATTTGGTCATCCCTAGCTTTCCAGGACGTCATTAGCAAGAACTTGAATGAAAAGTTCATCAAATATTTCCACGTGTTTGGAGTTAGCCATTAAATGGTAGGGGCTGTGGCCACCCTTTCTCCAACGTTATTTTTAACTGTACTGTCTTCTGCAAGGGTACTTTCATTGTAAAGATGGCAAGATGGAGGGGTACTCAATCTTAGCCAAGTCTTCAGCTGACCCTGGGGAGAAAAGGAAAGCACTGATTTTGTAGGAATCATTAACTTTACCTTCTTTTTATACCTGCCATCTCTTTTCAGTAGATAATATTTATATTACTAGGTAACACCTGTCTAGCTTTTATTATGTGCAATGTGTTAAGACTTTTACCTGTGACATGACTTTGATCATTGCAGTATCTCTATCCATTTTGGACTGATGAAGAAACCGAGGTCTGAGGAGGTTGACTAACTTCCCCAAAGTCACACAGCTGGTCAGTGGCTCAGCTGGTATTCATAGCCAAGCAGTGGTGCGCCAGCATCTGTGATTTTAACATTATTTGACATTCGCTTTTATATGTATTACCCAAAAATGTCATGGACTCAGTTTTACTCTTCCTATGAATTGAGCCTTAAAGAGCTTACCAGCAATTTTATCCTAAGAAGGATCAGAATTTTTGCCTCTGCTTTCCCATTTTTGACTTCTTATGCTCGTAAGTAAGCTATTAGGAACCCAAAGAGTTCTTATAACATTCAGTTCTGGGGTTGTACAGGGGAGAAAGGAGGACTCTGTGGAAGTAGAGATGCTGCTGAGCACTTAATATAGTTAACACTTTCTTTTGCTTTCTTCCTGCTTAATACTTTCATGTCTTTAGTGGCACAGAGGCCTGACCAATCACTCAATACAGTTGAACTGGAGGTCAAGCCAAAGGACCTCGCCACCTCCAGGAGCCTTACAACCTGTGAGGGCTGCTGCCATGTTCTGTGACTCACCATTGTGTCTACCATGCCTGAGCACCTTGCACTTAAGAAGCCCTCGTGAAATACTGTTGAATGTTTTGGATCGATTAGATGACATTGTAATTACATTACTGCCAGTATTCACTGTGTTGTTTTCTACCTAATCATCAGCAGAAATCTTTCATAAGCTTTATGGATTATTTCTTTTAGTTGCATGCCATGTACATGGCCATGCGTGAAATATATGTATATATATTTGTATTTTTAAAATTTATTTTTATTTCTTTTCTCATTATATTAAGGTTTGAGAGATCTTCATTCTAGTCCTGATTCTGCTATTCTGGCTGTGAGACATTGGGCAAGCCATTTATTTAACCACTCCGAGCCTGAGTTTGCTACTCTGTAAAATATGAATTGTGATAACTGCCCTGTGATCTCATGAGGACAGATAGGTTTGGGGGTGACAGATGAAAAACATTAGTATTTTCGGCATCACCCACCAGTGCGTCCTCATTATCTGGTCCTACTCCCTGACTCCTTAATGGTGTCACCTTGCCCATCTGCCTATTTTTTCTTTGGTTCCAAATTTTTAAAAAGGAGCCCATGAGCACACCTGTTAGACTAACATTGAAAAAGTAAGAGAGAAAGAAGACTCTTTTTGGTGACTGAGGACATCCCCACTGGACTCTGAAAGCCAGGACAGCACAGATCTTGGTTGTTCATTTTGCTTTGTTGTGTTCCTCAAGAGCCCGGTAGACCTTCAGTTTTCGTTTGTTGAATGAATAAGCATAAACCTGCAACCCCCTGTGTTGGCTCACGGCATCCAACAGCCAACCAGCTCTGTACCAGAGTAGAAACAGCAATCCTCAGCAGATGCTGGCGAGTATAGCATTTCAGCAACTCTTTTTGCATAATTGAGAAACTAACCAGAGTGGAGGGAGAGAAGTGATTCCAGCAAAATCACTATTAAGTAAATAAATAAGTCAAGATCGAATTCCCGTTGTTTTTCCTGTTTGTAGAGAAGTGAAGCCTTCAAAATCATCCTTAACTTCAAGTAGATTGACCCTGGAGAAATAAGGTGGGAATAGCAACCTGCTCTCATCTCCTATCCAAAAATAAATAAATAAATAAATAATAAAATAAAATCACCCCCACTCAACCTCCATGGACTTAGCAATTCGCTACCTGCCTGCGGTTAAAGATAAGCCGCCGATATTTACTGGCAAGGAGTTAGCCTGGGCTGAAAATGACTTTTAAACTACCAGAAGTATGCTCCAATGAGTGTTTTTTGAAAAATGGCCAAGAGATGCTTCTATGACATCCTGTCCATGCTTGCTCCTGATTTCTGTAGAATTAGTAGAAGATAAAACGCAACTGTTACAGGGCTTCCTCTTAACTAATAGCCATAGAATCCTAAAATAGGGTCCTCAGTTATGTGCAGAATGTCTTACCTCCAACCTGATTTCCAGGTGATCAGTTATTACCAAGTGCTTATTGACCTCCCTCTAGGACATGTGCTAGCTGCGGAGGGTGAAATGTGGGTCCAAGTTATGTTCTTTCCATGGTCAGAAGGGGCCTCTTCCTGTTGGAAAGTGAAGTGAAGCTGAGATAAAAGAACTTTTTCGATCCAAGCTCGTTGGGGGTTAATAATGCCAGGGCCAAGGAGGAAATGCTCAGGTCAAGAATAATACTGTATTCTTAGGCAGGTTTTGATGTTACTCAACCCTGAACAACACTGATTCCTGTCAGGGCTTTCTGGGGATTTTTTAAAATTGCTATAACATCAGCTTCAATGAAAGAAAGGATTTTCAGGTATTTACCTGGGCCAAGAGGAAACATTTCCAAAGCTTCTGGGAGATTCTTATGCAGAGAAACAGGAGAGTCATTTTAATCTGGTTATTTGTCAGCAGTTGAACCAAACACCTAAACAAATCCTTGGAAATCCCAACCAGTGCCTGAAAGAGCACCCTGCTTTACAGAAAAAAAGAAAAAACAAGCATTCAAGCCATAAGACAGATATGTTCCCCTAGAGAAAAACAAGCCTGGACTTTCTCCTAAGGATACAGTGGGACTTTGGCATATCATATCTGGAAAGAAAATTCTATACCTTTTGCTGCCTGTTTCCCTTCCCAGCTACTCAACTTCTTTATCTTGTACAATTTATTTTTTGTTCCTCTTTTTTGTAGCTGTCCTTTTAAAGGTCATGGAACCCCTAATCTGGAAACCAAGGTTACTTCTTGGTCTTTGGCTTCCCCTTGTGTGTAGCGTGAATGGCACTGACCATTCTTCCCTTCCTGAAACTCATCTCTTTGCTTCTGTGAGGTTTTTTAAAAAAAGGTTTCCGGATTCCCCACCTTATCCATCTCCATCCATTTCTCTTTTCAAACCTGCCATCGCTTACTGTAGTAGTCAGCTCAGGCTGCCAAAACAAAATACCACAGACTGAGTGGCTTAAACAATAGAAATTTATTTCTCACAGTTTCGGAGGCTGAGAAGTCCAAGGTGAAGGTGCTGGCTGGTTCTGTTCTTGGTTGAGAGCTCTCTTCCTGGCGTGCAGACAGCTGCCTTCTCACTGTGTCTTTCCAAGGCCTCCTCTTTGTAGCTGTGTGGAGAGAAAGAGAGAGAAATCTTCCTCTTCCTCTTCCTATAAAGTGACCAGTCCTATCAGATTAGGGCCTCATCCTTATGACCCCAGTTAACTTTAATTTTCTGCTAAAGAGCCCTTTTACAAATATAGTCACGTATTGGGGGTTAGGCTTCAATACGGAGGGGGAGACATAATTCAGTCCATGGCATTCTGCTCCTGGTCCCCCAAATCCATGTTCCTCTCACATGCAAACTACATTCACTCCACCCCAGTAGCCCCCAAAGGCTTAACTCATTTGAGCATCAACTCTAAAGTCTAAAATCCAAAGTCTCATCTAAATCAGATATGGGTGAGACTGGAGCTCGAGTCATCTTGAGGGAGAATTCCTCACCAGCTGCGAGCTTGTGAAATTAGACAAGTTATGTGTTTTTAAAGTATAGTGGTAGGACAGGCATAGGTTAAACATTCCTATCTCAAAAGGGAGAAACCGGAAGAAAGAAGATGGGTCCCAAGCAAGTCTAAAACATAACAAGGCAAACTCCATGAGATCTTAAGGCTCAAGAGTGATCGTCTTTGGTTCTGCCCTGCAGGCATCAGCCCCTCTGCGAGGCCTTCCCCATGGGGCTCTGTGCCCAGGTCTAGACCTCTGAAGCCAAGGAGGAAGAAGCCCTGTCCTTGGGCCAGAGGTGGGACTGGCAGCCCTATGATCTTGGAATCATCTTTGAAGTCTTTCTTCCCTTTTCTTGAAGGATAAAGCACATTCATTCCATTCATGATTGTTTATATATTCTCTACAAAGCTTGGGGCGCCTGGGTGGCTCCAGTCATTAAGCCTTGCCTTTGACTCAGGCCATGATCCCAGGGTCCTGAGATCGAGCCCCATATTGGGCTCCCTGCTCAGCGGGGAACCTGCTTCTCCCTCTCCCACTCCCCCTGCTTGTGTTCCCTCCCTCTCTGTCTGTCTCTCTCTCTCTGTCAAATAAATAAAATCTTAAAAACAAAACAAAACAAAAAACAAAGATGGAAGCTTTCTTTCTAGCTGTCCTCTTCTCTTTCGGAGCTATCACTGAAAGCGCCTTTAACATCCACATTTTTACCAGGAGTCCTTTGTTGGCAGTCACACCTTTCCTACCATGCACCTTAAAACTTTTCCAGCCCTCATTCAGTACCCAGTTCCAAAGCCGCTTTCATCGTTTAAGGTATTTGTTACAGCAGCACTCCATTCTGAGTCCCTGAATCTGTAGTAGTCTGAGTGGGCTGCCGTAACAAAATACCATAGTCTGAGCAGCTTAAACAAGAGAGATATATTTCTCTGCTTGCTGGAGGAAGTCGAAGACCAAGGTGTCAGTCAGTTGGGTGCCCGGTGCGGACTCCCTTCCTGCCTTGCAGACAGCTGCCTTCTTGTTGTGTTCTATGATAGCTTCTCTGTGTGTGCTCTTACTCTTCTCATAAAGCCAGGAATCCTATCAGTTGGGAGCCCCACCCTTATGACTTCTTTTAACCTTGATTACCTCCTAAAGGCCCCATCTCCAAATAGAGCAGAAATGGGGTCTAGGGCTTAACATATGAATTTGGAGAACAGGGAGCCCCATTTAGTCCCGGACACTTCTTGCAGAACCCTATTGATAGCTGCTTCGGGCCACTTCCAGCCATATACCCCTCTCACCCTTAGCTGAGTTCTTGGGAATTGTGTTCAGATGAGTATCTCATATAGTACTCTGCTGCTTCAGCAACATTCCCCACCTCTGGCTTTTACCAATAAGCAGCATGCAGATTTTATGTCTGCAATGTACATGACAAGATGGCCTCACCCCTACCTTTCTCCCATTCCTGAGTCTAGACTGCTGTAATTTTCTGAATATTCCTGGAGCTTTCTCTCTCCCAGGCATTTGCTCAAGATTTTCCTTTAGCCTAGAGTGTTCTCCGCCTCTTCCCACACTCCTTCCCCTGCCCTTTCCCTAAAGGTCTGCTGCCTCCTCACTCTCTATTCCCTAATACTGCCTGCTTCTAAATCATTTTCGGATTCTCCCCTCCATCTGGATCCCTGCCTCCTTTGAAACCCAGAGCACTGGCTGCTTATCCTATCTTCTGATACTTACCTCATTCTCATTGCTCCCTCCATCCTGGGTCTGCGTGTCTGTGTGGTATCAAGGTGCCTCTCCTTTCCACCTGCTCATGAGTGAGTCTTTCTGTCCAACTTCAAATCATCTAAGGGATCTTTGCGCACAGTAGGTTCTCAATACATAATTTTAAAGGAGGCATATGCAAGGTTATATGTAATAGCCAAAAGTTAAAATAGTATCTTTGTTTTATAAATTCATTCTCACTCTTTTCATGAGGAGTTATGTAAACAGTGCTCATAAAGATGGAATTTACAGCAGAAAATAGTTTGCCTCCCTTGGATATCTTAAATAAATTATTCAGACCTGAGTGGTAACCAGCAGTCTTTCATTATCTACTGTAAAAATATTTCAGTGATTGATCGGATAATTATCAGGTGAAAAAAACCCCATGTTAGTTTTATTAGCACTACACTCTAACCAACTGAGCCAACCGGCCAGCTTCCATATTAGTTTTAGATAACCTGTGGTTTCATGTTGAAAATATTACTGAAGCCATACCCGGGCTGAGCCTATAGAGCGCTAGCCCTGTCAGTGATGGGCATGATATTGTCCTGTGATTACTATAGGTTCCTGGTGGTCACATGGATGAATCCAGATCATTAGAATTCTGAGATCTTATTGGTGACTTATAAATTATAGTTTGTCATTAAAAATAATAAAGGGAGGGGCACCTGGGTGGTTCATTCGCCTGGGTGTCTGCCTTTGGCTCAGGTCATGATTCCGGTGTCCTGGGATCAAGCCCAGCACAGAGCTCCCTGCTCACTGGGGAGTCTGTTTCTCCCTCTGCCTGCTACTTCACCTGCTTATTCTCTCTCTTTGGTGTGTGCGTGCGTGGGTGTGCGTGCGTACACATGTGCTCTCTCTGTCAAATGAATAAGATCTTAAAAAAAGAGAATAAAGAGAAGAAAAAAATAGCAGAGGCAGTTAATTCAGTTCACAAGACATTGAGTGTCTATTGTATGCTGGGTATTGAGATTTAGGACTCTGTGTGTGTAACATAATCCTTGCCATTGAGAAGCTATAGAGGGTCATAATTGATCTTGGTGAATCAAACTGTACCATAAGGTGTTGCTTATAGGAGAAGAAAGGAGAAGAATCATGGGTATACTTTAGGAATTTCCACATTAATGGGAAAAGACATAAATGTATATGTGCATTTAAATATGGTTTATAGCATCAGAATGCACGCATGCATGTAATCAAATTGTCCTAAAGCATGATGGCTGATTGTTCAGAACTTGAAGCCTAGGGAAATCATATTGTCATTTAAGCAAAAACCTCAGACTTGAAGCTTGATACTCTCAGGCAGCCCTGATGCTAGTCCTGTGAATACTTTCCTTCTCTCTGGGCTGCTAAAAGCCACACGTGGTAGTTCTACTCTGGATATAAATATCCATATCTGATTACATCAGAAGAATGGTCCTCATGTACCTTCCTTCTCACATTGATTTGGGTAATTCATTTGGAAGAGTCTTCTGGATTCCTTCTTCTTTCAAGGAGGCCTGTGTGTCTTGGAGTGGGCTAACAAGAGGTTAAGGTTTGATTTCCCCATTCATTCGAGAGATTCTAGTGATTCCCAGCTAGGTTTTTTAGATACAGCCCAGCATTTGCAGACTTCATTGGAAAGAAGGCAATTAAACAGTTACAGGACTTGGGGCGCCTGGGTGGCTCCGTGGGTTAAAGCCTCTGCCTTCGGCTCGGGTCATGATTCCAGGGTTCTGGGATGGAGCCCCATATCGAGCTCTCTGCTCAGTGGGGAGCCTGCTTCCTCCTTTCTCTCTGCCTACTTGTGATCTCTGTCAAATAAATAAATAAAATCTTTAAAAAATAATTAAAGACAGTTACAGGACAGCTAGATTAGGGCTTTGATGGAGAAATACAGTATGACAGGGAATTCATCTTGGAGTTAAAAATTTTCAGTGGCCCATTTGTTGCCTGGGTGAGTATGGGGGGTGGGGGGAGTGAGGAGAGGCAAGGATTAAACTAAGACAGGAGCTACAAAGGGACTATCTCTGGACTTTGTTAGTTGCTGTTGGGTATCTAAAATATAGCTATAGGTCACAGAATGTTGCTGTGAAAAGAAGGTGCCCATATATCCACTTTTAGAATTTATATGATGCTTTTATGTTAGGAGGCACCTACCACTTTTTAAAATATACGTTTCTATTGGGTTATTTGGAATTTGAAAAGTATTTTCTTGGAGGAATGTCAGAAATTATGACCAGGTGCCCCAGGCTGGCTGGTCCAAAAGGCTATTGTGTGCATGATGTATTTGATAAAAAAATACCAGATTTTTGGTTTTTAGAAACTTAGAAACTGTCTATGTTGTGGCAGGAAAATGTTCAGAATTCCATGTTGGAATGCAAGCAAGAGAATTTTTTTCCTCTAGCCTTCATGGGAACAAGATTTCCTTTTTCGCACCCCTCCTTGTTACTATGCAACATGAGGAGGAATTCTACCAGGTCCAGGGCCCAGGGACTTGGGATTGGTGCTCTAGTAGAGGTAGAGGCTGGCTGGTGGGGAAAAGTTTATATGATTATTGATTGTTGAAGGAGGTTCTTAGCAGTATTTTAAGTTCTTTACATGTATTATCTCATCAAATTATTGCAACACACCCAGGAGATGCTACCATTGTGATTCCTGTAAGATGCTGGTGTGTTCCAGGACTCAGACTTTGGACTTCCTCTCTCTCTAAACCCCCTTGTCCAGTCCTATGGCTTTAAGTATCATGTATGCTGTCCCCCTCCTCACTGAATTCTAGACTCAGCACTAACTGCTCATCACTGAGATGAATGATAGGAATCTTCTCCTTAAAAGTCCCAATGTGAACTTCCACAGTCTTCTCCATCTTCATAAATCGCAGCTTCATGCTTCTAGGTGCTAAGGTCAACACTGTGGCTTTATCCTCGAATCTTCCCCTGCTCCATATCCAGTCCATCAGCAAATAATGCTAGTGCATTAAAACTATCTGGAATCCTATTGCCTCTTGCTATTTCAACTACTACCTGTCTGGTGTCTACCACCATTATCTCCTGTCTGAATTCCTGGCAGTAGATTCCTAATTGTCCTTGCTCTCTTGGCCTACTCTCCAAAGAGCAGCCAGAGAAATTATTTGTAAACATAAGTCTATTCATGAACTCCTTTATTCAAAATCCCTGGAGTAAAAAGCCAAGTCCTCTCCAAGGCCTTGTACTACCAAGAGTAGCACATGTCCTGGCCTCCTGCTTTCCCTCTGGACTCATTTCCTGCCACCATCCCTTCCTCACCATACTTCAACTACAGAAGCCTCCCACCTGTTCCCCAAACACACCCAGTCCCCCAGCTGTGGGCCTTTTCCCCCTTCCTTGCTGGCATCTTTTACCTGATTGGTCCTTCTTCTAGATACCAACAGGGCTCACCCACTTCCATCTTCCCCAGAGACAGAGTCCTGACATCTCTCCGTAAAATATATGAAATAACAGGGGGCCTGTACTAATCTGCTACCCAGGTTTTAATAGACTGGGGGAGTCCTCTGAAAGGTATCTGTGTCTGATGGTGTGGAGGGTGACAGCACCAGGAAGGAGGGGAACAAAGATGGAGCTGTGCATGTTGCAGCCAAACTTTACCCTCCCCATGTCCATGTCAAGGGCAAGCCATCTTTAAGTGATCATTACACTAGTTTTCTTTTCCCCTCATGTGATGTACTTCCTATGTCCTTTTAAAAATACCCAGTCACTGGGTACATTTTTATTTTATTTTTATTTTTATCTTATTTTAAGAGAGAGAGAGAGAGAGTACACACACAGGTGTGCATGAACGGGAGGGGTAGAGGGAAAGGGAGAGAGAGAATCTTAAGCAGGATCTGCACCCAGCAGGGAGCCCAGCACAGGCCTGATCCCATGACCCCGAGATCATGACCTGAGCCAAAATCAAGAGTCAGATGCTGGGACGCCTGGGTGGCTCAGTTGGTTGGACGACTGCCTTCGGCTCAGGTCATGATCCTGGAGTCCCGGGATCAAGTCCCGCATCGGGCTCCCAGCTCCACGGGGAGTCTGCTTCTCTCTCTGACCTTCTCCTCGCTCATGCTCTCTCTCACTGTCTCTCTCTCAAATAAATAAAATCTTTAAAAAAAAAAAAAAGAGTCAGATGCTTAACCAACTGAGCCACCCAGACGTCCCCACGGAATACATTTTTAGTGCTTTATGTTTAGTGTTTGAGGCAATTGTACATTAGAAGTAAAAAAAATAATCAAGGTTCTGTTTGGAAGAAGGGAAAACCCAGTTCTAAGAAATGGAGGAGATGAGAAAGTATGTGAACTGGTGGAGAGAAGGAAAATGAAGGATTGTCTGGGTTGGTGGAACAAATATTTTTGGGATCTGCTCTGTGATAGACACTGTCACCAAAAAGGCAAAACTATTAGGTAGCTATAAAAAGAGACAAACAGCAACGGTTTCTCAAAAAGCCACACTAGCCTAAAATAATGTCTCTCATCTTTCCTACTTCCCATGTACTGAGTTAGGCTGTAGGGATCCAGTGGGGTCTTTGACCATCTTAATAAGAAGCTTTGACATCTTAATGAGAAGCTTCAAATTTGTTGGCTGTTTTCCAGTTAAACATGTGGAGTGGTTCTGGGATTGGCTAGAAGAGCAGGAAGTTGAAGGGGCCCTAGTGTTCTACCCTGATATAGAGAGCTTCCAAAGTCATGCTGGAATGCTTGGCCAGCCCCTCAGACTGTTCTAGTTGTACTTGTCTGGAGTCTGCAGGCTACAGTGGTGAATCTGCCATTTATTTTCCTGATGGCTGCCATGATGATTTCGCTCATTAAAGGTACAAGGCTTTCCATCTGCTCTTTTGGACAAGTAGAGAGATGATGTTCATCCTCCTCCCACTTCATTTCTTATTTTCCTTTTTGTACTTTCAAGTTTTTATTTGATTTCCAGTTAGTTCCCACTTCTATTTCAAGCATGGCCTTTGGCATAGGGCCCCATAGAGGCTTTACGGTGTAGAGCAAAGGTATGTCGAGTGATTAATCCACGACCTGTGTCTTCCACTGATTCAGTGTCTCTCCCTAAACCTTTTCTTGGTCTCTACCAGAGACCTTCCTGCCAATACAGGTTCTGTCCTGTATCCTCTGTGAGCCCGGCCCCCAATTGGTTGTTGGCAGAGTGAGAGACGGGGTGAGCCGGCCCCTCAAAGTAACTGGTCCCAGTTGCAGCAGGCCAGAAAGGACTTTAATGAAGGTTTTGGTTTGTTTTTTTCCTAAGCTAGAATCTGGGTCAGCTCTGTCTTGTAAACAACACATGGCACCAGAAGTGGGGGACTAATTTTGGATCCTCCTGAATTGTGAGTTTCTGACAATGTGGAGGACACTGGCCAGCCTGTGTTGGCTTCTCCAGTTGGGGCCCTGGGTTGAACAGGCTGAGGGCAGGCCGCTGCATCTAGAAAGGAGAAGGTATTCTCTGCTGTGCGATGCAGCAGTCCCGTCAGTATTAGCTCCTGTAGGAACCTAATAGATACTGCGCTTGTAAGCTTGAAAGAGGGAGAGGGGAGAGGGAAAAAGAACGAACATTTTCAACCAAAAAGGTATAAAAAGGAAAGGATTTTAAAAGTGACCCGAAGCTGTTAGGGCTGCGACTTACCTTCAGATCAGGACTGAATTGGTAAATGTGCCAGCAGTGAATGGTAAGGAAGGGACGGTGGGAACACACAACCTGAATTGAGCATGGCAGGAGACCATGAACACCTGAGACTCAGGAAGTCCCTCAGTTGAGAAAGTGGCAATCAAAGGTGAACAAAGCCCTGGGGACATCTATTAGGACAGGGAGGTAGGGGGGAGGGGGGAGGGGCCTAATGATCCGGAGAATAGCATAGCCGTAGCTCTGGGTGGAGGCTGGGGTTTTTCATTCCATTCGTCTTGCCAGCAAGACAGCGGATCAGGAGCCATGCTGGGTGCCAGGCATTACAGGAAGAAGCAAGCATGCTCAACATATGGGAGGAGATGTAAAAATGTCAATAAATGGGCTCCCTTTGCCAAATGTTGTAAATAACAACGCATGTGCAGAGAGGCAAGCTGGGCAAGCGGAGAGGAGGCGCTGGGCAGCCCTTCCAGGGTGCATGGCTGGTGTTGGGGGGCCTCCAGCAGGGGGGGAGAACTTCTCTGTGAAGAACCCTGGAGCCTGGTTGAGCACTGGTGGCATTTTTAGCTGAGTTGGAGAAGGGTGCTGAAGGGAAAGAGAATGGCAAATGACACTTTGCAGTCTGCAGCAGGGAACATGTATTAGCAAGCTAAATACACGGGCTGAGAAATTCCAGCAAAGTCCTAATTCTTGCTCTTAAAGTTGTATCAGACCCTGGGTCTAACACAAAGTGTGCCTTCCTTGGAAAGTAAGCAATTATCTGAGAACAGGTAAGCAGTTAGAGTTGCAACGAACTGTTAATACAATTAATAAGTGCAGGCCGGTGGTCGTAGCAAATGCTGGCATTTCCTGAGTGATGATAGCGGCTGTCTCTGGCCTAGTTTCTTCACCAGCATGATCTCACTTGAACCTCTCAATAGCCTTCTCCCCCCTCTCCCGCCCGGGCCCCTGCCCCAAAGAGAGAGAGAGAGACAAACCAAGAAACAAACTCTTAGTTATAGAGAACAAACTGATGGTTACCAGAGAGGAGGTGGATGGGCAGATGGGAGAAATAGGGGATGGGGATTATGCAGTGCACTTACTATAATGAAAAAATAATTGAAAAAAAAAAAAGAAACTTTTTTTTTGAAGATTTTATTTATTTATTTGACAGACAGAGATCACAAGTAGGCAGAGAGGCAGGCAGAGAGAGAGAGGAGGAAGCAGGCTCTCCGTTGAGCAGAGAACCCGATGCGGGGCTCGATCCCAGGACCCTGAGATCATCACCTGAGCTGAAGGCAGAGGCTCAACCCACTGAGCCACCCAGGCGCCCCAAAAAAGCAGCTCTTAATAGTCCCGATTTACAGCTCTGGAAACTGAGGCTTTGTGAGTGAAACCAGCTTGCCTAAAATCACCAAGTAAAATGGCTGTGGAAGGAGGATTCAGACCAAGACTGCAGAGCCCAGCCACCACCACCAGTCAGCAGTGGATGGAGGGCTGGGGTTTGAACCCGGGTCTGTCTGACTTCTGAGTTCTTGGATTTCTTACCATAGAAGCACAGCCTCTTCTAAAGAACTGAAAACAATAGAATACTCACCCAAAATTTGGGTATTTGGGAGTGGAGGAAGGGTGTGTTTAGTCCCTATAATAACCCTATGAAGTTGGTGCTCTTCCGGTCCCCGTACTGCATACACTGCCCAGAGATGTTCAGTAACATGCCCCAAGGTCACACAGTGAGAAAGTAGCAGTGTCAGGATTCTGACCTGTCAGACCAACTCCAAAGCCCACCCTTTGCTTTCCTCTATACTCTGTGTCTTTCTGTGTGAGGAGACTGATGACTCTAGGAAGGAGAAGATGACGTCATGTGAGAGACAGTTAAGGAGTTGCTCTGTTGAGGACTAAGGTGGCCAATACTAAAAACTATTAATGTTTCTTGAGCCCTCACAGTGTGTCCCAGTCATTGTTCTAAATCCTTTATTTGTGTTAGCTAGGAAATCCTCAAACCGGCACCCTAACGGATACCATCCTGTTCCCCAGTGTTAAAGAAGAATAATTCAACTAAGTAAATTTGAAGATCTAATTGGCTTTATTAAGCGATTCATGCATTGGGCAGCCTCCCATCTAACAAGTAGAGGAGAGCTCCAAAGAGTTGTACAACATGGCGGGTATTTATGGGAAGGAGGGTGGGACAAGAAAGTTATTAGCCTCAGGATGAATAGGATTGTTTCAGGCAAGATCACCTTCCTCTTCCTGGGTGGCCATATCTTCCATTGGGGTGGTGGGGTTTGGAGAGGGCCCATGGGATAGGTTACCATAGGTGCTGATCAGAAAATTCCTGAGTAACTGGTTAAGACCTCATCTGGGGGGGGGAGGTTGAAACTACAGTTAGCTTAGTATTAAGCCCACGTTTGTTGACTTGGCCTTGGCGTAAGGGATGCCAGTTTGGGCACCTCGGTTTACTTTCTAATGCTACTTTATGGATAAGGAAACTGAACCCAGAGACACGAAGTTACTTTCCAAGGACAGGCAGCTAGTATGTTGGGAAGCTGAGAATCACATTCAGAACTTGAACTCCATTCAGTTCAAGAAAGGCCATCTTCCAAGGATGGTGTCCTGTTTAGCAGCTCCTGGGGTTATCAAGGTGGGGGAGACCCAGCCGCCCCTGCCCTCAACAGCGAGAGGGGAGTAAGACAAAGGAAGTGTCTCGAGAGGTGGGACAAACACAAGACAATGGGGTCTGTCAGGGATGATCTCATCTCGTGCACTGGGGCTCAGAGTGGGGTCTGAAGGCAGCAGCCCCAGAAATGACTTCAGCATGAGTGGCATGGTGCTGGGTGGGGCTGGGGGCTGGCAGGTGCGAAGCTGAGACGTGAGGAAAGCTCAAGGAAGTTGTTGAGGGCCACCCAGCAAAGGAGCCGTCAATAACTGATGCTGTTGTGGTCATTACTGATGCAGCTGGAACTTAGTGCAGAGACTAGGACTTTCCTTCTCTGTGCTAGGGAGAGAGTAGATACATAGGAAGGAAGACTGTCATCTTCTTGTGGGGGTCCTGGTTTGCTGGGCCAAAGAATGGTTTTTATTGAATTTGATAGATCTTAAGGCGTTACGGAAGGTTTTTTTTTGTTTGTTTGTTTGTTTTTTAAAGATTTTATTTATTTATTTGACAGAGAGAGAGATCACAAGTAGGCAGAGAGGCAGGCAGAGAGAGAGAGAGGAGGAAGCAGACTCCCTGCTGAGCAGAGAGCCCGACGTGGGGCTCGATCCCAGGACCCTGAGATCATGACCCGAGCCGAAGGCAGTGGCTTAATCCACTGAGCCACCCAGGCGCCCCCGTTACGGAAGGTTTTTAACGTGGAGGTGCCATGGACATTTAGCTGTATTTGAGGGAAAAAAGATAGCATATTGTGTGCTGGGCACAGAAATAACGATATTTGTCTCTCTCTTCCTCATTCTTTGCCCTCTTATATTAAAAAGAGCTTACAATCAAGCTGATTGTCCTCTGCTAATCTTATCAGAGAGAGTGCTACCTGTCTCCTTGGCCTCCTAATGAGTTCGGAGCAGCTCTGTATCCCTCCCCCCGCCCCTCTGTGCAGTCTTCCAGTCTGCCTTTTCTTTCTCACTTAGAAGGTCTGCACAGCTCTGACCCTTCTTGGATGGATTTTCTCGGAGGCGGGGTGCCCCATCTCTCCATCTCTGCTCTAGATCCTTCTCACTGTATTTCTCCCCAGTGGTCTGAAAGCAGAAGGCGAAAGATGACAGGAT
This sequence comes from Lutra lutra, assembly GCF_902655055.1. NCBI lineage: Eukaryota > Metazoa > Chordata > Mammalia > Carnivora > Mustelidae > Lutra > Lutra lutra. The sequence goes on from NC_062283.1 coordinate 59,479,055, forward strand.
AAATCGGACTTCTTAGCTACCATAGCAACCTTCACCTGCTTTGCTGCTCACTTTTGAAGTGTTATCCTCCTGTGAAAAGTTATTTTGCATATAATTGCTAGGCTCATCGAGAGGCTTGGGGCTTTCTTTAAGCTTCTTCTGACAGCAGTAATGAAAGGACTGTTTTCTGCCTCCACACGGGGCTCAAGAATAAGTAGTCCGCGATGGTGCACACACATTGTTGCTCATTCCCCTTTCACTCTTCCTCGTCTTAAAAAACAAACAAACAAAGAAACACACAAACACAGTGGCAAATACAAATACAAAGAAATGGTACATATGGTAAGAAATAGTAAATCTGTGGCTGTATCATGCAAGCTGATTTGACCTGTCATTTACAAATGCCTCAGGTTTAAATGCTTAAATCATGTTCTGTTGAAGTTAACCTATGAAATGTTTAGATGACTACCCAGTTACGAAGACTGTGCTTGATCTCTTCGCTTGATCCCAGGAACCTCTCTCTCCATCGCTTCCTGTTGTGTGCGGTGCTCCCGATGGCGGAGCCACGTACTCTCTGCTATAGTTCCTTTGCCCTCTGGTTTGCAGTTGGGTTTGGCCAATGGAAGGTGCCAGCAGGTCATAGAAAGAGAGCAAGATGGGGATAGTGATCCCTCTGTTTCCCTCTTTGTGGTGCCACTGTGGATGGGCTATACCCCTCAACCAAAGATGTGTCAGGGGTCGTCTGCTTGTGCTCCCTGGTGTGTCCCCGTTCTGAAAACCCCTCCCCGCTTCCCACCTCTTGAGGTCTAGGGATAGTGCTAACCCAGGGTTTTGAAATAACCTTCTGTGGTTTCCTTATATCCCGCCTGCACTTCTGCAAACAGCTGCTTTATCAAACTCTTTTCAAATGATCCCAATTTGAGCATGCCATCTGTTTCCTACTGGGACCTTGACTAATACAATGACCAAAGCTCTTCTCTTTTGGGTGGTTATGTTCTTTTTTTTTTTTTTTTAGATTTTATTTATTCATTTGATAGAGATCACAAGTAGGCAGAGAGGCAGACAGAGAGAGAGGAGGAAGCAGGCTCCCGGCTGAGCAGAGAGCCGGACGTGGGGCTTGATCCCAGGACCCTGGGATCATGACCTGAGCCGAAGGCAGAGGCTTTAACCCACTGAGCCACCCAGGCGCCCCGGGTGGTTATGTTCTAATTATTGCTTATTTTCTTTAATAAATCTATGGCTCATTGTAGGTCATTCTTTGTACAAATAGATTTTCCCGTCGTTAAGAACAGCCTCCTCAATCCTCCAACCTTTCATAAAAGGTGGTGTTTTCTCTACTTAACTCTTCTCCCGCAACAAGCCTATTTGAAACCCATTTTCTTGATGATCTCAGTGTTGTGGGAGTGGAATAAAAATTCCTTATCTCCTTATTCCATCTGACCCTGAGTAAATTTGAGATTCTTCTTTCCCTTTTTATTTTGTCCATTGGAAGAATATTCAGGATGTGCACATCTTCCTGGCAGACCACAGGCATTAAAACCCTGCATGCATATTATTCTGGTCAAGTCTGTACACCCATTACTCCTGTAGAATCCAGTACAAAAGTAGATGATGGAAACAACTCCCCCTCCTTTCCAATTTCATGAAGATTCATAAGAAGCTGCTTCCTAGGGGAATTGAGATAATTGAATTATTTTCCTGTGGGAGCTTAAGGTAGAACAGCGGTGCCAGAACATGGCCTAGAGGGAGCCATGACTGAGGAATGTGGATAATTTCCTTTGAAAACCATGAGGGGAAACTGCATGTTCCTGATTCTTTCAGGACTGATCCCAAATGGTATCAAGAATAGCATGAAGTTCATGGAACTCAGCAGGTATGAAAATTCTGTCGCTGAATTAAATAGGTCCCATTATATTTCAGAAAGTGCTCTAATGGATTTCTGTGGAGCAGAGCCTAAGAATATCATGTCTCTCCTTTGTATGTCAGGATGGCTGGGATGGTTTGTTGTTACTAATATTGTACTTCAGTCTCCCTTTAAGATGGACAAAAATGAACAAAAGGCCTGGTGTATCCCTAAGAAGGTCTAGATATTAAAATACCAAAATGGCATCGAAAAGACTTTACCCATTTGGCCAGGCCAAAAATGATAGCTGAGGATATGATTTAATTTAAAATGATTATTGTTTTTCATACAAAAGTTTTCTTCTAATAAGCTTGTTTTTGTCGAGCTATCGTCAAAGAATCAATTTTAGAGCTGAAGGGATTTTAAATACTGTAAAACGTTGAATCTTCTATTCTTTAAAAATTTGAACTGGATTCATTTAACCTTATAGTCAACTTAAAAAAGAGTAGCTGTAGACATTTCTTCTCTATTAACACAACATTGGATTCTTAGTTGTTATCCTTAGTCCACTCGGCATTGTCATTCTTAAGGTCCTCCCAACCAACAAAACTCCCATAATCCTTTGACTTGTTTTTCAATCAAAATTGAACTTAAAATCAAAGTGAATTATTCATTAATCATTTCCAGCTATTCTCTTTCCTTATTTATCCTGCTCAGCTGGCCATAACGTGGTATTGAGGCATTTCTTCCCCCTATTTATTGCTCTTATTGCAAAAAGTCTTACATTCCTGTTCTTCATTTAAAAAACAGACAAGTTAAATCTTTTTTTTTTTTTTTTTTTAAGATTTTTATTTATTTATTTGACAGAGAGATCACAAGTAGGCAGAGAGGCAGGCAGAGAGAGAGGAGGAAGCAGGCTCCCCGCCGAGCAGAGAGCCCGATGCGGGGCTCGATCCCAGGACTCTGAGATCATGACCTGAGCCGAAGGCAGCGGCTTAACCCACTGAGCCACCCAGGCGCCCCCAGACAAGTTAAATCTTTAACATTCTTTTGTCTAAGGAAAAATAAACCCAATGTAAGTTGCTTTTTTTTTTTTTTTTTTAAGTCTAGCTCATTTTTTTCCCCTTCGTGGGTCATTATTTACTATCTAAATAATTCTCACTTTCTGGTTTGAATAACCTGGAAAATGAAAAACATAGGCAGCTGTGAGTATCTAATTAAAGGTTTTAACACCGGAGAAAACTTTTGCTAAAGGTTATAAATTTCCCTTTCTTTTTTTTTTTTTAAAGATTTTATTTATTTAATTGACAGAGATCACAAGTAAGCAGAGAGGCAGGCAGAGAGAGAGGAGGAAGCAGGCTCCCTGCAGAGCAGAGAGCCCGATGTGGGGCTTGATCCCAGGACCCTGGGATCATGACCTGAGCCGAAGGCAGAGGCTTAACCCACTGAGCCACCCAGGTGCCCCTAAATTTCCCTTTCTTGAGCATCGTTAAACCCAGAGATAAATAGTTTCCTCTTCTGTGTATTTTCTTCTAATCGTGAAAAGATAAAAATTTCCAGGTGAGAAGAGACCATAACAGAAATGCAGCCAGCTAGCCAGCCCCCTGGTCTTCGGATTCCCTCTGACATCCCACCGGATGTTTGTCCCCTGCTCTGTGGAACTGACTCATTGGCTGTCACTCATACAAGACACGAGGCAGGACATGTCGGTTTCAGCCCGAATTGTTGAAAGATCCACGGCACCATTCATGAAGATGAATTCTTTCTCCCTGCTTTGACTTCTTTCTTATCACTTTACACTAAAATTCTATTTTCTCTTTCAGAAGTTGATGGCAACTGTGACCTCACTCAAGACTCCTTTTCCTATGCTTTACGAGGCTGTGTCTTCCCATGCCCCTCTTTTTCAGATGACATGACTTTTGGCCCTTGGATGACCCTAAATAATGTCCTGAGAAAGACTTCTAGTTTTTCTGTAATGAGTGGTACTCAGAATTGGCTGTGATGTTCTCTCCATGTTGAGGGGACTCAAGATGAGATTATTACCAATCTAGCCCTTCCAAGGGCTGATTTTACTTGATAGTGAAGCTAGTATGAATATGAGCATCTCCATGGAGGTTTAAAATCTGGTTTTGTTTTTGTTTTTTTATGTTTTTTTTTTTTTTTTTTTTTTTTTTGTCTTGGCTCTCTGCTGTTCTCATGGGATTATTTGGAATTACCCCTCCTTTTATATCCAGACTTATATAAGACTTTTTTTTTTTTAAGATTTTATTTATTAGAGAGAGAGAGAGCACACACAAGCAAGGGGAGGGGCAGAGAGAGAGGGAAAGCAGACTCCCCTATGAGCAGGGAGCCTGACGTGGGGTGTGATCATGACCTGAGATGAAAGCAGCCACTCAACTGACTGAGCCACTCAGGCACCCCGAGACTTATAGAAGACTTTCTAGACCAGAAATCCTATGAGCAAATGCATGGCTCTCCATTTGCATGAGGTATGTCCTATTCCCAGAAAGGTGGAATTTTTCTGGAATTCTGAATTCAGAAATCTGACTCTCATGCATGTTGATAACACTGTGACAGTAATGATAGCCAACAGAGTCAGCTGCCTTTATGAAGTCCCTTCTCCTGGGTTCAGGTGTACCAAGTAAGTGTTTGCAGGGAATGAAAGGTAGGGGTTTTGGAAAGCTTCATTCCTTGTGTAGAAACCCGGCAATAAATTATTCTTGTTTATTGAGGGAAAATTTATTCCCTTATTTGCACAACAAACATTTATTCATTTGCTAACTCTTTGATACTGAATGGGCATCTTTAAGTTTCAGGGGACTACTCTTCATAGAAGGAGCTGTACCGTCTTCATTTCAAGTCTTTAAATGTTTAATTAGTGCTATAAGGTTATCTGAGGATCTTGGATAAAATCATTTTCACATTGTAGCAAAATAGTGAAATAGTTGAAAATCTTCCTGTCTTCATGCTTCCTCCTTCATTAAAATGAGTCAAATTCAAGCATCTATTATTCTCATTGCTACTAACTCTCTAGGATTATAACCGTTATTGTGTTGTTAGTGGTGTTTGGGGGGGACAACATTGCTTTTTTTCTATTTTCATTGCTCTCTCTTGTATTATGGTCATTATTCCCTTCCTCTGGAGTCATCAGCCACACTCAAACCAAATATTGGAGCAGCATCTCCACTGGTTTCTCATCTTAATGATATGGGCTTAGCCCTCATAGACATTCATGTGTCCCTACACTTAACAGTAATGGATGGCAAGCACCTCAATACGGCCAGGTTCCTCTGCCATTGCCTTCTCTGGATGAGCTGAGAAGGAGTAATAAATAGCTTTAATTCACATATTATTTTGGAGGCTTTGAAAGACGTTCATGTGCTTCATCTCATTGGATGTTCACGGTAGACCGTAAAATAGACAAAGTCACATTCTTTCTCCATTTTGCTGATGTGAAAACCACAGTCCAGAAAGCACGCAACATTGAGAAGGGGTGGAACTCAAGTATGCCCCTTCCAGCATGTTATAAAGATGTGTCTTCTCTGCATGTGAAGAAGTTTTCAGGTTCTTTCAGGAGACCATTTATATTTTAATAGTGGATAGTGGGTTTCCAGATGCACATGATGATGGAAATTTATGTTTTCTAAATGTCAAATAACAGAAGAATGGTTAAGTAAATTATGACCGATCTGTACACTGGGATACTATGTGTCCATTAAAATTAGTGTTTTCAAAGAATATGTAATGTTACAGAGAATTGCTCTTGATTATATCAATGTTTTGAAAAAGAAGTGGGATACGAAACAGCAGGATCCCAGTTTTGTTTAGAAATTACACATGTGAAAAAGCACTAGAACTAAATGTACCAAACTCTTAATACAGTTTTCTCTAGATAGTAGGATTATGGTTTGCTTTTATTTTCTTTGTAAAGTCCCTTTCTGAATTTTCAGTTTTTTTTCTTCAGTGAACTTGTATAATTAAAAAAATATATTATTTTAATTATTCCCTGCACTTTTTTCATTTTAGCTAGAGGAATCCTTTGAGTGGTTCTTGCTATCTTCCATTTATAAAATTCCATCTTATAAATCTAACCTTAACATGGAAGTCAGCAGGTTGTTTTCAGTGTTAGTGGATACATGTGAAGTAAATATTATTTGTTTATGTATTTTAAGACCACTAGAACTCACTGGTTTGTCTGTTATTTTTTGAAGATGACTCTTTTTTACATGATTCCTTAATTCCGTCAAACATCCTTTTGAGGCCTTTCTAGATGAACCGGGCTGAAGATACACGGATGAAGACAGGTCAGTCTCTCTTCTCAAGGGGCTCCCAGTCTGGTTTGAGATGTGGGCTAGTAAAGCAGTAAGCAGGTGCAGGGTGACCCCTGGGAGAAGGCTGTACGGGGTGCTCAGCGCGTGCAGAGGAAGGAGGTCATGTTCCCGGGCTGTGGGGGAGGTTGGGAAACCCTCCCACGGAGGTGTCTGGTGCTGAAAGCAGCTCTTTTTTTGGATGACCAACCTCAGGTTTAGAAATGAGGATGATACATGTAAAGCTTCTTATGCTATGCAGACAGCTGTTGCTTTGAAGTTGTTTTACAATAGTTCAGGGTTTTGAAATGAGTTTAAAGATAAACTAGTTCTTTTGGGCTGTATCAGACCTTGACATTTCTTTTTAGGAGTTCTTTTGGTGTTGAGAGCTTCCCTTTATTTCTGTTTGCTTGCGTTTGCTAAAGGTTAGCGGTAATACCAAAGAGTAACAGTCTTGCCTTGAGATTATCGTGATGTCCTGTTTTTACCCTACTTTATATTACTTATCCTTTTATGTAGTGGTGAATGCTGATGTTGATCAGTTCTTCCCTTTCTCTTTCATTGCCCTGCCTCTTCCTCCTCTGCAGAGGAAGGGAGGCAGAGAGATGTTTTTGTTCTCCTTTTATAAAGATAAACTGAGTCATCGAATGATTGATGGACTTCTCCAGGTTACTACTGACTCAGTAATGGGACTGGAAAGAGAAATCAGGGTTCCTTTGTTCAAAGCTCTGACTTCTAAAATATTTCTCCATATAAGTAGAATAGGTTGTTTGCCAAAAATGCCTTCACCTTTTAAATCTTTACTGAAAGTAATGAGCTTAAAATAAAGTCTCATGAAGATAATTGTATTGTTACAGCTTAAAACAGAAGTTAAGGCTATTTGAGTAGATTAAAATGAGCCCCGAGTAAGGATTAATATTCCGTCTATTTAATTAATTTGTTCAGCAATAGATTTTTATTTCTTTCAGAAAAAGAATAATTGAAACATTCTCAGAAAACATTTAGGAACATTTTGGGATCAATTTTGATTAATTTAAAAATTTTGAATAAGAGGGACGGGATTAAAAATAGAATCAGGGGGCGCCTGGGTGGCTCAGCCGGTTAAGCCACTGCCTTCGGCTCAGGTCATGATCCCGTGGTCCTGGGATCCAGTCCTGCATCAGGCTTTCTGCTCAGCAGGGAGCCTGCTTCCTCCTCTCTTTGCCTGCTTCTCTGCCTATTTGTGATCTTTGTCTGTCAAATAAATAAAATAAATAAAAAAATAAATAAATCAATATTGACACATAATAGCTATACTTCATGCTACTGGATGATTCTGACTTCATTATTAAGAGGTTTCCTATAATCCACTGATGAAAATAATACTATTTTAATGCTTTTAGTAATTATTCTTAGTATTAATTAGTACTCTAATAATAAATGATGGTTATTATGCATATTATAGTAAATATTTGAAGCAGTGGTATAAATCTTAATATGAAGGAAAACAAATACATATGTAAGTACTGTGTAATTACAAATATTCATATATCTTGGATTAATTATAGAATAAAACAAAGCTTGAAAGCTGTACTATAGTTTTATTTAAAATAAATTGGGGTGGCTGGGTGGCTTAGTTGATTAAGCATCTGCCTTCAGCTCAGGTCATGATCCCAGGGTCCTGGGATCAAGCCCCGCATCGGGCTGCTTGCTCAGTGGGGAACCTGCTTCTCCCTCTTCCTCTGCAGTTTCTCCTGCTTGTGCTCTGTCAAATAAATAAGTAAAATCCTAAAAAATAACAATAATAAAATAAAATAAATACTTTGTTGGGGCACCTGGGTGGCTCAGTCAGTTAAGCATCTGCCTTCTGCTCAGATCATGATTCCAGGGTCGTGGGATCGAGCCCCACATCGGGCTTCTGAGGGGAACCTGCTTCTCCCTCTGCCTGCACCTCCCGCTGCTTGTGCTCTCTCTCTCTCTCTCTCTCTGTCAAATAAATAAATAAAATCTTAAAAAAAAATAGTTCGTTGACTTAAATACAACAAATGTATTAATTAGAGTTTTAAGAACTTTAAAATATAGGAATGCTTCTACTGGATGTTATATGGAATAACAGTTTGTATTTACCACAGTTACATTGATCTGCTTTTAGAGTTATTACCTCAAATTTTTAAATTTTTGGCTTTTGTCCCAGCCAGCCCCAAGATTTTATATGTAATGCATTATTTATATTGCCATCAAGTGATGCCGATCAGGTTCCCACTTGGGCTTTGTTTCTAGGAAATATAGAAACTAAAACATAACCTCATCACCTGATTGATATATTCAGAGCTCAAGAGAGATATACCCAGGAACCCCTACTAGTCTGGGGATCAGAATTTGTGTCCAGCAAACGTCTTGAGGGCAGAGGGATATTCTGTGGGTCCCACCCGTCTGTCCTGTACTTGGCCATGCTGGGGCTGGGGAAAGGGAACTTACTGAAGATGGCCCAGAAGCCACATTAGAGGTGTCTGTCGGCCTTACTTGTATGCCCACGGACAAATTATTTCACCTTCAGGGCTTCAAATTACTGAACATGACAGGCATGAAAATGGATACTAAGGAAAAATATAGCTACTGTCCTCAAAATATGTGGGGAAGCTGATAAAATCTATTACAAGGTGTCAATGTAAAAAAAAAAAGAGAGAAACCTCTCCAACTGGTTGCAGCTGGGTAGAATTTTGAAATGCTGGAGTTAGGAAATAATAGAATGATTGAACAAAGCTAGGTAAGATGAATACTAGAAAGTTCTGTGATGGGGGCTATGAGGAAAGGGAATCTGTATCTAGATCCTGTGGATTAACCGTAATAGTACTTATTTTCAAAATCCAGAATTCACAAATTACTTACAGTAATGATCCCAGGCAGAAGGTAGGGGTGAGTGTATGTGTGTGTGTGTGTGTGCATGCACACGTGTGTGTGTCTTCATTATGGATACTCCATTCACTGCTAGAGTTACCACAGTCAGGATTCGGGTGGTAATGAAGTAGATTGTTCTTCCTTAAATACGAACTTGCACTAATTTTGACCAGTTCCATTTCCATGGTACAGGAAAGTGAGCTCTGGTGCCAGATTCCCTGGGTTTGAATTCTAGTCCTGCCGTTTTATCACTGACATAGTAAAAGTTACTTCCTTGCTTTGTTCTTCAGTTTTTCCATCTGTAAAATGGGGATAACATTGGTACCAATCTCATAGACTGTTGCGAAGATTTAATAGGTTAGTTGATGCGTGTCAATCATTTAGAACAGTTCCTGGAACTCAGTAAAAGATAAGCATCAGTAGTGTTGGTGGCAGTGGCGGTGGTGTTACAGAATTCATTATCTAACTTGTCAAAGCCCTCCCTGTTTCTGTTTGATTTTCATACGGTAGCGAAGGCTGGGAGAGGTTACATCTTTTCCAGGTCCTATATCTAGTCAGCGCTGGGCAGCTGGGCTACAGCGCCCAACCTCCAATTTATATCTTGGTTAAGTGGGGTTTTTTGATGATAGAGCTGACTGGGTTGTTGCCTGGAGGCAGAGCTGGATGGGAAATAGTGACTCAAGAGACCAGGGAGGGTAATGTGAACTTTCTGGGTCTTCCTCCTCCTCCTAGTCCCTGCTTCTCATCACACTCCCCTGCTTTGCCCCACACAATCTAGAACCATGGGCTTAGAACCAAGTGTGAAGGAATCAGTGTCTACTAATGTATGTCCGTCTTTGTGTCCTCAGGAATGAGGGGAGAATCCTACTTCATTGGAATGAGGAGCCTGGGGCAGCAGGGGCACATCCCAGAGGATGGAGGACTTCTCTTGCTCTGCTGCATAGACAGAGACTGGGCCGTAACTCGGTGTTTTGCAGAGGAAGCCTTTCAAGCAATCACTGACTTCAACGACCTCCCCAACTCACTGTTTGCGTGCAACGTTCACCAGTCAGTGTTTGAAGGAGAAGAGAGCAAGGTAATGAGCCTTTTCTACTTGGGAATCATGGGGAGATGTGGCATTATCCCAAAGTATTTCCATGGCTTATTTGTGATTGAAGTTTTGGAAAATGTGTGGTTGTCTCTGTTCTTGGCATGCAGAGCAGGAGGAGAAAAGCCTATTTTAGTTATCAACGAACTGTGACAAGATTGTGGATGTTGAATCAGCTCTCATCCTCGGAGACTCACGGGCCTATCTAACAGAGCAAGTGGTGTTAGGAATAGCGATTGCAGGAGATACCCCTTGGGCTAGGAAAGAGACGTTGCTTTAAAAAAGTTTGATTTTTTCCTATTCTGCCAAATGGCACAAGCTCTCTTGTACCCCTACCCCTGCTGCAGTTGGGAAAGTTCCAAGCCTAGCTGTGAGCGGAGTTCCACAGGTGTTATTAGAAAGGTCAGTTGGCTGATTCTCGGAGTCTTGCTTTGCTCAGTGGTATCACACAGGGTGGAATTGTTAAGTGTGTGGCAAGAATTTGAGGAAAAATGGCTGATTTGAAGTGATTGGGGAATGAGGTTGTCTGTGTACAAGTATTTTCCAGAGAATGGAGTTTCCCATCTGAAGAAACAAACCTGATTCAGTGTAAGTATTCTTGGAAATTGGAGTTAAGTATTCTGCTTGGAGATCTTTTTAAAGCTCATTTTAGATTTCTCTGATCTTTTTAGTGGGGTGTCTGACTAGATCAAACCTTTCCTGTCGATGTAGATTTCTTTTCTTTTTTTTTTTTTTAAATGTAGATTTCTAATTGCAAACATGTACTATAATAGCATGTTATAAAACATGGGCAACACTTTTGGGGGGGAAGGTCCTTTTTTCCTAAACTGAATTATAAGCCTCTGTGTGAGATATAAGAGTAGGAGTTATGATTGCCGTTTCACAAACTTAGGCTGATTTTGCCATTTGCTGAACTCCAAACTCTTTTGCCTGAAAACAATTACTGGAAGTCTTTTTTTTTTATTGGATTTTATTGGTTTTGTAAACAATTCTGATAGGCTGGAGGATTAGGAATTATAAAGATAGTTTTATATTGATATTACTTTGGAGTTGAACATCAACATGATAGGCTAAAAATAGCTTGAAATCTGAGGCCTTTAATGTGATTAGAACCTCCAGTGTTGTAATCCCTCGACTGTTTGAAGTAAGAAAATTGCATGTGATCTCTTTGAAAGAAACTAGGAATTTTGCTCTTGGATTAAAACCAGTTTATAACACAGATTAGAATTTACTCAGACCCAGTAATTTCCCCCCTGAAATCTGCCTGACATTAACTATGAAACAAATTGTTTTCTCATTCTGTCATCTGTTTATCTAAATGAATCAACAATTAGAAGGATTTTCCTTAGAGACCAAAAGAGGATTTTGATTCTTTCCTGATTAAATACTTCCTGGTAGATTGAAACAGTAGGACCTAGGGAGGAGCTTATCCCATTCTGGAGTGCTGCTCAAGCATGACTGATCTACTGATCCAGGATTGGTTATATAGGAAGACAGAAGCTTGGGCAGAGTTCCCACATCTGTTCTGATACTCTGATCTATGACTGAATCATGGATTACAAAATACTCTCTTTTAATTTGTATACAAAGTTGGTACATTGCAGCTTGACCAAAAGTATTTGGTTTTTAAATCACCTCGATAAAATATTGAGTTGAAATCAACAAGATGTAGTTCAGCGGAGCCAGTTTCAAATTATTTAGACCACATTTTTATAGTCAAGGAGGTGAATTTCGTAATTGGCCAAAGTCTACATAATTGGACTTATTAAATCAGATGGAAATTCTTCTACTTTGGGGTGGTTTTATAGCCCCCACTTGAGCAAAGTCTACAGGATATCAAATAATCTGATCTAGATTCAGTTTTGATTTACATATACTAATCATGTATCCATGGTTACGGACGACAAAGCAAGATGATCAGATACCAAATGAGTTGACAGTAGCAAGGAGGCACGACCATGGGACACTGGAATATGTATTTGGGGAGACTTGGGGATCCTCATTTTCCCTGCCACATCCTTCTTGTCAAGTCCCAGACCTTTATGGTCTTCCTTTGACTTCCATTGATTTTCACCATTTTAACAGAACTGACTTGTTTTGTATGCCAGTCTCTCAGGAAGTTCCACAGTTTTCAAAGTTCATGAATCTAAGTCACCTAAGTCTGAAAATCATTCTTTCCTGAAGGGTGGACGTTTTAGGCACTGTGCTAAGTTGATATGGGGATATCTTTAGGTGGAGGGAAAAGGAACAGGAGGCATTTCTAGCCCTCCTGCATTTGCCTGTGGGCAAAGCTGGCTGTGGTGATGTTCTAAAATACTTGGCCTTGGGAAGATGAGTTTAGCAGCCTGGAGTTATATCAGGGAGACAAGACATTGAAAGTGATGGTTAGTATTCATTTCAGAGGTCCAGGTGGCTAGGTGGCAACACGTGGAACTTGTCCTTTCTTTCTTGGCACAGTCTGCTTCTGGTTCATTGTTCCTTGATATTGATGGACTATAGTTTAGATTGTTTTTTGCAGGTATTATAAAGCATACATTTCAACTTCCTTAGCTGGGAGGAATTACAGCTTTTGCTCTCTGACTATCCTGAATGAGCCTTGCACCAGTCTCTTCTCTGTCTTTCCACCTGTCTGAGACGATTTTTCTGAGCTCTTTTCCTTTTTGAACTACTTTGGAAGCCCCTAAATTGGACTGTTAATATAGGTAACACCACAGGATCTGATCTTCCTGTTATGCTGGTTTTTCTTCATCAGAGTACTTATTAGAAGTTTCTTTCTGCTATCCCGTCTATCCTATTCTGACACCTAAAGAACATTTTAAAAACAGCTTTGTGAAAATTGTTCACTCTGATTTTCTGTTAGGCAGAATTCTGTGAGATTATATTTTGATTTGATGCTTTTTGCAAGGAGTGAGCACATACTTCAGAGTGGCTTGTTGTGGTCCAGATGGTTGAGATTTGTTTATATAACACAGAAGAGAACCGGAGCTGGAGGAAATTGGCATCTGCAACCAATAAATGCAGATTGCTGTTTGCATGCTACAGCTTGAAACATAAATATTTTTGTATGAAGCACATTTAGAACTGGGATCTTCACAGCTTGCAACACCAAAAAGTTACTAGGGTTCATTTCCCTTTGGCATGCTCCCCTGGGTTTGCCTTTCTGGATCCAGCTGGGCTACAGAGACTCATCTTGAGACAGGTGAGGCTGGAGGGATATCCTGGGGGCTGCCCTGTGTCTGTTCTGAAGATAGGTGAGTGTTTCCTCAATGGGACATTGGCATTCACTGGTAGCTAAAGGAGAACAGGGAAACAACCATCACGAAACATTTAGCCAAATGAGATTGAGTAAGGAGAAACCTGACTTGATAGTGGCCTCCAAAAATGATGAATTTATTCAGTTTAAAAATAATGGTGATTAGGAATAATGGTAGCAGGTACTTATATAGCATACAGCAAGGTGCCAAAGTACTCTTCCAAATGGCTTTATAAACATTAAAGCCTTTAATTGTCATGACAGTCCTATAAGTGGGGGTGTCTTTCTGCTTCTTTCCTCCCGAGTGTATATCACAGTTGTGTTCTGTGGACCCCTCTGGCTAGTTCTGCCCAGTGTGTAAGCAGAAACGACCTGTCACTTCCAAGTCAAGCATTTAATTATGGATGTTTGACCCTGAAGAATGTTCTTTTCACACTGGCTAGTTCTGCCCAGTGTGTAAGCAGAAACGACCTGTCACTTCCAAGTCAAGCATTTAATTATGGATGTTTGACCCTGAAGAATGTTCTTTTCACACTGGCTAGTTCTGCCCAGTGTGTAAGCAGAAACGACCTGTCACTTCCAAGTCAAGCATTTAATTATGGATGTTTGACCCTGAAGAATGTTCTTTTCACACTGGCTAGTTCTGCCCCGTGTGTAAGCAGAAACGACCTGTCACTTCCAAGTCAAGCATTTAATTATGGATGTTTGACCCTGAAGAATGTTCTTTTCACACTGGCTAGTTCTGCCCCGTGTGTAAGCAGAAACGACCTGTCACTTCCAAGTCAAGCATTTAATTATGGATGTTTGACCCTGAAGAATGTTCTTTTCACACTGGCTAGTTCTGCCCCGTGTGTAAGCAGAAACGACCTGTCACTTCCAAGTCAAGCATTTAATTATGGATGTTTGACCCTGAAGAATGTTCTTTTCACACTGGCTAGTTCTGCCCAGTGTGTAAGCAGAAACGACCTCACTTCCAAGTCAAGCATTTAATTATGGATGTTTGACCCTGAAGAATGTTCTTTTCACACTTGTGCCAGGTGGTGCCTACTCAGGTAGTTTGGGTTGTGGGGTAAGGAGAGTGATGACACAAAGTTCTGGCCAACACGAGGAACATGTAACATGACAAGGGAAAAAAAAATAGCCTTTGTTGCTTTAAACCACTGGGATTAGGGAGTTTGTTCTTAAGAGTGTAACTTAGTCTATCTAGGTTGATACAGTAAGCACAAGTCCTCTCGATGTTCAATTCTGATTCATTACCCACCATACCTTACCATCTCTAAACTCGACCATGGAAAACCAGTTCTAGAAATAAACTTGGCTATCCACCACTTGAACAGTCAAGTAAAAGAATGTAAAGCAGAGAACTCAGGCAATTCAATAGCAAGACTCAAGCTAGATGTAAATGCATTGAGTCCAGATCAGTTCAGTTGTAAATGTGTAGCAAAGGATAAACAAGAAGATGATTTACTGTAGTTTAAGTGCCGCTGAAGATAGGTTGAAAAAATAAGAAATGAAGTAGACTATGGTGGCCCGAGGGTGGGAAAATGATAACGGAGCATTTGTTTTAAATACTAAAGCAGTTAACAGTTAAATTAGATATCACATATTTAAGAATATGAGCGAGTTGTGCTGTTTTTCTTGTGCTGTTCATCCCGGATAGGTGAAAGTGACATTTGCAAATAGGTTGTTGCTTTAAAGAAAGTCTGAATTGTGAAAAAGACAGTGGGTATCATTGTACTCAGTTAAGTTATTCCCATTTTGTCTTTTCTCTGGACAATGACTGGGAACCATAATTAGTCACCGCTAATCACTTGGGGGCACCTGCCAGATGAGAGGCCCAGCGTGGGGCAGATTTGAAAGCTGCTGTAGGACATTCCCTGGAACCTTAACCTTTCTTAAAGTGACTGAAATATTCCAGAGGCATATTTAGTGTCTTGCTTCTCCACAGAACTGAGTGACCCCCTGGGGCTTGAGCATCTGACAAGCCACTCTAAATGCCCCACTTAACTACCTGCAAATAATTGAGGCAGTGGAAAGAATTAAGCCTGGTGCATACAAAGTTGAGAGTATTTGGTTTCTGTGCCAAAGAGAAGGTGAGTGTATATTCCTGATGGCACCTGGGGAAAAACGGCTGCCATGTGCCAGTGAGTCCAGGATGATATTAAAGAGGGACAGGAGGCTTTTTCCCTTCTTGGAAAGATGAAGGTACTTGGAAACCATTTCAGATGGTGGCCATCAGAGCCGCTGCTGGCCTATACAGTGACGCTGTGAATTATGAGAAGGTGCCCCCATGGGCAGAAGCAACCTTAGGACATACTGTCTGGGCCAAGATGGTGAATTTGAAAATGTGGTGCCCTTTTCCCTCAGCTGAAGGGGTGGAAGCAGCCCAGAGCAGTTGTGAGTGGCTTGACAGGTGGAGGGCAGGCTGGATTTCATTCTCTGCTCTCTTCCCAGGCCAGGAGCCCCCGAAAAGTACAAGCAAGGCACAAGCATCACAGTGGTCCTCATCATAATGGATAACTTTCAATTATTTCAAACTTAAAAGGTTGTATAAATTCAAGGATAACTCTTGAGTTGTGTCTCCTAACAACTTTCTTTCTTTAAGAGGCAATTTCAGAGAGGGAACCCTGGGGAAGTGGGGGGAAGAAGTTTTTTATTATTCTCCTTTGCTCCTACCAGCTGAAAATGTCATTGGCCTCACGCTGCCTTTCTGGACTTCATTGATTCTGTTCTTAGGTCAGTGGTCTGAAATTCTGGACCTGTTCAGAGATAACCAAAGAAAGTCAGAGAGCTTGGACATGAACTTTAAAGGAATACCAAGGTATCTTTCACAGCAGGCTTGACATTTAGCTCTGTGGATGAGATCAGTGTGGTATGGATGAGCTGAGAGCCGATCGCATTAATATCATGTGATATTTGCTGCATGAGAGGGGTTATTAGGGCACTACTTATACTTTACTATTACCTACTCATTTATAACTATCTACCCACTTACAATTTTGCATACAGTGTTCAATCATACTCTTCTGCCTTTTAAGAAGAATGGATATATAGAGCATAATCTGTGTAGGGTTTTTTTTTTTTTAAAGTTTGATCAGTTTCTGGTGATATTTTGGTAATATTTTTTTGCTGGGGATGTTTTATTATACAGCATAACCATTGCTTTAACTATAAGTACCATAATCTCCCATCCGTGTTTTGAGGTGGAGACCCATTGATCAGATACATGACATGGGTAAGATTTTTCAGCATATAGGTTGAAATATCACATCTTGTGCTTTGTTCAAAGCCTACACTTTCCCCCTATAGTTGCAGCTGTTACTAACTCCAGGTCATTTAGTGTATTATTTATGCATAGAAAGCACTGCCTCATATGATGGTCTGGTCTTACATTCCAGCTGGATGAATCCAAGTGTCTTGATGGCAATAGAGAAAGCTCATGGTTCTTCGGCATCCTGTCGTCTCCCCCGTCCCCCCAGTCCTCGATATAACGTGGGCACTTAGAGAGAGACAGAAGGGCCCTGTGCAAGGACTTTGGATCTAGAAGAACCTGGGTCCAGATCTGCCTCTACTGCAGACTCGTTATGTGCTCTTAGCCAACTTCTCTGAATCTCCATTCTCTCTTTTATAAAATGGGGTTGACCATACCTTCTCTATAGGTGAAATGGGTAATGAGGAGGTGACACGATGCTAGGTCTCCTTGGTTCCCTTCCTTGTTCTCTTTTATCCCCCTCCTCACTACCCAGCCTGTGACTCTCTGTCTCTGGTTCCAGAAAGGAGAGCCCAGATGGCCCCTGTGCTGTGGAGGTAGGAAGAAAGGCTGGATTTAGCCACTCCTTGTAGAATCCTAAGGAAGTTGTGCTTTGATAGGATAGCTTTGGGTTTCAAGAAAGTTTAATTTCAGCCTTTGCCACATGTGAACTGTTTCTGTGTTTGTTCCAGGATACATGTTGTTCAGGCTTCCGTAAAAAAGGTCCATGTGTTATGTTTCTTTCAGAACATAGTACTGAGAAAACCTTGTTTACTTTGGGGAACTGTTTTTTTTTTTTTTTTCCCCCACTAGGAAGATTATGTAACTTACTTTTTTTTTTTTTTCCTTAGCTTCCAGGAAGTTCAAATTTAAAATTAATACTCAGTCATGGCTACTGTATTTATTCTTAGTGGTCTTGATATTCTGTTTCTTTTGTAGCAACCTAATCATGCATAGGTATAATGCAAGAACATTTTCTGAATTACCTCATCAAACTGCTCATATCCTTAGCAGAACTTTAACAGTTGTCTTTAAATATGTAAGGAGGCTGGCCAGGAGTCACTAAGGGTATATTTTGCAGATGTTTAAAATTCCATTATGAATAGAAAAAAAATCACCTTCATTAGTAGATGATATATTTTTAGAATAATATATACATATTTTTGCTATAATTCATATTGTTTGAAAGAATAATTTTAACATATCTTCAAGGGAAAAATGTAACGTGGCAACCACAGTTAACACTTTCCACTGTACATGTGGGCCGCTTGTGTTTAGAGAAGCACCTGGTCACATAACTAGAGCTTTAGTTTGACTCTTAAATCTGATTGTTATTTCTAATACTTAATTGGTGAGAAGATGAACACATAGGCCATTTGAGGTTACATGGATTTAAGTTTGAGATTCTAACATATGAGCCTAATTTTGACTCCTAAAGGCTGAGAGCCAGATTATTTCATGGGAAGATGCCGTGGTTTCAATGCCTGCTCCTTGTGGCTTGTATTCTTTCCTTCGATGAGGTTCTATTCCTCCTTGGTACTACATTCTCTCCAGTTGTCAGACTTGCACCAGAAGTGCATTTTAAATTTATCGCTATGTGGGTGAAGTTCAAGGCTTTGCAAGGAGCACAGAAGAAAACAGTTTAGCTTCAAATAGCTTCTTTCAAAATTTTCAGAGGAATGAGTCTTCAGTGTGAGAAATTTGGCACCATTAACTAGCTTTGGTTCAATCTGCTTCCCACCCTTAGCTCTGCTCTAAATGTGGGAGTCAGCAGGTGGGGTCATCATGATTTAGAAAGGGGGGAAGGTGGGTGTGCATTTGTTTTCTTAGCTCTGCCCTTTCCTACTTCCTGTTGACTACTGGGTTCTCAGCTCCACTGGGGTTGTCTTTCCTTTAAAGAAACTTCTTTAAATTTGCATATCTAAGCAACTATGGTCTCTTTCAAAAGAACTCCTCTTTGGGTTTGATCAAGAGCACTTTCTTTGCAATGTTTTGAGTGATTTGCAAAGCCTTGGTTTTTAGGGTGGATTTGAAGTTGTGGAAACAAAGTTAATGAATGCATGCATGGTGATTCAGGCCTGTAACCCACCATAGTAAGCAACATACACAAAACCCCAGAGGGAGAATTGCTACAAAATAATAGGAATGGTTTTCTTTTGGAGATTAGGAACTGACTTTGGGGAATTCCAGAAATGCACAATGAAAGTATTACTGCAACAAGGTCACCTTTTTGAAAAAGAAACAGTGGTACATGTAAGACGTAGTGTATTAAATAGGATGCAGGGTTTTTTGTTTTTGTTTTTTTTTTCTGGTTTTTGTTTGTTTGTTTGTTTTGTTTTGTATCTATTTATAATGCACCCAGCCTTGACTCTCAAACCCCTGTCCCTGGCTTTGTTTCCTGCTGAACAGAGCAAGTCTCAAGAACAGATTCATTGGCTCTGTGGTGTGGGGAACAACCTGTTCTCGAGTATCTCCTACAGGACTCTATAATCTTTTGGACTTGAAGATTTTTTTTCCCATTTTTTAAAAAATTCAGTTGTCCAACATATGGTGCATCATTAGTTTCAAGCTGTACAGAGTTCAGTAATCCCTCAGTTGCATACAACACCCGGTGCTCATTCCATCACGTGCCCTTTTTAATGCCCATCACCCAGTTACCTCCCCCTCCCCCGCAGCAACCCCAACCAAGTCTGTTCCCTAGAATTAAGACTCTCTTATGGTTTATCTCCCTCACTGATGACTTGCCATCAGTTTCCCCTCCCTTCCCCTGTGGTCCTCTGTGCTGTTTCTTATATTCTACATATGAGTGATAATTGTCTTTCTCTGATTGACTTATTTCACTCAGCATAATACCCTCCAGTTGTATCTCCGTCTGTGTAGGCGGTAAGTATTCATGCTTTCTGATGGCTGAATAATATTCCATTGTGTGTGTTTGTGTGCGTGTCTGTATATACATAACACATCTTCTTTATACTTTCATCTGTCCATAGACATCTTGGCTCTTTCCATAGTGTGGCTGTTGTGGACATTGCTGCTGTAAACTTTGGGATTCAGATTCCCCATATCTTTGAAGGTTATTTTCTGGTCAAGAATTCCCTTTTTAGTGAACCCACTCCTAGAAAATATTATATCCTAGGATATACTTAAGACATATCCTAAGATATACAGTCTACATACTCAGGGAAGGGCTGTGAGTCATAGTATGCTGACAAGGAGAGAGTACTGCATTAATTGAGAAACAAAGGCAGAAGGAAAATTATTAAATTTCTGTACTCTTAGAGCCCATGGACAAGTCCTTGAAACAGGCAGAGTGACATTCCTCTAGGAACTCAGCTGCCTAGATGTTAATACTTCGCTAAGGGCAAAAGGCAATCTCAGGCCCAACTCCCCGCCCCCCCGCCCCTATCCTGTAAGTCTACTTTAACCTATAAAAATTCCTTTGGAAACATCCTTTATCTCAACCCCTGTCCCCAACATACATGTTGGCAATCATCCTCCGAGCACATGACCTATCGATATACATCTGAAGAGTCTCATGACTGAGGGTTTACTGAACAATAATAAATGACATTTTCCTAAAAATTGTTAGCCCCTTCGGGATCCTGAAACATTGTTCCCAAAATATGTGGGAGGGTCACACTATCCCTCACCCCCTCCCAACTTGGAAGTATAGAATGGACCACTCCTCGTACCCCAGTGCAGCTCTTTCTGCTGTAGGCTGAGTCCTGTCCCCGTGTTTTCATAAAACCACCTTTTTGCACCAAGGATGTCTCAAGAATTCTTTCTTGGCCATCAGCTTCGAACACTAACCATCATTCATCAGTCTCCTCGATCCAGCCATCAAATTTTAAACAATTATTGACTATCTACCATGTCCCAAGCATTGCTCTTGGCGACTGAGAGTATAAAAATGAATGAGGTGCGATCCCTCGTGAAGCTTAATGTTCCCTGGGGTCTGATAATGAGAGCACAAGTCAGGTGAAGTGAGTCATGGTGGTGGATAGAACTGTATAGGAGCCCGCCTAAGAGGGGAGGGAGAAGCCTCTGGGATACGTTTTTGTTTCTTGTTTGGAGCCCCTGCCTTGCCCCTGTACAACAGTCTGGACCCAAAGCGACCCATCCTTTGCGATGCAGTGTGCTGACTGCGGTGACCCGAGGACAGATTTTTCAGCCTGCCTCTTGTGTAATCCGCATCGCTGTCCTGCCTCACAGGCCCTGCTTTGAAAGGACAACTGATGCGTGTGAGTGGCAGAGGGAAAGGATGGACTCCGACTCTGGCAGGGGCTTCCTCCACGAGCGAACCAGGCCACCATGACACGCGACGCGTGGATGGAACATTGTATCTGTGACCCACATGTCCTCATTTTCTCCTTCAGTGTGTGAAATTTTTGCTTTCCTCAGAAAGTGAGCTGTGAGCTTGCTTATTTTAAAAGCTGCAACCTGTGAGGAGAGAGGGTGTTCTTTGACAACATTACATCATTGAAGCCTCTAGGTGTTGAGTCATCATTATTTTTAGGCAGCTCCATGCTTTTTTTGGTTGTTCTAAGAATAGCCCTTGTGTCTGGACTCTACAGAAAGTCACCTCAATAAGATCCTGTCACCACTCCACAGTTGGAATGGAATGCTTTCTTAATTGCCAGATTCAGGGCACAGTCATTAGAAGCTTACCTCCCCAACCTTCTGCATTTTTAGGTTTTTTGCAGTCAACATGATGACTTTGTCAGGAGCTGTCACTTGAATTTTTTCAGTCCTTTGTCAAGCTTACGTATTGTTGTAAACAACACCACGAACACCAAAATAAAAAGCCTTCGTTCCTGAAGGGCAGGCTCCTTTGTGTCTTTACTCAGTGACCCTTTCGGTTTGCAAATTCCTTCATCAGTTAATTTACGGAGTTTTGAAACATTTCAAGGCATATTTCCATGCCTTGTGTTTTATGGATTAAGCAACTCTAGATTCCTCACATGAGGAGCAGGGTAGAGGGCGCTACTGTTGGCATCTATGCAGGATCAACGAAAAGCAGCCAAAATAAATGTTATTATAGCCTGTTAAATGAAATAAGCATATAAATTGTAAACTGTATTAGAACTTGATGACAGGGCAATAAAAAGGACTGAGCAAGCTTGGAAATGGAACTCTGTGGGTCAATACAGAGGCTGGTTTTCCCATTGCCTATTCAGAGCATATGCCCAAATATGATCAATTTATTTTATGTGGCACTTTTAAGCCCACAGGAGTGCTAATGGCTTGCAAGCATAGCCAACTGCTCTTCTAACCGAAGCTTAAAGGAAAGCAACTACTTGGAATAAAAGGAACCAGTTGTTTAATATCATAGGATAATATACCTTTTGTGTCTGAAGGTGACGGAAGGGCAGTCATGCGATCTGTGTCTGTGTGTGGCTGGAAGCACCAGCATCGGTGTGATGGGCTTTCTGGGAAGACAGCTTCGTTATGGGCCACTGACAGGGTTCATTCTTCATTAATACCCTCCGGCCTCAAAACCCTCCCCACACAGGCCATCCCATCTCTAGAGAAATGGTATGGCCACAGTGATTAAGAGAGAGGGGCTCTAGCACCTGTTAGCCCGATCTAAAGCCCGGTTCCACTGCTTGTCACGTGTGTGACTGTGGGCGGTTTACTGAAAATTTCCAACCTCGGTGTCTTCACCGTAAAGTGAAGTATTTACCTCATAGGGTTGTTGTGAAGATGTAAGTGGCATAATCCATGAAGGCTAGTAGTAATAATGTCTGCCCATCCATCTGATCTTTTGCACTTGGCATCATGTAAAACTCATAGGAACTTTTTGCTTTCCTTGTCTTATGCTTGTTGCATAACTCATCAAGGAGCGGTGGTTGGCCTGCATTGTCTATTTCCTTTGCCCCTAGAAGAACTTCTAAATCAAGGTCAGGGTAAATGAGATGACTTTCTTTTGGAATCTGAACAAATAACCAGTGTATTCACAAGAACCAGCCCAGAGGACTCTCCCTTACACACAGTGTCTTGAAGAACAGCCATACATGACTTTATTGCCCCAGTAAACTGCCAATCTGGAATTGCCCTTCTCCTATCCAATACTAGAAAGCTTCATTTTCTTTTATGCTTAGTGTGACGTTGAAAAGACTAGCTGTAGTCATTTGGCCATTCCATTTATATACTTCGATGAGAAGCCTGATGCATGTTGGACTTTATGCTACCGTCTGAACAATGTCCTTAGAAGTTTCTTGAAAAGACCAGTGAGTTTCGCCTTCATGATTTTCTTCCTGTTTGGGCTATCTTTTCATCAGTTTCCAGAGAAAGCTGGATTGGTCAACCAAGCCTTTTTTGTGAGTAATTACAGTCATTTCAGATTTTAATTTCAGGAAACAGAAGTCTACTGAATACAACAAGATCCTTGTCTTTGCTGGTGTCTCATACTTACTTGTAGCCAATTTTGAGTATGTGTTAATTGCGGTTGGCAATGTAAATGGGCCCAATTACTTTAGAAGGGATTAACATTTACATTAGAAAGAGAAGGTAAATGAGAAAAGCAGAGTATGATTTTTTTTTTCATATTCATTAAGTGCTTTAAGAGTTTTTCTTGGAAGATTCTTCCCTTAATCCAAGCGTATTTTTCTGAAGAAAATAGTACAGGAAACATCATAACAAAATAGATGAATGAAAAGTGGCATTTCTGTGGAGGAAAAACATCATTATAAAGAAGATTTAAATGTGTATGAATGACTTTGTTACACTTAAAAAAGTGACTTAAAAAATAATTCTCTAGAAAATCCTATATAGTTCATGTAGACAGAACGATAGTTCATGCCATTGATGGTACCTTTTAAAATTTCCTTTGGCACAGGTTGTTATTGCTGTAATACTAATTATTACTTGGCGCAAACAAGGTGTTAGGATTTATATTCTGATCTATACAGAAATCGCATCTTTAATTAATAATGCATTGCCACAACCGATTTCACTGTCAGAGATTTTGTTGCCAGTAATAGATGTAATATGGGAGGCATAGAGCCTTGGGCTGATCTGGTTCAGGGTTTCTCCACTTTGTTGCTACTGACCTTCTGAACTGATAATTCTTTGTGTGGCGCTGCCCTGTGCATTGTAGGATGTTCCCTGCATCCCTCTCTGTACCCGCTAGATGCTGGTAGTGTCCGCCCCCCCCACCATGCTTTGACAGCCAAAAATGTCCCCAGAACTTGCCAAAGGTCCCCTGGCGGACAGAATCACCCTGGGTTTGTGACACACTGGTCTAGTTGATGGTTTCAAACCACAGATTAGAGGAACTGCCTGGGCATTTCTTCATACCAGTTCTAGGACCTCATCTCACTGGGTCAGAATCTCCTGGGGTGAGTTTCTAGAAGCAGCGCTAAAAGAAAAAGTTGTAATCCAATTGTTGAGACCTCATTCTGAGTTCCAAGTGAGGAGGCCAAAATTCTTGCAGTTTTCTCTTTGTAAACCTCCTTTGGAAGAGTGACTGGCTTAGTGACATGGAGGCAGGTCCCTGAGAGGTCCTTCCTTCATTCGCAAAAAGCTCTTTTGGAAGATTGCACAAGAGTGTGTCTCCTCAGACCACAGGAGACACTGAAGCCTCCCCTTTAGCTGTGGCCATGACTGCCCCCCACACCTAGGATGCCAGAAATGGTGGCGTCCAGGCCAGTGAAGATTTTTGCGAGAAAATTTTGTTGAGTCATCATTGATTGGTATCACTGGTATCATGGTTAGCAAGTCCTCATGTGGTGGGACTCAGCACTTCTAGAATTTTGGCATATATTTGGTATGCCAGGAAGAGCAGCTATCTTTTGTCAGATGTGTGGGTCAGGCAGGTGGTGTGAGTGGGGGTTGAAGAAGGATGGCGTTGGGATAATGGCTAATCAGCCCATTCACCAGCTGAAGGAAATTTTAAAGTACTGAAGATAAATTAATGACCCTATGAGAATCACACAGAAGTCTTGGATCAGGGTTTTACAGGTATCCTCTGTTATTAGTGCCGTTTTGTAGTTATACCCAGTGGTACGGAAGTGAGTTCTTACCAGCTTAGCAGACTGAGCAGCAGCTTACAGCATGGCTTAAAATTGGCCATGGGAGAATTTACACTATGGAAATGAGCAAGCTCTGTAAATCGGATTTGTTTGTTTTCCTATAGTATTAGCGCCCTGTTGCTGCTCTAACAAATGACCAAAAACGCATAATTTTCAGCATTGTAAAAAGGAACACTGAGATTTGATAGTACATCCCTGATGATTATTATTGTTAACCTCAATTTATATGGCACATAGAGCTGAAGAAGTTAGTTACTTCTCCAAAGCCACCTGGAGAATGCTCATAATTTAGGACTTTCTTAATTGGTGAGCCAAGATTGCTTGTTTCCCTGCCTTCCCCGAAAGGGAAGTATATAATAAGTATACTTAAAATCCAGGGATAATGTTTAATATGTTACAGAGAGCATACCCGTGTCCTCAGGTTTATACTAACTTAACTTTTTTACTCTTAACAGAGCAGAATGACATATATATCCCACTTTCTCACGCATGAGTGGTGAACTGACACAATTAAACAAGTCTCCTCGACTAAATTATTTATTATCACAGTTTTAAGATTTTTGTGTTGCTAATACCTTCAGTGTGTTATCAGTTACCTACTTGTGGTACTAGTTGAGTTAATGAACACATTGGCCAAGTTTGCTGCTAATGGGTTATCTTTAAGTTTCCTCTGCTGCATTTTTTTTTTTAAATTCTTTTTTTTTTTAATTCTTTTTTTTTTTTTAAAGATTTTATTTATCTATTTGACAGACAGAGATCACAAGTAGGCAGAGAGGCAGGCAGAGAGAGAGGAAGGGAAGCAGGCTCCCTGCCGAGCAGAGAGCCCGATGCGGGACTCGATCCCAGGACCCTGAGATCATGACCTGAGCCGAAGGCAGAGGTTTAACCCACTGAGCCACCCAGGCGCCCCATGCTGCATTGTTTTTAAAGACATGGATGGCTTTTGATGAAGCATGTAAAATAAGTAAAATCAGAAGATGAAATTAACACACAAATTTGTTATTATGGCGAATTAGCTTTCCTAAGCTGACACGAAATGTAGTTAAAATTTTAAGTATAGCTTATAAACTGTCTTGAAGAACATTGTGCAGTTCGTTGGTAGGGAAGAGGAGTGACAAACAGAGAATTTCCCATAAGCCTTCTACCTTAGTCACATGTTTGGGCATCTATCTAATTTTGAACAGAATTGCCCCGATTTTGATATATTAATGTGCAGATGTAGCTTGTGATACAAACTCAAAAAATTCCAGGGCTTTCTCTCTCCTGTTTTAATTGGAAATTACATAAACTTATCCGATACTGTGAACGTAGAAATTCGTTTTAGTACTAATGACCCTTTAAAATGTTAGATAGAGCATTGGCCTGGCTGAATCAGTGGACACTCTAGGGCATTTTTCCCCCCTTTTTATCTCTAAATTTTAAATCAATGTCAGGTTGAAATGAAAAGAGGCTGGTAAATAAATGGCTTGCTGCTGTCTAACTTACGTGAGGACTGTAACGTGCGCACTTGCTTGTGGCATTCAAGAGCAATTTTAATAATACAACATCAGTTGCTTCGCTGGTCCCTAGGAACAAATATTTCTAGTTCTTCTAATACTTAAGAGCAGCATGAAGGCACAGGAATCACCGCCATCATTCCACTGTTGTTGAGTCCTGACCAGGACAAGAAGTTGACTTTTTAAGGTTGTTTTTCTCCGAGAGAATTTATTGAGGACTGACATGTATTAAATAATATCTGTAGTATAATGTTATTTTTTTTTCTCCAGAGGTTTTCATTAACATTTAAAAGCGAGTCATTTTTCTTTTTAAATAAGGATCTGCCATGATATCTAAAATTCGAACAGGAAAATACAAGTGTGTATATATATGTGTGTGTATATGTGTGTATGTCTATATCTATTATCTATGTATTGATAATTATAGATATAGAAGTATATATATATAGATGTATAGAGATATATAGATACACACACACACACGATTCTGGGAAGATAGTTAATGAGAAGAAAATCATGTAGCCATTGCTTGAACTTTCCAGCAAAAATTCCTCCAAGAGCACCTCCCACTACCATATTCTGTTTCTGCCTTCATTCATTAATTATTTATACCAGCCATATTCTTCTCTTCCAGAGATCATTTTCCTGATTGATGGCATCTGGAGTCCTCTCCACGAAAGTATTTTAAAGGCTGTATAAGGAAAGATGACTTTTTCTTTTTCCTCGTCCCTCAATATTTAATAACTCTTAGACCCTACAGCTAATAGCCTGCCTTGGTTCCCTTCTCTGTTGTTTCCCATCTCATCCAAATGTGCTGGGCATTTGCTATTGCCCATCTCTTTAAAGAAAGCAACCTTTTATTTCTCAGTCAGAATAAATCAAAGGGAAACCACGCCTGGTAGATGATGATAGGGAGTCGCATATACAAATTGCCCATGAGAAGGCCAGTTTTAAACCACATTAGGGAGACTAGGTGGATTCCATTTAAGTATAAATGTGAGTGGATATTATTGCTTTTGTCTCTCTCTTTATTCTGCTGAGCAATTTCCTCCAAGCCTTTAATTGCCCCCTACACCCTAATTAATACCTGCCCCAAATCTTCCTTGTCCTAAACCACCTTCCTGAGCCAGGTGTCCAATAGCTGTTCTTGACACTCAGCATGTTCTAAAGTAAACTCTTGCTCTTTTCCTGCCCACCAGGTTTTCTTCCACTGTTCCCTGTGTTCCTGACCTGAATGTCTCTTCTCCCAGTTCTTCAGATGGGCAACTCTCCTGTCCCTCATCCTCACCATCAACAACCAGTCCTGATGATTCCATCTCCTAAACTCCTGTCCAGTTTGACCATTTTCTTTTAACCCTGGTCCAAGTGTCTTCTATGTGGACTATGGTGGTTGGCTCTTTCCTGATCTCTGACCAGCTCCCTCTTGCTGCCCTTTAATCCATCTCTCTGTGTACATGGAATCTTTTTGTTGTTGTTACTGGTTCAAATCTAAAGTATGATGTGTCTGATACCACAGGCTTCCCATTCCCTTGAGGATAAAGAAATGATCCTTTAAATCGCAGTATTCTTGGTTTGGTCATCCAGGCACACCCACCTCATAGCTTTTCCCTCATATCCTCACATCCCTTGGGCTCTCTGCCTTTTTTCAGTTTTCAGGAGTTGTCATGTCCCCAGGGCCTTTGCATGTGCTGCTATGTCTTCCAGCATCTGTCTTATGCACCCCCATGCCCACCCCTCCAGTGCCAGTCCCAGACCTCATTAATTCCTGTTACGCATTTTCATGGTGTGTTGTTTCTTTCCTTCAGAGTGTTCATCTCACCATGAATGATCCCTCTATTTATAGGATTGTTAACAAAACTCTAGGGTCCGTGAGAGAAATATGTACGCCTTACTTGACATTTTCCAGCACTTACCACAGGTGTACACATTTGTTGAGGAAGTGAACATGTAATACTTTTAATATTTTCTGTACAAAATTGTTATATTTCTATATATTTTGATATACTTAGATATCAGTCTTTCCAGTGCTGCCTATATGGATGGAGACATCTCACATGGGACCAGTGTATTTCTTCCAGAAATTAAAACTTTGATTACTGTAAAGATAATTTTTTTCCTTCTTCAGTATAATAACTAAGACAACTCTGAAGAGTTGGCTGCCATCTACAAAGGACTTCCCCTGAGTTACTTCATTTGAAATAACAGAAAAGATGTTATCTAGAAGACATGGTGTGCTGTGGTCATTTGTCAGTGTTCACAGAGATGTGGCATAATCCAGCCTTGAACCTTGTCTTTTGGTCCAAGACCAGATGCCTCTTTGTGCAAAGTTGCCTCTTAAATGGCATGTTCAAGGTACACCCCTCTAGACTTGTTTTTGTGATTCTGTTATTCATGCATATTTTGTATGCTGTGTTCCCCTATATTGAATGGAATGCTTTAGGTGCAGTTCCATAATGATTTTTATAATCTTAGGTCATCATAGTTTCTGCCTATTTCTCACATTGTGGTTTGCTTTTTAAAAATAATTATAATTCTAATTTATATTGTATTATAAGCTTTTACTCAATTGATTGCCTGGCACTGTTTCTGAGGCTGAGGTCATCTGCCTTTATCTTCTGAATATTTATGTTATTTACATTTAAAGGTGATGCCTTGACAGTATGAATTTATCTCATTCTTGATAGTAAAGATGTGTTGGTTTCTCCTATTTCTCTTAAAAAACCAGAGCCCATTGTTGATCATATACCAATGCAGATATATTGCTTTGAAGGTCATGTGACTCTGAGAGCTGGGTTAAGGAAGTAGGATGTCAATAAGCATTTACAATGTGCATTGTTATAGTCACCTGATAGGTATATCAGCATTTATTTATTCAGTACAGATATTTATCCAGTCCTGACATGCATCAAGTCCTTGGGAAACAATTTGATGAAAAATAATTGGTAGTATTTATTGAGCTCTAGGCATACAGTGTATGCCTAGCACTGTTTTAATTATTTTATAGGTGTGAACTCATTTAGCCTTAATAACAATGCAGTGCTGAAGGTACCACTATTTCTGCTGACTTACCAATGAGGAACTGAAGCACAGGTTCAGCAACTAGTTCAAGGTCAGGTAGGGATGTGGATCTAGAAACTCTTGCTCTAAAGTGTGTGCATACAACCATTAAGCTGGGCTACCGAGAGGAATCAGTAGCAATTCTTATGGGAGATCAAATGAACATAGGAATAAAGGACAGTGTGGTTTTTAAAAAAGGAATTGACTACAATTTTATGTGATTATATATTTAATTTCCTTGAGATTTTGGCATATGTGGTTCATCTAGTCAGTCCTGAAATAATGTCTAAGCATTAATCAAGATTTCTTATTTTTAGGAGTTCTAAATTCAAGTTATTAAAAAAAAGTTTTAATTATTTTAGGGTTCAGGAAACCATCCCAGTGATTGTCCCCCCACCTCATCCCCCTCGATAAGGTGATTCTCCCTTTCATCCTACTCCGTGGGATCCATCCTACATGGAAGGGGGACTGTCATCACCATTCTGTTCAGGAGAGTGAAGGCACTTTCGGAGGTCACATAGCTACTGAGTGGTAACAAAATGTTTGCAGACTCAGACTGTTAGCTGTGTTTGTTACAAGTCTCCCACAGTTCACATCCTTTCCCTGCCACTTCCTAACCGCGCCCTGAGGCTAGGGATTTAATATTTGTGTGCCTCAGTTTCCTCATTTGTAAAATGAATGTAAGAATAACTAAGGGTGAAAATTAAATTAGATAATTTGTTTAAAGCACACAGAACATAGCCTGTTTTGCAGTAATTGCTCAATAAAAATACCTCCTCGGAGACCTACAGACCTGTTTGTTTTTCTTTTCCCTTCTGGTATGCTAGGTGGGTTTTGAAGAGGAATTTTGCTTTTTCATTCTAAGCTTTAGGGCTCATTCATTTACCTTTATATTTTTGCATTAGCCAGCTGTTCCTTTTCTTCAAGACTGTTATAAACTCCAGTGTTTAGCTACCTGCTCTTTTCCCATGTAGACTGATTCAACTGGTTAGTACTAAAAATAATAATATTGGATGCCTTTTTCAAAACTGCTTGAGGATGAAAAGATTACAGTTGCAGAAATCCCGTTGTCTTTAGAAACAATTATTTTATAGGAATACTGAAAGTATAACTTAGAGGAGGACCTTTAAGTATAGTGAAATGCAGTTATGAAACCATTTTAACTATGTGTAGAAACACTCAGAAGAAGACATAATTAAATAAGAACATAATTTCTTTGGGAAGAAGTATGACACGCATTTAAAAGAAGTCATCAGTTTCTCTCTGAACCAGTTCCGAGAGTTAAAGCTATTGCTAAGTGAACCACTGAGAATTGTTTCATATATAATCTTTAGTAGGGAAGTAGATTCTGTTTCATAAGGTTGGTTGTGCTTCTGAAGATCAAGAAATAAGGTTTTTTGCTTGTGTGTGTGTGTGTTTTAAGGTGAATAGGGACTTAAGTATATAATTCAGGAAACAAATTGTAGGTCCTTGTACTTTATGTAGTTCAAATTGTATTTTAAAATGTTCAGCTTCTGATTGTAGAAAAATGGGCAAGAAGACATCCATACAGATGGAAAAGTAAATTCAAATATCTTTTTTTGAGAGGGAGCTCTTGGGTGGCTCAGTCAGTTGATCATCCAACTCTTGATTACAGCTCTGGTCGTGATCTCAAGGTCATGGGATCGAGCCCTGTGTCAGGCTCTGTGCTCAGGGGGGTGGGGGATTGCAATGTGGAAGGAGAGTCTGTTTGAGGATTCTCTCTTTCCCTCTCCCCCCACTGGTGTTCTTTATCAAATAAATCTTTAAAAACAAATGTCCTTTTTTTTTAAAAAGCTGGCATCAGTCTAAATATGTTTTCATTAGAATCACAGTTGTTCAAGTATAGTCTGAAGACCTCTGGCGGTGCCAAGACCCCCTCAGAGGTCTGTGAAGTAACCACAACGCCAAGACATTTTGCCTTTTTCACTCTCTTTCCCTCACAGGTGCATGGTGGAACTTTCTAGAGGCCTCATGATGTGTGATGATGTCATCACTCCAACAGCTAATGTGAGGTGCTCTGTGCATTGTCGTGTTCTGAAATGACCTGTCTGAATTTTTATTGTGCAAGGTATCTAGTGATGTAGCCCAAACACACACACGCTCTTTGGGAGCCTCAATAATTTTTTCAAAGCTTCACAGTGTCCTGAGACCAAAATGTTTGAGAACCTCTGCTTTAGAAAAATAGCTTCAGACAGAGGAGACAGTCATCTTGCAGGTGCTGCTGATGTCCAGCCGGTTGAAGATGGGGAACTGCAGACATGGCGGTAGACGTTTCATTTTCGTTGCCCATTGCATTACTGGATATGTGCCTTGTAACCACTGGCTCCCAGGTTTTGTGTCAGTATCCCCCACTAGGACACCAGCCCCGTGAGCGTGAGGGCTCTGCTGCTTGGTCCGGGGCCACTTCCCCAGTGCTTACAACAGTATCCACGAGCCCTCCCCCTCCACAGCATGTCTTACCGAAGGAATGGATTTTATTAAAACGCAACGTTGAAATCTGTATGACGATGTGCTAATCGCAGGATGCGCGTCCATTCTGTCCCATTCTGCCAAAGTGGGGTTCCTTGCCCAGGCCACGTAGCTAGTCCCCGGCAGCTCAAGGACTGACACGGTCTGTGGATCTCACTGCCTGCCCTCCGCCTGAACAACTCTCTCGTGGCTCCTGGCTCAGGTCAGGTGAGTCACAAGAGTGGCAGGCACCCCAAAGCAAAGGAACTCAATCTAGAGAGTTCCAGGGGAAGGCGGCAGGCAGGATCTTGTGGCAAGTTTGGGCCTGAAAAGAGGCCCTGGAGGTGGCTGGGTAGACTGACTGTGACAGAGGCAGGCCACTTCCTGGCTGGTTTCATGCTTTTTGCTTGTGGGGCAGGACTCTGCAGTGGTTGAGGAGGGAGGGCTCCAGAGCTGGGCTGCTCAGATGGGAGTCCTGGTTCTTTCAATTGCTGGCTGGGTAACCTTTGGCAAGTTGCTCAGGCTTCCCCATGTTCTGTATAAAGTGAGTGCAGTGATAATATTTTTCATCTGCCTCATAGGATTGTTTGAGATTGATTGAACCAAAGAGATGGTGTAGCCAGACAGTGCATGGTACTAGCAAATGCTACGTATGTCCATGGAAATGCGAGCTGTTTTTTCACTGGTGACTGTCTGGGACTCGTCAGTGTTGACTGAGAGCAAAAGAGATGAATCTACTTTCCAATAGTCTGAGGCTGGGTTGTTAGGACGGTGTGGCCGAGCGGCTAGCACGCAAGCTCAGGAAGCAGACTTTGGCTACTTACTCGCTGTATAATCTTGAATTATTGCCTCTTTGTGCCTTAGCTTCCTTCTCTGGGAGACAGAGACGAGTGCTCACCTCAATGAATGACAGAAAATGGTGAGTTAATGAATATAAACTGTTTAGAGGAGTTTCTGGACCACAGTAAGTACTTGACATAGTTCATGCTCTGTAATCGAATGATGTCTTCAGTGATTGGAGAATACAAGTTCAGTCCAATTTCAGAAATCAATCAAACAAGCGGTAAAAATTGTAATTATTTGAGACAGTAAGATTTTAAATAGGTTAATTCAATTACAGTAAAAATAATGAACGAATGGGGCTCCCACAGTTTGTTACACAAGTGGATAGAAAATTTATAAAGAGGGCAAAGCCCTGTGCATGGATTCGTGGGAGGAAGGGTCAGTCTTCTTTTTTTACCTCATGGCTCCATAGTGCATGAGGGAGTGAGAAGGGCTGGGCCAGGGCTGTGGCCAAAAGGTCTGATGTTCATAGGTAGGAAGCTC
The DNA here is from genome assembly GCF_902655055.1 of Lutra lutra. NCBI lineage: Eukaryota > Metazoa > Chordata > Mammalia > Carnivora > Mustelidae > Lutra > Lutra lutra. The sequence continues at coordinate 59,512,032 of NC_062283.1, forward strand.
TCACCCTGTCTCTTTTCCTTTCTTTTCTCCCTCCTAAATTCCTCAACATTGAAAAGTGTAAAAGAGAAACACCGTAGGACTGGCAGTCTGGAAACCAGAGTCTGCCATAACGAACAGGGTGACCCTAGACAAACCACTTGAACTCCTGGACTCTGGACTCCTCATTTGAAAAGAGAAAGGGCAAATTGAATTATTCTTAAAATCCTTTCCTAGGCTTGCTCTGGGAATTCACTTTAAGCTATCCAGAAATACTGGGACTTCCTGGACTGAAATTAGGAATTCAGGTGGGCTAGCACACATGCTTGGGCCCACCCCTACAGAGCTCTCTGGATATCCCAAATGGAACATCTGGAGATCCCCAGGAACAAAGGTCCTCCTGACCTGGTAGCCTGGCAGCCCCGGCAGGACATCCTGAGGTGAGTTCATGAGCTGTGTCCTAAAGCAACTCAGACTTAACAAAGTAGGTCCTTGTCTTAACACAGTCATCACTCCCTGTGAACAGTGCCCTTCAGAGCTTCGTCTGTTCTCTTGGCCTCCTCATCCAGACCTCATCAGGACACCTGTGCTCATGGTCCTGTCATTCATCACGTTTTAAAATTATTGTCTTAATCCTTTGGCTATTTTCAACTTTCTGCCTTGAGATATGCACACCCCTGGACGGAGGTTTGCGTACCATTTGTGAAGCATCATGGCAGACAGAGACCCCCTCCCTATCCTTGATCTCCTCAGTTAATGAGGGACATTTCCTCCTTGTTCTTATTTTTGTTCTTGGTGAAATAAACCAGAATTTTCTCAAATAAGTTTGGTTTTGAAACTCAATGGCGCGTTCCTTATCTTCACTCACTTAGATGTCCATACCATTTGATGCCTCTCTGCCTGGAGTATGTCCTCTATTGTGAGCGATGGCACCCTTTCTCTGTGAGGCTTTGACTCCATTTCTTTTCCTTCCACTTCCTTTCATCTTGACTGCCTCCATTTGTCCTATCCTTAGCTCTTACTTTTTCTTTCGAAATACTCTTCCTCTTGTTGAAAAACAAAATCTAAACACGTGGATTCAAAAATTGGACTGACTTTATTAAGCCATGTTGTGAGGGTCCATTTAGCAAGGAGAGAGGAGCTCCGAGGGGCTGTACAAAATGGAAGGTTTTTGTAGGAAGGAGGATGAGGTAAGAAAGTTATTAGCAAAATAAAAGATGGGTCAGGCAAGGTCATCTTCCCTGAGAGGGGAAGAAGAGGGGGTCTTATAAGGTAGATTACCTCATCTTCGGGGGATGGAGAGCGTCCATATGACAAATATCCTCACCAGTCCTGATCAGAAAGTTCCTGATGGACAGGTGAAGACTATATTGTAGAAGGTTGGTGGGGGGGGGCGGTGACGGGGTGGTTGGAACTGCGATTGGTTAGCTATTAAGTCCAGATTTGGTGATCTGGCCTAAGTGAAATTGTTTGAGCCTATAGGTTTCTTTTTGACACTTGGAAATTGTGTCTATGAATAGCTTCATCCCCCTTAAGCAGATGACTTCCAAATCCTAGATTTTGATATTTAGATTTTTTTTCCTCTCGGTTAGTTATGTATATCATTCACTAGATATTTATTGCCTACCTGGGGCAGTGTACCATGTTGGTGCTAAGAATATGAAGACAGGTGACTTTCTCTACTTTCAGTAGTTATAATGGAGTCGAATTGAAGTGACAGACACCCACTCTGATAAAACCAATCCAAAAAGACGGCGCTAGAGTATTTTAAAAACTACTTTTGGAATATGGGGAACTAAATAAATCTCCAAGGGCTGTCAAAGAAAGGCTTCCCAGACAAGAGGTCATGGGAGGTGGGTCTTGGAGGTTGAGTAGGAATTTGTGAGCTATGACATCCCCAGACTTCCTTCCGTTGTGTTTTTCTGATGTGCTCCTGTCACCTCAAGCTCAACATGTCAGAAGTCATATTCTCTCATCTTTCTCCCTAAATTATATCACCCACTTGACTTTGCTCTTTACTTCTTCCCCTGAGTCGCTCAGGGAATAAGACTGTAGGCATTTTGGGGTCTTTTCTCTTTGTTGCTCTACAGTCACACAGAGTCATACCCATTCCTCATTTGGCTCTTCCTTCAATCATGCCCACTGCCCCAGTCAGCTCATACACTGTCGCTTGCTGTCTGGGTTATGGCAGTGGACTCCTAGCTGGCCAGTCTGTTAGAGGTCACCTTCCCCATTTAATCTGTCTTTGAAGTCATTGCCATATCGATCTTTTATAAATACATTTGATTTTGTCACTCATCTATTCAGAAATAATGGCACCCTGACATTTGTTCAGTGCTTAGTTCATAAAGTGCCTTTCTTTATTTTTTTTTTATTTTTTTTTTAAATTTTTTTAAATTTTTTTTTATTTTTATTTTTTAAAGATTTTATTTATTTATTTGACAGACAGAGATCACATGTAGGCAGAGAGGCAGGCAGAGAGAGAGAGAGGAGGAAGCAGGCTCTCCACCGAGCAGAGAGCCTGATGCGGGGCTCGATCCCAGGACCCTGAGATCATGACCTGAGCCGAAGGCAGAGGTCTTAACCCACTGAGCCACCCAGGTGCCCCATCCTTTCTTTATTTTTTATAAAAGATTTTATTTATTCACTTGACAGAGAGAGAGTGAGAGCACACAAGCAGGCAGAGAGGCAGGCAGAAGGAGAGGGAGAAGTAGGCTCCCCCCGGAGCAGGGAACCCTATGAGAGACTTAATCCCAGGACCCTGGGATCATGAACTGAGCCAAAGGCAGAAGCTTAATGGACTCAGCCATCTAGGTGCCCCTAAAGTGCGTTTCTTTGTTTGCTTGATTTACTTAACTCAGCATAATCCCCTCCAGTTCCATCCATGTGAATGCACATGGTGGGTATTCAAAGCAATAGCATGGTGGACCTTAGGGGAAGGGAGGGAAATCTGAATGGGGAGAAATCAGAGAGGGAGCCAAACCTTGAGAGACTGTGGACTCCGGGGAACAAACTGAGGGTTTCAGAGGGGAGGGGGTGAGTGGATGGGGTAACTGGGTGATGGGTATTAATGAGGGCACTGAATGAGCACTGGGTGTTGTATGCAACTAATGAATCACTGAACACTACATCAAAAACTAATGAGGTACTAACTGAACATAATACAAAAAAGAATTTACATTTTATAATCATCACATTTTTTGCTGTGGGATTAAAAGTTATTTGAAAAATTTTTTAAAAGTGCATTTCTTTAAACGATCTCATTTGGTTTTGAAAACAATCTTGTGAAGAAAAGACTATAGTTGCCTGCAAATCTCTTAAATTTACGATCCGGTAGTCTGTGAGCTCCTGGAGGCAGAGAGGACATTTTGTTCATCTTTGCATCCTCTGTACATAGTACTTGGTACCAGAAATAATGTCCAGTAAATGTTGTGCTGTGTATTTCTTTCTCCCTACTATCTGCACATCACATGTGCCCCCAAACTATTGTGATCGTAAGTCATTGAGATTAAGTCATAAAAAGGGCAGTTTTCCTCCTGTTTCAGTGCTGATGCTGTTTGTCCGTGCACTACTCAGCAATCAGTGACCACCTTAAGCTAGGACAGTCACTGTTGCTGGACCGCCCTGGAACCTCAGGGTCCCTGGCAGGCTCTGAATGTCCAGTGCTATGTAGACTCAGAACCACTCCTTGTGATTTGCTTTCCTTAATTAGGCATTCAAAGACCTTTGGCTTTTTATATCATTCTTTTTTTTTTTTTAATTTATTTATTTGAAAGGGAGAGTGTGTGAAATGGAGGAGGGGCAGAAAGAGAAGGGAGTGGGAGAAAACCTCAAGCAGACTCTCCATTGAGGTCATTGTCATGACCTAAAGGTCATGACACCCTTAGGTCATGACACTGAGCCAAAACTGAGATTCGGACACTTATGTAACTCAGCCACCCAGGCACCCCTTTTTTTTTATCATTCTTAATATCAGGCTCAATTTACTTGCCTTGAGTGGTTTTCAGTGATGCTACATGATAGTATGGACCTAGAGAGTCTAAATGCTCTAGTTTTTCATGTGTAAAAATGTGGGGTTACTAATGTGGCTTATAATTTGTTCTCTTTTATTTCCAGATCTTGTTTCCTGAATTTATAAGAAAACTGGTTGTAGAAGTGATAATATTAAAAAAAAATTAGGGGAGCTTGGGTGGCTCAGTTGATAAGCATCTGCCTTCTGCTCAGGTCGTGATCCCAGGGTCCTGGTCTAACCCTGCATCAGGCTCCCTGCTCAAAGGGGAGTCTGCTAGTCTCTCCCTCTCTCTCTCCCCCTGCTTGTGTTCCCTCTCTTGCTGTGTCTCTCTGTCAAAAAATTCAATAAAATGTTAAAACAATTTTTAAAAAAACATCAGTGGAGTAAAACAGTTTGGATCTGAATCTGTAAGAATTTGAAATTTTGCAACCTGGCAACACAGAACAGCCAGAAACTCTACTCCTGTCTGATAGGGACCAATTTGCATAAAAATAGTAAATAGCTTTTTTGGTCGGTATTCGCCTTAGGAAACCATAGAACATAATCTATCTTGCATTTTACTTTTTTCTTCAAAATCTATCTTGTATTTTAAGAGGCAGTTTGCTGACATGAGGAATATGATGAACCAGCAAATGACTTGGAAATGTGCTTGACTTTGCAATAACAATCGAAGTTTGTTCTTAGCCAAAATAAAAAGCTTTGGGACACGTTAGGCTTTCTTTCCAAGAGCCGCTGCTGCCATCTGCTGGTCTGCATTCAGCAAACTTCTAAATGGAGGGATGACACGGTTCAAGATGTTCCTTTGAGGGGGGAAAAATCATCATCTTCTAATTTAATTATGTTTTAAAAATAGAAGTAAACACTAAAGTGAGATGAGGTTACAAATACATCACTTAGAAAAAAGTGATTTTTCTAGATCTTGGACAAAAATAGAAGATAAAGCAGGGATTTGCCCTGGGTCCCGGGAAAAGTCATACCTTTTCCTGTAGAGGAAAAGTATGAGAAGCGTGGGAAACATACTTCCATGGGTGAAGTCAGGTTGTGTGAAGCAGGGATAGATTTGAAGTGTGGCGAGCTCCAAACTTCAGCACTGTGCGTGTGGATGAGGGCGAACTGGACTGGGTAGTGGTAGAGGGAGTGTCCTGGGGGGATCGGAGATGGGCAGGAAAGGCCTTCTCAGCCAGTGCCACTCAAACATGAGCTGCATCAGATTCCTCCAGAAGGCTTGGTCAGATGAAGATAGTTGGGCCTCATCCAGTGATCAACGGAGAGATGTTTAACAGCTGGCTCTTTGGAAAAAAGACTTTGATTTGTAGCTGATACCCACAGCGTAAGTTCTCTGATTGCAGCTAATTTCAGGCTACCCACGGGGCACCACTAAATGCCGCGTCAAGAGGAGATGCGCTGTAATATACCAGCATACAGGTTTCCACTGTTCCCTTGCGCTAGGTGCAAATAACCTCCAGGGCAGAGCTAACAGTAAAAGGTCATGACTGTATCAGGAAGCACTGAATTTCGAGTATTTTTTGTTCCCATTCCAAATGCAATCCATCTGCTTGAAAGCTTTGATAGCTTGGTATTTAGCCGTGGTTGTCTTTAACAATCAGCTGGTAGAATTCTGGAAATTTCCCAGTCCGGTCTCCAATGTGGGTGGGAGCTGGCTCCAGCACACAACGGAGTCCATCTCCAGAGTGGCCGGAGTAGATTTCTGGAGTCTGGGTGGGGTCCAAGATTTGCCTCTGCCCCATTCCCAGATGATGCCAGGGCAGCTCTCCATGGCCCATCCGAAGCGCTATGCTAGAATGGAACCCTGGAAAGTGACGGGTGTTGAATTTGGGTGAGGAAGGGAGGTTCTCTGAGAGGGGAACATTTGAACAGAGCCCTGAACCACGGGACAGCTCCAGTCTTGGAAAAGCTGGGATCAAGGGCACCATGCAGGACTTGCCCTGCATGATGGGAGCAGGTTCAGCTCCTCCATTGTGATGGAGGTGGGCAGTTATTATGGGACTGGGAAGCAAGGCAGTCCCTGTGGGATTGCTGAGCCAGGTCCTGTGGGATTGCTGCCTTTCTCTCCCGGGGGGAAGAGGGCCGGCTCCTCAGCAGGAGGTGGGGAAGGGTGTTGTGTATTTGATATGCAAATAGCCATTCTGGAGTGGGAGAAAAACAGATCATTCCAAGGCAGTCTATTTAGAATTCTACAAATGTTAAGTGGCCATTGGAGATTTTTGGTTATGAATGTAAAGTGAGATCAATTGGCAAGGCATGTCGTCTTCTCTAGTAATACTGAGTTGCCAGGACGCTGGTACACAAGAGTCAGGTCGTGGAGGAGCCGGAGCTTGGTCAGATGGGAATCATGGAGGAAGGGATCTATGCAGTGATTAAGGGCGCTGGTGAGGCATCTGAGTTATGTGAGGAATTAAGAACGTAGGGGGCCTCGATGCCCGAATGGTGGGAAAGCGGGAGCCCCACTGATCTGAAGGTCGAGAGAAGTGCTGGAATTGTTGGAAAGGTCAGAGAGACAGAGGCGTGAAGTGTTTTCTTTAAACACTTACGTTTTATTTTTCTTCTTCTCCGCTCTCATCATAATAATACACTTTAGCCCAACACAGTAGTTAAGATACTTTGTGAGATCTTGGGAAACTCTGTATTATAATAATTTTCTTTTCTTGAAGTTCAAATAGGTTAATAGCGATAATGATACTAACTTGTCCCCCCAGATTATTAATGCCAAATGACATACCAAATAGGAGAGGGATTTGCAGGAGAGCACAGCGGTGTTAGCACCCGGCAGCCGGACTGGAGTTTCACATCACTTCATAGCTGTGTGGCTCAGGCCGCAACACAGTCGCTCTGGGCCTCAGTTTTCTCATCCGAGAAATGGGTCTGATAGTTTCCCCCATGACGTGTTGTAAGAGTTAATAATGTGTGTAAATCAGGGCACAGTGCCTGGCTCTTAGGAAATGGCAGCTTTATTCTTATTCCAGTATCATTAGACCTTGAATACAAATACTTAGGAGAGAGTTTTAGCTTCTTTCTCTGAAATACACCACCCCAAGGGAAATCGAATATGTTGGATCATATCAATGAGATGTGTATGAGGACTATGAGAAAATTGGTGACTCAGTATTTTGCCCTAGCTCCTGTGATTGTTTGGGGGAAATCAGGGGCTTCAGAAAACGACCAGAAAGATTAATAGCAACTGAATGGGAGAGAGATTCTTTTCCTACAGTACTCGGTTATCATAAATGAAGAGCTCCTTTCTCTTTGTCCAAATTGATATGTCCCTCTGTTGATTTTATAGAACTAAATTTTAATCTGTGTTCATTTTCATAATCTTTTTTCATCATTTTGTTTCTCTCTGTTGCCTTTTTAATCAGGAAGCTTAGAAACAAATCACAGATCTTGAAGGAGAATCTTATTTGAGAGCTCTTTGAGCTAAGATATGCAAATTAAACCAACAGTGAGATACGGTTTTATGTCTGGAATAGGCAAAGTGAGTGAAAAGAAAATGATAATACTCAGTAGGGGAGAACGTGCAGTGAATCCCTGCTTGAAGGATTGTAAATTGGTACCATCTCTCTGAAAATCCATTTGATAATACAGCAAGTCATAAAAATGCCCATGTATTTTGACACAGCAATTCCCCATTTAAGCATATATTCTAAGGAAATAGTAAAATGGTATTGGATAAGGATTTAGGAATAAATATATTCATTACAATGGAAATAGCAAAATAAATAAAGGGGAGATAAACCAAAGTCTAGCCATAGGAGAATGATTTTAAGATGATGACACGTCCATATGACAGTAAATGCTGTGAGATTGAATTTTTTTCTCAAACTGGATAAAAAACAGAATGTTTCTCATGATTTCAAGTAAGTCTATAAATAATAAGCACAGAAAAATGTATCGAAATAAATCCATCATAACATGAACCATGTTTTTCCAGTACGGTAGAAAATTAGATGATTCTCCCTTTTTTAAGCCCCTCTACATTTTCCAGATACTTCACAGTAATGATGTATTGTTTTTATTTTAAAGATAAAACATTAGAGATGTTGAACTTATTGATTAGAAGGTAGAAGACTAGATTCTTCCACTTTTCAATGCCCATTTTGCTTTCAACAGTTGGATTCCTGCCATTCCTTCTCTACTGGAATTGCTCCTCTTTTTTAAAAGCATCTATCTATCTATTTACCTGACAGAAAGAGAGAGAGTGTGTAAGCAGGGGGAGCAGCACAGGGAGAGGGAGAGGCAGGCTCTCTGCTCGATCCCAGGATCCCAAGATCATGACCTGAGCTGGAGGCTGATGCTTAACTGACTGAGTCACCAGGTGCCCCGGGAATCGCTCTTTCAGAGGTTGTTTATTCGGCCCTTCAGCTCCACTGCCCTCAGTCTCCCTAATTTCTCTGTATCATCTTACACCATCGGTTATCCCTTTATTCCTTAATAAAGGAATAATACCAGCTTTATCTAGACATAATTCACATACAATAAAATTCACCCTTTTAACATGTGCAGTCACTCCTTTATTAAAATACCCTTCTTTTTAAATTTCTATGGGCACTATCCTAGTTTGTTTGTTTGTTTGTTTGATTCACTGGGAATCACCCATATGCCAGGCACCTGTTCTCCTAACTTTACTCCGTCTGCGGTTCCTCTTCAGTCCTCTTTGCTGGGTCCTCCTCCTTTGCCCAGCCCTCAAATATCAGCATCTGTGAAGCTCTTTTCTCTCTCTCAGCCTCGTGCCGGTAGCTGGTCCAGTAGATGCTCTCAGCTCACCTCAGCCCAGTGTATCTCCTGGGTCCCTTCACCCACACACACCATGAAGGCCCGCAAGCTCGCAGGTCCACGGCTAAACTTGCCTTTCTGTGTCCCCAGCCTGACATTTTCATTCCCGTGCCCCTTTCTGTATTTCGAACCTGATCAATGCTGTCGCAGTCCTACAAGTCAATCATAATAGTTCTAGCACACGTGATTATGATTGTTTTTCCTTTACTTTCCTATTTAACGTATCTTGTTGCTATAGCTTTCAAGCTGTGCCTATAACCAGTGCTTTGGTTTTGCCCTTGTTACCTTGTCATCTCTCAGATGGGCAAAGCGGTCATCTTTGGGGAACCTGTCTCTATTTTCCACACAGATTCTATCAAAATAAAGTTCCAGCTCTTTGGCTCAGGAGACATACCAGACGTATATGATCTGATCCCAGACTACTTTTCCAGGCTGGAATACACCATAGCGTCCTGGAACTCACCTGCTCTCCAGCCCAGTTTGAGAATTCATGATCCCTGGGCATGCAGCCTTCACTTACCCATAACAATGCACTACTTTCTAACATCCGCTTTCTCCTCCATCTCTACTCATTAAAATATGGCCCATTTTCCAAGACGAGTTCAAAGGATCCACCTTCTAGGAAGTCCTTTGTCATTTCCCTAACCATGAGTAACTTTTCCCACCTTTCATTCCCATGGCTATTTGTCTGGAAACTTCTAGCACTTGCCGGACTCTACAAGGCCTTTGCAATTTTGCCATTTGTGTTGATTTCCCGCTTACGCTAATGGAGCCAGTGAGCCTTATTTCCCTTGTATGATTCATGATATTGGCACAGGATGCTTTGCAAAATGAACGCTTAATATATATTTGGCATCAAAAGGGTACTCAACGTACTGATATTTTCATCTTTAATTTGATTTCTAATGCACAGTGTTCAGGGCCCCCTGAATTGTCAGATTACCCTACCGCCTTGCCACCTTCCAATATCTCTGAAAGTTTTGAAATAGTAACAAGCACTTACTTTTTTTGGAGCCAAGTGGCTGGCCTCATGGTCTTGTCACCAGAACCAAACTGATGGGAAAACACTCTAGGACTGGTCACCTAGCTTTGTCTGGGCTCCACTCTTTGCCCCAACCCACCAGTGATACCAGATAACACTTCCCCCTCATTCAAGGAAGCCACATTTCCCCTATGCCAGGGGTTGGTCTGGCCAGTTTGGTGAGCAGAAGTAGTTCAGAATCAGGTGTTCTGCTCTGCAACCATAAAGAGAATTCATTTCCCAGAATCTTCACCTGTTAGAATCCTCAGCAGGTGGCAAAGAGAAAAGACAGGAAAGGGGCATTTGGTGCTCACTACCGGAGTCAACTTGGACCTAAAATATCCATCAACATATGCTCTTGAAGGTTTTTTTACAGCCCCCCAATTAAAAACAAAAACAACACTCTTACATATCAAATTGCACTCACACTGTTGTTCCATTGTAATGATTTCCTTCATTGGTATCTTCCAATTAAACTAATCCCCAAGTTGTAAGAGGACTTTTAACCGCCCTACAGAACTGAAGGGAATTTTCCATCTAATCAAAGCAGGAAACCTATCTCGATTTCCTAATTTAATTAACCTAATTAATGTATGTAAGTACTGACTATTAATGTGTTTCCAGGATGTAATTTGTTCTTTAAAAGACGCACACACTTCCGTTCTTGTTTTATTTTCATTCAAGTTTGTCTCTGAGAAGCAGGCTCCCTGCTGAGCAGGGAGTCCACTTCGGGGCTCAATCCCAGGACCCTGGGATCATGACCTGAGCCGAAGGCAGGGGCTTTAACCCACTGAGCCACCCAGGCACCCCTCTCTGAGAATCTTTTGACTCAATGCTACCTCTTTCCTCCTGGGAAGAATTTTTAAAATACATATAATGAAGTTTTTTTTTTTTTAAAGATTTTATTTTTTATTTAACAAAGAGAGAGAGACAGTGAGAGTGGGAATACAAGGAGGGGGAGTGGGAGAGCAGGCTTTCCGCTTAGCAGGGGGCCTGACGTGGGGCTGGATCCCAGGACCCTGGGATCACAACCCGAACCAAAGGCAGATGCCCAACAACTAAGCCACCCAGGCACCCCTATAGTGAATTTTTTTTTCTCTTTTTTTACTTATATAATCTACTAGTATCAGTGAAAGTGCTTTTCTTTAGTAGAAGTTAAATCTTTGATACTATCCAATATATTCATTACACCTTATTAGAACAGCAATTCTGGCTAAAGAGAAAAGACAAAGGATCATTTTTAGCATGAAGAAAAGGGATTATGTATAAGAACACAAAATTAAGGAATTTCTTTATAATTTATTCTTGGCTCATTTGGTTCTAAGTTATTTCGAAATTTGGAACAAATGTGCAATAGTACATAGAATGGATAACTTCATTAATTCCTCTTGATAAGTGTAAAGGCTAAATTTGAATCAAGGGAATGAATTGTAGCATCGGCTATAGGAGGAGAAGGGTCAGTAATAGACTAGACACAGCCCAAGTCTCTTTCCCCTTCTGTGAGCTCTTAAGCTGCCATTGATGATGTACAAACAACCATGAGCATGCCCAGTAGGCAGGCAGGACTGAGCACCTGCCTTGTGGGAAGTGTTTACATATGTTACCTCTCACCTTCAAAGTAACAGGGATGGTTGACCAGCTCTATTTTATGGATGAGAGCTCAGGGATGTTACATGGCTTGCCCAAGGGCATCCAGAAAGTAAGCAGAGTAGCCAAGTTCAATCTCATAGGGTTTAGAACTGGGGCGACACTAAGAAGAGTTGGTAGAGTAAATCGTTCCCTGATGAGAGGATGTCCTAAGTTTAAATGTTTGACTCCAAGCATCCCACGTTTTATCCTTTATTTACATACACATTTCTACTCTAGCCATTCTTGAGTGTCTCAAGTCCTCCAGGACACACCTCCAGTCAATCCCTTTCATGAATTTACTACCTCCTGACCAGCTTCAATGTTTTGCCCTATCACTATCATGGCTTCCTTCAAATGCCCTCCATATTTTTGCTACCTTTATTATATTCTTGTGATAAAGCCTTCATCCTAGCTTACCTTAGTTCATGGGTCTGCTTCTGAACAGCCGCTGGAGACTCTTCTCACTTTATATACAGTATAGGAAACCACAACTGGACATTTAATCCTACTGGTGTTTGTAGCATAGACATTCCCTTTTCCAGTCTCTCAGATGGCTGTTTCACACCTTCATCTTTCCTCCAGAGCCAGCCTCAGAAGAGGATGGTGGATCACCTTGCATTGAGAAATAGGAAAGCCCCACCCTCATCTTCTTGCCTCTTGGTCTACCAGCCTGATTCCATATTAACTCATGCTCTCTGCTTGTCTCCTTTTGCACAGATAGGGATAGCTCTGCTCCTAGCAAGGGCCCGGCCTTTTTTCACTGTGCTCAGAGTCCCAGCCTATCTTGCCTCCCAAACATTTTGTGCCTACAGTGAGCTGTCACCCCCACATAATGAATTGCTTTCTACTAGATTATTCCTATCGGAGTCTAGAGGTATCTCCTCTCCTTGAAACAAAACAGTCTCCTCTGCCCTGTGTCTTTTTTTAACTATTTCTTTTGTCCCCTTCACAGAAAATCTTCTTTTTTCTATAATCACTGTCTCCCTACCTCATATGGATTCCTCAGCCTTCTTCCAATCAGGCATCTCTCCCTGTTAATCCACTAAGAAGCTGTCATCAAAGTGATAATGACCTTTCTGTTGCCAAACCCAATAGTTATCTTTTTCCATATCATTCTTTTTTTTTTTTATTAACATATATGTAGTATTTGTTTCAGGGGTATGTAGGTCTGTGATGCATCAGTCTTACACAATTCACAGCACTCACCATAGCACATACCCTCCCCAATGTCCATCCCCAGTCACTCTATCCCTCCCTGCCTCCACCCCAGCAGCCCTCGTTTGCTTCCTGAGATTGAGAGTCTCTTAGGGTTTGTCTCCCTCTCTGGTTTTATCTTGTTTCATTTTTCCTTCCCTTCCCCTCTGATCCTCTGCCTTGTTTCTCAAATTCCTCATATCAGGGGGATCATATGATAATTGTCTTTCTCTGACTTATTTCACTTAGCATAATACCCTCTAGTTCCTTCCATGTCATTACAAATGGCAAGATTTCAGGGGTTTTGATGGCTGCATTATATTCCATTTTGTGTGTGTGTGTGTGTGTGTGTGTGTGTGTGTGTATTTATATATATATATGTATATATATATATACACACACACCACGTTTTCTTTTTTCTTTTTTTTTTTTTTTAAGATTTTATTTATTTATTTGACAGAGAGAAATCACAAGTAGGCAGAGAGGCAGGCAGAGAGAGAGGAGGAAGCAGGCTCCCCGCCGAGCAGAAAGCCCGATGTGGGGCTCGAACCCAGGACCTGGGATCATGACCTGAGCCGAAGGCAGTGGCCCAACCCACTGAGCCACCCAGGCGCCCCCACACCACGTTTTCTTTATCCATTTACCTGTTGATGGGCATCTGGGCTCTTTCCATAGTTTGGCTATTGTGAACATTGCTGCTATAAACATTGGGGTGCACATGCCCCTTTGGGTCACTACGTTTGTATCTTTAGGGTAAATACCCAGTAGTATAATTGTGGGGTCATAGGGTAGCTCTAGTCTCAACTTTTTGAGGAACCTCCATATTGTTTTCCAGAGTGGCTGTACCAGCTTGCATTCTCACCAACAGGGGAATTTGTTATATCATTCTTGACCTCTCAAGAACATTTGACAAAGTTGACCATTACTTCCTCTTCAAAATTCTTTTGTCTTTCATAACACTGTAATCTCCATTTCTCTTTCCTCACTGACTACTTCTTCTCAGGGTCCTGTTCTCCTTTCCCTCATCTGAACTTGAAGTGCCCCTTAGGTAAGTTATTGGCAACCTTCTGTTTTTTATTTGTATACTCTCCATAGGTGGTCTCATTCAGCCATGTCAATGCCAGTGACCCCCTCACTGCCCACGTCTAGCCTTGTCTATGCTTTAGAACTCCAGACTCAAAGATTCAGTTGTCCACTGGACATTTCCATGTAAGTTGAAACTTCTCCTCAGACTTAATGTGGGTAAAGCAGAACTTTTGATAACCTCTCAGGAAGCCTGTTTGTCCCAGGACATCTCTATAAACACCGTTACCACTGGCTCAAGTTATTCAGGTCAAAAGTTCAGGAGACATTTGTCTTCCTTTTCCTCTCCTTAACATATAGGCTATATACAAGTCCTAGAAGATCTAAGTCTCAAAAAATCCTGGATCAGACTTCCTCACCCTGTCTTTACCACTGTCATTTCAGAATAAGACACCATTTTCTCTTGCCTATAATAGTCTCCTGGCTGGTCCTCCTACTTCTGCTATTGGGGTCTCTGCAGTCCAGGCTCCTCCAGCATCCAGAGAGACCTTTACAAAGTGAAAATAGGATGATTATGTCACTTCTTTATTTGAAGCCCTCCAATCACTTCCCGTCATACTTAGAATAAAGTTCAGAACTCCTCACTCTGATTATGCCCTGCTGACCTTCCAAATATTATCTCCTCCATTCACCTCACTCATTCTGTTTCTGCCACACATTCTCTCCCCACCCCCTTTCTTGAACCAGCTCTTCCTTCTTCTGCAGTCTTCTTCTTGATCATGATAGGATGGGATGCTTCTTTTTTTCAGAACTCAACTCCAGTGTTTTATCCTTAGAGAGAAGACGTACTCTCATTTCCCTTTTTCATTCTTGACTTGAAAATGATCTGATAAAAAATGGCTTATTTTATGATTTGCTGTGTGGTTGGTTGGTTAGTTAGTTCATTCCTCTCTCTCCCAACCAGCTCCATGAGAGAAGGACCTTGTGTGAACCCCTTTCTGCTCTTTTCTCCATGCCCGTATCTATTTTGTTGATGAAGGAGTGAATGGACCAGTATGCCAAAAAGAAAATACACTCACAAGTCTTGTTTCAGGGATCATAATGGACAGTGAAAAGAATGGTTTGATACAAAAAGCAATGAAACTGTTTGTCTTAAATGTTAGTTTGAGGAACTTGAAATGTGGAAATAAAAACAGTAATAAACCATTCAGAACTATTGAAGATTGGGGAGGGGTCCATACGCCAAAAACTACCCTGAAGTAGCTGCGTGTTCTGTCATTTTCTTTTTTTTCTTTGTTTGTTTGGCATTTTCAATACAATTTTTTAAAGATTTTATTTATTTATTTGACAGACAGAGATCACAAGGAGGCAGAGAGGCAGGGAGAGGGTGGGGAAGGGAAGCAGGCTCCCTGCTGGGCAGAGAGCCCCATGCGGGGCTCAATCCCAGGACCCTGGGATCATGACCTCAGCTGAAGGCAGAGGCTTTAACCCACTGAGCCACCCAGGCGCCCCTTCAATACAATTTAATTTTGTTTCCCTGTCATGGTGGAAGGACCAAAGAACAATGAAATGACACAGCAGAAAAAACAGCAACATTAACTCAAGTAATTCACAGATGAAATTACCAGCCCTTAAATCCTTGACAACTTACTACATTTTTGTAAAACATAACGTATAACTTTGCTGTCTTTTGCCATCTGAGGATCAGCTGAGTAGGTTGGACAGCTGTGAGTACCTGAGTAGAGCTTCTTACCCAAACTGTGCCTCTTCAAGTGTGTCCAGGGGGATGCTCCTGTCCTACAGGAGGCGTAGGGTCCACTATGACGGTCCATTGCTTCTGTGCCCTTATTGTCTAAGGGCATACCTGCTATTGTGCTCTGGTTGATCAGTTCACTTACATGTTTACTGAGCACTGCATGTACCAGGCACTGTGCTGGGCCCAAGGAGGCTGCTGTTGCCTTCCCTTCCTGCCCAGTTGCTTTATCCCCTCCAGGTCTCCCACATACTGCCACCTGTCACACCACTTTGTCCCTTAGCACAGGCATTAGTAGGAAATATTTTTCTAGCTTAAAAATATTCCCAAAACAGAGACTATGACTTTTTTTCATTGATTGCTTATGGAGGTGGCTGCCCCTGATTAGTATTGATCAGTATTTTCTTGTAACGATCTCTTAATTTAGTTCTGTGGAGTCCATTGGTTAATGGGTTGATTCCAACATTTCCTTAGTTTCAGGCACTGAAGTAGATGCATGGATGCAGAAAGCAAAAGGACCCTGTCTTTGCTCTCTGAAATTAAATCTGGTGAGGAAAACCGTGTTTACACTTGGCCTCTAACCATGTAGTTTTTTTGAAAATACGGAAGAATGACCTCTAAAGACCCAGGGTCCATCCAGTACATAATTGCAAAGGCTTCAGAGACCGGTTGAAAACCCAGCTCTGCCACTTACTAACTGTGGACTTGCAGAAGTTCCTTAATATCTCTGACCCTTGGTCCTTCATATGTCAAATGTCAGGAGAGTTAGAATGTAGGAAAAGCACACAGAATAAGTGTTCATAAATAGTAGCTACAATTATAATAAGAAATTATTGTTATTTGACCCTCTTATTTAAATATTAAAAAGTCACCAAGGGTTACATACATAGATGAGCAACATTATAACAGACCCTTTTTAATATTTTTGTTTATTGAGTTGTTTTCTGGGGGTGGGGGCAGCGACAATCGTGTCTCTAATTCAGGCCTTCTGAGGTTTTTGCTTATTCTGTAGAGAACCGTAGTACCCTGTAGTGAAATCTTTGAGTAGCTTCTTGTGAGTAAGGGACTTGACTGAATACCCCATCCAACCCATTGGTGCTTTGCTGAAGGCAGGTTTTGGCTACCTTCCGTAAGTGCCTCACGTACACTGTGCCCCCTTCCCTCTACTCTGGTTTTCCACCACCTTCCAGTCCTTCTGTCACCAGCCTTTGCAAGGAGCAACACAGATTTATGACTTTCCTGACACACCAAGTGGGATACCCAAACTCTTCTCAGGGACCTGGGCTCTTCATGAAATCTGGTCTGGTTTATTAGCATGGATGATTTAAGGTCTTCTAGTTCTAATCTGTGACTAAGTGACAATTACAGGACTCTATTTTATAGCATGAGCCGTCTCCTAGACTCCGCCAATGGCATTGCCTTTGAAAACTTGAGTTTATATATGGCAGAGGGAGGCGCTATCCACTAGATCGTAGAATGATGTTTGTCGTGTTTCCTTATGGGTCAGAGCCTTGGTACTGGATATGATTTCTTACATTGAAAGCCTATCTCACCTGGGCCGCCTGGGTGGCTCAGTCGTTGGGCATCTGCCTTTGGCTCAGGTCATGATCCCAGGGTCCTGAGATCGAGCCCTGCATTGGGCTCCCTGCTCAGCGGGAAGCCTGTTCCTCCCTCTCCCTCTGCCCCTACTCGTGTTCCCTCTCTTGCTCTCTCTCTCTCTCTGTCAAATAAATAATTAAAATCTTAAAAAAAAAAAAAAAAAGCCTATGTCACCTGTAGTGAAACAAGCAATGGAAGCCACATTCTTTTCAAATTCACCAGGAAGTTTAAAACTTGCCTATAGTGGGCTTGACCCTTGTGTTCTTAGATAGCATATCCTACAGCGGGGTGCAAGCTGTTGAATTGTTTCTAAACGTTAAAAATCCCCGTGGACATACACAACTCAGTTAGTCTGGGGGAGAGGTCTGGAAACTTGCTTTGCCACAGAGGATAGTGTCAAAGCCCCAGGCTTCGATTCATTGATTCTTAAAGGATCAGTGGCAGCAACACAGCTGGAGAGGAGAGCTCTTAGAGCTTCTAGGAGCTCCTGTTCACCTGCCACTTAACTGTGGGCCAGGTTTCTCCCGAATTTTGTGCCTGTTTAAAAACACGTAACATAAAATTTACCATTTTAACCATTTGTAAGTGTCTACCTCAGGGGCATGAAGTACACTCCCACTGTTGTGCAACCTTCCCTGCCACCCATCTCTTGGAATTTTTCTACCTTGTAGAACTGAAACTCTAGAGCCGTTAAACAAATTCCCCATTCCTCCCTCCCCCCAACCCCTGGTAACCTTGTTTCTACTTTCTGTCAATGTTTGTCCTTTTGCCTTTGGCTTATTTCATTTAGTGGAGCGTCCTGGAGATTCACTGATGTTGCAATACGGGCCAGAATTTCTTTACTTTTTAAGACAGAATAATATTTCACTGTATGTATGTGTGGTAGTCTCCACTTATCCACAGAGGATTTGTTCCAAGTTCCCCAGCGGGTGCCTGAAACCACGGATCCTATAGGTACAATATGTTTTCCTGTACCTACATACCTACAGTAAGGTTTAATTTATAAATGAGGCACCATAGGACATTAATAATGACTAATAATAAAATAGAACAATTAGGCAGTGTACTCTAATAAAAGTTGTGTGAATGTGATCTCTATCCTTCTCTCAAAATATTTGAACATGAGCTTGCCCTTCTTGTGTTGGTGTGAGATGCAAGAATGCCCGTGTGATGAGATGAAGGGAGGGGAATGACGTGGGTACTGTGACGTAGCATCAGGCTACTGTTGACCCTCTGAGCCTTTGCTTCCAGGCCTCAGTTGACTGCAGGTAACCGAAACTGTGGAAAGCAAATATGTGGGTCAAGGGGAGGACTACTGTACCTCATTGTTCATTCATCTGTCGCTGGGTGCTCTGTGTACTTTTAAATAGGGTATAGTCGGGGCACCTGGGTGGCTCAGTGGGTTAAAGCCTCTGCCTTCAGCTCAGGTCATGATCTCAGGGTCCTGGGATCGAGCCCCGCATCGGGCTCTCTGCTCCACAGGGAGCCTGCTTCCTCCCCTCTCTCTCTGCCTGCCTCTCTGCCTACTTGTGATCTCTCTCTCTCTGTCAAATAAATAAAATCTTTAAAAAAAAAAAATAGGGTATAGTCTATGTGATCTTCCCAGCCACCATAGGCTCTCCTTATTGTTCGATATTTGAAGTGTCTTCAAAAGTTCCAGGTATTTGTTCACAGGTGCAGGCTAAAAAGTGGGGTTGTTGATAGGCAAACCTATCCCTGCTGAGCTACAGAGCCCGTGAGTCCCCTCCCCCTCCCAGCTTCCTGTGTGCACCAGCCACTTCTCAAAGGTAAGGGTGACAGACATGGTGCGTGCAAAAGGACTTTGAAAGTCACAGGTTAACAAATAGCTTAAAATTACATTATCCTTGTTAACATTGAATGTTTTCCAAATAACAATTTATGTGCTTTTGAACTATCCAAAGAAGATTTGCTCTACAAGGTTGAATTTTTCACAATATAAGAAGATCCTGTTTTCTCCAAGCTATCCTTAAGAGCCTGCTTCTTATCTGGAACCATAACCCAGACTAGGTACTCGGAAAATATTTGAACACTGCAGTGAATAGCAAGGGATTGCACTGGTAAAAAGCAGGCCCTGTCCCAGAACCGGTTGACTTTTTGCCAGGCATGCCTTTCTGCTTTGTGGCCAGAAGGTGGAGCCATACCATTTCAAATACTCTAAGTGTGGTTTACACTTCAGCCTTCTTAGCATGTCCTCAGGGATTTCAAATAGAATGGGGCCCGTTATTGATATATCTCACATCACCTGCTATTTCAAACCTTCAGTCCAAAATACTTAATGAATGTTTACATAGAGAAAAATTTGTAAACGAATGTAAGAGAGAGGGGCGCCTGGGTGGCCCAATGGGTTAAGAATGCAAGAGAGAGGGGGCGCCTGGGTGGCTCAGTGGGTTAAGCCGCTGCCTTCGGCTCAGGTCATGATCCCAGGTCCTGGGTTCGAGCCCCACATCGGGCTTTCTGCTCGGCAGGGAGCCTGCTTCCTCCTCTCTCTCTGCCTGCCTCTCTGCCTACTTGTGATTTCTCTCTGTCAAATAAATAAATAAAATCTTTAATTAAAAAAAAAAAGAATGCAAGAGAGAGTAAAAAATTAGCGTAGGGTCCTTTTACATAGTGAAAGAATGAAGGAGTGAACAAATGATTCGTTTGAAAGCCTATTATAGAAAAAGTGAGATTGGAGAAAATGGTCCAGTACTTTCATGGGTGCAAACCACAGTCCCCATTTTTGGGCCTCTCCTCTCTTAACATTGTAGAGTGAAAGTCAGGGGTCTAGTTATAAACATCTATACTATATGTTTTAGAAATGCAAAGCCACAGAAGTCCGTTGAATATGGGAAGTGGACTGTAGCCAGAGTTGATGGAGTGGTATTCGAAGCCCATAAAGGAGTTAAGGTACCTTTGAAAGATGAAGAATAATAATGTAAGAACAAACTGTGTTATAATATTTCCGGTTTTATTATATAACTTTTCTGTATCCTACTAAATGTGACTTTTAGTACTGCATTCATATTTGCTCAATTCTATGAGCAAATTAATCTGTAGGATTCTGGGAATGGATGAGAATGTTGAAAAATCATTTTAGACTATTCCTTTTCTTTACGCGGAATGCCTAACATTTATGAACTACATTCCTAAAAACTCCAAGATAACTTCAAATAAATCAGCATAAAGGAATCGATTCTATTAGGATAATTTAAAAGACATCTTAATGGCATGTGATCTTGGTTTGGATTTTTGTGGTTTGATATAACCCTACGAAATTCATGGGCCTTGGAGCGTCTCCCAAGTCCCAAGATTTTAGGAGATGGCTGGCTCTTTCTTCACTCCTCTTGACTTTCTGACATTAAAAAAGCAATGTGCAGGAGCAAACGTGATGCTAGCCATCCCAACGAGGGTGGCATTTTTCTTGGCCAAACTCCTTCCATTTGGAAAAAAGCAAAAACACCAAACCAGGTAGAAATGTCCTTCCCTTGCCAAGCTCGCCAACCAGTCTATTTCATATTCTTTACTCTCAGGATACTCAAAGTGGTTAAATAACTTGGTCACCTAGAGCACCGAGATAGAGAGGGCAAGGAGATGAGTTCCTTCTCTGTGCAGCTGGCAGCTTTGCTCTGTTTGGCTGGCAGCAAGGAGCTCTGCCCTAACCTTGGTCCCTGCACTAGGAGTCCTAGCGGTAGCCTTGGGCATCAATCTGTCACCATCACCGGAAATAGGATCAGTGCTGGAAGTATTCAAATGACCCTTGCCTCCCTCCTCGCAGAATCTTCAGCACGTGAAAGGCAGCCCAAATCGCTCTGCTTTTCTAATAGAGGGAGGCCGGGCTAACATGCGAGCTCATTAGCCACCATTTTCCGTAGCAGGACAAAGAGAGCCCGCGCTGCTATCTGAGCAGCTCACCAGCTGGTACCATCTGTGGCAGGTTGCCACCAAGAGCCTGCAGACATCACAGCTGTTCCGCCCCGTACCAGTTGGCTCTAAACTTGTAAACAGGTACGCCAGCTAGGTAATGCACAGCGGCGCCCTGCGAGCCACCCGTAGGGAAGTAATGGGAACATCGTCCTGAAAGCGATCTCTTCCAGGTATCTGAAAGAGGCTGCCTAGGGAAAAAAACGCTTGTGATTCCAGAAGGACTCCAAATAGAAAAGCCTCAGAAGTTGTTTTAGAAACAGCTTCCCTCCTCCGGGAATAATCGTGGATTTTGTAAATCTCAATCCCAACGGACTGATGACTTTGAAAAATCAAAGCTACTTTTTTCCAGGTGGGCCGTTTTAGGGCTGCCTAGTACCATTCCATTTTAATCTCGATTTCTTCTTATTCTTCTTGGGACACACTCAGGTTTTAATTTTTGCATAGTCCTCCATCAGTATTCTGCTTCTTCTTCTTTTTTCCTCTCTCTCCCTTTAGAGGCATGCTTCTGAGCGTCTGGCCCTCTGTAAGGTCAGGTCAGCTCACCTTTCTTTTCGTCGAATACTATTAAACCACCCATCCATTGCAAGTTCCTGGAATTGCCAGAGGAGACACCTTGGGGACGCTGGCCATTCTCTGGAGACCAGTGTTCCTCCAAACCGGAGCCGCGTCCCACTCAGGGGCTTCTAGTTGAAACCAGCAAGCCCCACTCTTCGGGATTCGGCTTCAGCAGGTCCGCCGGGTTCCCAGGAGCTGCTGACTTTGATGCCGCTGGTTCAGGGACCCTACTTGGAGAACCACAGCTGTAGGTCAACATGCAGGTTTCCAGACTTGGTTGAACATAAAATCACCTAAACAACTTATGACAAATGCAGATATGCTGACCCTGTCACCAAATAGAATACTAACATCTACAAAGTAAAATGATATACAATTATCAATCTTTTATTTACTTACTTATTTATTTTTAAAGGATTTTATTTATTTGATAGCAATCACAAGCAGGCAGAGAGGCAGGCAGGGGTGGGGGGGGGAGCAAGCTCCCCGCTGAGCAGAGAGCCGGATGCGGGACTCACAATACCAAGACCCTGGGATCATGACCTGAGCCAAAGGCAGAGTCTTTAAGCCACTGAGCCACCCTGGTGCCCTTTTTTTTTTTTTTTTTTTTTACAAGTATCAATTGTGAAGTAGATTTCTCTCCCCCCAAACCCCATGGATATTTTTAAAAATCTTTATCCTTCAAGGGGCGCGTGGGTGGCTCAGTCAGTAAAGCCTCTGACTCTTGATCTCAGCTCAGGTCTTGCTCCCATGGTTACGAGTTCAAGCCCCATGTTGGGCTCCACACTGGGTGTGGAACCGACCTAAAAAAGAAAAAAAAATCGTTTACATTAAAGGTGTAGTGCTCTGCCCACGAAGCAAGTTCCTGGCAGCAAGAGTGCTTTCCTTTTTCTGAACAATCGAATTATTGTATATTTCCTGTTCTTACTACTGTTTGAATGTGGACTTTTTAAAGATGGGAGTTTCACCGGAAAGTTCTTGGAATTCTTCTTGGGGCCTTAGATAAAGCAACTGTTAATTTTTTATTTTTTTAAAAGATTTTGTTTATTTATTTCAGAGAGAAAGAGAGAGAGAGAGCACAAGCAGCGGGAAGAGCAGAGAGACCCCCTGCTGAGCAGGGAGCCGCATGTGGGTGTTGTGTTTCTGCATGTTGGTTTTTCTCTCTTTCAGTGCCTCTGCCAGTGTCCCCACCCCCGTGGGAGTTTATGGGTACTTTTCCAAACAGTCCACTGATAAGACCTGATGAGGAAAAGAACCACTGAACATTTTTCTGACCCTGGGACACGGTACAATCTAAGTCCTATGCTCCAGGAGCTCAGACTTCAGGATTTTAGGGTCTGTTCTAGAAGTTTCTGTTACCTTTATTAGACAGCGAAGGTCCTGGGACCCAGTTTTTGGATATTTGTTACTGAATCCCCCAGTAGCTAATTGTATAGCTAGTTTTCAAAAGAAATACTGTGATTTTTACTTCAGAGAAATCATCAGCTACTTGTCTGTTTTTTTTTGAAACATAGTGGATGGGAATGAAGCATAAAGTGGAAGGGATTAAAGTGCTGTTATTTACACGGAAAGTTCTCTGATAATTTATAGCCAACCCATTCAAGGAAGTAGCCTCTAAAACTGTAAAATGTGTCTTTTAAAGTGTTCACAAATGACTTATGTTAAAGCAAAGGGGTTACTAAAAGCAGAGCACTAAGACCTGTTTCTCTCTTGAGTCATTTGTAAACATCAACAAAAAGAGGGCACAGAAAATCTTCCCTAAAATTGCTATAAACCTCAAACAGCTGTCCCCGGTCTCCCATCAAAGTCCTTAATGCCTGTGAGGGCTGAGTGGTCAGTGAGGACTGGACTAAAGGGTTATGCCTTTGAGAAGCACATTTGAAGCCTAAGAAAGAAAGGAGAACAGTCCAAGAAAAATCTGCCAGAATTTAATGACCTCTGGAGCAATGGTTTTATCTGAGAAAACTGGATAATATATCTTTTTTTTTTTTTTACACATCGAGTATATGTGGAGACCCTTACATCCACCTTTGCCAAGTGCGTTACAAGATGGTAGTGTGACTCTTGGCAGATTAAATGTATGGGTTTGCCATCTTTTATCACAAAATAGGTTGCATCCAACTACTGCTTAATTTTGACAATACATTCATGAGATTATAACTGGTTTTCTAAGAGAGAACTGCTTAGAATTTAGGGGAAGTGCTTTTATCCTGGCATGTAGAAACGTAAATGAGAGGTGTGGTACAGTCTTAGAAGGGTTATATAGGCTTTTTTCAACAGCTTTCAATGGGGAAGCTAATACTGCGATCGTAAGCAGTCTGCTTAGTGTCATATATTCAGATTTCCTAGACCCTACCTTCCATGTAACTACCTTCCATTTGTGCTACATTTAACCTCTAACGATTTGTTTGTATTACATGTAGAAAAGAATTGGTAGATTCAAAATCAATGTATTTGATGTGTACCAAAGAACTACTTTTTTTTTTTTACATTTAACTTCAATTAGCCAAGATGTAGTACATCATTAGTTTTTGGATGTAATGTTCAATGATTCATTCGTTGCGTAGAACACCCCGTGCTCATCTCACTACATGCCCTCCTTAGTGCCCATCACCCAGCTATCGCAATGTATTAAAAGTATACTTATTTTTTCTGAACTACATTAAAAGTATTCTTATTTTGTGGATTATACTCAATTTCTGGAATAATTTATTCCAACCCACATTTAAGAGTTAAATATGCAGCTAGTATGTACTCCAGACCTGGCTGGAGGGTGAACGTTGACAAGAGTAGGGTTTCAAGAACAGCTTGAATAAGCAGATCCCAAAAAACATAAAAACATGCTTAAGTACTAATTTCATAATAAATTATCTTTATACAGCACCCTAGATATAAATACTTAGTGGTTAGGAAAGTCTAAAGATTGATATTTCAAGCAGCATGGTCTGTGACCAAAAGAGAAATCACATCCCTCTGGCAAATCACCCGCTCAAAGCTTATAACTCCCCTCCCCGCACCCTGCCCCAAAACACGAATGCCAAGTGGCCAGTCCCCACCTCAGAGGCCCAGAACACTTGCCCTCTGCTCAGTGATCTGGGGAGTCTTTGGTAAACTTTTTTGTGCATGCCAAACTTTTGCTACTGTTAATAACTCACTTAGTGTGAAGCTGTGTTTTAAATAGTGTGGGAGCAAGTAAGGGTAGATGGGAGTGAAAAATATATTCTAGGTTCTGCTCTTTGAAGGCACATTCCAGTAACCCGAATCTAGCCAGCAGGCCTTGGAAAAGCTAAACATCCAAGGTCGAGAACTACCCAGCCGTCAGGCCTTGCAGAATTATTTTTTTTTATCACAGCGCGCGCACACACACATACACACACACACACACACACACACACACACACACACACACATCTAGACATACAACACACATGTAAAATATTTTTTTTCCCACATAATACATGCTTGGTAACCACATGCTTGTTGGTGAGCTGAATCTAGCTCTTTGGGGTTTTGTATTCAAACTTCTGCTACTTGAGCTCCTCAGGTAGCATTCACTCCTAACAGGCTAGTGGCCACATTACCTATTTTCCCAAATAACAAGCACTGTTTTAAAGAGCTTTCTTCTGCATGTATGTATTTATATGTGCCTCTGTACATAGGCTCAGACACGCTGTGCGGTTGCTGCTGCCGCCTGGACTGTCTGGGCAGCCAGCTCTGCCATTGGCTCCGCTGACCAAGCCCTGCCGCCCAGCCTCTGCTCGGCCTTTCGGAAGCCTCGGGTTCTAGGGGCTTGATGGGAAATGCTTGTCGCCATCTCATGATAAGGGTGAAAGCTCAGGCGACTTACCTCTCTGGGGCTCTCCTGGGAATGGAAGAAAGACCTCTGATTTCACTGTTAGAATTTTCATTGACCAGTGATTTCCTGTATCTATATCGACAGTGAAAGCAGTTTGCCACGTAACTGAAGATGTGTTAACAGTTGCGGCGGATTCGGAACGCTTACGGAAACGTTAGGGTAGAAATGAAATTGACACCAACTGCTTGTGCTTGCACATTTCACGAGTGACTTTGAAACTCACCTGATCCCACTGAGATGGGAGGCAGCCCAGACCAGTCTCCTGCTCAACACAAGTCAGACTCAAGCAGGCATATGCCCTCCTGGGGAAAGGTCCAGGGGGTCTCTTGCTGTGCTCTTTTCTCTCCACACTTCTTAATACCTTGGACAAGGAGAGCTTGTGGGGAAAGGCACCCAAATCTCTACCTCCTTTCCAGAGTTCAGACTGTCAGGAGATGCTTGGGAGCACTGAAAATGGCCCAGTAGTAGGGATGGGAGACACAGTCCCCAAACAGGAAGAAGAAAGAGAGCAGACGGTGGGCTGGTTCCTGCCCAGGTGGGAAGAATGGAGGAGAAAGTGATTCTGGAGCCTTGAGGGTCTGATGCGAACCTATGGACACTGTCATGCTGCAGGATGGGCTCTGTGAGGGAACAGCTTTGCCTGATTTAATGCCAGGAAGCATGGCTGTGCTGTGTACTTGTGATTATGCTGGGAGGTGGTTCTCAGAATCTAAAGTATGGGAGAACCACTAGGAAAATTGCTAAAAAACAGAGTTCTGGGTCCATTCCCAGAGGTTCTGTTATAGTGGCCTGGAATCGGGCTTAGAAAAGTGTGTGTTTAACCACTATCAGGGGTGTTTCTCATTCGGGTGGTCAGTGGAGGAGGTATATCTATATCTGTAGATATAGACAGGCATATATAATCAATTATTTTTTATTTTTAATAATTTTAATAATTAAATTAACTTACAATTAATAACTTAATAATTTTTATTTTAATTTATTATATATAATTTATTTAAATTCAATCAGCCAACATATAATACATCATTAGTTTTTGATGTGATGTCCAATGATTCATTAGTTGCATATAACACCAGTGCTCATCACATCAGATGTGCTCCTTAATCCCCGTAACCCGGTTACCCCATCCTCCCACCCACCACCCCTTCTGCAACCCTCAGTTTGTTTCCTGGAGCCCAGATTCTCTCATGGTTTATCTCCTTCTCTTATTTCTTCCCCTTCAGTTTTCCCTCCCTTTCCCTATGGTCCTCTGTGCTATTCCTTATATTCCACGTATGAGTGAAACCATATGATAAATGTCTTTTTCTGATTGACCTATTTCACTTAGTATACACCTGGGGGGCTCAGTCGATTAAGTGGATGGTATATTTTAAGAAGCACTGTCTGCTGTAGAGAATAGGGTCCAAGGCAGAAGGAAGCCTTTCTTTTCTTACAAATATTGGTCGTTGTTTTTCCTTGAGTATGGCCAGTACCACCTTGTCCCCCCACTGCTATGGGATAGTAGACATGGGAGCCCTAGCCTAGGTCTTCCCTACCTGTGATGGGGCATGGAAAATGCCCTGGGATTTCTAGGCCACAGAAGTAGATGCTAATGTGAGGGCAGGGGCAAGAGAAAGAAGCAGTGAAAAGCCAAAACTATCAGGAACTAATGAGAGATCCTGACTCCCAGGCAGGGGGCCAGGCTGCCTTCACCTCTAAGAACAACCGGTCATGTCTCTGCAGTGTTAACATTCTGGTCCTAGATAAATGGTAGTTGAGGATGAGAGGGAGTGGGGAATGAGCTTCCCAGGAGGCCTGGACTCAGTGGGTTTTAGTAAATGCTAAGGAGAGTGTAAGACCGTACCAGGTAGAGACATCAGTGAAAGCCAGGCAGGCCTTCCAGTGGAGGTGATCATATAAATGCACAAGGAAAAAGGGAAACTCCAGTTTAGGCAGAATACAGAAACATGGAAAACCAAAGACTAGAGGTGGAATCCAGAGACTGGAGGAAATTTCCAGATAAAGGATGTTTGTTTTGGCTTAGGAGATAATTGGGGAGGGGGGGTAGAGGATTGCTGAGTTGCCTCAGTGTTCCATGACGGAGAAAGTTCACTTTGCAGTTGCCCTTGTGTACTGGTTTGAACTGTGCCTCTCCCCCAAAGATAAGTCCATCCAGCACCTGTGAATGGGACTTTATTTGGTAAAAGCGTCTTTGCAAATATAATTAAGTTGAGGATCTCGAGGTAAGATCATCCTTGACTAAAGTAAGCACCAAGTCCAATGACAAGTGTCCTGAGAAGAGGAGAGGGGAGGGGAGGGGAGGGGGAGAAGCATGGTGGTGGGCATCGGAGTGCTGTGTCTACCAGCCAAGACACACCAACGATGGCCAGCAGCCCCAGGAGCTAGGAGAGAGGCATAGAAGGGGACTGTCCCCTGGAACCTCCAGAAAGAACTAACCCGGCCAACACCTTGACTTCTGGCCCCTGGCTTTCAGAGATGTGAGAGGATGTATTTCTATTGTCTTAAATCACAGAGTGTGTGGTAATTGTCAACCCTAGGAAACGAATACATCTTTCTCTCCATGTTGCAGATTTGGCAGCTCGGCTTTCCGCTTTGAAAATGCAAATATATTAGAGTTAAGGGTTTATTAGCCATTTTGAAGCAATTTTTGTTACTTAAACATTTTTTCCCTCCTAAGGATCTAGGAAAGAAAAACAGTTGTGAGTTGTTATCAGAGATCGGAGGAGAAAACTCTGGGAGTTGGAGTCAAACACTTATGCGTCAGGCCTACTTTGTTTCTAGCTGTTTGTCCACAGGAATGCTACCTGACCTCTCTGAAACTGAGTTTTGCTCTCCACAAAGTGACAATTTTAATGCTTATTTATCAGGCTGCTGTGATATAAAGAGTCAGGAAGACAGGCCATGTGAAGTTATTTGTAAACTTAGGAGTGAGTCTGTGTATGAGAGTACTTGTTTTGGAGCAGGGAATATTTTTAGAGGAAGAGTTGCTAGATTTGGGGAAGAGGTAGTGCTAGAATGAAGTAGAAGATAAGGACAGGTAGCCCCAAATCTCTGCTATACAATGTTTCCTGGTCTAATAAAAAAGGAAAGGAAAACTTGTCTTTTAAAATGGACCCCAGGACACATCATTCTTTCTGGCCCAGGAACATTTTATATTAAAGGGGCTTTGGTCGGGCGCCTGGGTGGCTCAGTCGGTTAAGCATCAACCTTTTGCTTCACGTCGTGATCCCAAGGTCCTGGGATCGAGTCCCACGTCGGGCTCCTTGCTCAGCAGGGAGTCTGCTTCTCCCTCTAACTCTGCCCCCTGCTCATAATCTCTGTCTCCCTCTCTCTCCTGTTCTCTCTCTTTCTCTCTCTCTCAAACAAAGAAATAAAATCATTAAATAATAAATAAAAGGACTTTGGTCAACTACTCTGGCATCCCAACATGGTTTTTAATATAATTTCTGTGAGTAAGAAAAATGTATTTGAGGTTCCAAATAATACAGCCACCAGCTTGTGAACTGGATCCCTTTCTCTGTGACATGCTGTTAGGAGCGTCAGTGCATGAGATGAAGGGACCTCTCAGTGTCCTGAGTTTATGTTGCTTCTAAAAGCTACTGCGGGGCGCCTGGGTGGCTCAGTGGTTAAAGCCTCTGCCTTCGGCTCAGGTCATGATCTCAGGGTCCTGGGATCGAGTCCCGCATCGGGCTCTCTGCTCAGCAGGGAGTCTGCCTCCTCCTCCTGTCTCTCTCTGCCTGCCTCTCTGCCTACTTGTAATCTGTCAAATAAATTAAAAAAAAAATTTTAAAAAAAAATTTAAAAGCTACTGCGTTCGTGTGTGGGGAGTCTTTTTGGTTCTAGAACAGTGCTTCTCAAACCTGGACAGTGTGCAGGCACTTCTAAAAAGAACAAGATTTTCTTGACTTCAATTTAATGTTTTTCACAATATGATCCTTAAGTGAATACAGCACAAAACTCGATATGCAATAGGATCTCATTGAGCCACGTGCTAGCTCTCCAGATTGTTGTTTTCTTTGCAAGCTGAGCAGGGCCCACATGGGAGCAACTACCTCTCAGGGACCTGTAGTTGGCATAGATCTTGGCACCAAGATTGTGTGGGTGTCTTCCAGCACGGGAAAGTGGAAATAATTGCCAGCAATCAGGGAAACTGCACACTGCAAGTTCCATCGTCTTTACTACCACCAAACCATTGATCAGCGCTGCAGAGAATCAAGTTGCCATGAACCCCACCACCACAGTTTTTGACGTCAGGTGCCTGATCAGACACAGATTCAGTGCCGCTGCTGTCCAATCTGATCTGAAGCGTTGGCCCTTCGTGGTGGTGAATGGTGCTGGCAGGCCTAAGGTCTAAGGGAAAGAAGAGGTGTCCTCTGTGGTTTTGACAAAGATGAAGAAAATCACAGGGGCTTAGGTTGCAGCTGAAAGGAATGTGCTCACCTTTGACTTAGAAGGTGGCACTTTTGATGTCTCAGTCCCTGCCATTGAAGATGGGATCTCTGAGGTCAAATCGACAGTGGGAGACACCCACTTAGGTGGAGAGGACTTTGGCAACCAGATGGCCAACCACTTTATTGCAAAGTTCAAGTGCAAATATAAGAAGAACAGCCACAAGAATGAGAGGGCGGTCTGTCACCTCCAGACTGCTGGTGAGTGTGCTTGCTAAGCATTCGTTGTTTTCGGCACCCAGGACAGTGTTAGATTGATTCTCTGTATGAAGGACTTGACTTCTATGCCTCTGTGACTTGTCCCTGATTTGAAAAATTAAATGCTGACCTGTTCCGTAGCACCCTGGGCCCGTAGAGAAAGCCCTTTGGGATGCCAAGCTTGACAAGTGTCAAATCAATGGTCTTGTCCTGATGGGTGGTTCTCCCCATGTCCCAAGATTCAGAAACTTCTGCAAGACTCCTTCAATGGAAAGGACTTCTTTCAATGGAAAGGAACTGAATAAGAGTATCATCCCTGATGAGGCTGTTGCTTATGGTGCAGCTGTCCAGACCACCATCCTGTCTGGAGGCAAATCTGAAAATGTTCAGGATTCCCTGCTGTTGTATGTCACTCCTCTTTCTCTTGGCTTTGAAACCGTTGGAAAAGTCATGAATGTCCTCATCAAGTGCAGTACTACCATTGCTACCGTACAGATGAGGACCTTCGCTATCTACTCTGACTACCAGCCTGGTGTGCTGGTTCAGGTTTATGAATGGGAATGTGCCCTAACCGTAGACAACGACCTAGTTAGCAAGTTTGAACTCAAAGGCATACCTCCCGGCCCCCGTGACGCTCCCTCTGTTGCAGTCATTTTTGATATTAATGCTAATGGCATCCTTAGTGTCTGCTCTGGATAAGAGTTCAGGAAAAGAGAACGAGATTACTAGCACTAGTGGCAAAGGCTGCTTCAGCAAGGAAGGCATTGAGCACACGGTTCAGGGAGCGAAGAAGTACAAAGCAGAAGAGGACAAGCAGTGGGACAAGGTGTCTTCCAAGAATGCCCTTGAATCTTATCCAGTCAACATGAAAGCAACTGTCGAAGATGAAAACTTCAGGGTAAAGTCAACAATGAGGACAGACAGAAGATTCTTGATAAACGGAGTCTCCAACTGCCTTGATAAGAGCCAGACTGCAGAGAAGGAAGAATCTTAACGTCAGCAGAAAGAGCTGGAGAAAGTGTGCATCCCGTCCTGACCAAGCTGTACCAGAGTGCAGGGCATGCCAGGAGGAATGCCTGTGGGCTTCCTGAGGGTAGAGCCCCTCCCTCTGGTGCTGCCTCCCCTGGGCCCACCATTGAAGAGGTTGGGTAAGCCAACCTGAGAAGAGGTCTAGTATTGCTCCATTTGAACAATGTTAGGACCCAAATTTGTAGCAATTTCCATGACAGTTTTAAAGTTGAGCTGCTATACCAAATAAACTGGACATTCTTCATCCTTAAATATGTAATATGTGCGCAGGGAAAGGAAATAAACATTTCACTTTCTAAGCACTGTGTTGTAAGTGGAAAATGCAATGTCTTAAATAAAACTGTATTTAAAATTGGCACCAGAAAATCAAATAAATAGGCACAAAATCCCTATGCTTATTGCTTTCACATAGGCCAAAGTATCAAATACAATAAAAAACTAAAAACAAGCACTATAAAATACTGGTTAATTTAGTGTGACTGATGATACTCTTTGCTACAGTTTAATCACTGATCACATGGTGAATGGGGTACTGAATGCTGACACAAGTTCTTTCGAGTTTGGCATGCCTGGTATTCTCTAGGACTTTCTCTATTGGAAATTCTGCAAACCCTAATTTGTGCAGTGGGCCATGGCCTTTACTAGCTGCAAATATATTGCCTGTTACATTTGACTCTGTTTCTTTTCTTGTTAATCTGTGAGAATTAGAGCAGTAGCATTTGCCAATGTTGCAGACATAAAAATAAATGCAAAATGGGCACTGGTCATCTCTAATACACCATGATCATCCAGACTATCCAAAATATGTCTATATCACTATGTTAAGTTTGTCATCTCAATGAAAACACCCCAGTGAAAATTTTCATAGTCGTAAGTCACGGACCACTTTGAATACATCTTTGGAATTCTAGCCGCTCACCACAGTTGAAAAACACTAGTCTATACAGAACTGGGTTTAGTATATGCATTTTTTTTTTCATTTTACATTAGTTACAAATGTAATAAATATTCACTGTAGACATTTTAGAAAATTTGAAGTAATTCAAAAAAGTAAAAGAACCATTGTAATGCCATCCCAAAGAGAAAAATCACCATTAACATTTAAATATCTCTTGTTTCCCTCTGCAAATACATTGTATACATACTGTTCTTACCCTGTTTAAGGACTTTTTTTCACTTAGCCAAACATTGAGGGCAGCTTTCCAGATTACTAAGTATTCTTCTACAATAACATTTTGATTGCTTTCAAACTGTCAATTCTGGGTGTCTGTTGGAATGTTCTTAACTGAATATATTATTTCCAGGTTTCTGCCGTCATAAACTATGCTGTGATAAATGTACTTATTCCTAAGTTTTGTTGCGTGTAAATAATGAGCCCATTTACTCATAGGATATTTTCCTAGTATGAGACCTTCTATATGAAAGAGAACGCAAAATTTAAAAGATTTGTGCACATACTAATTTTATGAATCAAATGTGTTATATAAAGATATGACATTGATAACTCATAGCTAGATAAGGGAGCATGGCTTAGGTGGTCACCAAAAATTACTTGTTTATTATTGGTACTTTGGGATAGAAGGGTTGACTTAAAATGGAAACTTTTTAATATCATAGGACGTCAATTTGTTTACATATAAAGGGTCTATTATTATTGTCTCAAATGAATGAATGAATAAATGAATACGTGATCTTTTTCTTACTTTTTTTGGAGATAATTATAGACTCCTAAGAAGTTGCAGAATAGTACCGAGAAATCCCACGTACCCTTTCTCTAGCTTTCCCCAAAGGTAACATTGTGCTTAACTAGGGTGTATTATTAAAACCAGGAAATTGACACTGGGATTATACTAGATTACAGAGGTTACTCAGCTCTCACCAATTTTACATATATTCACTGTGTGTGTGTGTGTGGTTCTATAAAATGTGCTCACTTGTAGAGATTTGTGTACCCACCACAATCTCTGTAGAGAACTGTCCCATCACCAGACGAGAACTCCTGTGGGTGATCCTTTCTGGCCTCCCCTGACCCCCAACCCTTGTCAACCCCTGATCTGTTTCCCATCTCTATAATTTTGTCAGTTTTAGAATGTGACATAAGTGTACTTACGTAAGTCATACTCGGGCATTTTTTGTTAAACAGAGTAACTTCACAAGCCTAGAAAGTGTATCCAACGTTACTGTTTACTTTGGCAACCCAGGTTGCTGTAACTGAGATTGGAAGGGAAAGCTGTCTCTTGGAAATCATTAAAACAAACAAAAATCCCTCAAAGACAGAAATGTATCCTATTCACTTTAGTACCTCTAGCATCGGGGATTGTACTGTCCATGTAACAAACAGCCCGTGAGGAACGATGACTGACCAATCAGAATAGACACAGCTGTAATGGACCAGCTCAGCCATGCCTGTGGAAGCCACTGATCTCAGTCCTGCCTGGCGCCCAGCCCAGTACCAGGCAGATGGCAGGTTGTCTTAGCTTGGGCTGCGAGGACAAAATACCACAGACTGGATGGCTTAACCAACCAACAAGTTCTGGAGGCTGGGAAGTCCCAGATCAAGGTGCTGGCACTTCCAGTGTCTGGAGAGGGTCCCCTTCTTGATTTGCAGATGGTCATACTCTTACTGTGTGCTCACATGGTGGAGAGCAGAGAGATGGAGCAAATTCTTGCATCTCTCCTTAAAAGGACACTAATCTCATCCGTGAGGGCTCCATCTTTTTGACCTGACTACTTCCCAAAGACCCCATCTCCTAAGACCATCCCTTTGGGGGTGTGGTTTCAGAGTATGAATTTTAGGGGAGCACAGGCATTGACTCCATGCCAAGGTGCCAAGTAAATGTCTTTTGAATGCATGAGGCATTACAGACTGTCTGTGGTTCCTCTAGCCCACATCTCTGGGTCCACAGCTCTTTTGTGAGGTGTCCTCACAGCTAATTAAGGGTAAGCTGTGCCTCCTTTATGGTTCCAAACCCCATTTTAACAAACCCCGTGGCAGTTACCCTCAGTGTTATGCGCTGGAATAAAGAAATCCAATCTGTGCTTGGTTCTGATGCTTCCACAGATCCTCAATTTAATCTTCTCCTGTTAATAAAAGTGATTCTAAAACTATGGCCAAGATCCAGATGAGAAGAGCATGTGGAATTCAATCAGGGAACAAAGACATTTGGTGAATCTAATTGAGGTGGGGAGAAGAAACTGGCTGCCACTTGGTTAGAAGTGCAGAATTTCTTCTACCTAAATTAGGTGATAAAACGTTGAAGTAAGCTTATGATTAAAAAAAAAAAAGGTCTAAGCCATAACTAGAAATATATTCTAGGAAATGTATGAAACGAATTAGCTGGAAGAACTGGGCATAGGGACCCTGCTGACATAACACACAGAAAAAAACAATTAGAAAGGAACCATCTTGTTCATCTGGAATCTGGGCAGAATGGGCTTTGAAATACAGTCCTCAGATCCCATGTCTTGTTACTAAATTTGACAGATCAAGAACTGTGTCACAGTCCTGAGTCTTTGACCCGGGGAGTATGGCATCCCCAGTAGGGGAAATGTTTCTTCCTCAATCGGAAAAATGACTGTACAACCCACAAAAGATGCTAAAGGAAGCAGAGATGTGATGAAAGAAGTCCGTCTCTGTAGCCTTAGGGATGCGTCTTGTCATCAATTTCATTTGTAGTTGTGTGTTATTAGAGGTGTTTGAAATAGTCCGGCATAGGGGTTTTGAAGAATTAGCCTTGAGATTTTGATTTGAAATGTGTAATTAATATTAGGTGTATTTTATTTTGAGGGGAGTAAAAGAATTTGATTCCATATATAATTTTTTTTTTCACATATTTAAGAGCTTAGCCTTTAACACAGTTGATCCTTCCTTGTTGCAATGTTTTCTCCATCTGGTTTTTGGGATTCTACTTTACTTGAGGCCTGCGCTTGATCCTTTGCTGAGTTTTCTTCCTTTCCTCAACCTCAAGTGCAAGTGCTCAGGACTCAGCCTTGGATCTACCTTTCTTCTCTCCTGAGCCCCATCCCTTCTCACGGTATGTGGACCATGGACACAGTGATAGCCTTCAGATCCATGGGTCTGACCTGTCTCTCTGCTCTGAGATCCCAGCTTGGATCTTTATCTGATCCTTGGTGTCCCTACTTATGTCAAGGCCTCTCAGAGTTTACCTATCTGAAGTCAAGTTCATGACCCATCCCACCACCACCTGTCACCACCCCTGGCAACTTATTTCTCTCAGATGTTCCCCATCTCAGGAAATAGTGACTCTTCCTTCTAGTTGTTCAGGCCCAAAGTCTTGGAGTCATCCATGACTCTTTCCTTTTTCTTGCAAAGCACAACCAGTCTATCAGGGAATTCATTTATTGCTTTTTTTTTTTTTTTAATTTGTTTATTCATCTGAGAGATAGAGCAAACAAGTGTGGGGTGGGGTGGGAGGAAGAGAGGGAGAGGGAAAAAGAGAATCTTAAGCAAACTCTGCACTGAGCATGGAACCCGACATGGGGCTTGATCCCACAACTCTGAGATCATGACCTAAGCCAAAAATCAAGAGACGGACGCTTAACCGACTGAGACACCCAGGAGCCCCCATTTACTGCTCCTTCAAAAGAAATGATTCCTACCATTTTCACCATCTTCACTGCTTCTGCCCTGGTAGATCATGCCACCATCATCCCTTACCCGGATTATTGCCATTGCCTGTTAAATAGTCTTCCTTTTCTGCTCTGATCCTCACACAAGAATGAGAGAGGTCCTGTTTAAAAGGTAAGGCAGATCCTCTCTCCCCTTTGCTCACAGCACTCCACTGGCTCCCATTTCACTAAGGATAAAAGCAAAAGGTCTTACAGTATCCCACAAGGTCCCATGTGACCTACATTTTATAGAGAAAATTTAAAAGAGCAAGAAAAATAGCCTCTAACAGTATCTCAGACAGGGAGGAACTTCCACTTACCTATTAAGATCCCAAAGAATCAGTTCTACATAACCCACGTCTATAATAAGAAATCTCAGCATGATTCTGAATGTCTTAACTTTGGGACCATTTTTTTATCCATTGGACTGTGTTCAAGAATTATACCACACCACGCTTCTCTCCTAGCGTGCCCAGCTGCCTTTTGAACTAATAAGTCATGAATGTGAACCTGGCATAGACACTAATGAAAAGTAATGCAGGACTTATTCAGCACATTTTAATTTACGCAAATGCCAAATCATGGATGCTCCACTGACGTCTGTTGGTTAAGACCTGTGTATGAAGACCTTATTTTGGCACTTTTTTGTCTAGATTGACTGCTGCTGCTGACGAACTGAGTTCTTGAATTCTAGGGTGCTCAGCACCTGTCAAGGACTTAAATCTGATCACTGTTTATAACAACACAGTGTCACTTCCTTACCAAACAAGAGAAGCATTAGCTATTGTTAGAACAATGCATCCTTTTGCATAGACACTGCAAGTTATTGTCGCAAAGCATGAGCCTTGGAGGGGTGACTGGTGGCTCAGCTTTCAAACATAAGTCATCTTGCTGTGTCACTTAGCTTTCGGACTTGAGCTCGAAAGCCTAAGAAACTGCATTTCCTCAGTGTTCAGACATGTTCCACTGCCTACCAGAGAAAGGGAGCAAGAGTGTTGCTTTGCTTTGGAAGCTTGCTAACCGTGTTAGTCACACTGCGGGTGGCAGCAGGCAGACCAGAGAAGAGCTGAGGGGCAGCCATACCGCTGATAGATTGGGGAGAAAACAGGCAGGTGGAAGAGAGAATGTAGGAGGCTCCACCAACCACACAAACTCGACAAATAAAGACAAGCTAAAATAAAGCAGAAAAAGAAAAAAAAAAGAAAGAATATGGAAGAGGCTCCAAGAGGCAAGAAACAAAGTAGTAAGGGGTCAGGCATTCACTGGAGAAGCCAGTAAGTGCCAGAGAAGGTAGGCAACAGAAGGCGGAGGTGGGAGCTCAGGGACATGAGTAACGTGGAGGAGGAAGAGAAAACCATCCTTTTAGGAACCAGCTGTGATGCTTTTCTGCTTCCCTGGCAATAGGGGTAGGGTTTCAAGTACACATGCTAAAGAAGGCGATTTCTTTTTCTTCCTTTCTTTCTTTCTTTCTCTTTCTTTCTTTCTTTCTTTCCTCCCTTCCTTCCTTCCTTCCTTCAAGAGAGACAGAGTGTGCATGCGCAAGTAGGGGTGAGCAGTGGGAGGAGGGGGCAGAGGGAGAGGGAGAATTCGGAGCAGCCTCCATGCCCAGCACGGAGCCAGCCCTGGGGCTCGATCTCACGATCCTGAGGTCATAACCTGAGCTGAAACCAAGAGTCGGATGCTCAACCACCGAGCCACCAGGCACCACAAGGCTATCTATTTCTTCATGCAAAATTCGAGTACTTAGAAAATGCTGTGTACTGACCCTATTATCCCTAAGAAATGTCCCTTACTTCACTATTTGCGACAGAAGATCTGACAAAAAGAGGCAGTTGCTATGTTTTTATTGAACAATTACTGTATTCCACTTGCTGCCTTGAGTGCTCTGTTTGCATTATCTGAGTGGATTTTTAAAAAATTTTACTTATTTACGTATGAGAGACAGAGAGTGAGTGAGTGAGAAAGCATCAACAGGCAGAGGGAGAGGGAGAGCAGGCTCCCTGCTGAGCAAGGAGCCCCAAGAAGGACTCAATCCCGGGACTTTGGGATCATGACCTGAGCCGCGGTCAGACACTTAATCGACTAAGCCACCCAGGTGCCCCTCAGTGAATTCTTACAGCACAAGTCAGTAATGTTATTATCCCCATTGTCACAGGAGTCGAAATTGAAAGTTTAATAACTTTCCTATAGCTCGTTTGAGCCATGGCCTTAAATTCAGACATCAGCTCCAAAACCCCAAAACCTCCTTCCATCTCGCCTCTGCTTTGCTTAAACAAATGTACTAAATTGTGGTAGTGCATAATCATTGGAAAACTATTAGGAAGAATTTCAAGGTCATCTGGTTCTGTTTTCAAATTCCAGGCTCTGGACTATTTCAGGCTGACGAGATTTTTGATGGTCTGTTGCAAAATTAGAAAAGTAAGGCCAATGTTATGGAATTTTAATATAACCAGATTTACTTAGAGAACTTTTTATTCTGATATTGTGTCATTCTCTCTTTGTAAGTCCTTAAAAAATGACCTTTTTAAATGAGAAGACGTTAATAATAGGAGGGTTTCTAGTAATGTACTTAGGAATATAAAAACTGGGTGATTCTGTGTTCCCACCTGCCATATTTTCAATTGTACTGGTCTAGGAAATCCAAAGTTCTTGGGACCACTGATCCACTTTTAACTCAAACTCAGCAGTTCCCCACAACAGCCCTAAAAGATAGCCGCATAGGTTTTGTTTTTCATGTTTCCAATGATAGAATATACTAGTTTTTGACAGAGTCCATCCTCTATTGGGAGAAATTTCTTCCTCTTATTGAATTACAGTCTATCTTTATCTCATTAACGGAACCACGAAGAAGCAGCATATCCTATTAGACTTGAAGGCAAATGTGTGAGGCACACATCACATACACTTGGATCCTTCCAGAAATTATTCTCTGTTGACCTGCGTATTGGCTGCCTTTCCCATTATGCATTCCATGCCCGCTTCATGAAGGCAGAGACCCTTCATGTTCTGTGCCAGGACAGTGCCTGGCACAGAAGTGGTGAGCAGTCCCTATTTGTCTGATGAGTACTTTGTACATAGAGACATTCAATATGTATGCGCTCCGTTTAATAAGAAAGCTGATTCATCATCTGCTTGATGGCACTTCAAATTTTAAATAGTCCAAGTCAGCTCTCGTGCCCCTAAGTCTTCTTCCTTTTTCCAGATGAAGAATGATCAGTCCGCTGAGTTGCTTCTGCTGTGGTAGAGTTTCCAGACTCTCACAGTGTTGCATTTGCACCACCCAGAGCACCAGTGGGCCTCCTGTTAGGAGCATTGTCCAAACACAGAAGAAGGCAGGGCTCCATGAGCTTGGCCCTGGCTAGCTCAAGGGGGGTCTGTCTCCTCTCTGACCTTCCTAACATGTCTCAAGTCTATACTGTGTAGATCACATCACACGACTATCTATTAAGTTTGTTATCCTTGAGACATCTCCTGAGTCTTTGTTGCATTTATTTCTATGAGGTAAAATGTCCGCCATTTGGCAAAGCTTGACATGTATCCCCTTTCTACTGCCTCTAGGTTTTTGACCTATAATTTAGCCTATTGGAAGCTTCCTAAATCTTGA
The DNA here is from genome assembly GCF_902655055.1 of Lutra lutra. Lineage (NCBI taxonomy): Eukaryota > Metazoa > Chordata > Mammalia > Carnivora > Mustelidae > Lutra > Lutra lutra. The sequence goes on from NC_062283.1 coordinate 59,551,276, forward strand.
TTTTTCATTCATTTGTTCACGCAGCCAGTGATTCCTGAGCATCTACACTGCATCGGGACCCTCTTCCATGCCCACCTCCTCTCTGCCTGTGCTCTCGGTGAGCATAATAAACACTGTATTGTCATCTCCCTGACACGCTGCAATCCTCTGAGTTGACATCTTCCAATAATCAATACTCTTGTGATTGGTAGTTTAATGAGCTGTGAGCCACCGAGCTTCTCCTTCCATCTCGCCTCTGCTCTGCTTAGGACAGAATGAGAGCCTAGTCCATAGCTCTTGCTCTCAAGATTCGAGATGTGGCCCTGGGAGCAGAGCGGATTGCCCCTGAAGAAGGAGAGAGGTGGCAGTGTACTCTGCTACTCATGTCAACCTCCTAAGCAAAGACCTCTCCCTCGCCACCCTTTGCACACACAGCTTCTAACAGAGCCAGGTACCATAACTCTTCCCGAACATTCTGGGTTGAGAACATCAATGCTCTTCCTGCCCATCAGTTGTCATTTGAGCAGCTACATCTTTGGGGACTCCTTATGGTCCAGACACTTTCCTTTTGTGACCCAAATCATTCCCTCCAACTCCTCGTGAAGTGCAGGTACTGTTATTAACCCCATGTCACAAACAAGGAAATGGAGGCACAGGGTGGTTGTGAAACTTGCCCAAGTCTGGGCGTTGGAGAAATGGAGCTGGGGTATGTGTCAGGCTGCCTGTGCCCCCAGAACCCACCTCCCCCTCTGATACAGGAGCTGTGGATTGGGGGCCTGGCTGGCCTTTGCCTCAACTTCCTTTGCTCAGGGCTGTCCCCAGAGACTCATCCTTCCCACTGTTCATATGGCTGCCATGAGATCCCAAAACCCTGCCAGACATTTCACATACATTTTCTCACTCAACTACATCCAAGGGGGCTGTTGTTATTACTGTTTTATGGGTCAGGACACAGAAGGAGAAAGTCGCTTTCTTGGGATCAGTGTGCTTCCAGGAGTCTCACTGCTCCTGGTCCCGACTTGCTCTGCTTCCGTCTACCTACTTCTTGGGCCTCTAGCTGAAGTCATCCTCAGCACCCCACTGACACCATTCCCCGAGAGTCTCGTCCTCTTAAGAGAAACGAGGTTAACACGACTCAGCTGGACTTCTGCCAAGCAGTGGACGTTCGCAGCAATCAGTTTTTTGTTTTGGTTTGATTTTTAATGATAACAGGTCAATAACCAAGCATAAATGCCTTTTGTAAAAAGCCTCAAAAGAAGGTAGGAGAGTTCCAAAAGTTATATCCCATGGAGAACCTCCCTAAGTTGTGTTTTATGCAAAGCGAGGTAAAAAAAAAAAAGGTTGGATTTTCTGTTTAGAAAGCCTCAGCCCTGGGGTTTGAACCAGTGTTCTAGAAGGACCACAGGTACTGTGGGAACATTGTCCTGCTCGTACAGAATATTTGGCGCTCCATTTGTCTGTGATTGAAAGAATGGTCACAGTTTGGAACAAAGGTGTCAGGTGGGACAATTTCACGACCTCACAGTCAGGGGCACAGAATTTGTGTTCCCTCTGCACCCTGAGTTCTCTTCAAGATGCTTCCACTTCAATAAGATCATTCTCTGACATCAGCTGCCTTGAAAACCCCCTCCCTCTGGGTTTCCTGTGACTGTATTTTCAATAGTTTTGCTTGTAACATCAAGCAGACACTTAAAACTTAAATATTCTAACCAGAATTAGTTCAAAGAGAGTGGTCTGGTCAGTTTTTCAGTTTTACCTGGTCTCGAATAATGACGGCATTTCTCTTCTTTTTCATTTCATAAGCTAAAGGATCACTGAGGAGGATGTTTGACAAAAGCACTTTTTTATTATGCGACAGGGGAATGTCACCATCATTCCTTTAGCTTCCATCCCTAAAATTGTCTGACCTGCTAGTGACAGGCTCTCTCTACCCACTGGAAATATCACTCCGTCAGAACGTGGCAAACTCAGTGGAGGCATGACTTTCCTCCTCAGTGGAGACAGGAGGAGGAGGACATTGGTGAGTCCCAAGCAACCTCGGGAAGGCTGTCAAGCCACTGCCTCGTTTTCTTGGCACTCACCAGCCACACAGAATAACCAACTCCAGAGCAGCCCTGTAAGACTACAGCGAACACTCACGGTGCACCTGCAGAGTCCGAAGTCCCGAAAGCAGTCCTGCAAGTAGAGAGATGCATAGCCCAGGATGGGGCCATGGAGGAGTGGAGGATGGACTCGTGGGGAGGCTGGTACCCGAGCAGATCATGTCCCTGTCACCTGCACCATGGGAGCATGGCCGGGAGGTGGGGGACACCTGCGGTTCGGGGCACCCTTCCCGAGGGAAGTAGTTGCTAAGCTGAGTCTGAAAGAATGAATAGAAAGAGGACATTCCGGTGAGAGGGAACAGCAAGAGGGAAATGGAGGAGGCCTGGCACAGCAGGAGGAGTGCAGATAGCTACAGAGACGTTGCTATCAACAGCGTGCAGAGAAGGAGCCTGGAGGGACAGGAGATGAAGCTGCTCCTCCAGTTCGCACACGATCTGACTTGCCTTCCTCCTGCAGCGTCCAGACCGCATCCTGTCATCACAGGGAACCTTTGCCATTTTTCTGTTCTTTTAAATAATTAGTACTTGCCTGATCGTCATCTTCTGGCTATTTGTGTTGTTTTGTTTTGTTTTGATTGTTGTTTCATTTTTGGGGCATTTTATTTATTTTTTTTTCCCACGTTCCTCCAAAGTGGCTCACAATGGTTTCAGCTTCTAGAATTTTGACTCCTTTGCACGTCTTCATATGTTTTGCATTTGTGCTCGGCTCTTTCCAGCCTGAATATTATTTATGGTGATAGAAATGGTGTAAACGTGGAGTAGGGCCATAATTATGCCTCTTCTATTGAAAGCAGTTCCTCGGCATGTTGTAGGAAGCTGTGGCTTCTCTGATTGGCTGCCCTTTTCCCCTTCTTGTGGGTTTGTACCCCTCGTTGGTATTTCCCTTGGGTGAAAATCGACCTCCCGTGTCTGGGTGTCCTGAGTGGTGCAAAGTGCTTGGTAGGCAAAGCTTGAGCCTTAAAGCCAGAGAAACCTAGAGATTCTTTTGATGGTTTTTAATGTTTTATTATGGACTATTTCAAACATGTATAATGAGCCCCGTCACCCAGCTTCTGCTGTTCCAAGTACTCTGCCTTTCTTCTTGGATCCGTGATTCCGCTCACTCCTCATGCTTCATGAGATTGGTTGTTTTCAGGGTTTTATTTGTGACACAAAAATATTTATTTAAATATTTCACTTATTCCAGTTTAAAATTCATTTACAAATTTGTACAGGCACCATAATGTGAAATTTTAACTGTACAATTTGGACAAATGTCTATACAGCTGTGTGTCCCTCCCCCTTTCACCCCAGAGACCACTTCTCCAGAAAGCTCCCTTGTATCACTTCCCAGTTCATCTCCCCGTCACTGAGAGGCAAACACTGTTTGACTTATTTCACCCTTGATAGGCTTTGCCCATCCTAGAAGTTCATGTGAGCAGAGTCACATAGTATATACTATTTTTGTGCAGGACCTCATTTGTTCAGCGTCAAGTGACAGACTTGCCTTTGAATATCGCTTTTTTGTATCTGTGTGTCATCAGATGAATTATGTAGCCTCTTTTGAGACTTGGTACCCTTCTCTACAAAATAGAATAAGGGCAAATAAAAATTAACAAATTAAATGGACTTTAGGATAATAGACATGTCCTCTGTAAGGCTAACTAATACTATCATGGTGCACCAAGATGTGGGAATGTGGTCACCTTCAGGATTTACTTCTTTTCTGCAAAGACAGTCCATATTTGCCAGTTTTCCATTGATAACTGCTTGTCTTCAAACGTGGTATCTGGATAGGCATATTAGATTGGTCAGCGTCCAGGCAGGAAAACAGACCTCAGGCCAGATGGTTCAACAGAAGGAATTTAATACTGGGAACTAGTTGAAAGGTGTGAAGCGCTGAGGAACCAAACAGGAAGCCACGAGACAAACTGAAATTAACAAAGCAGGAAGCTAGACGCACTGCCAGAGCCGAAGGGCCACGGGGAAGCTGTGGAGTCCCCAGGGCCCACCACTAGAGCCACTGGCAGGTCCTGGAACCTCATAGGAGGCTGCTGGGAATATGGAAAAATGCAGTCACTGCCAAGGATGCCTCCCAAAGCCTAGAAGGGGGAGTGTGTGGAGGTGGACCTTCCCATTCCTCCTGCACCCAGACTCCTGCTAAGGTATCCAGTGTCTAGGGAGCCTGGGAAGGAGTGCCAGGAGCCAGTGATCCACACTGAATCTACAGCAGACTAAGGAAGTGAGGGAGCAACAAGAAAATGATCAGCACATTCAGGCTAAAAAAAAAAAAAAAAAAAAAAAGGATCGAGGGAAGAAACCATAAAACATATGTAGAGATAGTTAAGAAAACTGTACTCAGTAATTATTAACATTTGAGATAATTCTTACCTTCTAGGTAGCACTGACCAATAGAATTTTCTGTGATGATGGAAACGTTCTGTATCTGCGCTGTCCCATAAGGTAGCCACTAGCCACATGTGGTAACTGAGCTCTGAAGAAGTGGCTAGTGCAACCGAGGAACTGACTTTTTAAATTTTATGTCACTTTAATTAATTTAAATTTGAATAAATGGCTAGTGGCCACCATATTGAACACCCATTCATTAGCTCATACGTGTATTCAGTAAGCTTGTGTTGAGTAGCGGGACCCAGGCATCATACTGGGCATGAAGAATACCCAGCAGACTAGAACTGTGCTTCTGCACTTGGACTCACACTTTCCTCATCCAACAGGAAAAATTTAAGAAGTGGTGCCAAAGAGTTACTTCCTTTGGAAGGTGTGAGGGCTGGGGAAGAAGCCGTGAAATGGCTGGCTCCCTCTCAGCCTTTGTCTAGGCTGTGTCTGACTCCTGGGCAGCCCTCCTTCCTCTCCCTTCCTCTCTCAGTCTCCTCTTCCCAAGTCTCCTCTCGTTGAGGCACACTTCCAGTGCCGCCTCCTCCACTACGCCTTCCCTGGTTGCTTCTCCAGGTGTTTAAAATAAACTCCTCTGGTGTTTTGTCTCCACTTTGACCACTTCTGTTACTTACTACTTTGTGTTCAAGTTCTTGATCTAGCTTTGTCTCTCTCTCTCTGTTTCTCTCTCTGACCAGAGTATGAGAGGATTGAGGCTGGTTCTGTTCTTTCCCCCACATAGCATTTAGCACCAAATATTGCATATCGGAGGTGCTTTGTACTGTTTGAACATTGGTTGGGGACCAAGCCTTCCCTTTCTGGCCCTGTAGCTGTTGAGGGGTGAACAAATTACCCCCGCAGACCCAAGTCTGCCACCTACAGGCTGTAGGAAGTAACTTCACACCGAGCCTGTCAAGGAGAGAGGTTTTTCTCAGGCTGTTTTTTTTTCTTTTTTTCTCTTTTCTTTTCTTTTCTTTCCCTTTCCTTTCCCTTTCCTTTCCTTCTCTTTTCTTCCTTCCTTCCTTTCTCTCTCTCTCTCTCTTTTTTTTTTTTTTTGCTTACATGTTTCCAGGAATCAATTGTAATGGAAAATCTGCTTTCCATTTCCATATACAGAGCATTTTGTTCATCTACAATTAGAATTTATTTTGACATGATAGTCTAGACTCCTTTCTCTGGGGTCTTTTTTTGCCTAAGAAACACAGAAATCTTAGGAGAACACAAGATGACTACAGCAGCATTTAAACGGAATCATGCATCAGAGCAATTTTATTAATAGAACCGCCCGAGATCAGGCAGTGTGATATCTCTAAACTCACCTGGATCTTGTCTTGCTGGCTTTGCATCATTTGCACACGTGCCTCTGAATTAGCTTGAGTTCAGGAGAGTACAAATGGAACTGTTTTCGTTCTTCTGGGAATGGGGAGCTTTGGGCCAAGGTGGGGAAGGTTGCTGTCTCACCGTGGTTTGTGGAGGACTCCAGGACGTCGTTGAAGGTAGTTTCCGTGAGGGAAGCTGGAGAACAGCTAGAAAACGGACATCGCATTTTGCATCAGGAGCTCTTGCTGTGTGAGGCATCGTTCTAGGTAGTGGTCTAGGTTTTTACTGAAGAGTAGAATTTAATGTTCCCGGTCACATTGTGAGAAAGGGACTGCTAGTATTCCCAGTTTACAAATGTGTAAATCATAGCCTGGAGAAGTTAAATGAATTAACCAAGGTGTAAATTAACTATTGGGAGGCAGTCTGATGCCCAGTGGACCCTGTCCTTCACTACCTCACTGTATTTCCTCCCACATGAGCATGTAAAAATTAGAAAGCATGAGTTAGAGAATATCAGCCAATGCCTTAGAGGACTATTTACTGTGTAGGGTAGCTGTTGAAGCCAAGAAAGCCCTTGAAGACATGACTTTTACAGATGAGAGACAAAGCGCCAAAGAGTTTGGATTGGACAGCTGGATGCTGTTACTCCCGATCCAAGGTGAGTAGGTCGGAACAGGTGCAGTGACCTTGGCTGAAGTTGCATCATTGGACTGTGGCTACAGAAAAGAAGAGAATTCCTGTATGGACTGAGCTTTCCTTTGTGAGACTTTTTGTTCCACAGTATCAATAGCCATTATGGGAGAGCCACTGCAAATAAAAGTCTTTGTGTGTAAGATGGAGCCCTGATCTATAGTCGGATTACTACAGAAAGGCTCAATATCCCGAAACCCAGTTCAGCTTGTATTTCTGCTTCCACCCTGGGTTTATGGAATGGGACACAACTCATCTCACGTTCATTCTCACTGGATTCCTGCATTTTCCTTTTTCTTTCTTTCTTTCTAGAAGGTGAGAGAAAGTGGGAAGGGATAGAGGGAGGGGGAGAGAGAGACTCTCAGGCAGGCTCCACACCCAACATGAAGCCCGACGCAGGGCTCTATCTTAGAACCCTGAAATCATGACCTGAGCTGAAACCAAGATACGGACACTTAACCGACTAAGCCACCCAGGCACCCCAGGATTCCTGTGTTTTCACCCCTGCCCTCAGTTTGTAGAGTTTAATTCCAGGAACTGGAGCGGGGGGAAATGCAGCAGTTAAGACGCCTGAATTAGAAAAGCAGTGTTCAGAGCTGGGAGGTGATGCCCAGAGAGAACAGAGGGACTTGCCCAAGGTCACCCCATTCACCGGTGGCAGAGCTGGGATTAGAAGTCAGGTTTCCTGACTCTGGCTCTTTCCGTTATTTTATCTGCCTCTGGGGATTGTTCTCTTTGCTCCGAACAGCAGAACGTCACCTATCTTTCAAACTTGTCTCAAGTCTTTTCTGGAATGATTTGGGGTAGGGCATATGAAAATGCATTCGCATGCATACTTCATTGAATATTTCAGTCTCTTTGCACATTGTCATGTCATATTGTGAACTGAGTGAGAACATGACTCGGGGTCTCCCAGAATAGGAATGTATTGTGAGAGCATTTTTCTTAATGTCATTTTTCCAGGCACGTAAGTGCCATTTTCCACATTTAACTTACTTACTTTCTCTTATTATGTATCCTTGACCTGCTAGTTTACTTCTGTTCCACTTAATACTGATGTTATTTTATTCTTATTTTTAAATTTTATTAACATATAATGTATTATTGCCTCAGGGGTACAGGTCTGTGATTCATCAGTCTTACACGATTCACAGCACTCACCATAGCACATACCCTCCCCAATGTCCATCACCCAGCCATCCCATCCCTCCTGCCTCCCTCCCCTCCAGCAGCCCTCAGTTTGTTTCCTGAGATTAAGAGTCTCTTACGGTTCTTATTTAAATAATTATAGTATATACATAGTACCTTTTTTTTTTTTTTTAAGATTTTATTTATTTATTTGACAGACAGAAATCACAAGTAGGCAGAGAGGCAGGCAGAGAGAGAGAGGGAGAAGCAGGCTTCCCGCTGAGGAGAGAGCCCGATGCGGGGCTCGATCCCAGGACCCTGGGATCATGACCTGAGCCGAAGGCAGAGGCTTTAACCCACTGAGCCACCCAGGCGCCCCTATACATAGTACCTTATAGTTCATAAGGCCTTTTAACATGCAGTGTCTCTTTACCTCTTCATAACAACCCTGCTAAACAAAAAGGAGAGGTAGACTTAGCCCCCACTTGGCAGGTGGACAATTGATTTCCTTAAAAGTTCAGTGTCACAGCTAGTTAACCAGGACTCTGTTCTCTTTATTCCTAGACCAGTGTTTATGCTGAACCTTTCCAGCAATGGTTCTTGCCCCGAGGTGGGTTTCAGAGTCCCCAGAAGACTTATTAAACACAGATTGGTAGGCCTCGACTCCAGAGTTTCTGATCTAGTAAGTCACTGGCGTGGGATCTGAGAATTTCCATTTCTAACCCATTCCCAGGAGATGCTAACACCACGGGTCTAGGGACTGTGGTCCCTTCAAGAACCGCTGCTCTGCTGCTTGGCCATAACACTGGTGAACGTTTGGCTGGTCATCCGTCCCTCATTGGCTCAGTACTGAAATCCAAAAAGCTCCGAATCCTGAACGTTTTCCCGTGTAGGTTGGCACCATCTCACTTGGCAGCCAATCCCGACCTGCACTGAGGTGGGACTGCGTCATCTTTCTTTACCCCTTGGTGTGACCATTCGTACAGTTTACTGTGGAAACCTAACTCTGTTAGATCCCAGGGGATGTCCCACACCTTTCTGGGGTGAGGGGGGGTCTATAGCACACCCATCATAATTCCTTCTAGAATCTGGGAGACTCTGGAATCCAAAATGCATCTCGTGCCAAAAATTTCAGATAAGCGGCCAAAGTTGCATACTAACCTGATACAAGGGGTCACATTCTTTGCTTTTGATGCCACAAACGTGCCATTTTGGGAAAGCCACAGAAGCAGACGCATTTGAACTCAATATATACCTTTTGAGACATCTTTTTGGAGGAATTTTTTCAAAGGCTTCTGTCCTTCAGCTTCAGAAATGTTGCTGCCCGCTGAACTGTGAGAAAAAGTGTTGAGCAGTCCTTTCCCCCAGATACCTGGGCAAGTCCCAAGGACATGGTGATCTGGAATGAGTATTTCTTGCAGCTTAATTACATTTAATAGGAACACTGTCAATAACAACATTCATGCTTATGATCCTACTTCCTCTAAAGCCTTGATTTTCTACCTGGGAACGAGACGCCATTAAGGCAGCAGATCAGGGTGAGGAGGAAGGAGAGGAGAGCTTAGTATTTTTATTTAATAATGAGTCAGGCTTAAATCATGAGACAATTATTCAAATCCCCCAAACATCATTTCATTTCCATGAGAATGCTCCTTAGACCTATTATAAAACCATATAAAGCACATTCATCAGGAAACATGAGCACATATTGTAACTGGATTATGTGAGATTGCCTGAGCTAAAATGAGTTACAGGGAAAAAATATTTTAAACCCTCACGATTCATTTATCTGGAGCTTATAATTTCAGGATCATTGGGGTTCACTGTCACTGAGCTGATGTAGCTGTGGTTCCTCGCTGTGCTTTCCAGAAGCTTCTGTCTTGTGAATGGTGCTCTGGAGACCCAGAGCAGTGTAATCATTTTCTGAGACTGGTGTCTCATGTCTGGAGAGTGTGGTGGCGGAAAGCGTCAGCTTCTCCTCCCCAGCAGCAAGGAGGCTCTTTATTGTCTAGTTTCTAGCCCATGTTTCACATACCCCAAACGAGCAAACTCCCGTCCGCCCTCGTGGAGACTTCTTTCTTCTTCCTTGATTTGTGATGCTCCCTCCCCTGCCTTCTCTTTCATAGATCTTTGTGCACTCTCAGCTAGGGTCAGAACACGTTTGCTTGAGTAACCATACGACACTTAGAAAGCTCCTTGGGTCCCTATTCACCTACCAGATCCTGGGAGGCCTAATTCATGTGTCCGGCCACTGTTCCTAGTCAAATGATTTGATTCAATGTGTACTTGAGGTTCAGAACCCTGTAGATAGAACCAAAGTATAATCAACCCTATTTTCCAAAAGGAATAATTCTCTGTCCCACGATAAGCCAACTTATAGTTGAACATTTCCTCAAAATGGATACCAATTGTGAGTTTTTATTTTATAGTTTCAGAAAGATTTTTTAAAATTATTTTTTATTATGTTCAGCTAGCCACTGTATAATACATCACTAGTTTTGATGTAATGGTCAATGATTCATCAGTTGCCTATAACACTCAGTGCTCATCACCACACATGCCCTCCTTAATGCCCATCACCCAGTTACCCCACCCCCCACCCTGTTCCTTCTCTAACCCTCAGTTTGTTTCCCAGAGTCCACAGTGTCTCCTGGTTTGTCTCCCTCTCTGATTTCTTCCCATTCAGTTTTCCCTCCCTTCGCCTGTGGTCCTCCGCTCTATTCCTTATGTTCCATGTGTGAGTGAAACCACATGATAATTGCCTTTCCCTGCTTGACTTACTTCACTCAGCATAATCCCCTCCAGTTCCATCCATGTTGATGCAAATTGTGGGTATTCATCCTTTCTGATGGCTGAGTAATATTCCATTATATATATGGACCTCATCTACTTTATCCATTCATCTGTTGAAGGGCATCTCAGCTCCTTCCACAGTTTGACTATTGTGGACATTGCTGCTGTGAACATTGGGGTGCAGGGGCACCTTCTTTTCACTACATCTGTATCTTTGGGTTAATACCTAGTAGTGCAATTGCTGGGTCATAGGGTACCAATTATATTCTTAAGAAACTTCTCTTCTGAGTTCAATGTCTTCAACAAGAGCAAGGTTTTGTAGTTGAACACTGTTTATCAGGGCTGCTGCTGCATTGATTTGTACACTCCATAACCCTCAGGGCTTCCTGATTCATGTGACTGGCACCTGGAAGCTTGTGCAGTGCGCAACCTGCAGAACCAGATATGGCAGCTCTTGTTAGCCTCATCCTTTATAAGTAAATATTCCAAGAATATGGACTCATTGAACCATCCTCAAGTCTACATCCCAGTATCTATGGTATTTACATAAATCCCAAGTGGGATAATATTTCTATAAACCCTGCATTTCTATCTGGGCAGGATCATTATACCAGAATACTGGGTTTTAAGCCTAAGCCATAGAATGACGGTCATAATCAGACCTACCACTTTTTTGAGTGGCTTAGGCCTGGGGCCAGGTATCTGCTAGTTTCGCTGAGCAGCCTGTATCTCCAGCTGTCAATGCTGAGTAATGTTTGTTAAGTTGTCTTTCATCACATTCCATTCTCTGTCTCGTGTTTACTCACTCATAAGAAGCAGTTTATAAATGACAGGGCTTGACTATAAACAATTCATGAAACTCATGGCATCTGTGAGGCCAATCTCAGCCTCTCTGAATGGGCACCATGATGTGTAGAGGCGGAAATGGAGGTACAGAGCAGATAGAGTAAGCCAAGGTCATATAATTCATAAGTGGTCACACAGGGATTTGAACCCAGGCCTTGCTGGCTCTCCACTTTGTGCTCTGAACTACTACACTCTACTATTTTTTCCTCTCTGACCTCCCAGGCTGGCCAAAAGGTAGCCTCCATCTTTGTAACTTGTTTCCTAATAGGCTGATACAATTTTAGATAGAGTGAAGGCAAATGCTTTATTAACAAGCAGGAAGTAAGATCCTTATTTATGCCAACTAAGCTGTATTGATAGCACAAGTCGGGAGTGCCCTCTAGAGGCACTCTGCCCCATTAGCTAACTTCTGCCAGAAAGAGACAGCTGGGCTCTTGGCTCTGATGGTCTTCTTCAGTGAGTTAATCATAAATAACTCTGCACACCAAGTCCCTTGTTCTTTCACTTGGAACTACACTTCACAGCTGACTCACCCTGCCTCTTCCACCGGGAGTTATGCTACTCTGATCTAGTCATGTTAAAAAGCATATGGAAGTGTTCCTCCTGCCAGGATGGGGCATTGCCCCTTCTGAACATTTTCCAAGCTAGAGTCATCTCCACAAGGCTCTTTGGAGAAGATCTCTGGGGTCTTAATTAAATCCTTGAACCAGCAGGGAAGGAGCATTCAGGCTTCACCTTCGAGCCCGCCAGTGACTTTGTGGGTAGGCTCCCCTGGGCCTCTGGCTGGGGCACAGTGTATCCCTGCCCCTCCAAATGCCAGTTCTACCTTCCCTCTCATTTAGATGCCATCCCTTGCCAGAGATCTAGCCTGGGACCTCCAACCTATCAACTGTGGGTCTCCCAACCTCAAGAAGAACCATTGAGGAAGATGGGCTGGAGGATGGGGGGCCCCTGAGTCCACCTTAAGTATGTGCTCAGTTCTGTGGTTTCAAGTCAGAGCTCCAGAAAGCAGCATCTTGGGACCTTTTCTCCTCATGGGATTGCTTTTGCATTTCCCAAGGTGTTCTGAGAGACAGCCATATTTAAAAAAAAAAAAAAGTGTTTTGTTTTGTTTTGTTTTGTTTTGTTTTGTTTTTGCTGTGTTGTCATGCAGGACAGTACCTTCCCTGTCACCAAATGCCCTATGCAAACTTCCATGTGAACAAATTCTTTTAAAACCTAATGCCAGGGGGAAAATGTCAAAAAACTTTGCTTCTGAGATGTGGTCTCTTTCCTCCTTTCTGATGAGACCTTGTAACTGTCACCTTTGCCTTTTAGCCAGGTGGCCCACAGCCCAGCCTCAGTGGTGGCATCAGACTCTATGATGTGCTCAGCCCAGCTTGTGTGATCTCAGCACTCTGGTTTGACTTCATTATCAGTTCTCTAGGTAGGATTTAGAAAGAGACAAGGAATTGGTTTTTATAATTACATGAACATTTACTGAGTGTTGATTCTGTGTTAGGCATTGTGCAGCAGGGGCAAGGGTTGAGTTAGAGGCAGGATCACAGAGAATCCTATCTAGTGATCTGGTACATAACAACAGGCAAAACTGACTGCATCCAGGTTCTTTTCAGGGGCAGAACCAAAAGGTTCTGGGGAGCAGAAGGGAAGAAGCACGGGGAACCTGTGAGGGGAACTGACATCTATTCTAGGAAGTATGGTATTTGAGCTATGCACTGGAGCATGAAAAGATGACATGGCAAGCAAGACAGGTGGCATGCCCTAGAACAAAGGTTCGTACACTAAGGCCTGTGGGCCGGAACTGGCCGACCTCGTGTTTATGTGTGGTCCGGGTTCTAAGGGTGGAATTACAGGTTTAAATAGTTGTGAAAAAAGTCAAAAGAAGTACATTTCATGACATGTGAAAATGATATGAAAGTTACTTATTTGCTTTTTAAAGGTTTTGTTTATTTATTTGTCAGAAAGAGAGAGAGAGAAGGAGCAGGGGAGCAGCAGGCCAAGGGAGAGGCAGGCTCCCTGCTGAGCAAGAAGCCCAATCCAGGGCTTGATCCTAGGACCCAAGGATCATGACCTGAACTGAAGGCAGACACTTAACCAACTGAGACACCCAGGCACCCCAATGGTATGGAATTTAAAGTTCAGTTTCTGTAAGTAAAGTTTTTCCAGACTGTGGATGCACCCATTCTTTTACGTATTGCCTACATACTGGTGATGTTTGCACTAGGATTGGCAGTCCAGTAGTTTTGACAGAGACCCTACGGCCTGCAAAGCCCAGGATATTTCCTCTCTGGCTCTTCACTAAAGAAGTTTACAGAACCTTAACAGAGAAGCATAAATATGGAGTGTTGATTGCCTAGAATGGCAAATTGGGCTGATAACGTTGCTGTATGGGGCAGAGAAAATGCCAGAAAGAAAACAGGGGCCACATTTAAGGTTTTGAAAGGTATGTCTTTAGAACTTTAGTTTACAAGTAATGGGTTGCCATTAAAGGCTTGTGAATGAGGGAAAGTTACGATCTTCAGGAATGACGTGATCATGTCTGTGTATGAGAAGAAAACTATGCAGGCTGAGACAAGGCAGAACTGGAAGAAGAGGCCAAGCACAAGAAATAAGTATAGGAAGAGTATTCTGGGCCAGTTTTATTTTCCAAATAACCATGTGGTGATTTTCATGGACTCTCAGGGGTTGAACTTTAAATTGTGAGTACCAGATGTGACATCTTTTTCCTTACCAGCAAAGGTGTTTACTTTCATCTTTCCTAACTATCTGAAAAATATGCAGTGCATTTCTTTGTATTCCAAATTGTACTGCTAGAACTATGGTTTGATAAAGAAAAGGAAAAATGCTGGGCTATGTCGAGCAAAAAGAGGCAAGCTTCATGAATTTAAGTATAAAATAAGAGAGGGTGAAATTTTCACACTGGTTTTATTTATTTTCATTGACAAAATTTAGGCTGCTTTGTAGTGTCAGACCTATGGAACCTAGAAACCATTTAAAAAAATAAAATTCAAACCATGAGAGATTCTTAATCTCATGAAATAAACTGAGGGTTGCTGGGCAATGGGGGTATAGGCATAGGGTGGTTGGGTGGTGGACATTGGGGAGGGCATATGGTATGGTGAGTGTTGTGAAATGTGTAAGCCTGATGATTCATAGACCTGTATCCCTGGGGCAAATAATACATTATGTTAATAAAAAAATAAAATAAATTGTTTAAAAAATGAAAAAAATTTTTTTCAATTTTTAAAATTCTGAATTTTTAAATTCAAAAGGTTGAAAGTGGTTGTAGGTGTTACGTTTTATCAGCCACGTTTTATCTGTTCATTTATACAACAAATATCAAGCATCACTCCCTCCCTCTCTTTCCCTGTCTCTCTATATTTATATATATATATATATATATATATATATATACAATATACATATTGTATATATATATATCCCTACTATGTGTGTGTGTGTGTGCGCGCGTGCATGTGCGTGTATACATCTATATATATGCTTTGTGGAATAAGATACTAAAATATTAAAAATTATTTTCTGTTGAAGAGCTGGAGCAATGTGTATGATACATTAAAATAATAGTACCAGATGGACCATAGAAATGCAGAGAAAGAAGCAATTGGAGAGACCTAGGAAGGTGGAAGGATTTCTTAAGCATGAAAAACCAGGGTAAGGTATTCTGGTAGAGGGCGTAGCAGGTGAAAAATAAAAGAAATTTTGATGTAATAGGTACTGGGAGACCCAGAGCAGGTTTGGGCTCTGGTACATGTAGCCAGTCATTTAATAAATGTGTTCTATATACTAAGAACTGTGCTACACTATGGGGAGATCAAGATGAATAGGACATGGTCCCTGCCTTAAGGAGCTTACAGTCTGCTAGGGGGAACAATTAAATAATTATAATCAATGTTGAGTTCTATGATGTAGGCAGCATTACAACCCACGCCCCCGGATTGGCATGGTGGAAGAGAATTTTAGGGATGTTTCTGTGATGGCATCTGTTGGCTGGAACATCAGGGGATAGACTTCCCCTGAGCATCCAGGATAGGTCTGGGACTGGTCCTAAGGTTAGGGGAGAGAGGAGAAGGGGATAGTGTGTGAGGGTGGGCTGAGGTCAGGAGTGGAGGGAGAAAGAGAGACAGAGATGGACTCATCTTCTCTTTTCTCATACAGCAAGGTCTGGGTCCATAAGTTCTGCACTCAGGCTGTGTTTGCTACTGTTCTTAGGTGCCCAAGTCTCTCTTATTTTTGTCTTACTATATTACTAAAATACCATACCATCATCTTCCTTGAATAATTATATGAAGATAAGGAAACGTGTGAGGACAAATGTAGTGATACATTTTCCTCTGCGTAAGGACTAGTTGGTTCTTACTGTATGAAAATAAAATACCAACCTAATAAAAGCAGAAGATTCTCAGGTTTTATGTCTCTTGACCCTGTAACTTAACTTTAGTTTACCTGCCAACAAGTGAACTGCATATCAACCAACAAAAATTAATTAACAGTAATTTCTTTTAAACTCAAAGAACGCAGTCTTCATGAAACAACACTAAATTGTCCAGTGACCTCAGTGTAGCTTCCTGCTAGGGTATGTTCATGACTGGTGTCATAGCGAGTGAACACCAGCCCAACAATAGGAGACCTGGATGCTGATTCCAGCTCCCCTATTTACTAGGAGTTTGGTAAGACCCTAGGGACTCCCTTCCTCTGGGACTCATTTTCCTTTGATCCCAGGATCTTTTATGTCTCTTCCAAATCCAGAATACCATTTTGTTTTTATTTTCTTAAAAGCTCAGTACACTTACCTTATAGTACCCTTGGAGCAAGTGTTCTTTTCATTATTTTGCAAATGGAAAGATCTAGACTTCTGATAGTAAAAAGACCCAGTAGGACCTGAGCTGAGAAATACAAAGCTCTTCTTTTGACAGCTAGTCATTGGATGGCTTTTTTTTTAAATTAATTTCAAAGGTAGAATTTAATGATTCATCAGTTGCATGTAATACCCAGTGCTCATCACATCAGGTGCCCTCCTTCATGCCCATCACCCAGTTACCCCATTCCCCTCACCTCCCCTCCAGCAACCCTCAGTTTTTTCCTAGGGCTCAGCATCTCCTATGGTTTGCCTCTCTCTCAATTTTCATCATATTTTATTTTTCCTTCCCTTCCTCTGTGTTCATCTGTTTTATTTCTTAAATTCAACAGATGAGTGAAATCATATCTCTTTCTCTGACTTATTTCACTTAGCTTAATATCCTCTAGTTCCATCAATGTCATTGCAAATGGTAAGATTTCATTCTCTTTGATGGCTGAATAATATTCCATTGTCTATATATGTATCTTATTTATCCATTCATCTCTTGGTGGACAGCTGGGCTCCTTCCATATTTGGCTATTGTGGACATTGCTGTTGGCATGGCTTTTGAGGAGCCATGAGGAGACATGGCTTTTTTTTTTTTTTTTTTTTTTTTTTTTTTGGTTGGAAAATGACCAAGGAAAGTCTTGGGCTGGCTTTGCTGCCAAGCTGGAAGGACTCCACTGTAGGTGTGACTGGCCAAATCCTTTTCCTCATTTTGCAATATCCAAAAACAATTGACAAGGACACCCTCTGGGTGATCATATCTGAAATAATCTCAGCCACTTAGGAATTCATATAATGCAGGGAGCCTAGAGATTTTGCTTAGGAAAAGGATTTTTAGAATTTCTGACTTTGCAGCACTATTGGAGAAGAAGAAAAGAAGAGTCCCTTGGTTAATGTCCACGACTCTCAGTTTGGGGACTGCCAAGTGACAGACTTGGATTTACAGGTTATCTTGGGCAACAGGCTTCACCTCCAGTTTCAATGTCCTGATTTGTAAATTGATGAAATAGTACTTTGCTCATAGAGTTGTTGCAGTGTTTAAATAATAAAATGTATTGAATGTCAAGCATACTGCTTGGTGCAGACAAAGTGCTCAAAACATGGTAGTTGTTGCTGTTGAGGTCATGACGCCTTTATTCTACCTCAGCCATTCTGTGTCTCTAGTCCCAGTTGACTGCTAGGAAATACAATTATTGCAGTCAGGTACAATTCTTCAGCATTATCTTTTCCACAGGTAATGAATGAGAAACTCCCTGGGCATGGTGCCCCGGAGAGAATTCTTCCTTTGGTAATATTCCATATAGTTCTCATACATTAATTTTGAATTACAGTTGGAAGTGGTTTGTGTGATTACCTAGTCTAACCCTGGTTTTAGGTGACACATGTGATGGTTTAGTATATTTGGTCTCTATTTAATACATGTTTA
Organism: Lutra lutra; assembly: GCF_902655055.1. Taxonomy (NCBI): domain Eukaryota; kingdom Metazoa; phylum Chordata; class Mammalia; order Carnivora; family Mustelidae; genus Lutra; species Lutra lutra. The sequence continues at coordinate 59,568,797 of NC_062283.1, forward strand.
TTGAACATTGTGCTCTGCTGCCTACTTATGAGATCTGATTGATCCAAACTAAATTTCAGTGATAGACCAAGGTGTTATTTTTACAGAGACATGCAGTCATAAAAGGAGGAACAACTTTGAATGTGACAACTGTATTGGACATTGTTGGTGTCCCACCATCAACTCTCCTTTTCTTCATAGAGAACCCCATTTTTTTTAGGTACATCCACTGTCCCCACATTCAGCCCATAAGCATCAGGGGAAGCTGACTCTATCTTGATCTCCACCATAGGCTTGATGAGTCCAAGAGTAATCTGATCCCATTTGTCAGACACTGGCATACCAGTGAGGATCCAGGCTTCAAGTTAGGTAAACGAGACAATCTACATGTTGTCTAAATGGATTTGAGTTGGGTTTTCTGTTATTTGAGGTCAAAAGTATTCTAACTGATACACCATTTAGCACGAATCAATTCTGTGTATGAATGATGCAGACTTTTTGACCTGTTTATCCCTCTTGCAAGTTGCCCTCGACATTGGGTGGCAAATGGCTGTCAAATACAACTGGCCTGGAGATTGAATGACTAATACGTAGTCTCAGGCAAGGCCAGCAGATCTGTGCTTATATTAATAAGGTGTCCTATGATAATATTAAGTAGTGTAATTTAGAATTTTATATAATTTTAGAGCAAAGAGTAGGAAAAAAATATATAGTTTATTGGCAGGGAATTCTTCTGCCCCTCTGAACTGCTCTACTTACTCACTCCTGAGAAGGTGGAGGGACACATTTAGTTGATAAATTTGGGGAAAACAATTGGAAATGTTTAGCTTAGTTTATCATTTTATTCTTCTTTTTGGGCTTGGGCCTGCCCAAGGGAAGCAGGGATTGTCTTCTCCCCTCCATGTTGTAAATCCTACCTGGACAAACCCATTGTGGAAAAGTCTGCCCTGACCCAGCTTTGGGCTGTGACTGGATGAATAAGTCTGACGAGGCTCATTTGACTTTTACTAGGCTACTTAGCTCACCCTACACTTGCCTCTGCGATTAAGAAGAGTGATATTTTGGCTACCATCTTTACTTGCTTAATTTATTTCTCCAATTGTTTAGAACTAGGTTATTTTTTTGACACTCAGCAGAGTTGATTCTCATTATAAATAAGGAATTCTCAGAATTCACTGCCTAGGGTAAAAACACTGTAAGAATCATGCTCCGCTAGTTAAAATGGTAGAACAGATCCCCTCTTGCATATCTTCCTTTCCATCTTTAGTTAAAATTAATTCTTCGCCATTTGGGTCATCAGTCTTTTGAAAAGTTGACGAAAAAAATCAGAATTCTCTCCAGAAAAATACACAAACACACAATTTTTTATACAGTTCTGGAATATGCTTGTATTACTCTCCAGTCCTACCCTTGTAACCCTTATAGCTCCACATATTCCAGGTTAAGACCCCTGAGGTAAATCCTCAGGATAGTTCACTGAGCAGTGAATACAAATTGAAGAAGAAAGAAGCCTGCAAAGGACAAGGCTGTGATGATGAAGGTGATGCCTGGGAAAGCACACCCAATATGGAGAGGGACATACATACTGGAGCTGGGAACTGACTGAGTTCTGGGAGTACCACAAAGGTGAAAGTTCATAATTCTGCCAGGAAACAGAATCACTCAGAAGCTTTAAACAAAGAGACTTTAATGAGGAGATGACCTATTGAAATGTAGGTAGTATTATAATAAGTAAGCTGGGTAGTGAGGCATTCTGGGCAGCAACAATAGAGAAGTGTAAACTTCAGGGCAAAAGGAGCAAGGGGGAGAAATAGTATTACTAGGCCTTGTCAGGACCTGGACAGTTTGCCTGGAGGGAGCTGTCATCACACAAGATTGCAAACGTACCCCCTACATTTTCTCTCCCTGCCCACAGAGCTCTTGCTGGGGCCTCCCCATTGGCTGTCCTCAACCAGGAGATAAGGGAGCTGGTGGGATGCATTCCATGGAGGGCAGCTTCCTAGGACCCAGAGTAGGGTAGAGAAGAGTAAAGAATGAATGTAGGATATAAACAGAGAACAACCAGGATAGAGGATGAGGTAAAACTAAAGAAAAAGGTAAGGTTAAAAGTCTGAATGGTACTTACAGGTGCCAAGAAGGCACTAGCAGGGCCTTGTCAGTGTGTATGGACTAGAGGTGTGAGCTGAGGACCAAGTCCTGAAGAAAGGTAATCTGAATGTGAAAGAAAAAGCCTAAAAGCCCTTTCCAGTAAAAAATTGCCCACCTCTGCCCTCGACTAAAAGATAAGTAGCTCTTAAATTATATATCTGGGTACTATAAGCAATTTAGAGCAGAGAGTAAAGAAAAGTTTGCTGGAAGCAATTGAATTTGAAGAGAAATTTAGGAGAAGGCAAGCCAAGATACCTTTGTTTTTAATGGTCTTTTGCTCGTATGTGCATTTCAAAATGCTAGAATTAATTTTCAGCTATGTAAACGAAAAATGGAAATCACAATGTGCACAGAAAAGGAGAAACACATTTCAACCTACATGTAGTTTGTTTTTGTGATCTTATAGTCTGAGATTATACCTGTCTCAAGAGTAAGAAAAATTAAGTCAGCAAGAAAAATCCCATAGTTTAAAAGATGATGTGCAAAGTTGATCTCCTTTTACTGATAAAAAAAAAAAAAAAATCCCACCGTATGAAAAAAAAGAAAAAGGAATAATGACTCTCCACCTTGACTGAAAATAATGGGTGAGAATAATTAAATGATTTAACTTAATCTTGAACTGACATTTCAAATTCATCTCAACCTGCCATGCCTTTGAAGCTCCACAGTGCCATAATTTTAATACTGGGGCTTTCAAGAGCTTTCTAAATAGGTCAGCATTTCATGTAATCTTTAGACTGTCACTAGATATTTTGGATATTTTTTGGTAAGAACAGGTGTTCTTTTGAACCTTCTGCTTTAAAAAAAAATACAGTAATCTATCTGAGGCATGATTTATAAGCCTAGAATTATCAGTGGCTTGTGAAGAAAAATAACCAAATAAAATGCGTGCCTGATAGCACATTCAGTCAAGACTTTTCCATTTCCAAAACCATTCCTTAAACTAGACCAACAATAATTTACATTTGGGATGGTTGCCTCTCTACCATGAGCCCCCTAGATGTTATAAACAGAATTCCCCTTTCATGTTCCATTTATATTTGCATGTCTTACCAAATGATTAAAGAAGACAATGTAGGTATTACAAACAAATTTTAACACTTTGTGATGCAATCTCTATTTAGAGATCTGGAAAATGGGGCACAAGGCAGGAAGCTAGTATAGGATAAAGAATAAGGAAAAAGGAATTAAGTATAGAGCCCAGAGTTGGCTGGGTTTAGAGATTGGCTGACTGGATAATACTCTGTTTCTGGTAAAGCTGAGCATTTACAGGGACACAAAAGCTATCTGTTTCCATTTGCTGATGTGGCAGTTTGGGCAGAAGTGGCTCCATTTTGGCCTTAGAAAGTAAAGCCTATGTAATTCTATAAAGGTTGAACCATCAGCCAAGATAGATATGTCCAAGATAATTAAAAATGAAAGAAAAAGAAATGCTTATGGGAGGCGGGGAATTAGGGAGGTGGGCTGGAGAGAAGAAATCTAAAGGAAAAGTGGGAGTTAGAGGATGGCCAGTGATCACTGGGATTTTTGCCAGGAGGAGCCCAAGAGAAATGGCTTCTTCTCAGCATTGCTGAAAGATGTCTGGATACTTTAGGCATCCTGACTCTTAGGATTTTTGCCTGGAGAACCATTTGGAAAGGTCTTGACTTTCTCCAGAAGATATAAAAGTGGGATTTATCTCAAGCTGAGAATGAGAGATAAGGTCACAGAAAAGATCTATCCAGCTGCATAATACTGAACCAATTACCTAAGCCTCCTTGTACCTCATTTCCCCATCTATAAACTGAGGATATTAAAAGTACTTACTGGGGCACCTGGGTGGCTCAGTGGGTTAAGCCTCTGCCTTCAGCTCAAGTCATGTTCCCAGGGTTCTGGGATCAAGCCCCGCATCGGGGCTCTCTGCTCAGCAGGGAGCCTGCTTCCTCCTCTCTCTGCCTGCCTCTCTGCCTGCTTGTGATCTCTGTCTGTCAAATAAATAAAATAAAATCTTAAAAAAAAAAAAAGTACTTACTTAATTGGGTTGTTCTGAAAGTTAAGTCACATAATGCAGGCAGAGCACCTACCATAATGCCTGGCACAGAAAGTCACCAATAATATTACCTAGTATTGTCTAAAATGTGTTTATAGATAGTTTGTATGCTAGAATTCCTTAAACTGTATTATTTTCTCATCAAATAACTAGCTAAGTGAGCTATATCTGATGACTGTTGATGTTAGGGGAGGAAAAAATTTTCTTCTACTCCTCTAGGTTCTTTGGCTGGTCTAATGATCAAATTAACACAAAACATTAAGAGGAGAAAAATTTAATTTTTAATTATGCATTTATGGAAGCCTCATAAGAGTATAAGACCTGAGGACAAGCTGGGGGCAGTTGAGGATTGTATGCCATCTTGGGCTAAAGAATAGGATATGGGCCTGCCTGGGGCTTCAGAGGGGAGGAGGGTGATTCACAGGATGATAGAAGAGCAGGTGTTTGGTAATTAGATATTTGTCCAGCCATACAGATATATCATAGATTTAAAAAAATAAAAAAGCTATGTCTTGATAATAGCTCTTTTTCTGGGCCAGGTCTCCTATCTAAATTCTTTTAGGTAGTTTAAGGGAGCAGCAAAGTTTTTCTTAAGCCTTCTGGGTCTCAATTGCCTTCAGCTCAAATTAACCCATGTCCCAAAGTGGCATATTTGAGGAGACTTGTTTTGAACCCCTTCAGTGATTAAGGCAGAGAAATGAAGAATAAATATAGGGAGATTACAGTAGATCCTTTAAATCTATTAATTGAGATTTTATTTTATTTTTTAAAATTTTTCTTTTTTTTTTTTTAGATTTTATTTATTTATTTGACAGAGATCACAAGTAGGCAGAGAGGCAGGCAGAGAGAGGAAGGGAAGCAGGCTCCCGGCCAAGCAGAGAGCCCAATGCAGGGCTCAATCCCGGGACCCTGGGATCATGACCTGAGTGGAAGGCAGAGGCTTTAACCCACTGAGCCACCCAGGTGCCCCTATAAATTGAGATTTTAAATTCTTAGGTAAGTACTGGAAGAGGTCATTAAGAGGGCTTGGCCTCCAGTTGTCCTGCAAGCTGGACCTGGTAAATCAGTCTCCTTACATTCTCCCTGTCCTTGGAGTGTATGTTCTGGCCACCATTCTCACAGTAGAATGCAGCCTTGAGAGATCAATGTCTTGTTGAGACCATCTGGACTGAATTTGAGACTGAACCCAGTTAAGACCTCGTATAAACTTCTGAGATTCTTGTTAGCTGATACAGAGATCTACTCATCTTGCAACCACCCAAGACAGAACTCATAAGTAAGTTCCTCGCTCATTAAACCTACCTACCAATCTAGAGCAGTTTACTTCTGTTTTCAGTCTCTTCTTGCCATCTGTGTATGGGGGCCAGTTTCCCATTTCAGCCAGGGAACTTCTAAGGTTGGGAACTGACAATAAGGAAGTAGAAGCAAGATCACTGAAGAAATTCACAGTTCCCTATTGACAGCCACCAATATTTTGTAATATGCCTTATAGTAAAAATGAAAGAAATGCTCAAAATTCTTACCTGTATTTAGATAAACCATTAAGATTGGTCTGGTGGGTTGGCAGGTAGGACAAGCAACCTGACAGCAAAAATTTGTATAAGGTTATCTGTACAGAGGGTAGGTTTCTCCTGGGAAGAGATAGGGAGGGTGGTCTGCCCGTCATAGCTATCAGCCACCCCTCTGTAATAGCGATTCAGCTATAGACACTAAAGAAGCTGTTGTTATGGTCAATGTTATATTAAACACACACACACACACACACACACACACACACACACACACACACACACGGGCAGTGCTTAGGGAGAGGGACTTTTCTCATTTCATTCAACATTTAACCAGTACTTACCTGAGCACCTGTTACATGCTCAGCATTGTGCTGGACATGCAGTAGTGAACAAAATAGATAAGAAAAAACTTCTGCTTTTATGTATATTCCATGGTATGGAGGAAGTCAGTATGGGGAGGAAAAATAATTTTCCTTCTATCCTTCCAAGTTCTTGGCTGAGACCGCTGTAATTAAAAGGCAGATTAACAAGAGAAAAACACTTGAAACAAGAGAAAAATAAATAAAAGTTTAATATCTCATGTGTACTTGAGAGATACCCAGGAAAAATGATAAACTTCCCCAAGGTGGCCCAAGCTACCGTCTTACATACCGTCTTCTGCTAAAGACCAAGAAAAAAAAGAAAGTTGTGTGTGTGTGTGTGTGTGTGTGTGTGTGTAGGGAGGGAGGAGGGAGTTATGGGAGGTTACCAAAGAAAGTACAGTAAACAAGGATAAGATTGTTATACAGATTTAAGTCAGTGTCTTCTTCATTGATTAGGTTTTCTTGTGACTTACAGTCATGCTTCTCTTCCTGGTATGGAGACGAAGACACTTACAAATGGAGATTTCCTTAATTTATGTAAATTTCTTTTACAAAACAGTAGCTTATAGACTGTTTTCAGAGATTCTCCGGTGTCTGCTATTTCTCAAAAATGACCAGCTCAAAAAAACTCTACACCAAAGACATGTATTTTGGGATAGGAGATTCTGCTCCCCTTTATCAGACAAGAAGTAAGACAAGTAAAAGTATGTACTATACTGGACTGTGATAACTGAAAAGAAAACAAGCAAATAAGCAGGGCAAAATGATGGGAAGTGTCAGGGTAGGATAAGGTTTGTAATTTTGGGAAGAATGGCCAGAAAGGCTTCAGTAAGATGGTGACATTTGAGTGAAGACCTGAAGGAGACGTGGGAATGGCTCATGTTGGTACCTGGAGAAAGAACAGTCTGGATCAAGGGAAGAGGCTGGTGTGTGCCCACTGGGTTCAAAGAATAGCAAGGAAGCTGTTGTGGCTGTAGCAGAGTGAGCCAGGGGGAGAACTGTATGAGATAAGGTCATTTCTTCCTGGAATGTTGGCCCACTAAGAACTCCAGGGAACATGGGGCCTCCCTGGCTGCTGAGAGATAGTAGTTAAGGGATTTACTTGCTATTAGTGCCCCTGGTAGGGGCATCAGAACTCTCAGGGTGGGCATCAGCAGCAGGAGCCACAATGAGGAATTCTCAAGCAGCTTCTCAAACAGCAGGTACCCTCCCCTTGGCCAGAGAAAGCATGCATCATGTTGCAGAGATCAAGGGACAGGTTTGGGAGACAGTCTCAAAGGTCTCAAGCCAAACTGGGTGAAACTAATCAGACAGCTCAAGTCCTACACAGTCCTTGGAAACAAGAGTCTCTGATGTTTTGGTTACCAACAAGCTCGTGAGTATTGGACAACCAATATGATAAACTGGCATTAGTTTATCTAGTTTACGCCTAACCTAGATTAGTTTAAAAAATCAGTTTACATTTCCAAGCTTTTCCCCTTTCCTTATGTTTCTGTTCTTGGAATTGATGTTGAAAGGGCCAGGACAGTTGTGGGTTTTTATCTAATTACAAAAAAATTTTAAAATAAAGAATTAAAAAATTCAGGGAGGGAATTTACCCTGTAGAAGTATGATCTGTGTTGGGAAGGAAACATCTTACTCTACCTTTCAAGATTCTTTTGGCTGGTCTAAGAATTAAATTGACATAAGGCAGATTAACAGGAGAAAATAAAATTTAATTACATACAGGATGGAGAATCCACATAAACATGAGAGATTCTAAAAACAGGCAAATGAGATATATGTGTCATTCTGGACTAAGAAGGGGTAGGGCTCTAGGACTTTGAAGGGAAGGAAATCAATTCACAGAAAGTTGAAAAAGAGTAAATGTTTTCTTGCTGAACAAGTGTTTGCTGGGCCATGTAGAAAAAACAGGACATAGAGAGGAATTTTAGCAAACAGACTTTGCTAGGTTCCTCTCTGTCTACCATTCTAGTTCATATTATACTACAGTTATCTATAGCAATAACTCCCTTCCCAATACAAGTCCTCCATCTAAATTCTTATAGGCAGTTAGGGGGAGCCTCTGTTTCTTCTCGAGACCCTGTTTCTTAAAATAATCAACTTAAAATAATCCACATGCCAAAGAGACACATTTTGGGGTGACAAGTTTTGTTCCCCTATGTCTGTTTTTGCGTGTCACACTTTTGTTCTCCTTCACCCCGTTTTCTTTAATTCTTTTTAAAGTTCTTTGTAAACCAATATAAAGAGAACACATTTATGGAATAAGTCAGTATACTATAGGGGAAAATTATTAAAGACTTTGAAATGAAACAAAAAGATGACTGAGTGTCATCAATGAGAACTAGGCATTTTCTAATATATCCTTCCTGGTTATCTGATTGCATAGGGTCTCTGAGTCTTTCACTGTCTTTGAACTATTTAAGACCTAAATTGTAGATGACAGACAGCAATGCAAATGTTCTTGTGCACAGACATGGAAATGACTTTTTCTAGTGGAGGTTCCATTTATTTACCTCCCTTACTGGGAGAAGTTGGTTTTGTATCTGTTAAAAAACAAAATGCAACTGAATAAATTTTAAAGATCTAATTGCCTTTATTCGGCAATTCATGAATTGGGCAGCATCCAATCTAGTAGATAGAAAGGATCTCAAAATAGCTATACTAGGCTAAGGGATTTTATACCTTATACCAAACTAGCTATACTGGGCAGAAGGGAGCAGGAAAAAAAGCAGGTTGGTTATTCCCTATAGAAGCTGGCAGGGGTCTAGCAGGCAGATTACCTAACTGATCAGGTGATTCCTGATGGACTGGTTTAAGATTCCATTTGTGGCAGAGCTGAGAGTGTAATTATTTTTTTTCTTTTTTTCTTTTCTTTTTTTTTTTTTTTTTTTTTTTAGATTTTATTTATTTATTTGACAGACAGCGATCCCAAGTAGGCAGAGAGTCAGGCGGGGGCGGGGGGGGGGGGGAGCAGGCTCCCCGCCGAGCAGAGAGCGCAATGAGGGGCTCGATCCCAGGACCCTGAGTTCATGACCTGAGCCGAAGGCAGAGGCTTTAACCCATTGAGCCACCCAGGCGCCCAGAGTGTGATTTTTTTTTTTTTAAGATTTATTTATTTATTTTGAGAGAGAGAAAGAGAGAGAGCGGGAGTGCGAGCATGGGGGAGGGGCAGAGAGAGAGCGAGCCTTAAGCAGACTCTTGATCTCACAAGAAACCAACAATTGGCCACTAAACCAACTGCACCACGCAGGTGCCCCCGACACTGTAATTAAATCTCTGTTTGGGGACGCCTGGATGGCTCAGTCGGTTAAGTGACTGCCTTCGGCTCAGGTCACGATTCCAGGATCCTGGGATCAAGCCCCATGTCGGGATTCCTGCTCAGCGAGACCCTGCTTCTCCCTCTCCCTCTGCCTGCCACTTTACCTACTTCTGCTCTCTCTGTCAAATAAATAAATAAAATCTTAAAAAAAAAGATCTCTGGTTACTGAAAACTAGCATAAGTGACTCCATTTTAGGCCTATTGTTTTATTTTTAACATATCTATTAACCAAATTCATTTCAATATTCCTAAAATATCTATGTGTTTACACTTTGGATTCTGGTTTTAACATCTTAGTAGTTCCCTTATTAATGAGTTAAGCAAAACTTTTTATCTTATATATATTTATACATATACAGATTTGTGCATATACATACATTTTATATGTTTGTAAATAACCACTTAAAATCACTTTTTTTTTCATCATGGGGAAGGAGTCATGAGGAAGGGGGTCATGGGAAGGTGGTCGGTAGGAGAGGGTCAAGGGGAATGGGGTCAGAGAAGAGGGTTATGAGAATAGAGGGTCAGAGTTGGGGGATCATGGGGAGTGGAGGCTCGACAGGAGGGGGCAGCCAATAGCATAGCTTGGTGACCACCCATGGTGTTATTCTGGGTTCCATGGCCTCATATTAAGGGTGCTGGTTCTGGGGAATGGGGGCAGTGCAGGGGCCTACTTACTGCCCATCCTGCACCTAGTGTCCTAAGGCTCCCCAGAAGTATGGATGTGAAGGTCAAGGGGAAGACTGCCACCTTCCCCCATCCCTCTTCCCAGTTGGTCCACTTCCCCCCAAGGGGGTTTCTTCCCTGTGTGCCCCTTAACAGCCCCACTGTACCTTCTCTGGGACCTTGATTTATTGTTTATCTCTCTTCCTGAATTTACTTTTTAGAAAATATATTTTCCCAGAGCCTGTCCATATGAGGTACTGTTCAAGATGCTGAGAATATGTCATGAAAGGACTAATGATAGGAGACAAGAGAGGATAAACTGAGACAGTATGTCACATGAATGTGAGTGTGAGGAAGCAGGTCCAAAGTGGGGAAGGGGAGTGTCAGGAAGGTTCCACAAAAGGTTATTTGAGCCAGGCTTGGATCAGAGAGAGCAGGGATTGGTGATAGCTAGGCCAAGAGTGATCAGAGTAGAAGGGGGAAAAATGCCCCGTGAGATTCCTGAGGGGATGATGTCTACAACAGGGCCAGTAGAGGCAGAGGCACAGATGCCATCAGGCAGGAAAAAGACCTCAGTGTTGGGGAAAGGGCCCAAAGGGGATTGTATCAACTTCACATTTTCCAGTAAGCTATGGAAAACTATCAGCTGGCTGGTGGAGAAGAGTGAAATATATATTATACATTATATAGTGAGTTAAATAAAACCTTTCATTTTATATGTGGAAGAGAGTCATCTTTTTATCTTTTTAAAATAGTTTTTTAAATTAAATTTTAATTTTAATTTAATTTTTTAAAAATTAAATTAAAATTTGGGGCGCCTGGGTGGCTCAGTGGGTTAAAGCCTCTGCCTTCGGCTCGGGTCATGATCCCAGAGTCCTAGGATCGAGCCCCACGTCGGGCTCTCTGCTCCACGGAGAGCCTCCTTCCCCCTCTCTCTCTCTCTGTCTGCCTCTGCCTACTTGTGATCTCTGTCAAATAAATAAATAAAATCTTAAAAAAAAAAAGGCTCTCTCCCTCTGCCCCTTCCCTTCTCTCTCTTTCAAAGAAATAAATAAATCTTTAAAAAAAATTAAATTAAAATTTTAATTTGATTTAAATTAATGTTCAGAGACCAACATTGTCTTTGCCGATGGTTTACTTAACATAAGTTCACCGTGGGAATATAATAATTTCACAAGCCAGAATCATACAGGATAGTGTCTCTTAATAAACTACTAAAGAAATAACCTACCCCAAATCAATAATAGATTAATCACACTATTGTTCCAGGTGAGGGGAGGTGAAAGGAACAACATCCAAATGTAGTTGAGGTGTATACCTTTATGTAAGTAGGTACTCAGGAGAGATAGCTTAACTAATAAGAACTAAAGTCCAGTTGCTAGTGCAAAAAGTAGAAGTCCCTTGTTGCTAAGGCATGTTGCTAGGGAACAATGGTACTGGGGTTGATGGGCAAGATGATCTTCTTGGGAGACTACTCTGATGCCATTGCTCATAAGAGAATCACCTTTACCATGTCAGGAGCTAATTGCCCCAAGGTCTTCTGAGAACTATTTTATTTTTCAATTTTTTAAGTGTTTTTAAAATAGTTGAAGTATAGTTAACATACAATGCTATATTAGTTTTAGGTGTACAACAAAGCAATTGGACAATTCTATATATTAATACTCACTACAGTAAGTGTAGTTACCATTTGTAACTGTACAAAGTTATTAAATATTAGTGACTATATTCCGTATGTTATACTTTTCATCACTGTGACTTGTTTATTTTATAACTGGAAGTTAGTACCTCTTAATTAGGGTGTATCTTCATCTGTTCCTGAACTCACCCCTTTGGCAACCACCAATTTGTTCTCTGCCTTTAAGGGTCTGTTGTTTTGTTTATTCATTCATTTATTTTGGCTTTTAGATTCCACCTATAAGTGATATCATATGGTATTTGTGTTTCTCTGTCCAACTTACTTCATTTAGCATAATACCTTCTAGGTTCATCCGTGTTGTCATCTCACACTGGTCAGAGTGGCAGGTATCAGAGACTAGAAATATTAAGTGTTGATGAGGATGCAGGGAAAAGGGAACCCTCCTGCCTGGTTTTTGAGAATGCAAATTGGTACAACCAACTGTGGAAATCAGTATGGAGATGCTTCAAAAAACTAAAAGTAAAAATACCTTATGAACTTCACTATGGGGTGTTTTACTTAAAGAAAATGAAAACACTAATTCAAAAAGATATATGTATCCCAATTGCATCATTATTTACAGTAGCCAAGATATGCAAGCAACCTAAGTATCCATTGATAGATGAATGGATAAAGAAAATGTGGTATGTATATACAATGGACTATTGCTCTGCCATAAAAAAGATGAAATCTTGCCATTTCAGAGAGCTATTTTAGATCAACAGAGTTGTCTCACTCAGACTGAACTGAACACTCTCAGACAGTCCTCACAAACTCTTGGTATTTATAGTCTAACTGTCCTTTGTCATAGCTGCTTCATCATGTTTTTATCGATAAGCCACCCAGGGGGCCCCTCAGCAGCTAAGCTATTGAGTTCATATCAGTGAGAACAGATGAGATGATATCCTGACACAATTTACTACATTCTTATATAAAAACAATTCTTTTTTTTTTTTTTTTTTTTTGGTCTTGGTCATAAGTAAATTAAAACAGCTTCATTTCAGTCATAAACAAGTGGATTTGAAATGATATCAAACCAATACACATCTCTTAACCATATGTTATCGTTACACCTCTGTAAAATAAGTAGTAAAGGAAGTCCCCAAAGATAATAAGCAAGCGCCAAAATTAAAGTCAGTTAATTTCCTTCTATGCTAGTTCATTCATTTCTGTGTGTGTATGTGTTTTTTTTAAGATTTTATTTATTTACTTGACAGAGAGAGAGAGAGAGATCACAAGTAGGCAGAGAGACAGAAAGAGAGAGGAAGAAGCAGGCTCCCCACCGTGCAGAGAGCCCGACGCAGGGCTCTATCCCAGGACCCTGAGATCATGACCTGATCCAAAGGCAGATGCTCAACCAACCGAACCACCCAGGCGCCCCTCATTTCTGTGGTTTTGAGGGTAAGCTCTTTGATGCATGCCTAAGTAAGAAAAGGAAATAAATCATGGCCCTTACTTATCCTTCAGCTAGATTCCTATTTATAGATCTTCATTTATAGATCTTCAGAATCTTCTTCTTGCTTCTCACTGTTGTTTTAACTGAATGTCCTAGTTTCTTATTTTGGATATGATTTAGCTTTTTTTTTTTTAAAAGAATGAGGTACTTCTAAGTTGAAATTCAATAAGTTGGAAAATTTTAAGATTAGAGATAATGCGTTTCTTTCCAAATTCCTGAAATACCTACTACTCATTATACTGCAGCCTGTGCTCAGCTCAATTATACAATGTGGCAGAACCTACAAATCTGATCTAGGATACACACAAGAAAAGAAAGTCAAATGAAACAGCACATTCAGACCCTGGTAGTGTTCTTCACGATTTGAAACGAAAAAGAGGTTGTAGTTTTCATAGAAATCTGAGTTTCCTATTAATTCTCCCTTTATACTCTTGTATTATTTTTGTTGGAGAGTAAGTCTGATTTTTTTTAAAAAAGCGAGTTTCTGTTTATGCAAAGTTTCTGTTATTAAAGTTAGTCTTAATAATTTCGGCATCACACAGTGCAAATACCATGGATAGCAAATGACAGTTCAAAATCTGTGTTATCAGTGCTTTATACCCTGAGGGTAAGAATGAGCTAAAGTAGGCTTCGCTGAGTTTTCCGTGGGGAGGCATGAGAGCAGAAGGATGAGGATACATTTTGGCATGAAGCAATGTATTTATTCCACTAACAATGGAAGGGCATAAAAGGGAGAAAATTTACTGCAAATACCTTGTCTTCTCATTGTGATCATGATGAACACATCAGCTGGGTCCATACCTATCATCATCCTGCCTTTCCTTAGGTTATTTGGACTTCCTCTCTGAAGCCAAGTTAACAGTCAGGGGGAGAGAATACAAAATGAAAATACAGAACCATGACATAATCAAATTTCTAGCATAATGCACGCTTTAATAGAGGAAAGTGTCAGCCTCCTGTATGATATTTGTGGTAATATAAACTATCACCTCTTCAAGGATTTATTCGGTTTGTCACCCCATTGATCAACATTTCCTCATGGTGAGTGTATGGCTTACTATATAATGAAGGGGAAATCCTACAGCATTTATGATTTGCAGAAAATCCTGGCTGGTCCATTCATTTTCTCTAAATAAATCCATGTTGCGTAGGTTCACTCCTCTTGAGCAGAAGATAAGTTATTAATAAATTCTCCCATTTAAATATAAAGCCTTTGATCATGTATGGACCCCAAATGGGTGACACATTCATGGCAGAAGTATTGTCACTATCCTAAATTAGGTCGATGACAAACATCACTTCTTGGTGCTGTCTAATACTAGACCTCAGAATCCTTCTCAACACACTAGTCCATATGAGTTGATCAGAGTTGGTTTGTGAGATGAGCCATATTTTGAAGTCCAAGACTTTAGTAAAGGTTTACATTTCAAATCCCTGTTTTATTGATGTTTTTCTGTCTCCTAAAATTTCATCTCTGCTGAACTTCTCAAACCATGATGATATGTGTTTGAAAAGTTCAGTTAAAATATGTAAGCTCTCATTGTTTCATCTATCTAAAGAAGAATAGCCACAGAATAGAATTCCCCTGAACCCCTCCTTAGGTATCTCCAGTCTTTCTGATCTCTGAAATAAAACCTTTAGTAGCAGGAACTGTATAAAGACAACCTCTTGGCATCATTTCTGCTAAGAAATTTAAACTAATCCATAGGTCAACAAATCTAGGTGTCACGTCACCCCGAGAAAAATTGGCACCCCAGCTCGTGAATAAAGCAAACTATAAAAAAGTGTTAGTTTTCCAAATTTACAAGATATCTCTTTCTTTCACTAGGCAGACATGTCATTTTATTCAACTATAATCTCAATTTACTTACAAGTTCCTTGGTAAACTCAAGAGGCCAAGGCAACATCAATGTGACTTATAAATAGCTTGTTCAGTCATTATTTCAGATCATAACAGTAGTTAAACTCGTTTTCTCCTAAAAAAATTTTTTTTAAAGATTTTATTTATTTATTTGACAGAAAGAGATCACAAGTAGGCAGAGAGGCAGGCAGAGAGAGAGGAGGAAGCAGGCTCCCCGCTGAGCAGAGAGCCCGACGTGGGGCTCGATCCCAGGACCCTGGGACCATGACCTGAGCCGATGGCAGAGGCTTTAACCCACTGAGCCACCCAGGCGCCCCTCTCCTAGAAAATTTTTAAAAAATAAAAATAGGTGGTTGATTGGATTTTTTCCTCCGGAACTTGTAGAATTGTGGAAATCCAGTGTGAATTGAAAGTCCAGGAAGTGTAGCTGAAGCCTGTACACCTCTCTCTTTCTTAGTTTAAAACCTGGCTCTTGTCAAAGTGTTTCCTGTTCCTGTTAGTGCTTCTGGCAGTGTCACTCCCTCTTACTTCCTGTCCCCAGAGATTCCAGCTTATTTTACTTTGACTTCCAGTCTCATTCCAGGCAGCTCAACTTTCTCTCACCCTCCCCCCGAGGACAATGTTCTTGGTGTCGCTTCTCATACTCTGGGCTGGCTGTGCAGCCAAATCGATTTCCTCTTTAGCACGTCAGGGCTGCCATCCATAGAGAAATTCTGGAAGCACAGAAATGTTCAAAAAATACTGGCATTGGTTTGGAACAAGGTCTAGCCTAAAACCATGCTGTGATGCAAAGAACATCCAGATGTTTTGACATAAATCACTATCGCTGTGTATGGTCGAGTTATTTTTCTAAAGACCCGAGTCAAGTTTTACACATACATGGGACTAAAGGGAAGACCTGCCAATATATCATCTCTCTGCATCCACTGCTGTACAAACGTAACAACCACTTAAAAACATACATTGGAACCATAAACGGGAGAACTTCTATCTCTTGTATCAACAGGTAAGTCAGTCTTCTAGATTCTTCCCCGCTGTAGTCACGCAGAAGTTCATTGGATTGAACCCAATACAGATATGGTTCATTTTGCCAATTTGGCACCAAACTGATAGTTGATTGACTATTTACAATTAAAATGTAACCAGCTGTTTTTGTATTTTGTAAGCCCTGCCCCCACTCCATTTCTTCATCAGCCTCCATTTCTTAAGCCAGTGCCATCTCCTTTGAAGTCATTCTTTTGGAAATGTGCTGTTGCCTTTTCTCACTTACATAGAGCTGTCTTTCCACCCAGATCTCCTGAAACCTTGATACTTGTGGAACTTGAACTTGTGGGAGTCATCTGCATCACCTGGGAGCCGATTTGAAAATGCAGAATCATAGCCGCCCCCCCCATAGAATCTGCATTTTTAACAAGATTCCTCAGGGATTATCATCATATGAGAGTTTGAGATGCCCTAGATTAGGAAAGCGAGTGATTTTTCCAGAGCCTCTGAGTACGTGACACAAAGGAACAGGGTATGTGTGGAGGGAGGGATGAGAGAGAGAGTGCGGTGGAATGTGCCTGGGCTTTGGAGTCAGACACACCAAGATTCACCTCTTGGTTCTTGTTCCTGTGAGCTCTAGAAGTTTAGACTAATGATTGGTGATCTCTGACCCTTGACTCTAGCATCTGTACATTGTAACTCCTGTTATCGAACTATTTTTGATGAGAAATAAACAAGATATAGTCACACTAACCCACAACTGATGCTTAACACTTGTCAGGCTCCTCATCCATCCTCTGCCATTTGCCTTTTCCTCATTTTCGATGGTTCTGTCTTTTGAGCATCCCAAATCATTCAGAGCAACGATTATGCACTTTTTATGTGTTCAGACATAGCTTGAATATATCCAAATATATATGTCCAGAAAACTATCATAAATAACCCAATTCATAAAACATGAGTGGTTGGAAGATTATAAACAGATTCACTGGAGAGTTCTGACAGAATTGGAATGAAGTTATTGGTGAAATCGGCACAAGCTCTGACATTTTTACCTTCTGTGATTTGAGTGGCAAATGGCTCCAGGCTTGAGGCCCAGTGTGGGCAGAGATGGAGCGTGTCTTTGCTACCTTCTCACTTCTCATCTACTTTGCATTTGGGTACCCAGTGGCTCTGCATCCCACTTTAACTGTCCAGATTGCCTGTGGGGCCATCCTTGGCAGCCCTATGTAATTGTTTTTCTCAATTATTTGTCTCTAAAAAAAATGACTTGTCCTGGGTTCTGTTCTCAATGCTGTTGAAGTCCGGTAATCACTGTGCCTTCGAGCTGCGGTCTCCACAATGTGACCTTTGGGGTGGCAGTAGTATCCCTTGAAAACTTGGTTAGAAATGCAAGTTCTTGTGTCCTTATCCTAGAATTAATGAGTCAGAACGTCTGGGGCTGGTGCCTGGAAGACTGTGTTTTCACGAGCTCTCCATGTGATTCTGATATGGTCACGTTTGGGAACCAACTCCATTAGAAGGAACCACAGAGTATTAGATATGGACGGATGGAACGGCAAGACTTTTTTTTTTTTTTTTAAATTAGAGAGAGAGGAAGGGAGCACACAAGCAGGGGGAGCAGTAGGCAGAGGGAGAGGGAGAAGGAGGCTCCCACTGAACAGGGAGACTGAAGCAGGGCTCCGTCCCTGGACTCTGGATCATGATCCGAGATGAAGGCAGACACCCAAACCCCTGGGGCACCCAGGTGCTCCCGTGGTCCCCCACCCTCCCCGCAAGACTCTTAACACACTAGGATTCACCTGCTGTCGGCGCCCCTAGCCATCACCTGACCTGGTGATTTTTTGCTCTGGCCACATATTGGTATTGCCTGGCAGCTTTAAACAATACTGATTCTTGGGCTTACTCCTGAAGATTCAGATTTCATGGGCCAGGAGTGTAGCCTGGGCACTAGGATTTTTCCTAATTTCTCAGGTGGTTCTAATGTATAGCCTGGGCTGGGAGCCATTGATGGAGACCACCATGAGCAGCACATTCAAGTTGCCTGGGCCTCTAACAACTCGTGTGGCTGGGCTCTACTCCCAACCAACTGAAACCAAGTGTCATGGAGCCTGCATGGGGGAGTTGAAAATCACCCATCAAGTATAACAGATGAGAAAGTATGAAAACTCTCCAAAAGTTCCTGTTCAGGGATCAGGAGTTGCTAATGTTCCCACCACATGGGGCATTCACATTTTAACCAGGGATGTGTCAGTTATGACTAGAGAAGATCAAGTGTGGGAGAATCCCAGGTCCTTTGACCAGCACTTGGAGATACCTAGGGGTTTGAGCCCTTCCTCCATTGGGAGGGGGGTGTCTTCCTTTCTTCCATCCCATCTCTGCTTCAAATAAGCTGCCCTGAGAAGCCCTTCTGAAGTGTTACGGCAGTTAGTGGGCAGGAGGCCCCAAACACACAGTATGGTCATTATTGAAGTGTATTTTTTATTGACTTGATAAATTCTGTCTTACCCCACAGGATTTACAAAAGTAGAAGAAGGGATTTCTGCAGCAGGGTCTAATGCGGTTTTAAAATGCCACAACCACCATTCCTAGGACCACAAAATGCTTTTGCCTAGATAAATGTCATCCTAGACCTAGGGCACCACCAGGATTATAACGTTATTGAATTTTCCATCTGTATCTCTGATTTGCATGTTGTAAAAATAAACTAAAGATTTTGTACATAAATTAGTTCTGAGGTGGCCGGATAGATTTTTCCAGTTCACATTAAGCCTATGCGTCCTCTGGCGAGGAGAAGGAAAGATAATATCTTGGCTGGAAGTTGGGAGTGACTCAAGACATTCCAAGTCTCTCTTTCTGCCCTGGACAAGGTGAATACCGAACTACTTCAAACACTTTTCCTGGTCCTAGCCTCTTCTTTATGTGGTCTGCCTTTTCCAGGCAGTTTGTAATTCCTCTTGCTAACACCTGCCAGAGGGCTGGTATCCTAGTTAAGAAATCCTTATGAACAATTAAAACCATCGTCGTTCAACACTTACTAGCTGTGTGACCTTGAACATGTCAACTTCTCTGGGCTTCTGCAACCCTATCTGTAGCACAGGAAGCACACCAGGGCCTCTCTCACATAGTTCCTGAGGGAATTAGATGGTTATTATGGGTTTTAAAGCACTCAATGTCTGGCATCCAATAAGCAATATATGAATGTTTTATGTTTTATTACCATGATATATTTACAATCATTACCTAAATGTTGCTAGCCAATACCTCACTCCTGAACTAAGGCCTGGTTTCCGTGCCATAAATTATCCTGGTGATATTATGAACCATTTTTATGAACCACTCCACATTTCCCCTGAATTTTAAAACACAGCCACATATGGATACTTTTCTAGGACCTAAAGTCTCCTCTAATGGGAAGCCCCAGGCTCAGCCTCCTGAACTCACATTTAGTTGCCCTGAGGTTTGTCTTCAGCTGGGATAACCAACCACCCTGGTTTTCCCAAGGCTGAGAGGGTTTCCAGAATGCAGGACTTCCAGTGTCAATCCTGAGGCAGCCTCAAGCACAATGGGATGAGTTTGCCTCTGTCTTCAGCCAGTGGCCAGTCCCTCAGGTCTTGGAGAGTGGTGGCTTGGTGTGACAACCTGCCCCACTTATTCATTACTAGTGAGATAGCCTAATCCCTGGCAATACCCGGTCTGCATAGCGGGAGGAGTGGGGGTCAATTTCATCATAACAAAATTATAAGGAGAACTGAATGTACCAAGACTGGCCTCAGAAAGTAAATATTGAGAAAACTACAGAGTTCTATTTCATTTTCTAACCACTAAACTTGGACAGGGCCCTCAACCTCTCTCAGTTTCAGTTCTCCTATTTGGTAAAATGGATATAATACAATGTTCATGTTACAAAGGGATTGAAATGGCTGGTTTGGACAATGTGTGGGGAAGTAATTTCTGAATCCCTTTGTAATGTTTATTGCAGAGAAACAGTGTGCTGATGTGTGACAAGCCAGGCCCTGAGTTAGAATTCCATTTTTCCCGTTTACTCATTATAGTACTTTGGCAAGTTTCCCTCCCTCTTAGTCTCAATTTTCTCCTCAATGACCTTGAGAACGCCAGCATCCGCCTTGCAGAGCTTTTCCAATCCACCAGAGCACAGACCTGCGCAGGTGCCCAGATCCCTCCGTGCCTCTTCCCTGACCACATGGAGTGCATCTCTCTCTCTGAGAGGAGTGGTTCCCCCCAAGAAACCACAGGTGGGCTGGAAAAGAGGTTCTCAACCTTGGATGCACATTAGAGTCACTTGAGAAAACTTAAAAAAAAAAAATAGGGGCGCCTGGGTGGCTCAATGGGTTAAAGCCTCTGCCTTCGGCTCAGGTCATGATCTCAGATCCTGGGATCGAGCCCTGCATCGTGCTCTCTGCTCAGCAGGGAGCCTGCTTCTCTTCCTCTCTCTCTGCCTGCCTCTCTGCCTACTTGTGATCTCTGTCAAATGAATAAATAAAGTCTAAAAAAAAAAAAAGAAAAGAAAGAAAAAGTTAAATATTTAAAGAAAAAAAAAAATACCACCCTCTGGGCTTCACTCCAGACAAGTAAAATCTGAGTCTCAGGGAGTGTGGCCCTGGAACCACTGAGCTAGAGAAAGGGCACACGGAGAACAGCACAAGAAAGGACAGCTACTTCATGGGTCCCAAGTTCGCACAAGAAGATTGGAGGAGAAACGTGACTCAAAATTGGCCTTTATATTTGTTAGTTCAGTTTACTGAGCTGGCAGGAGTGTGAATGGGAATGTGAATTCTGACCCTTGGTGCCGTCCATCCTTTTTCACTTAGTCACTGACTAGCTGACTCAGTTTCCAAAAGTGCCTTGTGAAGTAGGCTCATCATGTGAACCTTTCCTGGCCCTCAGGATGAGTCATGTCTGTGTCTTCATGGCAGATGTTCTAATCCAAGACTACTCTGCAAACTTCCCTTTCCTGAGGCAACCTTTGGCAGTGGCAGGTTGGAATTTTAGCCAGCCTGGTCAATAAGAAAGGACTTGGCCAGTCCGAATGGAGCAATACACCGCCCCTTAGGCCACTCAGGCCCATCGTGGAAATACATGATTCCCCCACTTTGATTCTTGAGCCTTCACCAAAGGGCTTTCTTAGGGTACTTGGATCAGCCTCTGAAGGTCACCCCAAGTTTTATGTGAGTTATGAGTTATTGCTCAATATCTTCTCATTTCTCTGCTTTCCTTGGACCTCTTGAAGGTAAATGATGAGTTTCTTAGGTTACCCAGTGAGCAATGGAAATGGTAGTACCCAAGGATTTCTCAAGCTGAGTTCATGACTAGCTACCTTGTGACCCTGGGCTTTGTGTGATGTATAAACTAGCCAGAGAGTCAGTGATTTTTTTAAAGTATTTTAAGCTGTAACATCTGAACTGAGTAAGGTTGGGTTTAATCATGACCTCCTAGAGGGAATAGAGTCTTAGCCACCATTGCTTCTTAACTTATAGAAGAGGAGGCCAAAGGCTGGCATAGGGATGCACTAGCCCTGTGTCCAGCCTGGTTTGACTGAGGAGTCAGAGTCATCCCCCGCCTCCCCTGAATCCAGAATAGCTTCTGTTAAACCCTACAGCCTCCATAACAGGGCTTCTGGAACTTTCTGAGAGTCTGTGAACCACTTGCTTTTGCATCGTCCTATTGGAGCAGAAAGTTCCTAGATTCCGTCTTATTCTCAAAGTGGTCTTTGATCCAGAATAAATAACCAGTGGTCTAGCACTTTCCATGTAAGTTTACCCTTTCAAATGTCCTTTCATAATAGTTATGAGACATATTTGTGGCATACCAAAGAGATAATAATTATATTGCTATGCCAATCCTACAAGTCATAAAGAGTTGCTTTTTCTTTGTTTTGGGCCAGAAATAGGATCTCTCATCCTAAAGCACTAAGACACATAAGAAATCGAAGCACAGAATTCTGTGAAAACTTCAAGAAGATTTTGAATAATCCATAATTTAGATTCCTGTTTCTATTTATATTTTAAAAAAGGATACAGTTCTTAATTTGGCACCCAGAGGAAATGAAACATATCTAAAGTTATTTAAAGACAGAAAGAACCTGGGCTAGCTTCATCATCTTCTCTCCTGCCACGCTGTGGTATAATTCCTGATGCCACTGCCACAAAGACACTGTCTGTGAGAGTGGTTGTGATGAGAGAGTTGAGGGGGACCACAGCCTTCTCCTGGTCACTCTTGTAATATGGTAGCATGACATAGACTGCTGGCTGCCCGCACTGGGATGGACTTGAAGCAGCAGGGGCCACTGTCTCTGGAAGTTGTTAGGAATGTGGAATCCCAGTTCTACTCCAGACCTTGTGACCCAGAATCTGTGTTTTTTATGAGACCCTCAGGTCAATCTGGGCACAGTAAAATCTGAGAAGTATTACTGTATATGGTTGAAGATCTCAGTTACAAATAACAAGCCTATGGTGACTACAGTTAACACCTGTATTGTCCTACTTGGGGTTTGCTAAGAGAATAGATCTTAAAAATTCTCATCACTTTAAAGCAGCATTATCTACAGCTGCCCAATTAGAGAAGCAGCCCAAGTGTCTGTTGACTGATGAATGGATAGAGACGATGTGGTATAAATATACAGTGGAATATCTTTTACTTTTACTCAGCCATAAAAGATGATGATATCTTGCTATTTGTAATGAAAATAGATGGAGCTGGAGAGTAGTAGGCTAAGCGAAGTCGGTCAGTCAGGGAAAGACAAATAGCAGATGATTTCACTCCCGTGTGGAATTTAAGGAACAAAACAAATGAGCAAAAGGGAAAAATAGAGAGGCAAATCAAGAAACAGACTCTTAGCTCTAGAGAAAAAGCTGATGGTTACCAGGGGAAGGTTAAACAGGAGATGAGGGTTAAGAAGTGCACTTGCGATGAGCACCGGGTGTTTTGTGGAAGTGTAGAATCACTGTATTGTACACCTGAAACTAATATTACACTGTATGTTAACTAACTGGAATATAAATAAAAACTTTTAAAGAAAGTTCTCATCACAAGAAAATAATCGTAGCGGTGTGTGGTGATGAGTGTTAAGTAGACTTATTGTGATCATTGTGCAATATACACAAATATCAAATCATTATGTTGTACACTTGAAACTAACATAATGTTATATTTCAATTGTATATCAATTAAAAAATTGGGGCAGCCAGGTGGCTCAGTCGGTTAAGTGTCAGGCTCTTGGTTTTGGCTCAGATTGTGATCTCAGGGTAATGGGATGAGTCCGCTCTCCCTCTCCCCCCTCCCCTCCGCACTTGAAGATTCTCTATCTTTCCTCTCTCTCTACCCCTCCCCCTACATGTGTACTCTCATGTACACACACACTCTCTCTCAAAGAAATAAATATATCTTTAAAAAATTGAAAAGACAAACAATTATATACTCCCCTCTTAACCTGTTTACCACAGACCCTATAATGTGGGTGTTTTCCATGTTTTTCGGCCTATTTCATTATGTGCTTGGTTCCCACAGATGTTGTTCATGATCATGGGCCTGGAAGATTTGGCTGCCCCTCGAGTTGTGTGGTAACTAGAAAAAGAGATCAGATCTAAAATTGGGCTAAGAAGTTATGAATATAGTTGAAATCATTCCATTTAAAACACCTTTGAATTTGTGTACCGTGTCTGCTTCTCTTTGTCCTAAATTTGCCTTCCTGAGAACTTGTAATAAAAGTACTACTTGCTCTTAAAAAAAAAAGAGCAAGTCCCTATTCCTATGGTGATCTAACAGAGTCACTGTCCTTAGGTTTGTTTGGTGACTGTGGCAATGTAGGCGATGCGTTAAGATCAAGTAAGTGATCAGCTATTAGTTTTCTTTTATATCACTTACCTATCAGATTATATACGTGGACATGTAGGTAGTAGCTGTTATTGTGGAAAAAGAATCTCTCTTCTTTTTTTTTTTTTTGTTTCCATTTTTCACTGTATTCCTCTGGAGCAGTCTAACCTCCCATAGTACTGTACATTCTCATGTGGAGGTCATGTGCAGAACCCTATTGGACACGTATTTTTAGCCAGTGGTGAATGGGAGCTATGTGACCAATTTAGTCTCATAAGAAACCTCTGTGGGTTTCCTGACCATGGAAGGCTTCTGTGTTTGAAATATGCTCTGTTTTGCCAATGAAGGAAGAAATGGCCTAATGATAAACTTCCCTCATTTTGCAGTTTTCCTTTTTTTTTTTTTTTTTTATTTTTGCAATACTCCTTCTCAGTCTGCATGCATATGGATATATGGAGAGGATTTTCTGAGAGTCTTTCAATAACTAACATCACAGGGCTGATACACAGTAGTCAAAACCAGAGCTGTAGAATTTTAGATTGAAAAATAAATTTATTGCAAATTCACCTTCACCTCAGGCTGATATCTAAATAAGGTCTTTTGCCTTTATTTATTATTTGGGGAGACAAATTCTGGTTGTGAATTGCAAAAGTTTTGAAGCTCAACAGGTATCTATTA
Source organism: Lutra lutra (assembly GCF_902655055.1). Lineage (NCBI taxonomy): Eukaryota > Metazoa > Chordata > Mammalia > Carnivora > Mustelidae > Lutra > Lutra lutra. The sequence goes on from NC_062283.1 coordinate 59,593,304, forward strand.
AGCAACAAATAGAATATTCTTTTATTTTTGACCTGCTTTCATTGTGGGGAAAATGTGTCTATATTTTTCTTTACAGAGGTAATTATTTAAGTCTCTAGGCCATAATAACACGTTCATTCCTGCTACTGTGAACAATTGCTGGGAAACCCTTAGAGTGAACGAATGTCTATTCAAATACAATTTAGGAATTATTTACAAAGTTAACTAAGCATTCTGCCTAAAACATATATATATTTCCTAGAATATTAGTGAGTTCATAATAAATATTTTGTTCAGTAATTGAAATGTGCTTTATTGCTATTAAATGATAAGCAACATGTGAGGAGATTGTGAAATATGTAGACATCAGGTACCTAGATGGAAAAGATCAGTGATTCTACAATGGCCTCACTTTGTGATCACCTGGGGTGGGGTGGGGTGGGACTTTAAGAAAGACGGATTCCAGGGTCTCCCCCAAGAATTTCTCATTTAATTGGTCTAGCCTCTGGCCTGTGCTTCAGAATGTTCTGAAATAATTATAGATTCATAGGAAGTTGCAACGATCTTGTAGAGAAGTCTCTTGTACCCTCCCACAACTTTTCCTGGTGGCAACATCAAAGCCAAGAAACTGACACTGGAACCATAATGGTAACTAGAGGACCCCAACCCATGTTTGGATGTCACTAGTTTGATGATCAGGACTTTTAAAAGGTCCCCAGGTGATTCAACTAAGTAGCTGGGGTTGAAAACCTCTGCTCTGAGTGCAGTCTTAAGGTCACTTCCACCCGTAAGACCGTGAATCTATACACAAACAGACAATATGCAAAGATACATGTGGGCAGATGTGGACCATGTTCACATGGCCACACCCTAAACCCTGAAAACTTTTAATAACAGACTGCAGGATAAAAGTGACTGACATTTAAGAAGCAAACGTAACTGCTGGAAAACTGCCCTTCGCAATTGTACCAAATATGTTTTGGTTTAGATCCTACATCAAACAAACAAAAATGTCTACACGCCTGAGAAAGTAAACTAGGGGTTATGACTCCCAGAGTTAAAGTCCGTACGAGGAATGAGAAGAAAATTCCGAGGGTCTTGAAAATGTCATTTGTAGACAATTCAAGTTTGAAAGTCTGGTAACATGGAAAGAGACTTTTTGTTTCCGTAATTATGTATATGAAATTCCCATTTATCATGCTCCAAAGTCATGTAAGCAACTGCTGTTCTCTCTAAATAAATCAGTGTTTCCTTCTTTGCCACCTGGGAAATTAAACATGGTCCTGGGCAAGCTTCCATATTTTTCTCTCTAAAAAAGGTTGAAATACGTATTAATCAGTTAAACTTGGGAAGTAATGAATAAACCCCACATCTCACTCTAGTGTCTACTCCAACTATTAATTGTGAGGTTAAATAGGGACATTTATAATTATAACAAGTTAAGCCGAACCTGGGTCAGAGCACCAAACTTGCCCTTACTTTATACAAAAAGGAGATTTCCTCTTATTTGAGGTGAAATTCTTGTTAAGTTAATAGAGAACCTTGCCCTAGTGACAGGTTCATTTACTAAGGGTTGTCTGTGCAGGACCCATCAGCCTCCACTTGCTCCCACCTATAGCTGGGCTGGTTTGGAGGTCTTCCAGAATGCCCCCTCCAAGAACAGATCACGGCTGAAGGTTTCAGATGGAGAATGGGTGACTCTCGTCTTCAGAGGTGTCTTCCTTGTCAGTGACAGATCTCCGCTTTTTCTCTGATCCTTCCAAGGTACTCTGTGTCCCCAGGTTACCCTGACAACTTCCTGTTCCTGGCCTGGAGCTGGATCTCCCAGAGGAATTTTACTTGGATGAGTTCCACAAAGCTATAGAGCATAATGAATGTTTGAGTCAGAGTTTTGAGAATATTTTTTCTGTCTGATATTCTAGGTGAAGGTTCAGGCTTGGAATGGCATTTATTGGCACTCAGGGAGGCCTGCTGAAGACGGTCCTGTACTTCAGCCTGGGGGAAGAGGCTGATGGAGCCTGTTCATCCAGACGATCCAGATGATGTAATTTTCCTGTTCTGGGCCTAGGCCCCTGAAATCAGTCCTTGGAGGAGAAAGATGGACTGGGATGGAGGGAAATGGGCCATTTTTAGAGATTTTGGTACAAATAAATAATTCCCTCCTCTTTATCCCATCGATTAACCCGTCATTTTTTTACTTAAAGCTGTGAATTTATAGCACCCTGGTTAAAGTCATTGGAAAATATTATAGATCAGCTGGATTAAGACAACAATGTTTTGGATGTTCATAGTTCAAGCCTTCCTGATGAACAGAGATGACAATGATTGTCTAGTTATGGTGGTTTCAGAGATCTTAGTAGGGACCTACTCTAGAATTTCCTTCTTCCACTGGGGAGTACCCTAACGGTACACTTTAATGTACCCATTTACACGCATGGCTTATGCTTAATGGGGGGCCTGTTGAAATCCAGTTATAATCTGAAACGGGTAACATTATTTTAAAGATAAAAGTCATTTAGTTAACAGTATAATCACTAGCGTCTGACTCTTTCTAGAAGCCAGCATTAAACGGGGAGTGGAGGGGTGTCTGGGTGATGCAGCCAACTCTTGGTTTCAGCTTAGGTCCTGATCTCGGGATCATGAGAGAGACTCCCACATTGGGCTTTAGGCTCAGCATGGAGTCTGCTGACATTCTTTTTCTCCCTCTGCCCTCCCACTCGTGTGCCTCTCTCTCTCTCAAATAAGGAAATAAATCTTCTTAAAAAAAAAAAATAACGGGGAGCAGAGATAAAGTGCAAAGAACATTCCAAATACACTGAGTTCCTGAGGACATAGGAAGGGAAGTCTGGAAAGCGGATTGCCACAGAGCAATGTCGTTCCTCTCAGTTTCCTGGCTTCCTACCCACCCCAGCCTGACTATAAAAATAAACAAACACAATCTACACCATCAACTCCCTGAGCCACCTACGACTGAACACAGTTGTATTTTGTTTTGTTCATCCATCATCATCCACGGTATTCGTTCTGTGGGTCCCCCCGAGTCACTTATTTTCCTGTCTGTGAGGTACCCTATTTTGGCAGCTCGGCGGTGTGTGCTGTTTACTAGAGGAGCTATTAAATTTCCCTCCTGTGTACCTTATGAGAGCTGCAGCTGGAAGATAAAGCCTCTTCGAGTGTGGAGCATTGGTATGCGAGAGACTCTGAAGGACGTGGCTTCCTTCAGATCCCTGCGAAGGCACCTCAGAATAGAATCGAAATGAAATGTCCACGCTAGCTGCCCTTACGGAGTCAGCACTCCACCGTAACAAGATATGTTCCAGGCTTGACACATTTTGACTAGAATGCTAGATAATTAACAGGTTCTACATGCAGAATTAGATCTATGTGTAGATATCACCAGAAAGACAAAAAGCCTGACAGGAAACAGAAAGCTGTGACTGAGAATTGTCCAATACCAGAAGGATTTCGGCAGTGAAATCAACTGACCAGAGCTAACAGGAGTGTAAGAATAAAAGCTTTGGGGCTAAACATAGCTGGGCTACAATCCTGGCCCTACTTACCAGCAAGGTGACTCTGGGAAAGCTATTTAACATCTGTAGTTGATCCGGTAATTACACTGCTAGGAACTGATTCTGCAGATACAATGACAATAAGTAGGGTGCTTACTGTGTGCCGGCCCTTTTCTGGGCACTTTCCATGTGAAGCATCATGACAACCCTAAGAGGTTAGGGTTGTTATCCTCAGGAGACTGAGGCCCAGAGAGGAGGACCTGCCCAAGGTTGAGTGGGTCAGCACTCTTCGTGGGAGGCAGCATGGTGCATGGTTAACTGGGTGGCCTCTGGGGCCAGACTTCCTGAGCTCCACTCCCAGCTTTGCTGTTAACTAGCTGTGTAAAGGGCCAGCATCGTGCCTGTTACATAAGAATTCCCATACAGGGGGCGCCTGGGTGGCTCAGTGGGTTAAAGCCTCTGCCTTCAGCTCGGGTCATGATCTCAGGGTCCTGGGATTGAGCCCCACATCGGGCTCTCTGCTCAGCAGGGAGCCTGCTTCCCCCTCTCTCTCTGCCTGCCTCTCTGCCTACTTGTGATCTCTCTCTCTGTCAAATAAATAAAGAAAATCTTAAAAAAAAAAAAAAAAGAATTCCCATACAGTACTTTACTCTGAGGGAGATAGAATTTTCCCTTACGTCACTGATGCATGAATTGTTGGCTGATTTCAAAGTAATTCATCTTTGCAGAAACAGCCATGGGAACTCAGTTCCTTAAGGGGCAGTGATTCCTGTGAATCCTGTTCACTGGTTTGGTTCTTCCCACAGCTGATCAATTTTAATATTCTGATACTTGGGATATAGACCCATTTGCCCAGAAGCTATGTAATTTATACCAAATGACTCTCCTTAGATGCTCTGTCTCTGGGATCCCTCGCTCCCCCTCCCACCCCCCCCCCCCCACTGTGTAGCTGGTGGGTTTGCATGCTCCAGACCCAGGAGGACCAGCCTTCCACGTGAGACAGACATACCTTGGTCTAGGCTGCTTACCTCTCAAACCGAGCAAAATCTTTTAACATCAACTGTGACCCTGGCATACGATCTAAAAGCGGGAACACACACTATAATAGGATGTTCTGGGTGTTGTTCAGTATCAGGTTTTTCTCAAATTTCTAGCTGTCTCCTACGTTCATTCATTCACTCATTCATTCATCTGTTGAACAAGCATTTACTGATGAGCTCTCCTGTGTGCCTGCCACCCACTATTACAGATACGGGGTCTTCAACGTTCCTGCCCTCAGAAATCTTACGTTCTAAAGGAGAAACCAGTAAAAAAGTAAATAAATAAATATATGATGTGGTAGGTGGTAATAAGTGCATTTGGGAAAAATAAAGCAGGGTAAGGTGTTAGGGAATGGGCAGATGCTGTTGTAGACAGGATGGTAAGGAAAGGCCACCCTGAACAGGTGATATCCGAAGACAGGCCTGCATGAAGTGAAGGAGTTATGACAGTCTGGAGGAATAGCATTCCATGCAAAGCTATCAACAGAACAAGGGTCCTGGGGCAAGGAGTATGGTTGGTGGGTTAAAGCAACAGCAAGAATATCTTAATGGTGGAACAAAGTAAAGAAGAAGCAGAGGGGCACCTGGGTGGCTCAGTGGGTTAAGCCTCTGCCTTCAGCTCAGGTCATGATCTCAGGGTCCTGGGATCGAGGCCCGCATGGGGCTCTCTGCTCAGCGGGGAGCCTGCATCCCCCCACCCCCTGCCTGTCTCTATGCCTACTTGTGATCTCTCTCTGTCAAATAAATAAATAAAATCTTAAAAATAAAAATAAAAAAAGAAGCAGCAGAGCAGTGGAAAATCAGGTCCAGTGGAGGCCAGGACCAGAAGAGGAAAGTTCTTTAGACCATGATGAAGAGTTTGGATCTTGTTCTCAGTGTAATGGGAAGTCATGGGGAGGTGAGAACAGGGAATGGCATGGATTGATTGACTTCTGTAATGGTGTGTGTTTCTGGCTTCTGTGTGGAGTAGACTGTATTGGAGCCAGAGGGGAAGCCAGGAGACTAGTCAGGTGGCTCAGACGTTAGTCCAAGTGAGAGAAGATAACGGTTTGAACCAGGGTGGGAGGAGTGGAGAGGCAAGAATGGTCAGAGCTGAGACAGACTTTGAAGGTTCCATCAAGAGGATTTGGGGATGGGTTGGATGTGGATGAGAGAGAAAGAGAAGAAGCAAGGAGGACTCCAGGGTGAAGAGTGCTGTCTTCCTCTGGGACGGGCATCTGTGTGTTGACCTCTGTTATCTGTGCATATGTTCTGGGCCTACTAGATTTAAAACTTCTTGAGACCGGGAATTCTGGTAAATGCATAATAAAAGCTATAAAACAAGTAAGTAGGATGCATAAGATGTTTATTAGTGAATAAATGTTCCTAAATTTCAGTATTTGTTCCAGATTTGCTGTATGGTTTAAAAGAAAATGTTCACTTTCTGGCAGAAATTTTCTTATTATGAAGTAGGGTTCACAATACTTGTCTTAATAATGTAAATGCAGCATCAGTATGTCTAATGGTGGGTAGCAGACAACATGGGGATGTGGGATAGAGAGTCTTCCTTTATCTGTAGTAAGGGAGAAAGAATAGTGGAAATAATTTGGGGAAAATGTCTTAGGTGTCACTCAACACGATACATTTCAGACTAGGAGGTTTTATTGTCACAGCTCTCTCCTGTGTCACGACAGATATTGCTGATTGAATATTCTTTTGTGGGAGTTCTGGAGACAGCCTCAGAATCGTTCTCAACAGGGTGCACCATGTGGCTCTCCCTGCCTCACCCAACGCACTCATCCAACAGTTGAGGAAATGGAAACCCAGAGGTTTTAAATGACTTTTCCCATTCCAGCCAAGCAGAGGAGGCAAAACCAGAGCCTGAACCTGTGATGTGTTTTTAAGCCTGAACCAATGTGCTTTTAAGTAATGTTGATTAAATGATTAAGGTTTGTACAGACAAGGTCAGATGTGATAGGAAGAAGCTTTATGTGTATGTGAAGGGGCTGTATGAAGAACAGTGAGTGCAGCTTCAGAATCAGTGGGAGGCAGAGAAGCCCCACAAAACAGGCTCGGAATAGGACCCAGAACCCATTGCCCCAAAAGATGTTCCCTGCATCTCAGAGGAAAGCTGGATGTCACCTAGGATTCTCATTTCACTTGATGACTGTTTAAGGACAAAAGACATATACATTATCCTCTTTTAGCCAATCAGTTCATGGAGAATGTGATCTGACATACTAATCCTGCCATTGAGTGTGGATTTTTTTCCTCCTTTTATTAAATGCCTAAAGAATTAAAAAGCATTCTCTCATTGTCTACTGAAACCAGGTTCAGTCACCTTAGATCCACTACAAATTGCCTGTTTAATTTCCTCAACACAGAAGGTGATACAGACATTTTGTTCAGCTTTACTAGATGTGCTGTTTGTGGAAATCTAGTCTTTATGGTTGAAAATGATGGCTGCTTTGATTTCAGTCACAATATAGGATTCTGCTCAGGTCTAACAAATAGCCAAGCTGTCCCTTCAGATTTTGAACAATTAAGGGGTCTTGATTATTCATTCTCACACAGACTCAATTTACTCATGCATATGCCAAAAAGGAAATATATACCTTCTGTTCTTTAGAAGAGTTTCTATTAAACAGATACCTCTTAGTGAGTCAGTCCAGATTCTGGTTGCAGGAATGATCTTTAAGCTGAACCTTTCATTGAGTGGAACCTGGACACTTTGAACAGTGACTGATTTTCTTTTCTTTTTTTGTGGCAGAATTCTTTGATAAACTATGCAGCTTTTTTGTGCAGTTGACAATTCTACTTGTGATGGATTATCTTAACTTGCGATTTTAGTGAATTGGAATATTTTAGGTGATAGGGAAAAATATCATTAAAATTTAGGTAGGAGAACCCATTCCCTTATAAAATATATAGGGGTTACTTATCCCTTGCATTTGTGTTGAGATGGTTAAATGGGCAGAAGACACGAACAGACACTTCTCCAAAGAAGACATACAAATGGCTAAAACACACATGAAAAAATGTTCATCATCATTAGCCATCAGGGAGATTCAAAATCAAAACCCACAGTGAGGTATCACCTTACACCAGTTAGAATGGGCCAAAATTAACAAGACAGTAAACAACAAATGTTGGAGAGGATGTGGAGAAAGGGAACCCTTTTACACTGTTGGTGGGAATGCAAGTTGGTGCAACCACTTTGGAAAACAGTGTAGAGATTCCTTAAGAAATTGAAAATAGAGCTTCCCTATGACCCTGCAATTGCAACTACTGGGTATTTACCTCAAAGATACAGATGTAGTGAAAAGAAGGGCCATCTGTACCCCAATGTTCATAGCAGCAATGGCTACAGTCACCAAACTGGAAAGAGCCAAGATGCCCTTCAGCAGATGAATGGATAAAGAAGATATGGTTCATATATACAATGGAATATTATGCCTCCATCGGAAAGGAGGAATACCCAACTTTTGTATCAATGTGGATGGGATTAGAGGAGATTATGCTGAGTGAAAGAAGTCAAGCAGAGAGAGTCAATTATCATACGGTTTCACTTACTTGTGGAGCATAAGGAATAACATGGAGGACTTTGGGAGAAGGAGAGGAGATGGGATTTGGGGGAAATCAGTGGGGGAGACAAACCATGAGAGACTGTGGACTCTGAGAAACTGAGGGTTTTGGAGGGGAAGGGGGTGAGGAGTTGGTTAAGCCTGGTGGTGAGTATTAAGGAGGGCATGTATTGCATGGAGCACTGGGTGTGATGCATAAACAATAAATCTTGAAACACTGAAAAAATAAAAGTTAAGAAAACAAAACAGAAACAAAAATAAATAGTATTCTAGTAAGCATAAGTTTAAGCATAACTTTACATTTGAACTTACGGCTTAAACCAGAATCAATCTTCTGGTGTCAAAGGCCAAAGACCAGTGATTACATCAGAAGAATTTTGTAGACCTGACCACAATGTCATTTTCCTCATTTTTTGCCCTAAAGTCAAAGGCATGGTATTAGGAGGAGGGAGATCCTGATTCTGGACTTGATTCTATCACTAACTCTATGCATGACCTGATGCACAAGTTACATATGTTCACCCAGGAGGGGGAACTCGATTTCTCTGTCTATAAAAGCAGGTTTAGAGCTGATTATTTTCAAAGGTTCTTCAGAGAAATACCATTCTGTGAATTATGGTGTTGCATTATCCAAATTTTTGTTTAAACAACTGATTGGATTTTTTTTCTATTATTAAAGTGGCACACTTATGTCACAGATGATTTGGAAAATACAGCAAAATAAAAGATGAAAACAAAATTACTAGCAATCCCTCCAACCCAGAGTTAAGCATTGCTAATGTTTTGGTGCATTTCTTCCCATGATTTTTCTATGTAGGTATATTATAATATAGTAATGGGATCAGACTACACTTTTTTTTTTTACTTATGTCTTTTCCCATGTCATCAGTTCCTTTGAGAACATACTACTAATAGATGCATAATGTCTCACCCTATAGATTTGTCATAATTTATTTAAATGGTCCCTAATGGTTGGACATATACTTTTACTCTTATAATTCTTGTACATAAATATTTATAAGAGATTTCTAAACATGTTACCTGTAAAAGATTATGCATATTTATTTTAATGTCTTGAACAATATTTGGCATCAGCATGATGCTGCCCTCATAAAATGAGTTGGCCAGTGTTCCTTCCTGCTCTATTTTCTGAAAGATCTTGTGCAAAATTGGTGCTTGGTTTATTAATTTTACTGTTCTTTTCAAGATAGGCACCTAAAGCTATGTATTTCCCTCTAAGCACTGCTTTAGCTATATCCCACAAATTTGCTAGATTGTATCGTTATCATTTGGTTTAAATTTTTAAAAAATTTCCCATTAGGTTTCTTCTTTGATTGAATGAATATTCATAAGACTGTTGTCTTATCTTCAAATACTTAGGAGTTTTTACGTGTCTTATTATATTGACTTGTAACTTAATTTCATTGTGTAGAGGGAATATATTCCATATCAATGGCTCTAAAAATTTTTGATATTACCATCTTTACACTCCTAAAAATTATTGAAGACCCTGAAGAACTTTCATCTTTGTGTGTTATGTCTATTTATTTATTTTAAAGATTTTATCTATTTATTTGACAGAGAGAGAGAGATCACAAGATGGCAGAGAGGCAGGCAGAGAGAGGGGGGGAAGCAGGCTCCCAGCTGAGCAGAGAGCCCGATGCAGGGCTGGATCCCAGGACCCCAGAATCATGACCTGAGCCGAAGGCAGAGGCATTAGCCCACTGGGCCACCCAGGCGCCCCAAGTTAAGATATTTAAAGACAGAGACAAAAAAAAAAACAAACCTTTATATTCTCTTGATTTTAAAATTATAAACTATCTATTCTTATCTCCTTATCTCTGGTAGTTCTCTTTATATTAAAGTCTACTTTGTGTGATACAAATATAGACACACCAAGTTCCTTATGCTTACTATTTGCATAGTTTATATTTTTCTAATCTTTTATTTTAAGTAATATATCTCTTTAGTTTTAAAATATGTTTTATATACACATGTTTGTGGATATAGATATAGATATAGATAAAGATATTCTTGCTTTTTTGCTTTTTTATCCAGTGTGCTATTTTTTGCCTTTTAATTCAAGTGTTTACAATCCATTCACATTTAAAGTAATGATCAATATGGATGTGTTTAAGGCCACCATCTTGGCATTTGTTCTCTATTTGTTCCATCTGGTTTATGTTACTCTATATCTCCTTTACTGCTGTCTCTTGGATAAATCAATTATTTTTTTAGTATTCCATTTGATCCCTTTCTGTGGACTTTTTAGCTAGTCATCCTTGTGTTATTTTTGATGATTGTTCATACTGTAAAGACTATAATATCCATCTTTAACATATCACTGTCTACTTTCAATAACATTGTATTACTTCACAAAGTAAGAATATCACAGTATAATTCCTTTCTCACCTACCCAATCTTTGTGCCCTTGTCATAGAATTATCTTCTGAATATGTTATAAACTCCACCATTCATTATTGTTAAAATACTTTAAATAATGAATCATCTTTTAAAGAATTTTAAAATAAATATAATATGAAGGTCTTGTATATTTACCCATAAATTTACCCCTCTAAGGCTCTTCATCCCTTCCTGTCAATCTGAGTTCCCCCCAGGGATTACTTCTCTTCAGTAGAAAGAATATTCTTTATCATTTCTAGTAGTTCAGATAAGTAGTAAATGAGTTCTCTGTCCTTTTCTTATTGTTGAGTATGTTTTTTAAATTTTGTCTTCATATTGTTTAACAACTTTATTGAGGCATAAATTACATATCATAAAACCCACCCATTTTAAGTGTATAATTCAGTGATGATTAATAAGCTTTTAGGGTTGTACAAGCATCACCAGACCAGTTTTAGAATATTCTCATTCCCCCAAAAAGTTTGTTCATGCCCATTTGCAGACAATGCCCTTTTCACCCACAGCTGCAGGCAATCCTTTATCTATTTTTATAAATATTTCCCATAAATGAAATCATACAACATGTGATCTTTTGCTTCTTTTCATTTAGCAAATGTTTGTGAGGCTTAATGATGTTACAGCATGTCAGTAGATTATTCATTCCTTTCTATTGATGAATAGTATTTTATTGTATGAATGTGCTACATTTGGATCATCCATCACCAGTTGATAGACGCTTGTCTTGTTTCCAATTTTTGGCTATTATAATGCTACTATGAATATTGACATACACATCTTCGTGTCAACCTATGTGTTCATTTCTCTTGGGTAAATACCTACTAGTAGAACTTCTGGGTCATATTTAAACTAATGTTTAACTTTCTGAGGAAATCCCAAACTGTTTTCCAAAGGAGCTGTACTATTCTACATTTATTTTCACAAGCAACAGTGTTTGCATTCATATTTGAAAGTAATTTTTTGTTGGATATATAAATCTTGGTTGATGGTTAATTATTTTGTGTCTTTACTTAAAATGTGTTTTCCCCGTTGCATTATGGCCACCACTGTTTCTCTAAGAAGTCAGTTGTCTTTTTTTTTGTTGTTCCCCTGTCTGTATTATGTCTTTTTCTTGCTCCTGCTTTTAATATTTCTCTTTAGTTTTGAATTTTAGGAGTTCAACTATAATGTGTCTAGATCTGCTCATCTTGAGGTTTAATAAGCTTCTTGGATATATGCATTGACATCCTCAATCAATTTAGAGAAAATCTTGGCCATTATCTTTTCAAATATTTTTTCTACATCATTCTCTCTTGTATTTTTGAGTCTTATGGTTTAATGCTTTTTAGCATCCCACACATCTCTTTTTCTTTATTTTAGATTTGGTCTCAATAAACTATTGGCTTTACAAACATGCTCTTCATCTCGGACTCTGTGGTATTCAAATCCATTATTCCAGCCCATGTGAGACCATAAAAGTTTCTGAGGAGTTTATCTCATCTCTCCTAATACATGTCTTTGGTAAATTCTTCTTTCTCCCACTATTACATGAAAGATGAAAGCATATGTATGTTTCTTCTCACATAAGGAGGGCTCATTACTTTATGGAATTTAGTTCACTTGGGTTTTTTTTTTTTTTTCATTAACTCTCTTATGGGATGTTGAAATATCTATGATTGCATAGTTCATGTGGCTTATTATTTTTTTTTGACAGAGTGAAACAATGGTTTCTTACAACTTTCTGTATTTAACAGGAAACAAAAATTTCTGTGTGCTTTATTTATTTATAGATTTTTAAAATTTGAGAGAGAAAGAGAGAGAGAGCATGAGGTGGGGGGATGGGCGGTGGGAGAGGGAGAAGCAGGATCTCTGCTGAGCAAAGGAGCCTGATGCGGGGCTTGATCCCGGGACTCAGATCTTTTTTTCTCTATTTTTGATACCCAATTCTATGAAAACACCCAAAAGATGTATCTCAGTCAAAGAAAGAATGTGATTTCTCCAAGTTTTAGAAATTTCCAAAGGTATTGCCATGCCTAGCAGATATCCCCAACTCAAATCCCAGTCTAGGTGTTAGGAATGTGTATACTCATCCTGACATCTGATACCAGAAACTTCTGTGCATTCCATGTGGCTTCTTATGGCTCCCTCTTCACCTTTCTCTATTCTAGCTCTATTATTTATCACACCAAAAAAAGGGAAAGTAACATGAAAGAAGATAAGGGTTATGAAACAAGATTGACTTTTTTAGATGCCTTCCTCCTTAGGCTGACCCTAGAATGTTTAGAAATACAGAGCACATCATTTGATGTCCCTACCTGACATTTTTAGGCAGATGGACTCTTCTTAAAGTGTGAGGTATTAGCAGTCTGAAGATTGACAAGATGCAGTGACATGATCATGATGTATTTCTCATTATTTCTAAGTTATGTTTCTTATACATAATCCAATGATTTATTTATTTATTTGAAATCTAACCAATCATAATCAGTGTTTATTTCTAATTTAGTTGTTTAAAAAATTGTGAACTTTATCAGGAAATCTTTTCTGGTCTGATTCATTTTATCTTTTTTGCTTTCCAGCTCTTTTCTCAAGCTCCATTTTTTTCCTTGGTCTCTGTCATGACACATACTGGCCATTATACATCAGATAACATTATGAGTACCTGTTTACTTGCTAATTTAAGACATTCAAATTAAATTTTGAAAGATTTTCCACATTCAAGGATTAGTCTTTTTTTTTTTTTTAAAGATTTTATTTATTTATTTGACAGATAGAGATCACATGTAGGCAGAGAGACAGGCAGAGAGAGAGAGGAGGAGGCAGGTTCCCTGCTGAGCAGAGAGCCCGATGTGGGGCTCGATCCCAGGACACTGGTACCATGACCTGAGCCGAAGGCAGAGGCTTTAACCCACTGAGCCACCCAGGTGCCCCTAGTCTTTTTTTTTTTTTTTTTTTAAAGGATTTTATTTATTTATTTGAGAGAGAGAGCAAGAATGAGAAAGAGAGAGGTCACAAGCAGGGGGAATACTAGGGGGGAAAAGCAGACTGACCGCTGAACAGGGAGCCCGATTCTGGACTCAATCCCACGACTCTGAGATCATGACCTGAGTTGGAGGCAGAGGCTTAACCAACTGAGCCATCCAGGTGCCTCCAGAGAAGAGGTTAATTTTCCACTCATGTAAAACCACGTTGGCAGTGTGTAGAGGAGGATGAAAGGAACAGCAATGTGCTCCATTCAGAGCACCTAGGCTGTCATAGGCTCTACAGTCTTCAAAATTGGCTCCAAAGATCAGTTTGAAGAAGAGAAATGAGGGTCCTGCTGTCGGTTCTTATAGGCCAGGCCTGAAAGTGGCATACATTAATTCTATTTTGACTCTACTGGACAGAACAATCACAGGCTCATGTTTGGACTGAGAACTGTAGCCCTGATGGGAAGCTACAGTTCTGTACTATCGAAGGAGCACAAGCCTTTGGTGGACTTTCAGCCACTTCTCTTCATACACGTAAATGCACCTGAGGCTTCATGGTTATGCTTCTTAGTTCTTCCAGTGTAAACCTCGGGGGCTCGCAAAGCTTGAGGAGTTAAAGAATGGCGTGGTGGGGCAGGGGACTTAGTGCTGAGCGCCAAAGTCTAAAGCAAATAGAGCTATTCCTATGGTAGAACAGCTCAGAACTAATCTATCTAGTGAGGATGGCGTTACCTTGTTTTGTCTCTCACTTATGCATTCTTTTACCCATTTATCAGACATTATCTTGGTTACTTGCTATAAGCTTTATGCTTAGCAGCACGCTGAGTGCTGAGTATACAATAAAACATTTAAATCATTCAGTGAGGTAAGAGCTATAATGGATTTGTGTGCATTATGTATATGAAAGTAATGTGCATTATTTTAGTGGTGGAGGCTGACTTTCCCATAAGATAGCATGAGAAATTTCCAGCACGAGTCTTAAGGGCCTATTTGTCTGTTGGGTTTTTAATATTTCCTTACTGTATTCTTTTACATATATGTAGCCCTGGTTCTAAGTTTGCACTCCACTCTGAAGGACACTAATATGATTATATTTCCTTAGTAGAAAGATCTATCTGGCCACACATTGTTTGCAAGATAGATACAATAGCAGTGAAATTAGAGGCAGGGAGAGTCAAGGGGCTACTATTACAGCCTTCATTGGTTCTCTGTGTGTGTGTGGAACAAAATTGAAATTCCTATCTATAACTCACGAAACTCTTCATGGTTAGGCCCTTGCCTGACAGTCTTGGTGCATTTCCATGGCTCTCTACCCCTATTCTCTGACTCCACCTGGGAATTTCTGCAATATTAGTCTACTCATCGTTTCTTGTACTACACTACATCATGCTGTGCTCCTGACTATACCTAATAGTCACCTCCCTACTTGCCTTCCCATCTGGGGTATTAGCAAATGATTTAACTTTCAAAGTTTAGCAAAATGTTCCTTTCTTAGGGAAACCTTCTCTAAATGCCCCCTCTCTGTGGTAGACTTAGCTACTTCTTATCTTATGCTCATACTATACTTTGTACCAACATCATTTGTAGAAAATATAACTTAGGTTATGTAATATTCTATTCTATCCTAGCCTATCTTATCATATTGTAATTCCTTACCACCTTTCCCTCCTCGAAGAAGGAGATGGTGACTTGTTATCTTTCTATGGCCAAGTGCCTTGCTGTGGACTGGGTCATAGTATGTTCATCAAATAACCATTGAATGGAATGGGTGAGTGAATGAATGAATTGAAGTGATAGGAAATAAATGCGAAGCAGAGTACTTTTAATAATATGCCGTATATAAAGAAGTTCAGTTCATTTGGAAAATAGGATGTGTGCAGAGCAGTACTTAGAAACAAATGGTTGGAGAAATAGGTTGATGTCACTCTATTTAAAAAAAAAAAATAAAACACTTTTAATTCTACCATCAGTAGGAAAACAATGAAGATAGTGAGCCAGGGGAGTGATATCACCAGAACTAGTTCCAGATGAATCTGGTGGTATTAAATAAAAATTAAGTAAAAAGATAAGTGGGCAGGGAAACATAGTGGGTTGGAGGCTGATAGTAGACCCTTGTTATTTTTGGACTGTCCAGCATCCCACCCCTGTTCTGTGTTGGGGAAGTCTCCCCTCTGTGACCTTTGGTGGGGCTACCACCTGTTACCGAGAGGCCATGGGAACCAAAATTTCCCTAACTAGATATCCTGGCAGTTGGGCTTGGGGCACATGACTCAGGCGTGACCAGCTGGACACCACACTCAGAGAGTATTACACTAAGTCACAGGAACAGTTAGATACCACTCAGGGCAACAGAAAAAAAGTGATGAGTCTGATGGCTGTGGGTTCCAGTGGTAGCATGCTATTTCATTTTTTCCTACAGCATCATCTCAGAGGTTATCTTCTGTAGTTCAGACCCTCTTCATTCCAACCTAGTTTCTGAAGCTGTTTCTCAGAATTGTTAATTCTGTAAGAGCCTCCTGCTAACTTCCTTATCTGCTGCTATTCTGTTCATTAGCCCAGAGCAGTTTCTGTCATTTAAAACAGTGGTAGACATTGGTGGATGCCCACCCAGCATCCATCCCTCTCCTAACCCAGATACTCGCTTTCACATCCGTCCATTCTCATGCAACTCTACTTCAAGGAAAACCAACACCACTTCTTACTGGAGGAGTAGATCTAAATTGGCTTCAGCCAGTTGGTATATTCCTTACCTCTCCAGCCACTTTCATGTTCAGAGGTGAACAGGTGACCAAAGTGGGCCAGTTGTAGAATGAAATAGAGGCAGTGCTTGCTCCTGGAAGCCATCTGGGAATCAACTTTAGAATGACATTGACCTTCAGAGGACAGAGTCAGAGAGACAGGGCCCTTTGACAACCTCACTGAGCCTCTAGATCAGCCAGCCCCTCTGGGCTGCCAGAGGAAGGAACCAAAGGTGACTGGGGTTATGATGCAAAATGACTGGGTGGAAGGTGTTGTCAGAGTCGAGAAAGGGAGCACAGCAGACTTGGTTAGATTAGAAGTTCAGGTCCAAAAATGGTACGTTTTCTTTTCCAGAAGTATTTTGCATTTCTTAAGTTGTTAGTTTCAAATAAAGAGTTAGACTTATCAAATATTTCCATGTATTTACATGTCTAACTAAAGCTTCAGCCTTTTTAAAGGAGAGTAGAGGTAGTTGTAGAGAATGACCACTGTTCATAGGTTTGCATGTCATTTTTGCCCATGTCTTAGGCTTTAACATGGGAAGGAGAATGGCCTGAGGTGGGGGCATGTTTCTAGGGTTTTAACTAGTCAGAACTCTAACAGTTTTGCAATAATGTCCATACCTGATTAATATCTCTTACCTATTACCACTACAAGTCATAATCTCAGATTTTACCCTTACCCTTGTCTTTTTTTTTTTTTAAGATTTTATTTATTTGACAGAGGGATCACAAGTAGGCAGAGAGGCAGACAGAGAGAGAGAGAGGGAAGCAGGCCCCCTGCCGAGCAGAGAGCCTGATGCGGGACTCGATCCCAGGACTCTGGGATCATGACCTGAGCCGAAGGCAGAGGCTTAACCCACCGAGCCACCCAGGCGCCCCTACCCTTCTCTTTTTGATTTTTTTTTGTTGTTGTTGTTGTTAATGTAAAGATTAGTGATATTAGCTAAAGACTGAAATGAACAACTGTGAATTTGTATATGTCAGGGATATATAAAAACTAATCACATTTTAACATACCTAAGTTATTTCAGATAAAGTTGACACTCTTTTTTTTTTAATTTTATTTTTTATAAACATATAATATATTTTTATCCCCAGGGGTACAGGTCTGTGAATCGCCAGGTTTACACACTTCACAGCACTCACCATAGCACATACCCTCCCCAATGTCCATAATCCCACCCCCCCTCTCTAAAGTTGACACTCTTGACCCAGGCTTGGAACCTTAGAATCTCCTTCTCTCCCTGCCTCCCCTCATCCTTTTCCTGGTATCTCCAACCTGCCTCCCTCCTCATGTTACTCCCCACCCCCCGACTATTACATTGGCATCCAATTAATTGTTAAATCCTAAACATTCTATCTATCTCCATGGTGTTTCTCATATCCACCCTTTTCCTTACATTACTATTCCATCTCCATAATCCAGCCCCTCGGTGCCTCTGACAAAAGTCTATAATTATGAAAATTTATAGTCCTTCTTCACTCCAGATCAACCTAGTGCACAGATCTTCTCATAATCTTTTGAAAGATCCCATACATTACTGAGTGAAATATTATCACTATTTGCCCTGTTATTCAAAGTCCTCATCTATGTGACCATGACCTCCCTTTATTTTATTTCATTTTTTTAAAGATTTTATTTATTTATTTGACACACAGAGAGAGATCACAAATAGGCAGAGAGGCAGTCAGAGAGAGGGGGAAGCAGGCTCCCCGCTGAGCAGAGAGCCCCATGTGGGGCTCGATCCCAGGACCCTGAGATCATGACCTGAGCCAAAGGCAGAGGCTTTAACCCACTGAGCCACCCAGGTGCCCTCCATGATCTCCCTTTAGATCTTATAACTCACTATGGCCCTCTTCACTGTTCCCATTCCAACTAAATGGCCTATTCACTGGTCTTAAAACCCCTAATCTTTCTCACAGACCTAGATCCATCTTAGTTCTACCCTGTATCCATATCAAATGCCCTCCTCTTTCATGAAGGCTTTCTTGATTTTTATTAAAGACTGACTGATTGAGAGAGAGAGGAAGAAAACACAGAAGGGAGGGGCAGAGGAAGAAGAGAGAGTCCCAAGCAAACTCCATGCTAAGCACGGAGCCCAACACAGGGCTTGACACAAGGCTCAATCCTATGCCCTGAGATCACAACCTGAGCCAAAACCAAGAGTCAGTTGCTTAACCAACTATACCACCCAGGCGCCCCAGGACTTTCTTGATTTTGCTGGTAGATGAAATCTTTCATGTCTATAAGAAACCCACTCTTGTCACTGGCACCATCTCCTTGAAGATGAGACTTTGATACTTTCCAATCCAGACTTCACATCACCGCTACAGTGCTTTCAAAAGTACAGAAGTGTTCATGTTCTGGCCCCCAGAAAGTTAAAGTTTATGTAGCAGAGAAGTTAAGAGTTCACACTTTGAAGATAAGTGGTTTGGATTTAACCTAGCTCTACCACCTTCTACTGTTTGATCTCAGGTAAATGACTTCTTCATTCTCTAAATGGGGCCTATTGTGAAGTCCAAATAATGCAATGCTAATGAATTAGGTTAGCCCTAATGAAATGATGTATGACAGGATGATAAATTCCAAGTTGCAGCTGAGACACAATAAAATAATAAATATGACAGTCCAAGTAGAGGTAGGTATCAGAACAATATACAGATTTTCAAAGCAGGTGATCAAATGTTAGTTAGATAACTCCAGAACCTCAGAAGGGAATTAGCAGGCAAAGCCATCGGAGATGGGAGGATGATTCTATGAGGAGGTTTTCTTTGAGAGACCCATCCTGGGACTCCTGCTGGTACTTCTGGAGGGCTTTAGGATAGCGCCAGCTCCCTCACCCCTAATGTAAATAGGAGGAGGGGTAGTTTCAATGAGACCATTGGAAAACCTGATGAATGACTCCCACTTTGTCATCCCCTTTGTCCCCTGTTATTTAATCTAGAGCTCTGTGTGTGTGTGCGTGCACATGTATGTGAGTTAGCTAGGACTTTTTTGGTTGTCAGTGACAGAAATAGTATCTGAATTAGTTTGCAGAAAGAGGGAGGCATTGGTTGGAATAATACTAGAATATCATGGATATTCTCCTGACCCAGTTTGGTTTGGAAAATCCTCACAAGAACTCTGACTGGCTTGGTCTGATTAGGGCTGTCTCAGATGAATCCAGGATGGAAGGAGGAGGAGCCGTTCCCAGAGAAGTGCATATGCAAAGACAGGAGGGCCAAGCAAACAGCCTATTTGTTTTTCATCCCTGTCATTTTTCAAGTACGTCAGCTTCTTAGGCATCATATTGCCTCTTGTAAAAATGCACTGTCGGATTCAGATGTGGAGGTTAGAAAGGAGAAATGTGTCTTCTTAAAGGAGGGGTCAAGGCAGGGATAAGACCCTGGGAACTGGGGAAGAGGGCAAGGCAAAGAAGAATTGATGGTAGCTTCTGAGCGTGCCAGTTGGAATTAGCTGCCAGGAATTTGTTGGCCCTCCGTAGGGGCTACCTGGGCAGTGATGGAGTGGCCGTCCTTGAGTCTGAACGAGGGCACTGCAGCTGCCTAATGGTATGGGGCTGGCTGCTGCAGCCTGGGGACATGGGGTTTTGTGTCCCTCCTTCTCCCCTTTCAGTGTCGCTCTCACTTCTTATGGACCTCCCCTACCCCCACCTCACCATCCTTACTGCCCAGGGACCTGAGGCACCTTCATTGGCCTCACTCTTCCTTCTCAGGCTCATTCTCCTCCGCAGAGACCGTTTTATACACTTACGTCCTGTCCGCATCCCCCGCAGCACTTGCCCGAAGTTGCCACTCAGCGCAAAAGGATTTCACTTATTCAGTTATCATTCACCCAACACATGTTCACTGGGCTCTCATTGTGCACCAGGCCCCATCATAGGCGTGTAGGGAAACCACAGTGAACAAGGTAGGGGAGCCCTGCCCTCATGGAGCTTGCATTCCCATGGGAGAGATATAACAAAACTACACAAATAAACGGAGACCATCAGTTAGTGATAAGTGCTTTGAAGAGAAATAAAACAGAGGAAGAAAACACTGAGAGGGTGCTCCTTAGAGACCGATGAGGACAGACTTCGCTGACATGGGCCACTGAGCAGAAACTGCCTTCTGTGGAGGAGGGAGCCCTGCTAAGATGGGGGACATGACATTCAAAGCAAGAGACCTGTGCTGACCAGACCTAAGTGAGGTATCACAGAATAAGAAGAAACGCAAGTGGCTCTTAACCACAGGAGAAAATGTTTCACTTTGCTCGTAAGAGTCATGCCAGCAAAGCTCATCGAGGCCTGTTGGTGTGTGTTTCAGATGTGTTGCTTGCTCAGGTGAGAAACAGAACCTGAATTAGCCAGAGAAAAGATGGGTGGGGGAGGGGATTGACTATAACAATGCTGTACTAGTACACTTACAGAAAGATCCGTAAACGTGCCCATCATAAAATAAGTTCAAATCAAAGCTCCACACTAGACTAACTGCGTCTTGCTCACCCAATGGGCAAATGTCCAGTACATTCCACAACATGTGCTGCAGGGAATTGCTGGTCGGGAAGCAAAAATGGCACAACCCCTATGGAGGAGAGGTTGACTGGCTCTAGCAAAAATCACACGTACATTTGCCTTTTAACCCAGCAATTCCACTTCTAGAGTCTGTCCCAAAGCATGAAAAGGCATGAGCAAAGTCTACCCATGGCTGCACTATTTAGTAGCAAAAGACTGGAAACAATCCTATGTCTATCAACAGGGGCCTAGTTTCACAAACTTCTTAAAGCCACATGGTGGAATACTATATAGCTATAAAAAGAACAGGAATATTTCTATGTATTACTATGGAATGATCTCTAGGGTCACATGTTTTAGACATGACAAAGTGCAAATGTGCTCTCATTTGTCTAAGAAGGAGGGGGAAAATATTATACATCTATATTTGCTAGTCTTGCTGTCTTTTGTAACAAAAGAATGGGTAAACAATAAAGGTGAAATAGCAATGACTTGTATGGAAGGGAGGGAGGGGATGGGGTGGAGGAGACAGAGATAGAAGCTCAATTTCTTTGTAGATTTGTAGTTTTGATTTTGTGAACCGTGCAATATTTTTTATAATTATAAAACAAAATTAAGTTTAATGGAAATGATAATCCTTATGAATTCAAAGATGTTACTTTGGGAAAAAAGAAAACAAATTTGGAGACATTTTAGAGACAAATGAACCTTACAAAGTAAATGTTTCTAAAAGTAAAAATTTTTGAAACCAATGAACCTAACATGTTATCCAGTTGGTGGGACAGTGGAAATATTTCAAATGACTGTAAGACACAGTAACTTGTATCTCCTTTATGGGATATACCCAAAGAACAAAAAGAACTGGGAAAAAAAATCTTAAATTGTTCTTTGTAGTATTAATAATGTGATTCCAAGGCTGCTGTACAGATAGAGTAAGATAAGTCAAATAAATAATTATATTTTTGGTAATGACCAAGATATTTGGTGTAGAAGAAAGGGGATACAGATAAAAGACTGATACGTCTCAGCAAAAACACTGTAGTCTTGGGTTTGAAATCATCAGTCTGAACCCATATGTTATCTTTTAAATATATTTATATGATTCCTAGCTCTGTCCACTGAGGTGCTTATAAACAATAACCAACCCAGAGCAAAGAACACCTCTCTGTAAGTATATAAATCATGACCTGGAAATATGTTAAAATACTTGTTAAATGGAACAGAGGCTCCTTGGAGAAATTGTTGATTCTTTATCTGAAACAGGTAATGGACAAGATGAGCCTGGAATATCTTGTCATGCCAGAAGGAGAGGTAGCCCTCGAAGACATTGGGATTGTGTCAAAAGGACACCAGAACCAACCTGATTAGACTCTCACCAGCCAAAATGGGCAATTGAAGCATCAATAAAATAAAACTACAGTGGATTTAAACCCACTATTGGACTCTCACCAGCCAAAGATGGTCCATTATTATTAATAAAACTACTCTGTATTTAAACTCACTAAATATATGTAATTTTTGAGTTCATAATGATACTTAAAAAAAAAAAACAAACAAACCCCAATGATCTTCTTTGAAGGATAATAAGGAAACTAATTATTTTTAAAAACTAGCTAATAAAGGAAAAGAGTAAAGTTTGTATTTTGCCCATCTTACACAAATGTAGATGAGTAGTTCCTCTTCGTGGAATTAGTCCATGAACACATGAAGAAGGAGTACCATTATTTTGCAAATCCTAAAGAAAGAATGAGTCTAGGCATTTGCATGAAAGGAGAGACAGCCTGGTGTTACCTACCCCCTAATAGAAGAATACACCATCTAGGAAGGAGTCTTGCCACACCTGAATCCACCAAGCTTCTGGATCTAACTAACAGGACCTACAGGTAACAGAGGAACCAGTTAAATAATACTATGTGGAGCTCATCATGAAAACCTGACAAGGGGAAACTCTAAAGGACAAATAATATGGTTTCATCATCAACAACAAACTGCAAGGAAGGAAAAAAAAAAACCTGCAAGGAAGGAAAAAAAAAAAAAAGCGGGCGGGGATGTGGGAGAATTCTATAGATTAAAAGAGAGATGAAAGACACCAGAGCTTGGATCCCAGTTTAGACCAACCAGCTTAACAAATGAAAGGAAGGAAGGAAGGAAGGGGACAGAGGGATGAGACTGGGGAGGAAGCAGAGAGAGGATGAGAAGAAAGAGAACATTGGTAGTTGGGAGCAATGTGCACACTGGCAGGATATTTGATGGTATACTGAGGAAGTAGTCTTTGTTTTGGGTTGTGTGATGATAGATATTTTGATTTCCAAAGAGAAACCCTTATCTTTTTGAGAGATACACTGAAACATTTACAGATGAAATAAACGATGTCAGATATGTGCTTCTAAATAACTGGGAGGGAGGGAGGACCTGCCGAGTGATCCTCAGACCTGGCCTGCACTGGAATCACCTGGAGGCTTACTAAAATGCAGATGCCGGCCTCACCTCCAGAGATTCTGATTCGGTCTTGGGTGGGACTCAAGAATTTGCCTTTCTAGCAAGTTTCCAGGTGACGCTAATGCTGTTGGTGGGGACCACACTCTGAGACCCACTGGCAGAGAGGAAGCAAGATTGGCCCCCCAAGTTATTCTTGCCCCTGGCTGGTGGGGATGTGAAGGCTTATTATTATGTTCTCTCTAGTTCTGGATATGTTTGAGAGTTTCTATAATAAATATTAAAAACAAGTGATACCAAAAGACACATAGTGAGGCAAAGCCTTTGACATCCCACAGCTTCCCTGGGAATATCTGTGCTCATTAGCAAGGCAGATTTGGCTGCTTCTTCTGGATTGAAAGGTTCACATCTCCTCCTGCCTGCTTAGAGGCGACTATAAGAGTTGCCTGGCCAGAGGGGCAGGAAAGTGATCTTTGTCTAAAGGGTCCGCATCATGTTGCATCCTTTTTTTAATGTGGTCAGTCATTGGAAGAGCAGTGCTTTGGATGAATCCTGTGATTTATGGCTACTTCAGCTGGGAAGGGTGCTGCTGAGCAGAGCTGTACCAGGGTTCAGCAGTCAGGATTGGGGGCAGTCACTGAACTTCTGTACCCATATACCTTCCTGCAAGGACCTTTCTGTAACTCCTAGATCAGAAGGCCCCTCTTCCGGGTTGCGTCCCTCTACTTATCTTTGAAGATGCATTCATTCATTTACTTATCTGTTCATGCATCAGATACTTAGTAGAACACCTCCTAAGTGTCAGGCGCTCCTCTAGCCCTTGAGAAGAAGCCATGAACAGAATAGGCAGAAACCTCTGCTTTTGTGGAGATTAAATTCTAGTTGGAGGAACAAACAGACAATACATAAGTGAACAGTAATTTCGGAGAGTGAAAAGTGTCATGAATAAAATTAAAATGAAGATGCTGGGCTGGGGATTGATTCTGTGTGCGTGGACGTGCATGAGCATGTATGTGCACACACTTTATTTTCGGTCATCAGGGAGAGTTTCTCCAAGGAGATGGTATGTGAGCTGGTAGATGGATCATAGGAAGGATCCAGCTACGAAGGCGATCTGGATATATTCAGACAAAGACAACAGCAAGTACAGAGGCTCTGAGATGAGAAAGAGGTTGGCATTTTGGAATGCCAAGAAAACCAGTGGGTCTGGGACACAGAGAGCCCAGGGGAAGATGGTATGAGATGAGGTGGGAGAGTAGGTAGGAGCCAGGATATGTACGGCCTTACAGTCATCAGCCTGGGTATTTATATATCCTAGACACCTCCAAGCCCGTCAGTCATCTCCCAGCTATAAAAAATACACTCTGTCTAGAGAAACAGGACACCGTTTTTAAAAGGAAGCCTCCTAGGGGCTCTGGTCTATAGGAAAATGACTGCTTTTGTAAAGGAAATAGATATCCAATTTCTTGAACGAATCTATTTTAAAAAACCAATAGTTTTGTTTTAGAATCGCCATATGCTCTCAATGCATATAATTCCACTCTAAAAACACTATTTACTCGACTTAATGTTTGGTCCCCTTGTTAAAATACTGATTCCTCGGTGATGGGTAATACCCTGAGTTATCAGTCATTTCCTGCTAATATAAATGAGTTGACAGCTATAAAGGATCCAAGACAGCTTGAAAAAGAGTTTTACAGGAGGAAAGCATAAAGTTAGTGGCTTCTGGAGCAGGGGAAGGAATCTCCAGGACAGAAACACACCAGAAGGGAGAAACTGAGGATGCGTCAGAAAAAAAGACTTCTTTTAGAATTTTGAGTGGGTCTCTGCCTCCTGAATAGGCTATTGTCCTCCAGCCAAGACTCGTCATAGCAGGGCTTTTTTTCTTGAAATAACCTGTGTGAATCCTTTCTAGCTCTTTCGTACATAGAAAGTGTGAAAGAATGCAGATGCCGATGATTACAATGCATCGCTCTTATTGTCCTGCTGTTTCCTGATGGGCTCTGGACATACACGCTGGACCTAATCTCTGCAGATGAAATGTTTTCAGGACTGAAACGGTGGTCTGCTGGAGGTCGCTCAGTCAGCTGATGTGAACAGCCATAGGAATCACTTCCCAACTTTGCATTTGAGTGACTTCTTTATCAGTTGCTTGAAATCAGCCCTGATGAGAATATTTACACCACAGGGGTACCTGGGTGGCTCAGTGGGTTAAGCCTCTACCTTCAGCTCAGGTCATGATCTCAGGGTCCTGGGATCAAGCCCCTCATCGGGCTCTCTGCTCAGCAGGGAGCCTGCTTCCTCCTCTCTCTGCCTGCCTCACTGCCTACTTGTGATCTCTGTCTGTCAAATAAATAAATAAAATCTTTTTTAAAAATTAAGAAAAAAGAATATTTACGCCACAGAAATCAGCAAACACGACACATTGGGCTTTTCTTTTCAGAGAGTCTATTGTTAGATACATACCAGCATGCTGCTGGTATGAAATTTTTAAAAAGTCAATTTTAGCATACGCATGGCATATGGAAAGAGTAGTTGTGTCTTTGTTTTGCCTCTTGAACAGATGTCTTGACAGTATTCCAAATTATATTCATCTTTGTATATACTTTACATTTTAGCTGTATTGATGTATATATAAGTTCCATTTATGTTCTCAAAAACTTCTCGCATTCCATGGTCAACTAAGTAGGCACTAAGGGTCCTGCAAGGCTTTGGGTGATCTGGCTCTTCTCCTTTGTCTACCCCTGGATCTAGTCAAATTTAAGTTTTGGTGTGCCTTGCCCCTCAAATAACCTATTCTTTTTTTGGTCTGAGCATTTCTAGTGTACTCCCCTTGTCTGATGGGCTCCTCTCCCCTACTCTGTCTACCCCTTCTCTGTCTACCGTAGCCTTACCCATGTTTCAGGATTAGAGCAGAGGCCATGCCCTCCTTCTTGATGCTCTCCTGCCACAGCTGCTATCGTGATCCGTTACTCTTCCTCCAGAGCTGCCACTAAATGCTGCCACCATCGCGACCGCCACTGCCACATTGTATAGATGTTTGTCTCCATGTCTTATCTCCTTTGCTGGATTTTAAACCCCATGAGGATAGTGAATTTTGCTTATTCATCATTTTATCCTCAAGAGCATCTGGGGCAGCACTTTGCAGACAGTCATCACTCAATAAGTGTTAGTTAAATGATCTGCATATATGACTTCCTGTTGCCCATAGTGCTCTGGACAACATAGTAGGTGCCGCACAGACACACACAGATACACACACACACACGCACACAAAATTTCATCAGCCCAAGTATTTGTATTTGTGGACTGCTTTCATTTAACACGGAAAATCTCTTATTGAAGGGGAGTGCCAGGTCCAAATGTAGTCCAGTGAGGTCCAACCACAAAACTTATACTAAAGTCCGAAAAGTCACCTTTGTCATCTGCGTGCAAAATCGGAACACTTTGTCCAATCATGTATTAGAAAGTCATCCATCTGTTGCAAATCATGACGCTCTGATGGCCACCAAAGCTGCCACTGCACTCCTACGGGGAATAAATCCTGCTAGAATGTTCTACTGGGACTTTCACAGCTATTGATAAAAATAAGAACTGGTCTGATATTTTTCTCTTTGCTCACCCCTACTGTCAAAAAAAGCTGTGCCTGTTGAGTTGATTCATTCATTAAACAGTTATTGCCTTCTTTTTCCACTCTGCTCAAGTCTCAGATACAAAGGTGAATTATCCACGGCCCTGCCTCTCTGCGATTCACAATCAAGAAAGAGGGATCAAAAAAAGCAACCAGACATGTTCAAAGTCTCAGGCGAAATAGAGTCCCGAGGCTCTGACAATGACCCACATCGGTGCATTTGCCCATTAGACTCTGCCATCTGTCCCCGCATGAGACGTTGGCTGTAACTCCTTTTCCACGATTGCTTTTTGTTTGAATGACCTTGGAGATAGTCTGAAATCTCGTGCTTGGAAGGGTGCCTTTAGAGTTACTGGTCTGCACTTCTGTGCTTCAAATAGAATTTCACAAACCTCTAATTATCTTCTCCTACCAGGCCGTCTAAATGACTGACGACCGGCTCCTTAGTCACTCCAGGAATGGATTTCTATTCAGCCCGTGCCCGGGATGCATTAGGGTGCCGGAACATGTGTGGCCGCTCCAAGCGGCTCAGGGCAAATTAACAGAAGCCAAGCAATTTGCAAAATGCCTCAACTTCCTGCTCATCTCCGAGGCAGAAAACTGTCACACCTTAACCTCAGGAGGTTCATCTGCGGAATTATTTCCGTACCCTCCCAAGGCAGAGCCTCTCGTGTCAGATTCTCCCCCCTTGCTTTTTGCAAACATAAGCACTCGGCTGAAACGACAGCTATGACTCAGTTCCTAGCTAACGCTGCCTGAATTGATTTAGTCTGAGTTCAGATTTAGCACATAATCATGTTCAGTTTGCTCCACTGCACTGCCTAGAGATAAAAGGCTTGGGGGGAAAAAACGCTTCAGTTTGTGTCAGTCTTTGTGGTGATGTCATTGCCATGAGAGAGCCGGGCCGTTCATTACTCCGCTGTGCTGTGCAGACTCAGACTCGAGCTGCGTGCGTGCAGAGGGAGCGGGCTCCAGGTGCCGAGCGCTGGCCATCCCCAGGGCGAGGCGGCACCCGGGGCCGGCCACGGCGACATCCGCCTGGAGGCTCTTCCCATCGCACACAGCTCTGAGGTTGCCTAGCTCTTGACTGAAAAATCGGGAGGGGGAATGCCAGCCCCTAGCATGGACTGTGATGTTTCCACTCTGGTTGCCTGTGTGGTGGATGTCGAGGTCTTTACCAATCAGGAGGTTAAGGTATGCAACCTGCGATCTTCCTTTTCATTGTTGCTGTTAGTGAAGCTGCTTGGCGGAGCCTTTTTAGCTTACGGAGACAGGACTTTGGGTTATAGTTTTCAGCTCACAGTCTGCGCTAGGAATGCAAGTGGTGAGTGCATGCCTCCGTTAATTAGAATAAGTTAGAAGAGGAACCGGCATATGGATTTCCAATGTGATAAGGTCAACCACTGTCTGTTTTGTTATTTTTTTTTTCCTTATCTTTTTTGTTAGGTGATCCCCAGGGATCCCTTTCTCAGTAGACATGTTTTCGTAGTCTCGTATCTGTGTGTCAGTAAGGAGAATGTGCCGGTCCTTAAATGTTGAGAGGGGTACTGAGCATGGATTAAATGAAGAAAACACACGTAATAATAAACGTCGCACCCAGGACACCCTGAGAGTGGGACAGTAACCCCTTCAGGGAACGTCACTGAACTATGCCATGATGTGGACTTCCGAGGGAACAAAAGCTGTTCTACAGATGACAGTTTCAATCTCCAGCTCTCTGGAAGTCAAAGTTGGAGAGCAGCCGCCAAAATTTTCTTTGTCAGGCAAAGGAAGCAAGTCATTTTCCCTCAGCAGCTGTCCGTCAAAGAAAGTTCAGGCATAAATCAATTTTGCATCTTGAGATGTAGAATTCCAGACCCTGGGTCCCCACAAATTGTCTGCAGCTATCGTTTAACTGACTAGGTAACTGTCCCCTGATGATAGCTGGTCTTTTTTATTCCCCCCTCCCCATTTGGTTTTATATTATGAGGAAGATTCCATGCTTGTAAAATGGGGATTTTGATTTCTTCTCTTGTATTGCAAAGAAGAGCCAGCCTCTTACTTGAACAGTTCACACACAGAGAAAGGACAGTTACTCATTGTGTAACAGGAGGAAGCAAAGGGGAATTACACTGCGTAATCATTTTCCGTCCTCCCCTTAGCCTGTACTTAAAGGAAGACCCTGCATTCTGCATTGTTGAGCGTGTGTAGGTGACACTCCGGGGGCTTCCCAGGTGGGGATTTATGCGATCACTAGCATAACACTTGGCTCCGTCATTCGGGACTGCGGTTTTGAACCCTCTCCTGACATGGGTTCAAGAATCCCGATTTGTTGTTCCTGCATAATTCAGATGCGTGGGTCCGTGTTTACCAGTTCTGCTGGTGTTGTGCCTGTGTCTCCCACCTGTCATATTGAGGTTCAGAGAATTAGAACATCACGGTTTGGCGCTGTCTCTGCATGTGTCCGGGATGGAAACATGCGTGCAGGGACTGCCGGTCCCGCTGGTCAGACCTGCCGTGAGCACTCCGGGAGAGAGAGAGCAGCCATGAGAGCCCCTCCAGTTTAAAGCCAACTTCACGTCCGGTGTGGGTGGCTGGACAGAGAGACATTTCCAAGAAACTGCTGGAACAGAATGACATGCCTGTCAAGTCAAACTTCGTAGTTCCCCTCTGTCCTTAACAATTCTCTGTCGATGACACGCATGCTCTGCCAACATCTTCAGATAATCTGGACTTTTTTTAGTCCGAGAAGCGATAGTGAGAACACATTTATTCGGGATCTGCATTATGCCAGGCATTGTGTTTATTCAGGAAGGAGCTTACAATAGGCTTATATGATGGATGGGTCAGTGATAAAGACACACAGTATTTCTTAAACACAGAGTGTCTTGTGGAATTAAGGGGACACGGGATTTTTACAGCTGGTTGTCGTTAGGCGGCTGGGATGGCTTTGTGGAGGGAGTGATCCTTGAACTTGAAGGTGGGTAGATTTTGATGCAGAAGAGGGGAGGCATGGGGATGGAAAGCATTCCATTTTGCAGTCGAGTGAGCGGATGCATTTGACTGCAGTAGGCTCTCTGGGAGGGATTGGAGGGGAAAACAGGGGAGTGAGTCATGGCCGGATTATAAAGCAGCTGACACTGTTCATCAGAAATTTATGGGGCTTTCTGGCAAGGCTCTCTTCAGAAAGATGTGTTAGATGTCTTTACTGCTAAACACCATTGAATCACAATGGATTTGTCTCTTTGGGGCAAGTTATCTAAGCTTTCTTGTGCCTTATTCTCTCACCAGTAATGTAGATATAATAGTAGTTTCTACCTCACTGGCTTAGTAGGAGGATTAAAGAAAATTATAAATGTGAGATAATTAACCCAGTACTTGGCACATATTTAGTGTTCAAGAATGGTTAGCTCTAGCCATAACTGTCCCCATCATGCTTTTAGACATCCTCTAAAGGTGATAGGTTCCTTTTGCTAGTTAACTGGAATGTCGTAACTCCAGGTGAGTTTACAGTGACAATCCAGGACACAGAACCTGTTTTCCCTCCCAAATCTCCAAACACACACACATGCATGCGCACACACACATACACACACACACTAGCAACAGAAAACACAGCTCTTCCTTTTAGACACTTAATCCTTTACTGTAAAACGGTGACATTATTATCGAGCAGAGATCTACTTTGTGCTTCTTAAAAAGGAGGGAAAAATGCATAAACTAAGGGGGGCCCAAAGAGGTTTGTTGAGAAAAACCACGTGTTCCTTGTTTAAAAGTGAGCATTCCTTGTTGTCAGGAAGAGACATTCAAATGTGAAATTCTGGCACCAGTTTCTCCAAAGGTAAATTTCATTAATCACTAATTTCCAATACACAGTGGAGCCAGAAGTTCCTTTCTTCAAAGTCTTTAATATTTATGGTTAGAGAAAAGGGAGGCACCCGGGGTGGGGGGACAGGGTGGGGGCGGGGGAGGCTGATTGTCTCACGTGCCTGCATCCAGGTTGCTTGATCTCAGGCTTTCTTGCGTTTTACAGACTCTCCCTTTATGTATGTAGTGCTCTTGGGAAAGCGACCATACCGGGGTGATGCCACCAGCAGGCACTCTTCAGAAATGCAGTGGCTTATTTGAAAGGAATGGAGACATGCGCAAATGTAATATCCTATTGCAACTGAGAAAACCTTATCCTCAATAGGGGATCTCAGCTGGTTGCCTTGAGGGCCCTTTGGGTTCCAGTGCCCTAAATTTCATCAAAACTGCTAGAGGAATAATACCAAGAAGAGGAGGAAATCAGCCAGATAGAGTTCTGCCATATTTGTCTTTCTCCAGAAATTCCATTCGTGCTGCTATGAACTTAGCTGTCTGTTTTATGGCATAAGAGTGCTCAGAAAGATAAAGAAATTTTAAGTTCTCCAATAGAAGGAAAATGATACGATGAAAGGTAGATTGTGTGTGTGTCTAAGTGTGTAGGGTCGGTTTTGTACAGTGTTCTTCCCATATTTCTGAAAATGGTCTTCCTCCTCCACAAGGAGCCAAATCCTTGGGAAAATGAAAGGGCTCCAAATATGTGTAATGAAATTTATATTTCACTTCGGTCCAGTGGTTCTTAAACCTGGTGGCTCAGTTGGTTGGGTGACTGCCTTCAGCTCAGGTCATGATCCTGGAGTCCTGGGATCGAGTCCTACATCAGGCTCCCTGCTCGGTGGGGAGTCTGCTTCTGCTGACCTCTCTCCTCTCATGCTCTCTCTCTCTCTCTCTCTCTCAAATGAATAAATAAAATCTTAAAAAAAAAAATTACGAAGCCCAAGCCCAAACCCAGAACTTGGCTGGTGTGAATGGAGCCCAGAGACGGATTATCCTGTAAAGTCAGGATCTTGCCTCTTCTAGGCTCAGATGGGTGCAGGTAGGGTCAGTCAAGAAGTCCCTAGAGTAAACCTCTGCTTAAACACTATGATCCGTATCCCGCAAATGAAGCTTTGACATATGCAATTGTAGAGGCAGTGTCTCTAAGCAATCAGCAATGTTGAGACTCACCCAACACATTTTGACCAGTTCCCCACACCTGCAGTTCCTCCACCTGGTTCCCAGCCAATGATAAACACTCTTGTCCACTGCTGGCCACTGTGGGTGCCTTCCCAGAGCTACAGAGGCAGCCTGCAGAGGAATGTTCCCCTCCCCTTGGGGAAAGCCAAGCTTGGGGCCATCCCTCCTCTGCTTCTCTGCAATGGAAGCTTCCTCTACAGAAAAGAGGTGAGTGCCTCCTCTCTGGGCTAGAGGGCTTCTGTTTCATATTCCATGGATCCAGTCTTTTCTCCATGGGCATTCATATGGGGGACAAAGGTCTCTCAGAGCTCCTTTCTGCTCATGAGGAAATAGGCAGAAGGCATGACACGTCTTATTAGAAGAACAAAAGTTTCAAAGACTCTTGGAGCTAGACATTTGTTCATTCCTTCAAAAACATATGTGTGATGCACTGAACTATTTGCCAGGCAATGTTTCAGGCACTGGGAGGTGGTCAAGACCGACGTCCCTGCCCCCACAGACAGCAGGGGAGGTAGACAAATCAGCCAGTAAACAGATAAATGTATTCTGTAATTTCAGGTATGATAAGGGCTATGAGGAAAAATGAAGCCGTAAGAGGATAAATTGTTGGAGGAGGGGTTGCTTTGGGGGGGGGGGGTCCTTTGAGCTCTGATTTCCTAAATTTTCTCAAAGCTGCAAGAGCAGTAGTACCAGAAAGACGACAAAATCAGGCAAATAGAGTTCTGCCATATTTGTCTTTCTCCAGAAATTCCACTGATCACTTTTTGAATGGATGGCCAGTGGAACCACTTCTGGGAAGTGACAGTTTATTAAATGTCATTGTTCTGATGTCATTCAGAGATCTAAATGAAGTGAGTGAGAGAGCCATACATAGATCTGAGGGCAGAGCATTCCAGGAACAGTAGGTGCAAAGAGAGGCCATCTTATTTGAAGTTCTTATATTTTACTCAGCCCCTCACTTAACCTATTTCTACCATTCATTCATTCATGGACCTACTGAGGCTATTTTATGCCACTATGTAGATTTTTTAAAAGATGCTCCTTTCTAGAAACTGTGTTTACGCTGATTTCCTCATGCTACATTTTAAGTATGTTGGTTCTCTGGGGGTGAGGAAGTACTATAAGCAGAAACTTGTTCTCTGCATAATCATGCTTCCTCTGCTTGGAATCTTAGGGTTACTATAGGACTTCCCTTCACCCCCCATTTCTGAAAGGCCAGGGCCTTTTAAGGTAACTCATAACTCCTATTTTCTTTCCTCTGCTTTTGAAAATGTCCCAGTATCCTTCCAACCCATGTAACCTTGGGCAAGTCTCTTAACTTTTCTGGGCATATGATAATCATGCTGAGAAAAATGTTCAGTGCTTTGTGTATTTTGTTTTCCTTTTCACACAATAGTATGAGGTGACTGACTCATGGTCTGTGTCATGTTGTTTGTGAGTTATGTAAGAAACCAGCACATCGAGGCCACTTAATATAAAGAAACCTCTTTGTCATTTGGAACCACTGGAAATTTCAAATTACTTGCTTTGTTGGCGGGAGTCGTAGGAGGAGAAGAATGGAGCAGAGCTGGTATGACACACTTTGTACTCTACTTTGAGGAGAGACAAGTGACACAAGTGAATGTGTGGTTAATGGGTATTGCGGAAAGATTTGGAAGAAACGCTGTGAGTATTTGTCAGGAGAACTGGTCAAGCCTCATGCCTGTTTCTCATGCTTCTTGCAGATGCAGTGCTGGGTAGAGGGTCCGGCCACAGCCATGACCTTATGGCTCTGCAGAGCTCTACAGCTCTTTCAGAGTCTTCAGAAACCATTGCGCTCCCTTGGTAACTTAGATGACTTTGAACTGCACATGATTTAATTTCAAAAATTGGAACCTTCTAGAATATTCATGGTAACATGGAATAACCGACATGTTAACAGAAACTCTCCTACCGTCGTTGATGGCTATAATATTAAACAGGATTCATTTCATGTATCTGCCCACCTTTAGTTTCTGAAGACCAAAAGGGAGTGTATGGGAGGGTGGGTGGGGTGGCATGTTCATAACAGATCAAAAAC
The DNA here is from genome assembly GCF_902655055.1 of Lutra lutra. NCBI lineage: Eukaryota > Metazoa > Chordata > Mammalia > Carnivora > Mustelidae > Lutra > Lutra lutra. The sequence continues at coordinate 59,627,143 of NC_062283.1, forward strand.
TTGCTCTTTCTCAGAGCACTTGGGTGGCTCAGTCAGTTAAGCTTCTGCGTTCGGCTCAAGTCATGATCTCAGGGTCCTGGGATCGAACCCCCTGTCAGGCTTCTTGCTCAGCTGGGAGTCTGCTTCTGCCTCTCCCTACCCCTCCTCCCCACTTGTGTGTGTGCACTCATCTCTCTCCCTCTCTGTCTCTCAAAGAAATAAAATCTAGGGGCGCCTGGGTGATTCAGTGGGTTAAGTATCTGCCTTCAGCTCAGGTCATGGTCTCGGGGTCCTGGGATCGAGCCCCGCATTGGGCTCCCTGCTCACCAGGGAGCCTGCTTCTCCCTCTGCCTCTGCCTGTAGCTCCCCCTGCTTGTACTCGCGCGCTCTCTCAGTCTGTCAAGTAAATGAAGAAAACCTTTAAAATAAATAAAATCTTTTTAAAAAATCTTACTGTTTCTCTGATAATAAAATGGACTGAAACTGAGACCATTTTTGAAAATAAATGAATTAATGCAAAGCTGAATGTTAGCAATTAACCCTAAAAATACTTTAAGAAACTTAACATTCTTAAAGGGGCCATATCGAATATTTTCTGAAGAAAGTAGCAAACATTTTTCACAGAGTGAGAAGAAGTGATTTTATGCAAGTGGCAGATGCTCCTTGAGAAGGTTAGCAGACAGATTTCTCAGCCACCTGTCATGTTAGGAGACGCCAAGGTACGTATTCAACTAATGACATTGTCAAGCAGGAAAGTCAACTAAATACTTTCTTATCTGTTTAAAGAGTCTTTTCACTATTGGAAAGTAACTGAGACACTAACAGTCTCTACCTCTAACCTAAGTGTCAGGTTCATTGAACAACATCAAGGATGACACGACATCCTCGTTAACCTCATTCTCCTAAAGCAATAGATTTAAGTGAAAAACTCAGGGAGTACCATTTGCATCTGATTCTGTTCAAGTACAACTATCCATAATTTATAATAGCCCGTTATAGTACTTTCTGAGGAAGCTTAGAATTGACGATAGGAAAGAAAATGATACCTGAAACATTTGTTATCACTTGTTCCGTTGAGGTTGTAAGCTTGACAGGCATCATGACTTTGTGGTGAGCACCCTGGCTTTCCAGGGAGGTCGTAAACTCTCCAACCCACGCCTGGCCTAGAATCTCTTTATGCAAAGGGATGTATCCCTTCCCAGCTCTAAGTCTAAACTCATTCTAAATACAACTTAAAAAAAAAAAAATGCAGTATCATTTAATGAGGATTTTTTAAATTTAAATTGAATTAGTGAAAGTATAGTACATCATTTGTGTTTGATATAATGTTCAATGATTCATCAGTTCAGTATAACATCCGGTGCTTTTATTTACTTATTATTTGAGAGCAAGAGACAGCACACAAGCAGGAGGGAGGGGCAGAGGGAAAGGGAGAAGCAGACTCCCTGTGGATCAGGGAGCCTGACACAGGGTTCATTCCCACGGGACCCCAAAATCATGACCTGAGCTGAAGGCAGAGGCTTAACCAACTTAGCCACCCAGATGCCCCATAATGAGTATTTCAAGTGGGTAAAATTTCCATCTTTTCCACTCTGTCTAGAATGGAGAATTTAAAAGTAGTTGAGAGTAAATTATCTACCGAGTTAGACCTTCCCTAGAAAATATTTACTATATGTGATTTCATATTCCTCTTTTGACTAAGTGTATCTAGGTGGAAAATACACACATACACATACACACAAACGTATGACAGTGTATCGCATATATATACTATATGTTTTTCTTTCTTTCTTTTCCCCATCCGTGACCATGGAACGTTTCTTCTGTAGTACTCTGGCTTATGTAACCAGCTCTTAGGCTTGTCCAGAGACAGATGGACACAGGGTGTTATACACAGCTGATAAACCGTTGAACTCTGCATCAGAAACTATTGATGTCCTATATGTTGGCTAACTGAACATAAAAAAAAAAAAAAAAAAAAGTCCAGAGAAGGTTCTTGGCAAAAAAAGCTGAACAGAGTCTGAACAATTCCTGCAGGTAGAGGAAACACGAAGAAACCCATGGCCTTTTCTCTTATTACTGTAGATCAAAGGGATGTGTACAGTCTCACAGTCTAGTAGTGCAGTCACTTTCTCCAGAATCCAATATGCCAGCACTGAACTGTGAACATTTTTTTTAAAGGTTTTTCAAAAAAGATCTTGACCCTTCAGCTTCCAGAAAGATGATGTGCGTAAATTTGTCCTTCTCAGTTAGATGAGACCATGGGCCAGATTTCATCCCTCCAAATGGCACCTTCCTTAATATTCTACTTGTCTCAACAGTAGGGTCATTTGCTGCTTAATTGTAAGATACTTTTTTCCCCATCTCTAGTGGTTCTAAAGGAATTGGTGGGCACGTTCCTGCTATGCACTAAAGAGTTGATTTGGGGGAGTTGTTTAATAAATTGATCATTAAACATGATGAGAAATATAAACCCAAGAGATTTTCATCTCCATAAACAATATTGTTTATTATCAAGATAAGCAAATTAGAAATTCTTACAGGGCGCCTGGGTGGCTCAGTCAGTTGGGCGTCTGCTTTTGACTCAGATGATGATCTCAAGGTCCTAGAATCGAGTCCCGCTTCAGGCTTCTCCCTCTGCCTCTCTCTCTCTCTCTCTGTCTCTCATGAATAAATTAATAAAATCTTAAAAAAAAAAAAAAGAAATGTTAACAGCCCTTCCCATTCACTGAGTACTTCTAAGGGCCAGGCACAAGGTGCACACAAGATATTCCTTGACATCCCCATAAGAGGCCAAGGCATCTCTCTTCTTAGCCCATTAGATACAGGTTCCTGATCAGAGAAACAAAACTTTTGCCCTAGATCACACAGCAAGGGCTTGGAAGAACTGGGACTCAAACTTCAGTTTGCTTCGTTCTTTCCACTACTAAATTATTCCTAAGGATTAATTAACAAGCTGCTAATTACTTATTGGGAACAAAGATGTAAGTCTTAGAGGATCAGACATTGAACTCATCTGCAATATTTCTAACAGTGTCCAAAACCACTCTTTGGTTTGTGTTTCTTATTAGAGGCAGGAGTACTACTATTACAAAAATCATTAGTTGAGATCATTTTACTTTTCTCGATAAATCTAACACTGTGACAATCCTAGGCAGAGCATCTGTTCCAGATTTCATTTTAAAATTTGTTTCAAAATCTAATATTGCCAATTTGTCAGGGAGGAAAAAAAAATAAAGTCTTCTGGAAAACCCAGGGGCTCGCCAACAGGCTGATAACACCTGGCATGACAGCCCTTCTGCCCCTTTCCTGGTGTCACCCAACATTTTCCATTGACAGGAGAGGGGTGATCTGTGAAGCGTGGAGCAGCATTGGTGAGAGTGTTGATCACTAAAATAGTGTTTGACTTGTTGACAGTGCTCTCTGAATTATGCAGACTCCACTTTCTCACAGGACATCTCCAAGGTAAATAAGATCGCACAATGCATAAGGGGAAGCTGGGACTGGGATTTTGTTCGCAATGCAGGACCTCACAGGAGTATCATTATAGCCTGATCAATAGTACATCTAATAGAATTGATTTCCTCTTCTGTGACTTCTCTGTGCTTTTAGGTATTGACTAAGACAATCTTCTCAGGCCACCTTTCCTAGAACAGGAAAGTCAAGCAATGAGCACACTTAATAATAGCAACAATGTATCGAGTACTTCTTTTTCAGGCACTGTGCAAAGGGCCTTGTTTCATTCATTCATTCATCAAATATGTATTGGATGCTTTCCTTGTTCAAGGCCTCACACTAGACTCCAGAGACACGGGGATTAACAGTGCTGTTGGGTACAGAATCCAGTGCTCTGTCATGAGGCAGTGTTGGCCTTTATTCCAGTCCATTTCATTTTTCCCAAAAAGGACCATGCTGTTTCGACCTCTAAAGAAGCCTCTTTCGCTGACATAGGGCAAGTGAGAAGGAAGCCAGCCCGGCCTCCAAGTCAGTCACCCTACTGGGAATTCTCTGTTTGGCTTCTTGGACACTTACTGTGTGACCTTGAGCAAGGAGACTTAACCTGTGCCTCAAGTTTCCTCAACTGCACAAGGAAGGAAATGCTCGTACCTCCCTCATCAGTTGGCAGTGAGGAGCACATGCATTTGAGTATATTAAAAAAATGTAACCCAGTGGCTAGCACACAGAACAGGCACCAGTAAAGTGGGCCTTCATCACCACCGCCATCATCATCGCGCTCAGTAGTTGTGGACTTCTTAGGCAGTTTTGGGTTATCTTGCCAGGGCACTTGACGGGCCCCTCATTATGTCAGACTCTGGCCCTGCAGTTTTCCTCTCCGTTTTGCACTGGGGCAGCAGTGCGCTTCCACGGTGAGACTCTGAGGTTACAGAACGGGAGTGGGAAGCCACTGGCTCAGCGAAGGAGCAAGGAGCCACAGACCCAGACAGGCAGCAGGGATGCTGCATTTGTCAGGCTGGGTCTCTTGGCTGCTTTGTGACTCTTATCGTCTTGTCCAGATGTCCCTAGGTCAGTGCCCCTTTGAGAGCAGGAGGCAGCAGGAAATGGGGTGTCTGGACAAACAGGAGCCACCTGGGGGCGGGGGGAGGGCAGGGAAGCCATGCGGAAGTTGCCGAGGTGACTGAGTTAATGGAAAGGGAAGAAGTCGGGAAACCCCCCCATCCCCACTTGGCCCAAATTCAGAGGCTCAGTGGTTCCCATCTCAGAACAAAACCCAAGTCCTTGGGGCGCCTGGGTGGCTCAGTGGGTTAAGCCGCTGCCTTCGGCTCAGGTCATGATCTCGGAGTCCTGGGATCGAGTCCCGCATCGGGCTCTCTGCTCGACATGGAGCCCGCTTCTCTCTCTCTCTCTCTCTCTGCCTGCCTCTCTGTCTACTTGTGATCTCTCTCTGTCAAATAAATAATAAATAAAATCTTTAAAAAAAAAAAAAACCCAAGTCCTTGCTGGGATCCTCAAGGTTCGTCGGACCTTGTCCCAACTGCCTTCTCCATCTCCATCTCTTCCATGTATTTCTTCCTCTCATTTGACTCAAACTACCTTGCTCCCTGCACATGCCAAGCAACACCTTTAACTTGTGTTTGCTTTCGCCCTCCGCTCTGAACGCTCTTCCTCCTGGCAGTCCACCTGGCTTGCTCCTCGGTAACTGAGCCACCCCTTGCCCTCCTTGCTTTCTATCACAGCACAATCAACTTTATTTACGGTACAATCAGTTTATTTATGGGTCATTGTCTATAGCTATCTCCTCCTACCAAATGCAAGCTTCGTGAGGGCAGGGGCTTTTTCCTTTGCCACTGCTGTGTTCCTAGAGACTGCCACGCGGTAACATCGAGGAAATGTGTGTTAACAAAGGAATGATAGGTTCCAATGCTCAGTATCCTTGACCATGTAGTTAGACCACCTCCTTTGAAAGGGAAGGGAGATCCAGGTTTCCAGATAAAAGGCCAGGTTTAATAAGCATCCAGAGAGCAGTGTGTGTGGCAGAACACAGGGGTTTAAGGCAAGATGCCAGTTAACATAAAGAAGGTTGAACACGGATCCTATTTTTTCAAAATATATTTAAACACCTCTCTCTGAGCAGGAATTTTAAATGGGTTTACAGACTATTTTCACCACGGTCATGCTTAACTATAATTGCAATTCTTCAATATTGACCTTCACTTCTCATTTCTATTTTAAAACTGCGAAGATAGGTGGAAATTAGATTAATTACCCAAGCTGAGCTCAATTTCTCTTTTGCTTAATAGGCTTCTTGCCCTAAAAACTCTCTGTCCTGCCATGTGCTCCTTCCTCTGACTGCTTATTAACTTTTGTCAAAAAACTAGTAAACAATTCTGTGATACTAAAAAAAAAAACCCCAAAAAACAAACAAGAACTGAACTAAAAGTGCTACTATTCATTGCCTGAATAAAGAAGCAGTAGATCTGACTTATTAATGAGCAGGTTACTGGATGGTCTGTTTTATAGTCTCACATTGTAAAGAAAGTGCTCCATACTTTATAATGCTCAGCAAAATAATATTCTATATTTAAATAACACTTACCTATTATTAACAACAGTCAACATTTACGTAAGCCTCAGAGGACTGAACCCTCTTTCATTGAATGCTTGTTCACACCAACCCTTTGATGCGGATGGGAAGTATTCTGTCAGTGAGGAATTCAGGTTAGAAGTGTTCCCCCAGGTTATGTGCCCAATCAATAGAGACTTTTAAAAGTTTGCGTATTTTTCTTTCACATTCTCATTGCCTAGTTCTTGGAGGTGGAACCAAGAAGTAACTTAGGATAATGGTTTAGTAGAAAGCAACTTCTTTGGAAGCAAAAAGACCTGAATTCATACTACATCTTATTTATGGATTTTCTTATTTGTGTAAGAAAAGAAAAGATACAGATTGAAGTTAAGGGCTGTTGGAATATAGGTGATCAGTACATTATTACTGATGTCTGTGAGATATCACATCCATTCCTCCCCCATTCATCAAACACAATGGAGCACTTATTAGGTAATATAAACACTGCTCTGTACTTGGGAATTCAGGAATGGAAACACGCCTGTGGCCCTCGAGGAGCTCACAGGTTGTTGGAGGAAGAGTTTAGAAAATGCTATGGTTTGGGTAAGCCCAGTTTGGGAATCTATAAGAGGGTGGTCTGGGATGATGAGAAAAGGCTTCCTCAAGGAGATGACTCTTGAATTCCAGCTTCATAGGTTAAGTAGGTGTTCCATAGGTGAAGGGAAGAGGGAAGTAGTAGGAGGGGGTATTTCTGGGGGTAGAAAGGGCCTGCACAGAGCAAAAATGCCAGGGATAGTGGTGATGCTACAGAGAAGTAGCCCTATAAGGTGGGTGCTGGCTTATACAGAGGCTAGGCCTGCATTGCAGAGGAGCTGGACCTTATGCTCGAATGCAGTTGCACTGGGCCAAGGAGAGCATTGTAAACAGAGGAGTTACTTACCCTCTTGCTCTGGCAGAAAGTCCTCTCTGTTTATAGCATGACCGTGGCCGCCCAAAGGCTGATGCTGCAGAGCCATGGAAGAGGAGGGGGCCGACTCATCTCATCCCAGCCAGACAGGAAGAGGGCCTGCAAACTCAGGGCCGAGTCCCACCATCTCCAAATCACCTTGAACTTTGGAAACCCCCTCTGTCTTTCCTTTTTAAAGAGGAAAGATGTCCAAATAGTAAGGTGACCATCTAGAGGATGTCATTAGATTGCCATTCATCAAGGGTGTTCTTGGGGAAAGGAAGGTGTATGTGTTCGCACTACACCTGGGGTATTCAGGAAGCACCCTCCCTTCAGCAGGCATGTATGGATTGTCTTCTAGAGCCAGGAATCTGCAATCAGGAATCAGAGCCCTAGTCCCTGCCCTGGGGAGTCACTTCATCGGTGGGCAAAGGAGACAAACGTACAGGCACAGGCAGATGTCCTTTATTCGAAAAGTCTGCCCTGATGCCTCTTCAGATTTTTAATAAGTTGGAAATAGAAATTCAGTGATGTTAAATGCAAGACCTAGAGTGTTCTGCCCCCACCCCCGAAAGCAAATAAACATGCAAAACAAACACACAAACAAAAACAACTTAATATTCTATTATTGCTAAAATATGTTCATGGGAGCTAGGATTCCCAGAGGGTAGCATACATGAAGCAAAGAGAAAGAAACATTTGCTGCTACGTCCTTGTATTTAATTGTTGCCATCATGCCAGCAGTCCTGCCTAGGTGCAGTAGTCAACATTTAATAGATACTGAATAAAAGTAAGGTGGGGCCATGAATTAATAGTGCTTGCGTTTGTGTCTGGTCTTGTGTTAAGCAGCAGGCTGGAGGAACAGGGAGGGCGGGGATCCTCTCTGCCTGTCAGGGCAGACTCCAAAAGTTGCACTCATCCATATCACTTAATCCCAGATTCAGCAGGAAAACCCGGGTGCATGGACATACCTGGATTCGGGAGAGGCTGAGAATGTTCCTGGTGGCCCTGTGCCCAACTAAAACTCGGGATTATAAACAGAAGAGGAGGGTGGATATTGAGGGATGAGTGGCAATTTCTAGCAGGTGACAACATACCCTTTAAATAAATGACTGGTGGGGGGGCGCCTGGGTGGCTCAGTGGGTTAAAGCCTCTGCCTTCAGCTCAGGTCATGATCTCAGGGTTCTGGGGTCGAGCCCCACCTTAGGCTCTCTGCTCAGCGGGGAGCCTGCTTCCCCCACCATCTCTGTCTGCCTCTCTGCCTAATTGCGATCTCTGTCTGTCAAATAAATAAATAAAAATTAAAAAAATATATATCTTAAATAAACGACTTGGGAACTCAGGTCACAAAATTCACATATGTTGAATGTTAGCACAGAAGGAGTTAATGAATCCTCCAACTATACAGTCTTAGAAATTTGTCCAGTTTCATAGACAAGGAAGCTTTGATCTGGGGTTTGAAAAGCATGGCTGGTACTAGGCGCTGTCCAATGTAGCTGCTTCCCTTTGGATCAGCTGGTGAAATGAGAGCCCAGCAGACAGCCTCTCCAGTCCCATCTCAATGCCATGACACTCGCCATGTGTCCTTGCTGATTGTGTGTCCTGCACACTTACCCTACTTCATGGACTACTGCTATCCGCTCGAATAGTTCTGTCTGCTTGCAGATAGATCTTTATTAACAGATGTCAATTGATCTCTAATCAGATCCAGAGTATCATTCAGATCCTTTGAAGTCATTGGATAGGGCTAGAATAATGTTGCATAAACCAGCAAGTCTCTGCCCCCGTGGCTACTGACATGTCTTTAGCTTTCCTCTGCCTTTCAGAGATGCAACAAAGCCCATGATGCACCAGGAGCCCATGGTGCCCCAGGAGACAGAAAGGGCTGAACCAGGAGCAAGTAGTTTAATTTCCCTGATAGTCATTGGAATGCAAGACCTCCAGTTGAGCAGTGGGTAGCCTGCAGAGGGAATGGGTTTCACAGTCAGACCAGCCTGGGCTGGAACCATGACCCTAACAGTTACTAGTTTTGAAGTCTTGGGAAGTTTTCATTATCTCTAAGTCAGTTTTCTCATTTGTAAAGTAGATATAATCATGCTGTCCGTGGTGTTGTAAATGGAATAAGAATGTACTTAAAGCACACAGCCACTCCATAAGTGGCTATTATTTTTTCTTGCCTCTTTCCCCTCTAAACCTTGATGATACAAATACCTTAAATTCAACTGAGTCCAATCATGAGATTTAGCTCTGTTAAAGACACAGCAGTTTTTTTTCTATTTCAGATCACATATTAGCTCCAGCCACAAAAATTATATGTCATATTTCTGAAATCCACACAACTTTCTGAGTAACATTCCTGCATAGGGCATCAACCATTTTAGTGAAAAATATAATAAAATAAAAAATGCATCGTCTTTCAAGGCTACAAAAATGACAACACAGACAAATTCTCCCAAGAGGTTGCTAATATTGATGATACCAGTTGCTGCCTTTGGTTCAACACTGTAGCAAAAATTGAAAATTGTTAAGAGCAGCTATTTATTTGCCAATACTAAGATGAGATAGGCAAGCAGCAATCTTGTGTTAGGTCAACTAAGAGATTTCTCTGGAAGAATTATGAGTTGTCTTTTTTTCTTTTTCACAGATATCAGGAAACAGAGTCTCCCCACTGAGTATGTTGGAACAGGACAGTATGTGCCCTCATTCAGTCCTCCTTCTAATCTGTGTTATAGAATAGATGCTCTAAGCACAAAAATTTTATAAGGACTTCCTGGTGGTGTTCTAGCTCCAGATTCTTTCTTATACATGGAAGTAAAATAAACCCAAAAGTACTTTAAGCTCTTGAGTCTGAATGAGTATAATATAAAGTGCTGAATGTCTCACCTTCCCCTTGAACCTTCTGCTTGATCCACCTACACAGTTTTTCCAGGCAATTATTGTCATTACCCAGGCTTGGAGTCTGGAACCTTTCTCACCATCCTCTTCTATTTACTTCAAATGTAAGCAAAACCAAATCCTTTCAAGTCTTTTTCTACTGAATTCGAGTTCACAAATTGTTCATAAGTACCTCATCTGAATGGAGCATCATGTTAATCCTCAAAGGCTAGAAAACTTGCTTCCCCAAAATCATAGAGTCTAGCAGGGCTGACTAATGTAAGTGCCCTGAGAAAGGTGCACATTAAGTAACACGGGGCTTCCAGGAATCGTGGCTGCCTTCAAGTTGGGCAAATGAAGAAGACCAGCTTCATCTAAAAGGCACATCCTTAGATCACAAGTTGCCACAGGGCCACCTGTGAACCAAACTTATAGGTTGGCTTTATTTGTCCTGTACCATGTTGTTTTATTAAATTCAATACATTGTTAGCCTTTAAAAATCAGGGGAATCTTACATTTAATGTCTACATCCTATTTTCTCTTAAAGGACCGGTAGAACTAACATCCCTGAGTCTCTTTTCCCATGGGCTACCACTGACTTCTGAGAATTATGGTGAGAATTGAACAAAACATTTTGGACAGTCTTCAAGGTCTGTATTATCATCAGCTCCTGACTCTGTTTCTTGGCTCAAGATGAGCTAAGTCTGTTCTTTTCAACAAAGCAAACATTCTGTGATCCCCACCACTCTCTATTGTCCTACACCTATCCTACTGCAGTATAGGCAGAGTAGGGGAAGTTAATGCTGTAGAGGGAGGAGTGAAGATGGGGAATGTTGTGGATGACCTTGAGCAGCAACCAGAGCATTGTTATTAATCCCGTGAGCCATAGGAATCATGAGACTGTTAAGAGCCATAATTTAGGAAGATCATAGGACCCCAGGAGTCCAGCCTAAATAGGAGAAAAGAGAAAACTTGAGGAGGAGGAGGGGAGAGGTAGGGAAATCAGTAAGGAGGCTGGTTACACCCAGATCTCCATTTTTATCCCTCTTTTATAATCCTACATAAAGATCGTGTAGAATGAACTGGAAGAAATGGTGGGCTCAAGTTACAGGTCTGCCCCTGCTAGCGGAATGCATATGGGCAAGACCTATGGTGAGGCTTGAGCAGGAAAACAGTATTTGTGGCAGTCTTCATGGACTGTATTATCCTCACCTCCTAACTTTATATATATTTATACACACACACACACACACACACACACACACACACACACACACACACCTTCTTTTGAGCAGGTTCGCCTCCGTCTCTTAGCTAGTGATCAGCTTTGAGTTTATTCAAATTCCTTCTAAGCTTGGAGCCCTCTAGGGCTTCTCATTATTTTTTGCCTCCTTTATTGAGGCTTTAAGTCAGAACTTTGGGGTTGGGAAGAACTTGAGAGAAAATGATGCTTGATGTAGCCATCTCCCCTCCAGTATTCCAGCCTTTCCTCGAACCCTGCAGTGATAGAGCCCTCCCTTATGCCTTGGTGTGACTGTTTTCGTGATTCTTTTTTTTTTTTTTTTTCTCTGCAACCCTATAACTTCAATCCCATTTGTCCTCTTAGTGGTAGTATGTTCTGTGGGTAAGCAGAGCAGGTTTGCTCTTTCTTTGCCAGAAAAATGCTTTTGTCCATTGCTTTTTGTTGTTGTTCATTTGTTTTTTAAGGAGGCTCCTCACCCAGTGTGGGCCTTGAACTCGTGACCATGAGATCAAGAGTCACGTACTCCACTGACTGAGCCAGCGGGGCGCCACAGCTTTTGTTCTTTGAAGACAGTTACTCTGTCCTCCTTTGCTCATCGAGAACTTCTTACCAGACTAGACTTGAAGTTTCTTCAGCTTATTGTTCACACGATGTAGCTGTACATTCCCTGCTCCCGTCCTGTAGGTCTGCCCAGCTTCCACCGTACTTTACTCTGCCAGCGGCGGTTCTTCCCCGCGCCCCTCGCTCAGCAGTTCTGGGTTCAGTTAGCTGCTTTGGTCCCACTCCACCCTAGACTCTGCCAAAAAGACACCCTCAGCCCCACCCAACCCACCATTGGCCTTCGTTGAGACTTCTCACATTTTGTGCCGCTAAGAGGCCAGTTGGTCTAGGAGTTGGTCTAGGCCTAGTTCTCTGGAGTCACGGAGGAAGCCATATTTGGCTGTACTGATAACATTTGACAGCGATGAGCATGTGCTCCTTGCCGATCCCTCTCCTCTCACGTGTTTCCATATCATCTCACTGACTCTCCACACTCCCACAGAAAGTAAGTACTGTTGTCGCCATTTCTCTTTCACAGCGGGGAGAGTAAGGCTTCATACCGTAGGCAGGCCACCACCCTCTGCAAGAAGATTTCTAATGGAGCATATTAGGAGGCAATCCAGAGGAGTGGGTGTATTTGAACGCTGAGCATTGCGGTGCTTACCCTCTTCTCTCTCTCTCTCTCTTTCACCCCCCTCCCTTGCTCTGTTTTCGTCCATAGCCCTTATTTTATAATATATTGTATAATGCACCTATTTATTCTCTTAGCTTTCTCTTCCCGCTATAACATAAACTCCACGAGGGCATAACTGTTTGTCTTCTTTTCTTCATTGCTGCATCCCCACCTCGGCACAGAATAGAAACATAGCAAATATAGATGCTGAATGAGTGACACAATAAGAAAACAATTTTATCACCTCTTGAAAATAAACTTTTGAGCTTTGGGGTTCATTGTTCTCAACTACCACCATGACCCCCTGCCTTCCTCTCTCTATCCTTACATACTCTCTCTAGTTAATATCTAGTCAGCCTGGAAACTCAGCTCTCCAGGGCTTTGATTTCTGCCAGAGCCCTAGTTGATCTTTAAGGCACACATGCTCTCCTCTATGTTTCCTTAATGCCCTGTGTTTGTCTCTATCATCATATGTGCTACATTGTATTAATCATAGCCCACGCGTGTAGATGTCCCATCACTAACTCTAAGCTCTTTGAAGACAGGGACTCTATCCTCCCTGACTTGTTCCTGTTGGCTTCTCCAACACCCAGCACAGTGCCTGGCACAGAGTCAGTGCTCAATAAATAGTTAATTTTTAAAAAAAAATACTGTTTTTCTAAATGGAGATTTAGAAGCAAAAGGGGAGGCATAAACTAGCTCTGAGTGGGTTTAAAAACAGAAATTGCCATTTGGGGATGGTAGTTCTTTATTCAGTTGGAATTTACTGAGTGCCTGTTATATGCCAGGTCCTATTCTAGTTATAGAGAGATGTCAGCCAACAAAATGACTACCATGGAACATTCTAGCAGGAAGAGAGAGATGATAAGGAAAATAATAAATAAGTTACCTAATATGCTGGAAGTGATTTGTGCTAAAGAGAAAAAGTTAAAAAAACAATGTCAGAATGGAGGGTGTTGTGAGTTGGGGCAGCAGGTGGAATTTTTAATAGGGTAGCAAGAATACCCTCATTGAGAAGATAGCATTTGAGCAAAGCCTTCAGAAGCCTTCCAGAAACATTTGCTGAGTTACTGTGATGAGCAAGGCATGGTGTGAAAGCCTAAGAATTCCAAAATAGAGTTTTCACACTAGTGAGAAGACTGTCGAGTCAACCAGAATATGATAAATGTGAGGGCAGCTGAAATTAAATGGAATGCCAGTAAGCTGTGCGAACAGAGAGATCTGACTTCCAGAAGCCCCATGAATGTCACCATCACCATCCTCATCCTCATCTCTGTTTAACTCTCCCCCTGCTCTTTTCTCCATTGTCTCAGGGCCTTTAATTGCCCACAGCATGAGGAGGGTTACTCCAGAACATCGCACATTTTCTGGAAGAGTTTCAAAGTGGAGCTCTGTGGGATTGTAGGAACCTTGAGGGTATTGGGTGGTGACCATGGGTCTGGAAGTGTCAGTGTGCTTTTTCCATTTGGTGATGAACAGCATTGCGTTTGCCCTGGGATTCCTGCAGGAGAAGTGCACTGAGCAGGCCAGGGAGAAAGTGATTTCAATTGAACCATCTGCTGACAACCCTTACTGTTTGGCTCTTTAGATATGAAAACAAGCCAGTCTGGGAGCAGCCCCTTCAGATGGATGTCACACTGTTATTGACATGCTGCTACTTCTCACTGCATTCCTTTATGTCAGGTGGCATTTTGTACAGCACAGCCCCGTTCTGTAGCATCCTGGCTCTATCCATAGCCCATGTTCACTACTGCCTTCGCAGCGTCTAGAGGGGCTCCCTCTCGACCATCTCGGCAACATGTTCTGAGCACCTTGGCTTACCAGGAGTGGTACCAGGCATACAAGATGGCGATCATGACCAAAAATGCCTCCAGTGGAGAACAAGACTATGCCTCGGTCGTGGAAGCCAATAACGAGTTCACATTTCCTGGACAGTCGGCTTTTTACTACATTTCTCACATACCGAATTGGTTTAACTGAGTTCACTGCCTTGATTAGCTCATGAACCGACATAAATTTTATTCCTGGTCTTGGACCCTCTCCAACAGCTGTCTACAGAGAAATATTTTCAGCTCTGTGGCTAACAGTGAATCATGTTGATTCTTGAATAAATTATCCTTGTAGTGACGTATGTAGCTGATTGGTCAGATTTTACTCATAATGATTTCTTCCCTATAAAAGGTATGCGTCTTCCTTTGAAGCTATAAAAGTGTGAAATTGATCCTCATTTGAAATCTAATGGAGTCAAATGAATCAAGCAGAAATCATACCTAGTGCTCTCTTAGCCTGGGTACTCAGAAAACAGAGCCTGAGATAAAAGCTGGAATGCAAGCGTTTCCCTGGTGAGTGGGAGCTCCAGACCAGGGATGGAGGCCACACAGTGGGAAGCAGGGAAGGAGGTGGAGCCAGTGCGAAGATAATGGGTAGAGGAGTGGGCCGCTGCTATAGTGACTGGTTCCTGGATTCCATGGAAAGCTTGAGAAGCTGTATGAAATAAGGTACAGAATCTTCTGTCCAAGGAAAGGAACAGGGAATCATTTACTCATTGGCTCTAAGCCACCATGGGCCCAAGTTTGTTCCCACATATCATAACTCCCCTGTCCTTCAGAGTTGTGTGCATGAATACCAAGTATGTTCTTGGGGTACCTGGCTCTGTCTCAGCAGAGAAGACTGGGATGGAAAGAAACAGGCCCTGAGGTAGAACAAGACCCTCAGATTGCAGAAGCTGGTCAGAACCCACACAGAACTGGTTACTGCGGCAGTGGTTAGAGTAGGATATGGGTGGGGCCAAGGGAATATGCAGTGATGCACTAGAAATATCCAGTACAAACACTGGTTACTTGTGACTCTTTATTTATTTATAGTCCACTTTGTTCTAAGAAAGGTGGAAGGTTGTTTGTACACCTATTGTTTGTGCAGCATTCTGCTGGCGGGACCCTGTTTGAAACCTGGTCAGGAAATTACAGCAACTGCTGTGTGAGGTGTTGACTATCGTCTTTATCAAAAGGGTGGGGGTGGTCATGCTTCATCAAATCTGGATCAGATTGGTCTGATGGTTGCTACTGTTATTTTCTCTCAAGAAAGACAGTCTCCCCACCCACTCCAGTTATAAGTCCTTGATTTCTGCCTTCGCCCTGTGTACCACCAAAGCATTCCATACGTTGCCATCTGCTTGGGCATCACTGTGCTCCTTCCCTGCTGATCTCCCAATATCTTTCTTCTCATATGCCTAAAAAGGCTTGATTGTCATGTTTTCTAAACCGGTCAAATACACACAACTTCTAAATGGTTCCTGAGCTTCCTGAGTTTAAAGAGGCAATATTTAGGGCAGGCAAAGATTTCTTAAACAAGACACAAAGAGCACTAACCATAATAAGAAGATGGGCAGATTGGCCTTTATTAAAAATAAAGAACTCATACTCATCAAAAGGTACCACTCAGAGAATAAAAAGGCAAGCCACAGACTGAGAGAAGATATTCACAAAACATGTATATGACAAAGGACTCACCTCCAGAATTATCAAGAAATCCTAAACATCACTAAGAGGGAGACACACAATCCAACTGAAAATCAGCAAAGTACTTGAACAGACATTTCAAAAAAGAAGATGTCCAAATGGTCAAAACCATTATTCATCAGGGAAATGCAAATTAAAACCATAGTGAGATACCATTACACAGCCAACAGAGTGGTAAAAGCAAAAAGACAATCAATGCCAAGGGTTGGCAAGACTGTGGAACAACTGGAACTCTCATTTATTGCTGGTAGGAGGGAAAATTATTACACTTTGGAAAACTGCAGTGTCTTTAGAACTAAATATGTATCTACACTGTGCTCTAGTAATTCTATTTCCCTAGACAAACGAGTGTATATGTTCACTAGGCAATGTGCATGGAATGTTGATAGCAACCTTGTTCTTAATAGTCTTAAAGGAAAATACCCAAGTGCCCATCACCAGGAGAATGGATGAATAAGTCTGCATATATTTACATGATGGAATGCCACACAGCAATATATAGGAACAGGCCACTATAGGCAACACGGATGGAGCTCATAATTATAATGTAGAGTAAAAGAAGACAGATTTTAAAAGTAAATATTTATTCCATTTGAATAAAATTTAGGAACAGAAAAACTAATCTGTGGCTATAGACTTCAGGATAATGGTTATCTCAGGGAATGGGGAAGGTGGTTATTATCTGGAAAGGAGCAGAATGGAGCCATCTAAGGTGTTGGAAAGATTTTATATCTGGAACTAGGAGTGGTTACATTGATGGTGATTATACTGCAAAAATTCATTGACATAGATGCTTAAGATTATGCATTTTATATATGTATATTAAATCTCAATAAAAATAAATTAAGATGGAGCAAGGTTGAGGACAGGAAGTTGATGACCCATCCTCTCAGGAAAGTCTCCAAGACCTCATTGTCAAGTAGGAGAGGAGATAGCACCATAATAAAATTGGAAAATTTTGAATTAGACATTGACTCAAGAAACCTGATTTTTAAACTTTAATTCTTTGCTAATTAGCCGTGTAATCCTAGAAAGTAGCCTATTTAGACCCAGTTTCTCAGCCTGTAAAATAGCTGGCTGCTGAAGATACCTTGTGTCTTCCTGAATCACAAGATCCCAGTGAAGTGCCTTCCTACCCAAGGCCAATGTGAAGATGTGGGTCTTGTGTTGGTTCTGCTCTGCTGACTGACACTGAGGAGCGCGGGGTCCCAAGCTGAAGTGGGGATAGAGCTTGGAACTCTACACATCCTATTTAGAGTCCTACCATAGCAGATGGTATAATGGCTGGTGCAGTGAATGCCCCCCGTAGGCTGCTGCAGTTCCCATACCACCACCACATGGATCATGAATTTTCTTTCAGATTCTCACTGAGTCATCTCTAGTCATGGCAGGGAACACCTGCTCCAGACACTGCAGAGCAGTGGTAACTGATGTTGTATTTTGGGGGTCAACGTGATCTGGCCTTAAAACCCAGCCCTAACACTGTTTGTGACTTTAGACAGGTCATGTAAGAGACCCTGAACCTCAATTTTCTCATCTGCAAAATGGGATAGTCACCACCAGTTCAGAATTGTTTCTGTAAGGACCAAATGGAATAAAGTATGCCAAAGCCCTTGGTACATGGGTCCTTCATCGCTTGTACTCAACAAAATGTAGCCATTATTCATTATTTTTAGTGTAGCCAGTACCTCCTATGGCCATCATCAATGACCTAAGATGACACCAAATTTAGTTATAAAATGGCTTTTTAGGTCATAAGGCGGTAAAGTAAGAAAGCACCTTAGAAATGATCTTTGTAACAACAAAAATTTGTCAAGGTCCTTTTGGGTGGCCAACAATAGACGGTGGAAAGCTAAAAAGGGCAGTTGATTGAAAGGATGCAGGAGCATCTTATGCAGTCACAGGAAAAGCTAAACAGCAGGACTATAGAATGGCAGGAACCAGGACTCCCTGAGGACAGCAGGATTTGCAGATCCTTACCTGGCCATCACCATTAATGTGACTCAGCTCTGATGTCTCCAAAACTATGACCCAACATGTCACTCAGTGTCTAATCCAGCATCCCTATGTAACTTGGAAAATCAGAATCCTGGGATGCCCCTCCCCACCCCCCAAACCTGCTCCTCTCCCAGACCTCCCCATTTCAGGGAACTGTACTGTCAGCCTCCCAGTCACTCAGACCATAAGCAGAGCTGTCTTCCCTGACTGTATTCTTTCCCATGTCCCCATGTCAGCAAATCCTATTGATTTCACCTCCAAACTTCACTTCTTGCACACCATCTCCCCACTGTAACTGTAGTCACATCACCTTCCTTCTGGACATTGAAGTTGTCTCCTGACAGTTCTCTTGCTTTCTCCTTGCTCTTCTATAATCCAGTCTCTACCCCTGCCTTTGGATCACTTAGCCAGAGTGATCTTTTGAAACCACAAACTGGGTCATGTTACTCTATGACTGAACCTTCCAGTGGCTCTCGCTTACACTGATAATAAAATCCAAACACATTACCATGTCCTATAAGGCCCTATATGATTTGATCTGTTTGTCTAAACTCATCTCTACTTGCTCAGTCCATAGTCTTATGCTCCAGGCTCCATTGGCCTTCTTTGTTTCTGCCTGGAATGATTTCCCCTAAATTTCCTATGTGATTGACTCCTTGTCATCACCTCCCCAGAAGTACTTTTCTCATCACCCAATTTGAAGTAGCTGCTCTCTTACTCAGTCCCTCCTCATCACATCTCCATTGTTGAACTTTCACCATTGCATAGGATCTAATATTTCCTTGTTTGTTGTGTGTATCTCCTAATAGAAGGTTAGGACTATAATATCTTTCTCAGTCTTATTCATCAGAGATAGATTAGAACAGTGCCCTGAGTAGACACTCAATAGATATTTGTTGAATGAATAAATAAGTGTGTTAACTTCTTTGTGAAATGTCAAATGCCAGAGAAAATCTGATTGTCCAGATGAAGGGCTACAATGACTTCTCCTGGGCTGTTCACCTCTGGTCGAGGTCCCAGGGTCCCTGAGCACAGGCACAGCTATCTTGAGGCCCATCCCTCTGTATCTTTGCAGTCCTAACAACCATCCTAAGGGGTTTAGTCCTCACTTTACAGATACAGACACTGAGGCACAGAGTGATTAAGGGACATTCTCAGATGTTGAACCATGTTATTTTCTGTTAACAGACTGTGCTTTATCTGTTCTTGTTGAAACATCTCCACATCTCTGTCTTTTAGAACCAACAGTGTTAACTGTATGTTGATAAATATTTTCCTTCATTTACACCTACTCTATGTTAACACTAGTGCTGGAATGCTCATTTCCTCCTACAAGAAAGAAATATGGCCCAGATTTTCACTATGGGACAAGATGTTTCAGTTTACCCACGCCAGTTTTTTTTTTTTTTCCACTTCTGAGTTTTTAAAAATGATAATAGAGTCTTGCTGCCCCTTCAGTTGCTATAGTCTTACTTTAGAAAGCTATCTGTTTTGTTTTACTTTGTTTTAATTAAGGCCTACACTGCCTGGGGAATTCTGGAAATAGGATCCCATTTTTAGTTTCCTACTTTAGCTAAATGAAATCTTTAGAATGTGGTCATTTAATAGTGAAAGATTTGCCTAATCCACGACAGGAATTCAAATTTGTTTTCAGCTAGTTAGAATTCATAGGTGTGTTTCAATCTAATATTCCTGCTCCCTGATTATTCTATTTTATCTGAATTCCATACAAATGAATAAATGCGATTACATAGGCTTTCAAAAAATAAACTAAAGAGAAATTTGATGTGGTAGCTCTTAAGCATCTGAGACAAGGTATTAAGTAAGATGAATTCAGTTTTATTTCCCAGTCTTATTTCTCAGGGATCTATGAGCTCTTTAACAGGGAGACAATTAGAGATCAGAGATTTAAATACAGGCATGGTGATTGTGTGTTTTAAATTTTCGTGTATTCATTTCTGTGGTAATTAAACTTTAATATAGCCCTGCCAGGTTTGTTGTTGTTGTTGCTAGTGTTTGATTGTTATATCTTGTCCATTCTTTGACTTTAAGCCTATAGATGACTTTGTATTTAAAGTGGACTTCTATGTCAGTGGCATAGAGTTGGATATTGCTTTTTGACCCAATCTGATAATCTTTGTCTTTTAATTCATCTGTTTAGATCATTTACATTTAATGTAATTACTGCTATGATTGGATTGAAGTCCATTCCATTTCTAATTGTTTTCTATTTATTCCTTCTGGTTTTATTCCCTTTTTTTCTTTTTCTGCCTGCTTTTGCAGTGAGTGTTTTTGATATTCCATTTTATTTCAACTGTTGGGTTCTTTTAATATCTCTTTTAAAACTTCACTAGTTGTCCTAGACTTTACAATATACATACAATATGCACCTTTAATTGATTAGTCTATCTTCATGTATATGACAGAATTGAATATAATTAGATTCTGAATCATTGGTATGATCACCTTATTATTAATTGAGCTTTGAAGCTGTCTCTCAGTTCCCAAGTTTATATTTTTCTTAATCCTTGTATTTATAATTACAGTAACACTATATAACAATAAGAAGCTTTTCCTTTGTGCCAAACACTACTGTGATTACTTTACATTTATTGACTTATTTGATCCTCAATAATCCATGAGAGTAGGTCCTGTTTATATGTTTCCATTTTACAGATGAAAAAGATGAGGCAGGAAGAAGCCAACTCACCACTGGTTTTGAGGCATTAGGTGGCAATATTACTTTCATTTTAGGAGAAAAGAACAGGGTAGGATTTATTCCCTAAAAAAGGAAAGGAGACTGAAGTTTATTAGTTGCTCAGGTTCCCATGCAAAAAAAGGAGGAAAAGTTATATTCTTAGGACAGGATGGTAGTGGTGAGCCACACTAGAACAATCCTGTGTGATAGGCCAGCACCCCATTATCACTGAGAGCCACTGCTAATTTGAAGTAGTACTGGTTTTGTAATTTGTATCGAATTTGACTATGTGGGTGTTTAAAAAAAATAATTTTATAAGCGCTTTAAGAATAAGATGATTATACCTAGTTCAGTGTTCATGCATATTTAAATAACATTAAAATAAAAATGATTTAAGTCAGCACTAGAGAGCTTTGAGAATTTCTTTCTGTATATGTGGTCTGTGGACCTTTTGGTTCAGGGACACACTGGCCTTCTAAATGCGATAGCATTGTCTCAGGTTCCCTAATTTTGCTCAGGTGTAGAAGAGTGATTCAAATGCTTATCAGCTTTAATTTGTAAGCTTCATACTGGGATCCTTGAGAAGAATGATGAGTTGCTGACATCTATCCATAGTTTTGTTCAGGTAATTTTGCTTTACTAATTCCAGACATTGTGTAGAGTCCTACAAAGAGGCTTCTGGAGGTCTCTGGTTTCTAGATGTATAGCAAGCCACCCACCTTTTCTCTGAAGTTCACTTTTCTCATCTATTAACTGGGGATAAGACCTATGATGCAGAGTTATTGTGAAACTGAATGATATCATACAAATTGAATGTTTGATGCAGAGTACCCAAACGGTATCGGTCTTATTGTTACCAATAGCAATTCTGAGCAGGTTCTCTGATATGAACTACAAGTCCTAAAAATGTTTGCGTTGGAGGGGCCAGTAATGGTACTCTGGAGAACCATATGCATTGATGATATCACCCTAAGAAACCAGGCTTCAAAACTGCACTTATTATGTTCAGATGGTATTTTGATTTCTTCTATGGACTGAATGTTTGTGTCCCCCAAAATTCATATGTTGAAACCTCATCCCCAGGGTGATGGTATTTGTTGGTGAGGACTTTGGAAGTGCTTAGGTCATGAGAGTGGAGCCCTCATGAATGAGAGGAGTGCCCTTATAAAAGTGAGCTTCCACTGAGCTCTCTTGCCTTGCATCCTATAAGGACACAGCAAGAAGGGAGCCATCAGTGCTCACACCATGAACTTGGACTTCCCAACCACCAGAACTGTGAGAGATAAATTTCTGCTGTTTACAATCCACTCTGTCTACTATACTTTGTTTTAGCAACCCAAATGAACTCGGGCAATTTCTACTCTTGTAAATTGGATAACTTTTTCAACAGAGAGTTTCCATCTGTGATTAATTTATATAGTGTTTACCAAACTGAGAGAGAATCTTTCTGCCTGTGAGAATATTAAGATTTACCAAATTTAAAAAACTACATTGGTTTAGCATAAGTACTAGTAGTATTGTATTGTAAAAATTAAGCCATTAGTAGAAAATAAAGTTTAAAGCAAAGAAGCTTAAGCCAGACCTCAAAGAGTGTGGTTCCTGGTTTGCTAGCTATTTCCCTCACTGTTGCGCCCAGCCCAACATTATTTTTAATTAGTTGAACACTGTTATGATGCTACTGCCCAAAACCAAGCGACATTTATGACACCCCATAAAAAAGTCAGTCTTATTTACAACTAGGAATGATATCACCTAACTTGGGAAAGCATTTACAATATCTCACAGTAGTGAAAGAAGATTATTTTCTAAATTATTTTTAGGACTTTTATTCCCTTGTAAGCTGCTGAGGAGGTAATTGCATTTTGAAACCACAATATTAATACTGGGCATTCTATCATTAAGCATTAGAACAGGCTTTGTAATGCAATTTACATAAATCAACAACTTTCTTCTGATGTTTGTTGGACCTTCAGGACTTGAGTAGAGCTTTCAAGTCAGTTTGACTTTGGTGGAATATTTAGCAGATAAAATTTATTTAAAGACGTTCCACTTCTACTTTTTCTCACTTTTTCCCTCTTTGGGGGGGAAATTCTCACTGCAGACCATTAGTTCTTTCTCCGCTCATTCTTTATTAAACATTTTGGGGCAGACAGAATTAGAGTTAAGTGATTTTCACAGAAAAGTAGAATCAATGCCTTTCTTTCAATTACCTTTAGCAGGAAGCATTCTGAAAATGTCTTAAGATACTTCTCTCTCTTCGTAAATTGTATAAATTTAAAAAGATGGAGTTTTCTTACCAGTTCAGAGAGGCTGAGGCTGGTTGTCGTCATTGCCATTGGAATGATTGAATCCATTGTGATAAATACTTTATTTTTTTTTAAGATTTATTTATTTATTTTGGAGAAAGAGAGAGAGCGGGCGTGCGTGCAGGGAGGGACAGAGGGAGAGGGAGAGAGAAACTTTACCAGACTCTTCACTGAGCTGAGTCTGGGAGCCCCCTATGTCAAGACACTGACGTCATGACCCGAGCCAAAACCAGGAGTTGGATGTCTAACTGACTGCACCACCCCGGGGCCCCCATAGTGATAAATATTTTAGAATACATAGACAAATTCAAATTTAATTTGGTCCTTGAGGGATTCTGAAAAATATATATATATGTTCTGTGCTTCCACCTATGGAAAATCCTAGTACTTCTTTGCAACTCTCCTCCACATTATTTTATATATTTACTTATTTTTGGCTGATTCTATCTGTTCAGACTTCGCGGTGGTTGTTATTTAAGTAAGAACTCAGACTTGGGGTTGGTTAGAGCTTCTTCTGCACCCTGTGGGAGGTAAAGGAGAGACATTGGTTGTTTACAACCCTTCCACTGTTCCCCGGCTAGGGAGCTGTACTCTGATTATTCTCTTAAGGAGAAAGCGTAGCCTTACCCTCTCAAGTGATAAGAGGCTGCTCTTCTCATCTCAGAGACCTGGCAGAGCCCTGCTGAGCCAATCAGTGTCTGCAGATCCTTCGCCCTGAAATCCTTTTTTTGCAAAATAGGATGCCCCATCCCCCTAGGGTATCTGCTGCAGTGAGAGTGTGCCCATGCTGCAGAGCCGGGCAAGTTCAAGACCGGCCCTTAAAACATAATAAAGGGATACTGCAAGTCAGATGGAGGCTTTAGCACAACGTTCTCTTGGGGAGAGTTCAGAAAACAGAAAAAAAAATTTTAGGACGGCTTTCACCGTAAGGAAAGCAAATAAGGAAAGGAACTTGGAGTATTTCGGGTACAATGGAAAGAGACAGGACTGGACTTCTTCAAGGCCTGACTTTGAGTCTCCTCTGTGTGACGGGCTACCTAGGCAGCCACTCCATGAAAAAGGAAAAACTGGTAGTGGGAAAGATTTACAGGAGATACATTTATTAGATACTGCGTTAGAGGATGGTTTAGTATTGGAATGAATCTTGTCATTGGTGGTTGGTAGGTTGTTTGTTCTTTATGCCATTTATCTTTGCCTGGAGCTTTTCAGAACATCATAGGCCCTTGTCGAGGGAATATTTATGTACAAGTAAGAGGCCCGATGGTGGGTCAGATGGCCTCTGGGTGTCAGATAAGTTTATCCTATGCTACTATTCCTCCCTCCATTATGATTCAGGGTTTAATGATTCACAGTGGAGAAAAATTGTTTTATATTTTAAAAATTTATAATGAAATATAAACTTCAATTGGAGATCATGAATAATATATTAAGTAAATGCAACCTTAAAGAAGGAAAGAGAAACGTAAGTATTCATTTGTTTATTAGGTATCTTCAAAGTCAGATGGGATCTACTGAGAATTATTTTAACTCTCTGCCTTGTGTCATTATTTTTAAGTAAGAAGGGAATGTATGATTCCCCAAATTTGCCATCAGAGAAAGAAACAGGTGGTATCCCCCACAACAATCCCTTGTGTTGTGGGAGTCTTTATTACATTCCAGCAAATAACCCTCCATTTTTGTGACCCAGAAAGCTGGTAATTGTCCATATTCCAAGAGTGGATCTACCTTTCTGGACCCCTTTAGTCCTCTTCGGACCACATGCAAACTCATAAGAATGACTGGTGTATAAACCAAGCCACTTCGTTAATATGCACTGAGAAATAGAACCACCAAAGTAACTGGATATTCACATGCTCTAACTAGCTCTCCTTGTAGGGAGAGCAACATGGCAGGCCAAAGTTCATCCCAAGATTGCTTGATGATTATAGAACCGGAGCGAGGGCTGTGTGTTTAATGACTTAGCATTATTGCTCTTGTACTAGTTTGTTAAGGCCGTCATTACAATGTACCATAGACTGAGTGACTTAAAACACAGAAATTTATTGTCTTACAGTTCTGGAGGCTAGAAGTCCAAGTTCAAGGTGTTGGCAGGGGTGGTTCCTTCTGAGGGCTCTGAGAGAGAATCTGCTCCATGAACCCAGCTGAGCTGCTGGAGATTTGCTGGCAATTTCCACATTCCTTGGCTTGAAGAAACGGCACCCCAATCTCTGCCTTCATTTTCACATGGCATGAAGTGTGTCTGTTTGAATGTCTCTCAATTTCCCCTTCTTATAAGGACACCAGTCCCATTGGGTTCAGACCTCTCCTCATGACCTCATTTCAACCCGATTATGTCTCTAACAAATTATATCTTCTGGATAAGGTCATGTTCTGAGGTACGGGGAGTTAGAATGTCAACACATATTTTGGGGGGAGACACAGTTCAACCCATCAGCTCTGTTATATATCTCCTTGTGTATTGAGGTGGATCTGCTGGAGCCCCAGCCTCTACAGGGTATTGGGGGGGTGGGCAACAAACCATTGCCAATTCTAGCGGGGCATGAAGTCCAACCTCATTTTGAAAACCACAGCTTCAGATATATTCAAGATTATGCACAGGGTTCCAGATTAGGGTACTTGTCAAGTACATGTCTTATTGCTTGGTTAATAGGTGACTTCCCACAATTTCATCCTTAAAAGCTCTCCTGATTTTTAAATTTTGGGGAAGACTTTGCTATTATCCTTGTGTAATTCATTTAAACAGCCCTATCCTATTACACATTTAGGGGGCTTTCAGTATCTCACTTTCATAAACAACACTGCAGTAGTAATGAGTGCTTACTACTCTTCGGAATTCTATATTATTAGATTATTTATAATCCTCATGACAAGAGACCAATTCAATATCATACTCATTTTTTCACAGATGGGAAAACTGAGGCCCAGAGTGGCTCAGTGTGATAGAAGCAGGGTAGTCTAGCTCCAGAGCCCCTGGGCTTGAGCACTGAGTGATCCCAGCTCCCTGCTTCTTAGCCTCGTGATCTTGGGCAAATCTTTAACTGAGGCCAATAAGCAAAAGTGGAAATAATAACAGGACTTACTTTATGAGATTGCCTCTTAGAACAATAGTTACAGTACAGTACATGCTCTATAAGCATTAGCAAAAACAAGCCCTCTTCCCCTAGATCTCCCCCCCAACCCCCATTCAAACCCAGACAGTCTGACTCCAGGGCATCCCTAGCCATTGCACAAGACTTGACCCTATAGTCAATGAGTAGTGCTTTTGATAAATTTACCTCTTCCCTCTTCCCTCCCTTCCAATATCACTGGAAGAAGTATTTCTTCTTTGGCCCAGGATATCCCCCAGTTCTGGATTCTGTATTCTGTTGCCTTCCCAGATTCATCACTATCCTTCTTATCCCTGAATCTTCAAATGCCCTATCTTCCCTGGCTCCTTTGTCTTCAGCTACAAACTTGTACGCAGGTGTCCTCCATGCTAACAATACCTGCAGACTCAAAACCATGTTCTCTCCAGCCACTTCCCATCTTTTTTCCTTCTCTTCGCCATTCCAGGTCTTTAAATAGCAGACTGTTTTCCTGTGCTTTCTCGTCTCTATTCAACTCACTGAAGTCCTGCCTTCATCCTCTGCCTATGAAAACTTACTTTGCTTACCCCCCCAATCCAATGACATTTCTCGGTCTTGACCTTGTCTCCTCCTCCGCCTTACACACAGGTCACCCCTCCCCACTTCTGGCATGAATTTCTTCATAGGTTCCTGTTGTGGGCTTTTCTAATCTTCTCCAGCTACTTTTCATCTTCATTCTGATCTCTTCCATGTTTCCCATCAATGTTAATCTCCCCAGGTTCTGTCTTTGGCCCATACTTCATCTTTATGTCATGCATCCCAAATTCTGAATCATTTCATTTATGTCCCGATGACTTTCATGTCTATTTCTCAGGCCCAATTCTGTCACCTGAGGCCCAGATCTGTAAAGGGAGTTTTTTATTGGACACTTACACATGGATATTCCACAGTCACAGCTAATAAAAACATGTCCAAAGTGGAGTGTTTCTTTTCTTTATTCCTGCAAATCTGCTGCTCCCCAGGATCACCAGGAATCTGGGAGCCACCCAGCTCCTCCTTCCCCCTGTGACCCTAGCCCAAGCAATATGGATTCTTCTGAGGACTCTTCCTCCTTAATGTCCTTTGAGGCTTTCTTTTTTATTAGTATTAATTATTTTTATTAACATATAATGTATTATTTGCTCCAGGGGCACAGGTCTATAAATAGTCAGGCTTACACACTTCACAACACTCACCATATCAGACACCCTCCCCAATGTCCATAACCCAACCACCCTATCCTTCCCTCCCCTAGCCCCCAGCAACCCTCAGTTCATTTTGTGAGACTAAGAGTCTCTTATGGTTTGTTTCCCTCCCGATCCCATCTTGTTTCATTTCCTTTGAGGCTTTCTTTACTTCTCTATCATTCTACTACCACCTTGGCCCCAGGCTCCTACTTTTTCCCTTTCGGATTACTACAGCAGCCCCTGAGTGTGGGCTTCCTGTTTCAATTCTCTGTCACCCTCCAGTGCAGCCTACACATCACAGACAAATTAAAATTGCCCTTTTAAAAAATAACTTGAAAATATAAAAGTGATATGTGTTCATACTATTTTTCTTAAAACTTAGGAAATGCTCTGTAAATATAGCAAAGAAAATGAAAGCTTTTCATTATCTTAAAACTCAGATATAACCATTTGAAACATACAGATGCATTTCCTTTCAGCTTAAAAAAAATGAATGTGTAGTTTTTTCTAACCACCACTGGGTCATGCTACATATATCGGTTTATTGCTTGATATCTCCCCATAATGCATAATGCATTATCCCATATCATTAGAAATTATTTTAAAATATTATTTTAATGACTACCTCATAGTCTAGAAAATAAAACAAATAAACCATAATTTAATGATTCTTCCATTGTGGAGCATGTGGATTTCATCTATTTTTTTATTTTAATTAACAATAAGTGAACAACTCTGTGCTTAAATCTTTAACTCTTACTTCTCATTTCCTTGGGATCAGTAGCTAGAAGAGGAATTATTGGGTTAAAATGAGTATTTTTAAGGTTTTCCATATATTTTACTCAATTGCCTCCCAGAAAAAGAGTAACAAATTATTCTCTCTATAATGTTCGAGACTGAATGTCTCACTCACTCTTGCCAGAATTATATGCTCACATTTAAGGAGTGTAATTTCTGGTTCAGTAATTGAAAAATGAAACCTTGGCACTTTCTAAATGAAGTTGGATGTGTTTTCATATGTTTATTAGCTATAGCTATTTCTTATTCTGTGAATTGCCTATTTATGTTTTCAATTTGTTTTTCTATTAAAGTATTATTATTATTATTATTACTTTGTATGAGTGAGCAGTCATTCTGAAATCCAAATCCTTTGTTTTCCCGCTCTCTGAGTAAGTGGAAATCCCGAAGCCTGGCACACAGTGCCCTTTATTATTTTGCCCTTGACCATCTGCCCTTGCTGTGCCAGGACACAGACAAATACACCACAGGCTATTCTGAACTCTTTCCAGTTCTCAGAATAATGTATTTGCTATATATGCCTCGCTTCTGAGCACCGTGCTCTCTTTTTCTGCTCTGGGCACCACTTTGCACCTGCCCCCTGTTTTGGCTACCAAACTGCCAGTCACCTTCCAGCTCACTCAGGAGGTAGCTCCCTAAGGTGAGAACTCCTTGTGACTCTTGGTCTGCATTCTGTGTCTCTTTCCTCAGAGCTCTTACAGCATCTGGCAGGCCTCTTTCCCGGCCCATATCACACTGTGTTTTCTTTCCTATTCACAAAGAGAAGTCTTGTTTCTGCTTTCCCAGGGCCTAACAATAGCTAGGAGGTAGGAGATACACAATGAGGATTGAAGAAGAGAGGGAAGAATGAATGAAGCTGCATTCTCTGTATAAAAAGGGTTATTTTGGGAGTGTCCCAGTGGCTCAGTCGGTTAAGCATCTGACTTTTGATTTTGGCTAAGGTCATGATCTCAGGATCCTGAGTTCGAGCCTTGTGTCAGGCTCTGCACTCAGCTTGGAGTCTGCTTGGGATTCTCTCTCTACTCTTCCTCTGTCCCTCTCCCTGCTCATGCTCTCTCTCCAAAATAAATAAATAAATAAATAAATACATAAATATCTTTAAAAGATGAAAAATTAAAATAAATAAAAATAAAAAGGGCTATATTTGCCCTGGGAATTTTATCCCAATTTGAATGTCCTATAGGAGTATTGTAATAATATATACTGACTCTTCATCTGTCCAAGTAAGTAGAGCTCTAGTATTTTGCTTATTTATTAAAGCCCCTGTTATAGAATGGGATTGCCATACATGCAGTGTCCATACTTTATCGTGAAGTTACTGAAAAAGAATTCTTTGGCATGGATTTGATTACCTCCAGAATTCATTTACTATTAAGTGCAAAGAATTAGAAATTCCTGAGCTTAGTTATCATAGTATTTTATTTCCCAACTTAATTCTAAGTTGGGAAATAAACACAGTGAGATGTGAAGAACATAGAGAAGGGCAGGAGTGCAGGAGGGTGGATGGATGGATGGATAGAAAATATAAGTCACATTTACTTGTTAATTAGAAAACATGTTCATTTAGTCCATTCAGGCTTTTATAACAAAATACCATAAATTGGGCTACTTATAAACAACAATATTTATTTCTCATAGTATAAGGTCATGTATGTATTGAAAACCATCTTGTCTCAGTAACCTCACTTGGCAGAAGGACACTAGGGAACTCACCAGGGTCTCCTTTTTAAGGGCACTAATCTCACTCATGAGGGCTTCTCTTCAATGACTAAGCACCTCCCAAAGGCCCCACTTCTTTTTTTTTTTTTTTAATAAGTTGAAAATATTTTTTTTTTAATCTTTTTAAAAAAATTTTTTGACAGAGAGAGAGAGAAAGAGATCACAAGTAGGCAGGCGGGGGGTGGGGGGGAAGCAGGCTCCCCGCTGAGCAGAGAGCCTGATGCAGGGCTCCATCCCAGGACCCTGAGATCATGACCTGAGCCGAAGGCAGAGGCTTAACCCACTGAGCCACCCAGGTGCCCCAAGGCCCCACTTCTTAATATTATCACTTGGCATATGATTTTGACATACGAATTTTGGGGTGGGGGACACAAATATTAAGACTATAGCACTCTGTTATCTAAGAATACATACAAAGATACATCTGTATCATTTTGGCAGACCATTTGAGTTTCAATTAAATTACACACTGAGATAAAAAATAATTAAAACTTGAAAAAGGGAAACTGACAAAATTTTGTTGTACAATTAGAGCAAAACAAAATAAAAAGGTCTTCCCAAGGACTTGTCAAACAGAGCATAAAAAGAACATCCCAAATCAATTAATTATACTAGGAAGCCAAGATTCACTTTTTTAAAGTAGGATCCACACCCAACATGGGGCTCCAACTCACGACCCTGAGATCAAGAGTCTCATTCTCTACTGACTGAGCCAGCCAGGTGCCCTCCCCAAGATTCACTTTTGAAATACATTGTTTTGGAGAAAACTGAAATAATAATTGCATGCCTTTAATATATTTGATTGGTTTGCTTAATGATTTAGAGACCAACCAACCTCTCAAATATAGAATCAGCCAAGTTTGTCAATGTCTATAGCCTTCTTCACTTTCTTAGCGCTACCATTTTATCTGCTTCTCTCTATGGAACAGCAAAGAACTTAGATGGGCATTATACCAGTTGCCTGACTGACTAATCACAATTCAGTGGAATAAGTTTGCCGATGGGGCAATTTCAGGAGGTATTTGCATTCTCAGCCTTTGAATTCCAATTTTGGAGTGTTAAGAAATTTTAGGCATCAATAAGCAACTGGAAAGATCTGAGCTATTTGTGCTGGTTGCTGAATGCTGTCTGCTCATTCATGCCTCTGTGGCTTTGCAACTGCTGGTCTGTCTGCTTGAAACAAGCAT
The DNA here is from genome assembly GCF_902655055.1 of Lutra lutra. Classification (NCBI taxonomy): domain Eukaryota; kingdom Metazoa; phylum Chordata; class Mammalia; order Carnivora; family Mustelidae; genus Lutra; species Lutra lutra. Next base: position 59,657,935 of record NC_062283.1, read on the forward strand.
TCATCACTTCAGATCCCTCCCTTACTGGCCGGTGGTTCCTAGCGGAGAAGTGTGTGTGCTGCCACCATACAATAAAGGTTCCTTGTCAGGCATGCATCTGACGCAGCAGAACTGCATTTCAGGGACAGATGCATCCTTGAAAGACCCTGATGAAAGGAGTCCTCCCAAGTAAGCCTACAGAATTGCAAAACATTTGTGGTTGTGAAATGGAATGTTTTGTTCTAGAGGAAGGTGACCTTGTCTATGGGGGGACAAGGAATAGATGAGGAAAATACATGAGTATGTGTGCAAAATTCTTCTTTTGGTTCTCAAGAAAAAGACATGAGCTATCATCTAGTTTCCTTCCTAAAGCACCCTCAGCTGTGAGCATTTACTCAAAGCGCTGCGGTGCCTGGAAGGGGAGATCCCTGAAGGGAACAGTGCCTGATCCCACCCACCAGCTCTGTGTCAGCCCCCCGTGGCACTCCAGAGCCATCTCACTGCCCAACACTTGTTACTCAGCATCAGGAAGACTCGCTCGTTCCTTCTCATTTTCCTTCCCAGCCTCCCACCCTACTTGTTTTTATTTAAAAAGCAAAAGTAACACCAGTGAAGACACTGCTTAATTATATTGAATGTCTTTCAGTTCAACTGGATTCAGCTCCATTGAATTCTTAAGATGTCAATCAAAGACCTCTGAGACACAAGCCTGATGACATTTCTCCTTCTTATTTCATGATTGAAGCCTCTCTTGTCCTCTTCTACACTTTCCTAGACCTCGGGGAGTTGCCTTTCACGTCCCCTGGACCTGAACTCCTCCTCCTCTTGGAACTTAGTCTTACGTGTTAGGTGCTGGATGTAACTGGGCCCCTTACTGGGCAGTGCTTCGTGGACCAGCCCTGGTTATGCTTATTCTTAGTTTATTAGGTCAGAAATTGTGAGGAAATAGCATAATATCAATTTTACTGTTCCTCATGAGTCTTAATCAGGATTCTAAATCCTACCCTAAAATGTCATAATTTCCTCTAAGTAATTTTACTTCAACCCTATCATCATGATCTTGCTTTTCTGTTTCCTCAGACGCATGTTGACTGGAGGAGATATAATTCTTTCCTTCAGGCTTCGATCTTCCTGTGTTTAGTCATATATCTTTGACTAGTGCCTATGAACTTGACAGCACCATATGAATGCTGCTCTAATGATTCATTTCACTCTACACTTATCCTGGATTTGTGACATAGTTATTTTTTCCCCTCTTTTTAAAAGAAAAAAATTATTTTAGGCACATGACTTACTGATATTTAAAGCTGTTCTGGAACAACAGTTCACGGAAAATGTAAGGGTGGCGTACTTAACAGGGAAAGGAGGAGAAGGAGTTCAAATAAAGTTCCAGTGATGCCAAGTTTCATTTGTCACTGAACAGAGCCATAAACCAAGAACAGGTAAAGGGGCCCCCTGTAAGCTTCAACCCCGTCCGTCTTGCTATATATTTCTCTTTCTCATAATTTAATATCTCAGCACTGAATTATCATGATTACTGCACAAGAGATCATGATTGTTAATTCTATCTATGCAACTGGAATTTCTTGCCTAATTTGCAGGAGTTCTTGATTTTCTCTGTTTTTCCAGCATATTCCAAGCATGCTAGATGGATAAAATCCTATACTAGAGACAGGTTAAAGCACTGTAGAAGGAGAACTGAAGATGTAGTGCCTTACATGAGAGCGAAATGTATTTTTTGTGGGAGGGTAACAGTTTGGGGGTAGTCGGTAGTGCATGGTGGGTCAATAAGTCTGCTCCACCAGGTCGTCTGGGGATCCTGACAGCAAGCCCTGCCATGTTCCCAACATGGCTCCACCTCTGGGTGCAAGGTGGCCGAGTGCTCCAGTTTTCTCCATTTCTCAGCCTAGATGAAAGAAACATGTGGAGTAGAGGACAACCAGGGTTCTTTAAGAGTGAGACTGAGACTGGGCGTGCGTCACTTCCACTTGTATTCCAATGGCTCAAACTTAGCCTATGGCCATATTTGGCTGCGAAGGAGGTTGGGTAAAGGTTCCTTATCTCTCAGTTAACTGGGCCTACAGGAACTATATCCAAAGTGTTATGTTGATGGCAACCCACCCTCAAGGTAGGCGAGTATTGAGGACAAAGGGACAAAGTAGTTTTGATTAAAACCACACATGCATCTTGGGAGGGGAATCAGAAAACCAGGGGTTTGGGATGCTGTCCTAAAGTTCTTTCTAACCTGAAAAACCTGAGGTTTTTTTTAATACGTTTAATATTTAGAGGAAAAGACAGGCTTGACGTGGAGCCAGAATTCTGCCTTTGCCCCTGAAATTGACTTTTGGGAAAGGGTGTGATGCTCTTTTTGCATTTGAAGGCCAGGAAGAGCCTCAAAGCAGGTCTCTGCCAAATTGATCTGTAGGCTTTGGTCCATCAATAACTCCCAGTGCGAGATTACAATGGCGCCCTCATTGCATCATAAAGATGGATGGTTTTTTCCAGGCTCTAGCCCAGTGGTCCACAGAGCAGGCTTTGGTATCATGGTGCAATTTAGAAAGCGAACACAAGCATTTTCCATAGATGAAGATAAAGAGAGGGCTTCTTTAGAGAGGAACTGAAAGATTAAGATCATATCATTTTCTCTTAACATGTCAGATGACCTCTAATTGAGTTATCAGCAACCGCAAGATTAGAGCAGTGACCTAATTGCATGTTGGCTATTTGAGTGGTTTCTTTTTGATAAGCATATTCAAATCACCAGGGGAAATGTGAATTATTTGTTCTAAAACACATATCTTGAATCTCTGTTTTATGCAATTAGGAAAAAACACATACACACACTCTTGGGCAGCTCCAGATTCTGCTAGACCTTTGGAAAATGGAAGTTGACAAGACAGAAGCAGCCCCTGGCCTCATGTGGCTTTCAGTATATTGGTTACTCCATGAAAGAAAGATATCGATTAAGGTGATAATGGGAGGTGGATTCGTAGAGTGGTTAATAATGTAGGCTCTAGGGAAATGCAGCTGCTTATTCACTCTGTAATCTTAGTCAGATTTGTTACTTAACCTCTCTGAACCTTGGTCTCTTTATTTGTAAAGTGGACTTCCTACCCTCCAAGCTTTAGTCAAGTGCTTCTTTTAACCCTGCCTAGAGAATTCTAGATTGGAGTTGAAAATCCTCTGGATTTTAGAGGTTACTTCTTCCTGAGGCCACCCACGATCAAATGGTTTGTGATCAACTCAAGTCTTTAGATAAAATAAGAAATGCTATTCCTTATAGTGTCTCTGGAAGGATCAATTATATATCATAAGTGCTAAGACATAAATTAAGTCACTCATAAGAATAAACAAAGAAAAATGTGGGGGGAAAGGTCTAACTTAGTTCTCTCTAGTGCCTTTTGGAGCACGTGCTAATTGAAAGTACATGAACTCTGTTACATCACATCTGGGTCTTCCCTCTTTCCAATTAAGTGATTCAGATCTTCGTTTTCACTTGGTATAGGGGTGTGCCATCTTTCTGAACTATTGGTATCTTTTTATTCTTTGAATACACTTTAGAGGAAGAGATCAAATCCTGTAGCTGCTCAAGCATCACTTGGGAAGCTTGTTTAAAACACGCATTCCCAGACAGCCCATCCAGGAATGTGTGACTGGGACAAGCAAACCGAGGGATTCTCATGCACAGACCAACTGCACACAAAAGTTTGAGAAACTCTCCCTTTGAGAGCCAGCCTTGTGAACCTATGCCTATCAAATAAAGCCAGATGCCTTATACTGGACATCCATCCAGGGTTGGCATTAGCCAATACACACCTGTGAAAATATCAGGCTAACTCCCTACCACCATTCCTAAGTAGCTGCTGCCCAGAGTCCTGAGGACTCCTCTTTCCCCCTCTTATCCCTTCCCCTCCTACCGGACCCTTCCCCCCAGGACCCTCCCAAACAACCAGGAACAAAAGAGCCTAACAGGGCATGGGCCTCTGTCATCAGGGATGTGGCTGATGTCTGCTCTAGAGCTGGACTGTTGATACATAGCTTTGATATTCACCTTGAAAAGGGACTATCATAAGCAAAAGATGACAACTCTGTTCCTGGATAAATACACACACACACACACACACACACACACACACACACACACACACACACACAGAGATACCACACCACATGCATAGCTGCCTGTGTGCTCACACACCCCACCAAGACACCTCCAGCTTGCTAACTACTTTACCAAGAGTCCTTCAGTATAATTAATACCCGGCTTCTTCACTGAAGAGGAGAAAGAGCAGGATGACAAAGGCTGCCAACCCACAGGATATGATGAATGAACTACTCTGACCTATTATTTCCTAAGAAGCTACAGCCTCTTGGCAGTAGGAGTAATTCTCCAGGGCTGTGCAAGAACAGATAGAATCCCAGTTAAATACAGCTCTGCAGGGAGAGCAAGTCCCCTTAGTTCTTCACCTTATCACATGTTTATTGCGTGCCTGGTGATGCCTGCTCTTTGGTGTAGTTTTTTTAGCCTGGAGTAGTCATATCCTCTGTGTTCATCTGTCTGTTCTCATAGACCAAGGTTCTTTTAACAGTCAAGGTTTGACATCTTACAAGGGTCCGGGTCTGGTATGCCAGTTCTTCGCTTGAAGAGATTAAAGTGTTCCTGTTATTTTTCTGTTCCCTTTTTAAAAATTATTTTCAGAGGATGGTACTTTAAGGGATCCTGTGCCTTTAAATGCTCCCTTGAACAGCATTCATCCCGACTTCTCCAATTCAAAATGATTAATCACCTCACCTGTGCTGCCAAGTCCTGGCTATCACAGCACTGCCCAGAGCTCATCTAGCCAATAGTTTCATTTTTCCTGGAATTGTCCTTGATCTTTTAAAGCTCGGAGTGGGGTAAAAAGCATTTTGCTGGGAGTATTAAGGCATGGTCTCTGCTCCTAATTCTGCCACGATGCACGTATTTGATCTTGACCAAGACTCTCGATCCCTCAGTGCCAGAATTTCTTCATCAGTGAGGATAACGACGATGACTGCTAATATCGACTGAAATCTTATCGTGTGCCAGGCACTATTCTCATCACTTTACAGGAACTATTTCATTAGGAAATCCTTTTTTGAGCAGATGTTATTGATCACTTACATTTTATATGCTATCTCATTGAATTCTCACAACAACCCTATGAAGGAGCTATTATTATTCCCATTTCACAGATGAGAAGACTGAGAGTTACAAAGGCTGCGCTCCTTGAACAAGGTTCTTCTACAGAAAGTGGCAGAGCAAAACATTGAACCCAGTATAGTCTGATAACTAAGCTACTGTTTATAACCATGTATATGTTATACTGGCCCTGATCCAAATGGTCTTAGAAGACAAGTGGAATTTAGGCAGGTGAAGATGGATGTGAAAAGTAGTTTGATCAAAAGCCTAGAGGCAAGGAAGTCTAGAGCAGTGGTTCTCAACAGGGGGCCATTCCCTCCTCCCCAGGGCACATTCAATATCTGGAAATAATTTTTATTGTCACAATTAGGGGACGCTACTTGCATTTAATGGATCGAAGCCAGGGCTACCACTAAACATCCTGCAGTGCACAGGATAGCCCCACACAATAAAAATTATCTGTCTACAAATGTGCCCAGATGATAGTGGCAAGGTTGGGAAAGCTCTTGCTCTAGAACAAGACCATTCTGTTTGTGTATCTCTAAAGAAGGAGATGATTGTTGTTGTCTGATGATATAAAGTACCCACATATGTTTATTAGGTAATATAGAATTCCAGCTATCAAGTGGTAGGAAATAGTGAGAACCAACAGAGCTCCTTGTCAGCAAGCATACTTTGGCTCTTAATCAAGGTTAACACAAGATGGATTGAATGGAAAGCTCTTCCAATGATGGGAGTTTTCACATTTGCCAAGAAAATTTAACACCTGTTCAGAGGTAGAGGTAGAGTTCCTCCACATTTTAAATTTCTTATTCATGACCTGGGGCCCATCTGTGCCTCCCTCTGGCAAAAAAAAAAAAAAAAAAATAGGTGGGAAAAAAAGAGTACAGGGATTGTTCCTTCTCTACAGACGATAAAATAGGAAATAAAATTAAAATCTACTTTCTGGGGGAAAAAAAGTGAAGTAAATGAGCATTTCTGGACACAAACATCATTGTCTATTTGGGGGAAATGATTTTGTTAACTACCCTTGGTGATCCATAGGTAGGGTGACCACACACCTGAATTTGCCCAGTACAGTCCCAGTAGGTACCAGTCCTCCCAGCAGGATTATCAGTGCCTCCTTTGACACTCACAAATATCCCAGGTAGGATATTACCTTCTGCAGTCATCCCCCTGAGGAAATAGCCATTTCTCCTCCTGCAGGGGAATATTGTACACCAAAACCAAGGTTGGTATTTTATTCAGATCACTGGGCTTCATAGTAGAAAAATTAACCAGATCTCAATACATCACCATGTGGAAATCTGAGCCCATTTGAGGGAAAACAGTGATGGATATACAGAAAGAAAGGAAACATGTGCTACAAATGAAACTTTGGAGACTTGAGAACAAAACGTCAATTCAACAAGACAGTTTTCCTGATCCTTTTTTCTCCAACCACCATTCTAAATTATTTTTTGGAAGAATAAAGCTGTGTTTCCTTCTGCCCTTCTAGGCTGAGCCTTATATCCTCAGCCTCTGTTTGCGTTCCAATTCCACAAAAGGGCCCAATACTACTGATGGTATCTGCCCAAGAACTTAATGAAACTCATATCAAGTTTCAGAGGAAGCCCTCTCAGGTATTTGCTGGAGTTTGCAAAAACATTCACTGCCTCTGAATCTTTCAGTCAGCTTTTGGCCCTGCCTTGCTCACAAAATGATGCCCACATTCATGGCTCTGTTCAGCTCATCTGGGAAGCAAAGTCTCCATCAAGATGAAATAAATGGTAGCCTGTGCATAGCCAAGGGATGACTTAACACAGTGAGGAGAGTTTTCAGTGCAATTTCCACTACTGTGGTTGAGCACTGCAAAAGTGTGACTGCGGTTTAAATTATTTATGAGCGTATGGGATGACTTCTTTCAAACCCAAACAGCCTTTCATGTTTAAAGTGTTCCCCAAAGCAGCATTTTGAGGGAAAGAATGTGTGTATCTCCTAAGATCTGAGACAAGGACAGTTTGTTTGTGACAAGATTGGAATTTAAACACCTGTTTCCTGTTTCAGCTGGGGGAGACCAACAGGTCTCATGGATCCCTCTTATGACAGAGGGACTAAAATCCTGGAGCTACAGAACCCCTTGCTATGGCCACACTTCACGAACTCCTGGACACGGCTGTCAGTCTTAGTGGCTTATCTCTCCTCAGATGTGGTGTTGTGGCAAAATATGCCCCGTGATGGGTGCTGTTGACTTCCACAGCTGAAGGCAGACATGATAAGCTCTGTCCTGACCCTTTAGGAAATCTTTTAATGGTATATGAAACATCCAGTAGAACTCTCCACATTAGACTTTGACCCCATATTTCTTTCTCTGGAACACTTCTCATTTGGGAAAAGAAACCAGCTCCCTGACATGCTGATGAATTCATCGTGGATGTTCCTCCATTATTATTCCAATTGTAGGTCATATCCAGTGTTTTAAGAAACTTTCTCATCTGATTTTACAATTTTTTATGTGTCATATGTATGGATTGCCCCTGAGAAACTGAACTGGTTCTAAGACTAATTAGTGGGGAAGAGCCTGTGTTTCAGTAGCCATGCAGCAAAATGGGGTCTTAGTTCTATAGTCTGTCCACTGTGCTTTGTCATCACTGGCCTTAACATCCAAATAGCTTTTCTTTTTCAAGAATTAGAAAGTAAATGATGCTTATACCAACCTAACAAAAGCCCTCATTACTTTTAGTGACAAGCCACTAAAAAAAAAAAAAAAAAAAAAAAAGAAGTGATTATGTGTGTCATCTGATGGATTAGATGAGATCTGTGTTGGGAGAAGATGGGAGCCAAGTCCAGTCTTGGCAAAGTTGCCAATGGTATTGCATTGTAATGGCAATCTCATAGGGGGCTCTCGAGGGGCACAGAAGGTACAGACTTTATGGGCCATAGACTCAGGAATATGAAAGCAATTATGTCCATTATTTTTGTTAGTCAAAATAATATCTGCTGTGAAACCCTAGTCTGCTGATTGTAAATATCACTCTGGCTTTTCGCATCATTGCTACAGGGTTCTCTCAGTCACTTTAGACCACATCCAAACTAAGGCTGAGTATAAAACACTTACACATTGTCACAGTGTTAAGCTATAGTTGTTGGGGGCGAGGGTGACCTTATTCAAATGTAGCCGAACAAAATCCACTCCTGTATCCTCAGGCTTCTGCTCCCTGGTCATCTGCATCCATTGGTCCCAGCATGAAATACCCATGATTCCATCTGCAACCTTGGGAAAACACTGTGAGGTTACTCTCTATTTTTTTTTTTTTTTGAAGTTTTTATTCAATTTCCAGGTAGTTAACATACAGTGTAATTTTAGCTTCAGATGTACAATATAGTGATGCAACAGTTCCATACATGACCCAGTGCTCATCACAGGTGCCCTCCTTCATCCCCATCACCTGTTTCCTCCATCCTCCCACCCACCCCCCCTTTGGTAACCATCAGCTTGTTTTTCATAGTTAGAAATCTGTTTTTTTGTTGGCCTCTCTCTCTCTTTCTCTCTCTCTCTCCTCTCTCCCCATGCTCATTTGTTTTAGGTCACTCTCTATTCTGTTCTGATTGCATCTCCTGGGTCTCTTGGCTTCCCTGTCCATATCTGCCGTCCTCTTGAAAGAACGCAAAAAAGTGTTTGGAGCTCTTCCATGACACTCTAGAGCTATGATAAATCCACTGGGGCTGCCTTGGGCCCTCTCTACCTGGAGAGGCCACACAACCATGTCTACTCTCCTGTTCCTGTACAAGATGGTGTGTGTGTGGGTATGCTGGGGATTGTTCTGGGGGACCTTACTGCTCTTCTGGCCCCCCATCCTCTGAGGAAGTGAGGCACAGTGCTTTCTGTTTTTCAATCTCCAAACTCATTTGGGGATTGCAGAATTCTACCTGCCCCTTTGAGGTTTTGGCTAAGTTTGGGGCAAGATATAGGGTCCCTACTGAGACCTATAACAAAACATAACTGTATTTCTCCCTTCCTCCAGCTCTCTCTCTAGTCTGGAGAATTTTATCCTTTTTGGTGGGAACACCTGACTCTGCAAATATTCTGAACATTTTACATTGGCAGCTGGACCTCCTCTTGAATCCCAAAGCTGAGAATCTGACCCCCTTGTCTTCTGCTTTCACAGTTGAGGGAGTAGATGACCCATACGTAACTACCTGAATAGAGTAACAGGATTCAAAGAAAGAAACCATCAGTTAATACATCCCTCCACAAATACAACCAGCCTTCCAAAAACAGAAGTTCAGCTAACACTTTGCTTGTGTTATCAAAGATTTGCAGGTTGAACCCCTTCTCATCTGAATCAAACTCTGTGCTAATCTCTGAATCATAAACAGGAAAGCAGTTAAACTTCTGCTAGAAAGTGGGTGGTAAAGCCGTCACAGTCCAGGTTTTGCTGGCTGCGTGATCCACTGGAAACTTCCATGCTGCATCCCATTCAGCCAAAATTCTCCTCATCCTCTTCATCAGCATTTTATGCTTCCAGCCTTTCAGAGAGCTGACTAAAGACCAGCTTCGCCCTAAGGCCCAGATACAATGGTTAGGCTTGTTCAGAAAAGAAACACACAAATCATGAGTTTTCCCCTTGGGCCACATTCTTTTGGCTGTGGAGGAGATTATCCTGATTAGCTCAACAGCCACAGTTCCATTTAGAGACAACACCCTTGCCATAGGTGGACCCAGCCACAGCCATGTCTATGTCCATATCCTTTCTGCACTGTGCAGGAAGGAAATGCATTCATGTTTGCAGATATGTTGGGTACCGTTTACATCTGTTTACGCACACCATCCAGGCATTTTTAAAATCCTGCACAAGTAGATTTTTTTAGGCCATCAAAGAAATATGGTAATAATTTTCAGTTATTCTAACTAGAAGGAAGACATTGACTTCAGCAAAGGAAAAATCACTCAAGCTCCTTCAGTCTTATTTGATCTGGAAAATTGTAATGGTAATAATGCTTCCCCTGAGGCACCTGGGTGGCTCAATTGGTTGAGCATCCGCCTTTTGATTTTGGCTCAGGTCGTGATCTCAAGATCATGGGATCCGTGCTCAGCATGGAGTCCGCTTAAGATCTCTCCCTTGCCCTCTGGCCCTCCCCCTGCTCATGCACACACACACATGATTTCTCTCTCCTTCTCTCTCCCTCTCTAAAATGAATAAATAAATCTTTAAAGAAAATAATGTTTCCACTACATACCTCAGAGGGTTGTGAACATGAAGATATAATCTCTATCAAAGATTACATAGGTAAAAGCAATATGTAAAGCTTGAGGTACAATAAAAACACCTGCTGTTCATGTTTTTATCATCATTAGTGTTAGGATATAACACGTTTTCATGGATGAAATAGAGAAAGAGAAATTCTGAAGTTCATGCCTTCATCTTCAGTGAAAGGAAAAAAAAATGTATGAAAGTCTATTGGCCCAATTGCTTCAGTGGCCAAAAGGACAGCATAATGTTGGTACCATCAGGAAGGGCATTGGGAAAAATGGTGTCAACATGAACCACTCACAACCAATATTTGGAATGCCAGCTCCTAAAAGAAGTAACAGCACAGCTCTGGTTATCATTCCTTCAGAAAAACATAGCCAAGGCCTGCCAGGGCATAAATCAGGACAGGTAAAATATTCTAGAACATTTGAAAACATGAGGTACCCTTAAACTCAAACAAAAAATGCTACATGAAAGGTGCTTACCTAGGAGGCCTACATAGTGTGAAACAGCCCTTATTCATAGCTTCTTAGTGTAGCAAAACCATTAGAAACTTACAAAAGTCAAACTCGGGACAAAAAAAAAAAAAGGAAAAGAAAAAAAGATAGAATCTATGCTTTAACAGAAGTAGCTACTAAATCTGGAACAAACATGGAACTAATTTTTTTAGGGGTGATGCAGGCTGAAAATATTCTAATTCAAAAAATCTTGTTTCATCCTTAATAATGTTTATGTTTTTTCTAATTACAGAAACAAGACAGGGCGCCTGGGTGGCTCAGTGGGTTAAGCCGCTGCCTTCGGCTCAGGTCATGATCTCAGGGTCCTGGGATCGAGTCCCACATCGGGCTCTCTGCTCGGCAGAGATCCTGCTTCCCTCTCTCTCTCTCTGCCTGCCTCTCCATCTACTTGTGATCTCTCTCTGTCAAATAAATAAATAAAATCTTTAAAAAAAAAAAAAAAAGAAACAAGACATATCTATAGAAAAATGAAAAAATACCAAAAAAGATAAAGAATCTTAATGCAGTTTCATAACAAAAACATTTTGATGTACTTTCTTCTAATTATTTTCCTTTTTGTGTTATTTATTTTGTAATATTTAATATAAATAAAAGTGTTTACTTCAGGTATATGTAAGCTGTGAAGCATAATAAAATAATTCGCTATAAATCTACCAGCTAATTTAGGATTAGGTCATTGTTCCCTGTCTCAAGAGGCTAATGCTATAGCTTCATCAGAGGTAGGACTATAAATTGGTGCAGCCACTGTGGGAACCAGTATGGAGGCTCCTCAAAAAATTAAAAATCGGAATACCATATGATCTACCAATTCCACTTCTAGGCCTATATCCAAAGAAAATGAAATTACCCTTGCCAAGATATCTGCCACCGCATATCCACTGCAGCATTATTTACATTAGCCAAGACAAGGAAATAACCCAAGTGCCCACCGGTGGATGAAAGAGGAAGGAAAATGTGGTATTCATACCGAATGGAACATTGCTCAGTCACCAAAAGGAAGGAAATCCTGCCGTTTATGACAACATGGATGGACCTAGAGGGCATTGTGCTAAGTAAAATGGCTCAGAGAAAGAAAAATACTGTAGATCTCACTTACATATGGTATCTTAAAAAAAAAAAACCCAAAACTGGAAAACGGAAAACTAACTCATAGAAACAAAGAACAAGTTGGTGGTCGCCAGGGGCAGAAGAGAGTGGGGAGTGGGGAGGTAGTTACAGTAATAATATTGTACTATATATTTGAAAGTTGCTAGAGAATCGATTCTCACCACCAAAATAAAAAATGGTAACTATAAAACTATAAAATAAAAATTGAGGTGACGTCACAGATGTGTTAACTAACCCTAATGTGATCATCACTTTGAAGTCTATACATATGTCAAATCATTATGTTGGACATCTTAAACTTACACAATGATATATGTCAACTGTATCTCAACTAAGCTAGGAAAGAAAAGAACCTCATTAAAAAAAAAAAAAAAAGTCAGAAGTGGTTGGGATAGTTTTACCAGGTTGTGGGTGAGGGGATAGGGGCAAGTCGAGAGAGACCTTTTTAAGGATATTCTGCATTTAACTTCATTCTGAATGTTTAGATGATTGTTAAGATGATAATATTTTCCTATGTCCATCTTTTTAGCAAACCGGCTCTTAGGGATAACAATAAGCCTCATGTTGTGAGCACTTGAAAAAGTCCTGCTATGCTGAAAAGGGCACAAGACAAACACTGGTGTTAAAACCCCAGCTGCCCTGTCCCTAGCTGAGTAGCTTCTGGCAAGGTCTTTAACTTCTTGACAATAGTTTTATCTGTAAAAAGGGATGATCTCTGTTACAGTTTTAATGACATGAAGCTTATGCCTAAAGAGCATTGAAGCTTGGCATTAACTGGCCCAGTCACCACAGTGACACAGCCAGGTCCCCTACTTCGCTGTCCCTTGAGGCAGTGTATGTGACACTCAGCCTGTTTTTTGGAGACACAGAATGCTTACCACCTGTCACTTTTGTGGAGGGAGGGCATAACAGACAATACTAAGAAAATACTAAGTATTTTCCCACATAACAGAAAATACTAAGAAAGAGGAAGATAGGAGATACATAAAGTGGTAGAAATAACCGCTGGTAAGAACACACTGGTGGTTGCCAGAGGGAAGGGGAGTGGGGCGATGGGCAAAATAGATGAAGGGGATTGAGAGGTACAAGCTGCCAGTTATGAAATAAATATGTCACAGAGATGAAAAGCACAGCACCGGCAATATAGTCAATAATATTGTGACTATATATTTTGAACTTTGGGCTATATTCTTAGAACTTTGGTGACAGACGGTGACTACACTTCTCGTGATGAGCTTTGCATGATGTATATAAATGTCAAATCACTGTTGTATGCCTGAAAACTAATATGATATTGTACACCAACTATACTTAAATAAGCCAGTCAGAATGTCTATTTGACAGCGTTGTTTCGGAATTAAGTGAATTAACGGAGGAGAAAATGTCCAGCTCGGTGTTTGACACCGCAAGCAGAGCTGAATTATACATTCTCTGCCTCGGAATTGGAGAATAAATGATTTTTTTTTAAAAAAAGAAGATACCCTTTTTTAAAAGTTGATGATTCTTGTTATTTCCCTAAAGAGAGTTAGGAAGCTATTCCTTGGTTTATCTGGTTTATTTTAGGCCCCGTGGACTCAGTGTATGTGAGATTGAGCCACATGAAATGGCTAATACGGGAGGGTTGTTAAACTCCATAAAAATGCAGTTTCGTGTGGCTCGACCTAATGTCACCTGGCAAGAAGTCCCTGGTGTGCTTCTGGCTCAAAATAGCAGGCGTAGAAAGGGTTTAACTGCTCTCCCAACTAAAACCTCTCTGAGATGTCAGGAGCAAAACAGAAGCAGCAGCATTGGAAGGAGCATCCGCGGCTTTGGAAGGAGGAGCTCAATGAGAGCAGATTGAAGTCCCGGCAGACCGCGGGGCAGGTGGGAGGCGCCGGGCCAGAGCCGGCTGCCCCAGGGAGGGCGGCCGCTGGTTGTCTGGGACCCCTGAGGATGGGCCCACTCTCTCTGAGCGTCACTCTGGCCACCCAGGCGGAGCGGCCCGGGGTTCCGCAGGGCAGTCCCCGTGGGGCCTCTCTGCGTTCACCCTCACATCCTCAGCATTTGTTCCCAGGCTGAACCCTGTGGGGAAACAATCATGAAATAAAGTGGGGAGTCAGCCTTTGAGGTTTCTTGAAGAGTGTTGGGGATGCAGGAGAAAGCGCTGAACCTGAGGGAATCTGAGTCTAGTCACTTTCAGCACGACTGTGAGGCAGAAGGGCAGGCTCGGCTGTGGCCCCAGAATAGGGCCATCATGGCCGGCTGGCCCTGGGTTCCTGTACTCAGCAGACAGACTCTTCCCGGCCTCTCCGTTTGGAAGCCTGTCAGTACATCGCACCCACACACCCTCAGAGCCCTCCAGGCCGTCCTAGCATGCCTGAGGTGTGCATTCCCCAGTCTCGGAAGCATTGGCAGTGGAAGGTTCTCAACTGAAGGGAACAGCTCTCAGCCACTGGTGGGGAGGGAGAGCCTGGGGGGGTGGGAGGGGCACTTCACCATGGCCATGTCCCTTCTCTAGGGAGAGCTTTCATCCAGTGGAAGGGAAGGAAGGTGCTGAACCAGAGACACCACAGGATTCGCTAAGGTCTTTGTGAGGACCGACCGTCTAATTCGATGGCAGAATATGTACCGATTTGTCAGTAGGGTGACTCAGAATGACCACTCACTGTCATCTTTGTGGGGAAGAGCATCTACTCCAAGCTGCTTTCCCATGTAACAGAAGAATATTAATTCAAGAAAGAGAAAGATAGGATATACATAAAATGGTAGAAATAACCCAAGATCGAAATGGAAAGGAATGTTGTCATGACTGAAGTACAACAGGCCTAAAATTGAACCTGTGGGATGCGGGCCTCAGCATTGCTGGGGTCCTCTGGTAAGAGACTTCAAGGATCAATTGAGATAAAATAAATTGCATAATTAGGAACCTAGACGTACAATTTTGCAGTGTTACTAATGAAATAAAAGCTCATCTCTCTTCTCTCAAAAACAGAAAGGCATGTAGAAATTCTAGGGCGGAAAAATGAGACAGATGTGATTGTATGATGAAACAAGTGGAAATACGTGCCCTTGATGAGGTGAAACAGATACCGTTTTCCGAAACGACTAATCCAAACCCCCACACGTCAAGAAATTTAAAAGGGAGGACAATGAAGAGTGTCACAAATAGTTCTGGTCAGTTTATCTAATGCTAGTCTATGTCCCAGTTGTGGTTACTTCCCAGGCAGCTATCTCTTTCCTACTAGTGCTTTTGGTTCTGTTTGCCTTTTGCTGTAATTTTTTTTTCTTAAGTGGGCTCATGTTCTTTTTTTTTTTTTTTTTTAATTAAAAAATAGAGGTTTTGGGGGCATCTGGGTGGCTCAGTGGGTTAATAAGCCTCTGCCTTCGGCTCAGGTCATGATCTCAGGGTCATGGGATTGAGCCCCGCATTGGGCTCTCTGCTCAGCGGGGAGCCTGCTTCCCCCTCTCTCTCTCTGCCTGCCTCTCTGCCTACTTGTGATCTCTCTCTCTCTTTCTCTGTCAAATAAATAAATAAAATCTTAAAAGAAAACAGAGGTTTTAAATTTTGATTGAGACATCAGCATTATCTTCTGATATTCATGAGCCACGTGACTTAGGTGTTATACTTGAAAACAAACCCATTTTTCTTAAGACCTTTCCTTTAAAACTTCAGAAGATCCCTTTAAGAGGCTGCTTACTATTCCTTGTGTCAAAGAAACCCATTCCATTGATCAACGTAATGCTTGAACTCGAATTATTTCCCCTTGCCTGTAACCTTTAACAAATCACTTTGCCTCTTTTGGCCTTGGCTTTTTTGATAGGGATGAAAGTTGTATTTGAGACTTCTTGGGGAAAAAAAAAAAAGTATCACAAACCTGCTTTTGTTAGGGAATATATGATTTCCAGCACTACATAGCTGAATATATTTGGATTATTCAAAGACTTGCATTGTTCACAAGGTCAAAACATATCAGAGGACATTCTTGATTTTAAAAATTGCTATAATGTCTTCTTGATTTTTAAAATCGTGTCTGTACATTGAAGACCCAAATTCAAGGGCAGTTTTGCCTGTGGCTCGTGATGAGGCTTTGAGCATGTTATCTCCTGCTCTGTGCTTTACCTCTTGCGGTTTTCAAGTAAAGGGGTTAGAATAGGTCACCTCTACTGTCCTTTCTAAGAATAGAGATGAAAGTGATGTTGCAGAGAAAACTTGATCACTGGGAACCTTAGGGAAAAGTCATTAAAACTGAGTGAGCATTAAGGAGGGCACGTGACATGATGAGCCCTGGGTGTTATACACAACTGATGAATTATTGAACACTACATATGAAACTAATGATGCACTGTATGTTGGCTAATTGAATTTAAATAAAAAACTGAGTCAGATAATATTTCGGAGGTCTGATGCTTCCATTCATGTTGCAAAGCTAAGGTTGATACCCTTCTTGGGTAAAATACTACTTAGTCTCAAATGTACCTTGATTAAGAGACACACAGCAGAAGTAAATTATTCTGGAGATCTTCAAGGCAGATTGCAGTTCATGTTTTTGGGCAACGGAGACCAAAGCTTATACCATTTGGAAATCTCTTCAGGTTCTCCTCTTCACTTGTTCATGGAAACCTCCCACACAGTGTTGCACCCACCCAATGGGCTCCTTTTTTCTAGTGGGAAAAGAACCAGTGAAAACAAAGAACTTGGAAAGAACAAGATAATAATCGAAGTAAAAACAGTGTAGTGATGGTATGAGCAAAGCAGTCAATGGGTGTCATCACTCACTCAACAGAAGTACTGATGAATACAAAAAATTGACAGTCCCTTGTCTGCAAGGACAGCACTGATAATTCCTAATAGCACAGTTCCATAGCTCAGTGTATTCATGCAGTTGGGAAGCTCATATGCCTCAGATTGTCCAACCCTTTTCTTCCTGTCTGGTGCTACTTAAACTTAAATAGGGGATCATCCAGGGATCTTGTGGAAAGGCAGATTCTGCATCAGTGGGTCTTGGGGGGTTTATGGGACTGAGATATTGTTTACTTAACAAGCTCCCCAGTGTTGCTACTGCTGGTCTGTGTTCTATAGGTTGTCCTCTTAGGATGACATACAGCTCTTAGAACCCTGCCTGCACTTAGTGAGGTCTGTTAAGTGTTGGCGATGAAGGCAGTGATTTTCATAAACTTAAAAATGTATTCTCTCACTGTCTCATTCGATTACAAATGAGTAGCCCTTCGTAGAAAGAAAGTCTATAATATGCGCATGCCTTGCTGCTATGAATAGCAGAGCAGGCTGGTGTGTTCAGACAGGATTCACCGATCCACAAGACTGTCACGTCTTCCTAGGTTGCTGGGGACCACAGTTTTGGAATTACTGGTTCAGAGGCTCAGCCAACTGAGGACCACATGCCCAGCGTGCCCTGAACAGTCCTGATGTCGCAGTTTAATCAATGGCACTCCCCCTTCAAAGTGTCCTGTCTCTGGGAAGATGTGGTAGAGTGGTTCTCATTATAGTGGACACTGACGACAAGTTACTGGCTTCATCCAGCTTACATGCTTCTCCACAAAATTCCAGTCACAGGGAGGGAAAGGAATTTTTAAGCAAATCATTCTTCTTGGCTGACGATGATTTTGGCCCTAAATCAGGCTTATGTCCAGCAGTCCTGAACTTCTGTATGTAAAACACTCACACACACACATATGAATGTGGGTATTGTGGGGGAAAAAAAAAACATACTTTCATTCCTATGATCCTATCTGCAGCTACTTCTAGTCTGAAATGTCGATGTGAAGCTCCCTTCCTTTGGACAGGATAAGCATCTTTTCAGGTTGCAACCATTTCTCCTGGAAAGACACCAGAATTCTTCACACTGCTGCTGCCCTGTGAGATGTGCATGAGTAAATCTGACTGAAGACAAAAGATGCATCCATCTCACTGGGTGAGATGCAACCAAAGGGATAAAGCCATGTCAGCCCAGCTTCTCTCTGCCCTCAGTGGGGTAGCCTAGAGGTTAAGACTAGAACTCCAGCTACTGGACTATCTGGGATGAAGTGTGCCTTCTGTCCCTGACTGGCTGACCACATAAAGGAAAGGCTGAGTCTCTTTCAATCCATTTCTTCATCTACCTCATGAGCTTTATTATCAGATTGAAAGGTATTGTCATCTTTAAGGGGCTTAGAGAGAGGGATTGGCTGTTTCATAAATGTCCGGTGAAAATTTAATCACTGTGCAAAATTGCAATCCCAAATCCTACTCATTGTTAGCTAGAGCTGCAGACTTGGTGGGTGTTGTTTTTAGTAAATCCCTTTCAGCCATGCTAGGTGTTGACTGTCGTGTTTCAATCTGGAAAGCTCTCATTCAGGTAACTTGCATCCCAAATTTATAACCGATTGAAACAATCATTTTAGTTTCAAATCTCAAGGAATTTGAACATAAGCGATTTAATTTTATATAAGGCTTTATCATTAACAAGTCTTCTTTTTATGCCATTACATAAAGAAGAGAGAATAGAAGCTAAATAAACAAGAAAAATCATAATTAAGAGGTGGAAAAAGAACAGTGATGAGGACCATTAGGAGCATAACAAACTGCATTTTCTTTCTAGATTTAAAGATTGAGTCATAAAAAGTTGCTCATATCTGCATCTCAAAAGGATGCAAATGCCATTTCAATTTCACGGGAAAAATAAGTTAAGGATACCATGTTGCCTTTGAAAAGCTTACTTTGATAGTATGCCAAATGGTAAAATGAATGAATTAAATTTTAAATTGCCTATCTTCAGAAGGATGCGATACGGAACATATTTAGGATTTAGCCCTTTAATTTAACATTAAACATCCTAAAAATGTCCTCATCAATTATTGACCACCTGATACTGAAACAGAGGCTTCAGTTCAATCTGGGGGAGACAGAACACTACTTGTTTTTAGAAGTACATTTCCTACCTCTTTCAATTACAACACAGTGTGGCATTCAGGAAAGGGGTCATTTCCAAAATTGGTCTCTGAGCTGGGGAGCACTTTGTCCCCTGAGCAGCAGCCTGCCCACGACCCATAGTTTAGAATTCAAATAAAAGGTAGTCAGTGGAGCGTATCACCAGGAAAATAAATGCAATAAGGAACATTTAAGAGCTTAAAATAATAGAATCTCAAGTCTCATTTGGGTTGCAGTTTCTGTAATTGCATACGTATTTAATAACAGTTACGAGTGTGCCGCAAGACCAGACCTAGGGAAATACGGCTTAGGATCAACTATTCTTTTTGTCCTTTTTTCTCAGTCCCCCAAGATGGCCTGCCTTAGCAGTGATATCAGATTCCTGGGAATATATCAATGCTTTGATCATGACTGCTCCCCTGCCTAGAACAACAGGCTTCTTCAAAAGTCCCCCCGACACACCACTTGTTTCCACACATCAATATTCCGTTCATCTGTCACATACCCTTTCTTCCCTGAGGTCTTTCTCGATCATGTGCACACACACACTGATGAGTTATTGTTCTGAAAGGAGATTCAGCGTGTGTGAAATAATCAAAGGAAGTGGAGGCCAACCCCAAAGGAGGGAGGGTATGTCAGGGGAAGGGTCAAGAAAGACTTCTAGGAAGAAGGGTGGACCACTTGACGTTGGCTTCCCTATTATAGTATGGAAGTTCTTCACCTGTGTGTTTAGTACACAATTACTGATTTTATTGAAGAGTGGCTTTGAAGAAAAGAGAAAACTCACCAAAAGCATGGGGGAGGAAGGGAGGACTGTTCTCTCCACAGCGCCTTGTTCATTTCATTATCAAGGGAGTCCTTCCCATAGTGCAGGGATCTTGCATAGTATACAGGTGGCACTCAATAATGTATACATGTGAAAAGGACACAAAAGTAAAAATGACACCATTTCTGCCCTTAAAGTCACTATAGTCTAGTTAGTGAGGGAACAGTTACCCTCACGAAGTAGATCCCTGTGTTGTGAGGAGCACAGGGGAAGAATGTCTTAACCAACCCAGGATTCAGGAGAGATTTCTCAGATACGAGACCTAAGCTAGAGCTCGAGAGACCATCAGAAGTCACCTGATGGGGTGTAATATACAGCTTGATGATGGTTGTTAACAACACTGTAGACTGTATATTTGAAAGGTGCTAAGGGGGTAGGTCTTAAAAATTCTCCTTGCAAGAAAAGAAACTGGTAACTGGTTGAGGTGATCTATTTTAATTAAATGTATCATGGTGATCTTTTCCCAATCTATCCATGTGTCACATCATTACGTTGGACACCTTGAAGTTGTGCCATGTTAAATGGGTCAATGATAGCTCAATAAAACTGGACAAAAGGAATATGGGGGTAAAAGTTACCTGATGGAAAAGGGTGTCTCTGGCAGAAGAAGGAGCAAGTGAGAGAAGGCCTGGAAATATAGAATCACCTGCATGGGAGGCTGTAAGTGGAAGTTTGGCTGGTGTACAGGAGATGGCTTAGGGAAGGAGTAGAATATGAGATTAATGGGGTGAGTGATGGCTGTTTTATAGAGGACCTTCAATGCAAAACCAGGCTGTATTCTAAAAGCATATGAAGCGACTGAAGGATTTTATAGAGGAACTGTATAATCAGAATGTTGTCTTTTATTATTTTTTTTATTTTAATTTTATTTATTTGACAGACAGAGATCACAAGTAGGCAGAAAGGCAGGCAGAGAGAGAGGAAGGGAAGCAGGCTCCCTGCCGAGCAGAGAGCCTGATGCAGGACTGGCTCCCAGGACCCTGGGATTGTGAACTGAGCTGAAGGTAGAGGCTTTTACCCACTGAGCCACCCAGACGCCCCCAGAATGTTGTCTTTTAGAAAGACCTTTCTTGCGGCACACTTCCAGAGTTGATTCCAGAACGGAGTCTAGAGAGACCTAGTGCCATAACAGGGAGAGCTGTGGCAAGCCAGGACTTGGTGGAGGGGTGAAGGGTTGAAAGAACATGGGACTTGTTGAGTGGGATGTGGGAGACATGTGGGCAGGATGTCAGAGGGAGGGAGAGGGAAAAGATCAGGTGACCCACAGCTTCCAGACTTGAGCAGCTGGGTAGGTGGAGGTCATTCATGGAGAGAGAGGGGTAGCAGATTTAGAGGCCCCAACAGAGAATTTGGCTTTGGAGCTATATTGGGTTTAAGGAACCTGTCTATTGGATATCTCTAAGGAAATATTCAGGAAACAGCTGAAGATGGGGAATAGAGTTCTGGAGATGGGCTTGTCTGAAAGGTATCTGAAGAGTGTTAGATGGGCGAAAGGAGCCAGGTGCAAGGGACTTAATGAATCTCTTGTGTATCTGAACTTTAAACACTTCTGGTAGTGCCTGGCACCTTTGTCATGTGCTTACTATCTCTCTCTCTGAGGCCCGGCCGCTGCGGATGATAGGGGATCTCCAAGGGGAACAACTGACAGCAATTACCCTTTCCATACCTCCTTAGAATTATTTACTTTACCAAGAAAACTTTTAAAGCTTAGCAGGCAAGAAAGAAATCGTGATGGCTAATTTGGACTCAATGTCTTAAGTAGATAATAACATCAATAAAATCATATTAGTATAATTAGTCTTAATTTTATATGAAATATTACTCTGGGCATTCCTACAATTGCTCTTTACAGTCTGTAAGGATTAGATACAGGTAGTAAGTAAAGATCTTGATTTGGATAGAGGGAGATATGCACAACTAGGGCTAGCAGGCCAACTATAGACATGTAAATGAAACATTGTTTCTCTTCCAATCTGGTATTCCTAACAGTAATAACTCTCACATACCCAAGCTCAGTACCTTTCTAACTGATTTAAATAGACTAATTCACTTGATGTTCAGGAAAACCCTTTAACATGGAGACTGTTACTATTCTATGCCCATTTTACAGATACAGAAAATGAGGTGTCCGATAGATCAGTCCGTTGCTCAAGGTTGCACAAATCCTGGGTTCAGGATTTTAACTAGGGATTGTGACTCTAGAGTCTGTGTTAGTAACATAGCTTTATGCTTTATCTAATAGGTAAGACAATATTTAAATGAATTTAAAATGCAGTTCCTGGTTTTACAAGCTATAAAGGACACTGTGCATTTTGTTAATTACACATGCACAATTAGAGCTTGTAACTCGGCAGGGCTGGGGATAGCCATAGGCGCTCTTGCAGATTAATGATCAAAGAAGAGGAGTTGATGGCCCAGAGAAGGATGAAACTGTCATTCACCCTCAGGATATGCCCTGAATCAAGGTAGCCATTGATAACTGTGCACTGAAATGTGGCAGCCATAGAAGGGCCATTAGATCCTTCCTTTGTCTTTAAAAGCATGCAGATATGTCCAGTTTGTGGCATGTAACAGAATCTGTGCTCCTAATGACTCTCTCAGAGGTCTGGAGTTTACCTGGTGTACCTCCTCCCCACTCCTAATACATGTGGGGCTGCTCCTTTCTTCTCTTCCCTAGGAATTCAGAGACCCCTTGGGATGCTTACAAGCATCCTGCGGCAGGCACTGAGCAGGCAGGCATCCACACAAATGGTATCTTGAGTGGTACAGACAGAATCTACACCCTCCTGGGCCCTCTTGTTGGGGGCAGGGTGACCCACCAGAACCAGCCCTGGGTTCAGGTGCGCCAGGGTCTCACTCGCCCCAAAGGTGGGCCTTTGCTGCACAGAGTTAGACCCAGCAAAGGTCTTGGGCACATACACAGTGACTCCGGGAGGTTTCTCTCTCAGTCCACACATCAAGCAGTCGTCATCCTTTATTGAACAGTTGCTGGGACAGGCTCCAAGCACCCAGCTTACGAGCATCTCCTCTAGCATCCACCTTGGGTGTTTACCAAATGGGTTCTGGCGCATGTGGTAGGAATAGCCTCAGCCATCCCCATGACCCATGTACTGGAACTCTCCAGAAAATCTCACATTTTTTGGCTTTCGTTCCGGAGATTCAAACATTGAGGGAAAGGGTCCCCATCAGCTGAGAGTGATACCAGCAGCATATTGTTTTAGCCATCCTACGCACCTGGACTCCAGACTCCCTTGTGAATGTACAGTATCCTTGTCATTCTCTTAGACGTATTTCCTGGAAATTGAGTGAAGTTTCAGCTCTGAGGTCTTCTTTGTATGGGCCTGTACCCAGGCCCTGGCAAGGCTCTGACGATGTGTTTCACAGATTTTTTTTTTTTTTTTGGTAAAATTTATAAAACTTATTTCTTATGAATTTTTTGTCCTCATTAAAAAATATTCCACTTTGGCGCCTCTTTTGTATAATTTTGCCTACAAAGGATGTCCCAAGTTATCAAAGCTATAAGCTCCACAGAGCTGAGGCTGACCGCCGTTCAAGGATCATTTCAGTTTGTAGTCACTGTGCATTTTATTCGCTTAAAGGAGTTTTGGGGGGTGGGCTGTCTTCCCAGATCTAAATGTGTGGATGGCAGCACAGTGAAATAAGAGAAATGGAGACTTCCTTCGCTAGAATGGAGTGAGCGTGAGCTCTTGGGCAGAGAAGTTACCCGGCCACTGTGGGTTTTAAGTGCGGGAATGGAAGAACAGACTAGAACACAGGCCATGGAAAGTGTTCTGCTGAGAGAAGCAGGTGATGAGGTTTTAGGGCCAAGTGGGTCCTTTTAGAGTTTGGCGCTGAGTTTTACATCTTTGTCTCTCAAAAGGACTCCAGTGAGAAGGGAGAAAGGCTTTTGTGCCTTTACCGGCAAATTCTCTTCTCCCAAAGCAGTCGTGTGACCCGAGGTCTGTCCACTTCTCTTATCAGTAAAGGAGGGGTGAGCCTCCTTTTCATCATGATTTTCTGTTTAGGTCACATCAGAACCACAAAAGAATCAAAGCATTATTTCATACAATTCTGCCTGGCCTTAGAAATCCTAACAGGTTAAAAATCCCGATGTAAAAATCCCCCCCTGCACACCTGATATCCCTTATTAACAGCAGCGCTCCTTCGGACAGGAAGCCCTCCCAAGCAGCCTGTAAAATCCAGTATGATTCCTAAACATGGGATTTGCCCAGGACTTGTCAGTGGAACCCATTGAGAGGTGATAAACCGAAATGAATTGTCTCATTCCTCAGCAGGTTCTGGGAGGTATTATCTGCCCGATGAGAGCCCTGTGATTTTGAGAGAAGCTGAATTTCTTATTAAGATAATTTATACCCACAGGGATCGTAAGTGAGAATATTGAAGCATACATAAGGGCATACAGCCTCGTTTGGAATGTGGATGAAGGCAGCATCGGACCCCCTAGCAGTGGGATCTTTAAGCACTCTTCCTTCACCTTGACAGCGCTGGCTTGCTTACCCTCATTCTTCAGACCTCTCACTTGTCTGCGTGTGACCCTGGGTCGTCTGAACGACTTGAACTTCCTAGTTCTGGTTTTGCTAACGAGGCAGTGCGGTGGCTTTGTGGAGGTCACTGACTTCCAGGGTCTTCATGTGTTATTCAAAGACAGGAACAATCTCAACTTACCCTCAGATGGTCCATCCAGAAAACCGAGGGTTCAGTGACTTCGCAAAATTGTATATGTGCAGCCTGTCTGGCTAGGAGTTAAACGAAGGGAATATTGTAGTGTTCTAATATTCTTTCTACAAAACACCTCAGGGTTTTGTATCAAACAATTGAACAGAATACATTGAGCACTTCCTAAGTCTTCCTGAGTTTACAAAATAACAGTTGCTTCCTTTTTTTTTTTTTTTTTTTAAAGATTTTATTTATTCAGTTGTCAGAGAGGGAGAGAGAGAGAGAGCACAAGCAGGGGGAGCAGCAGGGAGAAGAAGCAGGCTGCCTGCCAAGCAAGGAGCCAGAATTGGGGCTCCATCCCAGGACCCTGGGATCATGACCTGAGCCAAAGGCAGACGCTTAACGACTCAGCCACCCAGGCATCCCAGTTGCTCCCACTGTGTCTGGAAACTATAATAGTTCACCTGCCACTTGGTTTTGTTCCATAACTTCTGAGGACAGTCGTCTTCACATCACTGGAGCTTCTTGGTAAGGACTCTGGACAGATCCCTCTGTCTGGTGTTGAGGCCAGGCTCATATTTACCCTCAAGACCCTGAGAGGACTGTATCACCGGTGAGGAATGCCGTCTCGTGTTTGCCTTGAGAAAGATTAGAAGCAAAATGTTGGCCCACCCATGGCCCATGTTCAAGACCGCACGAGAAGTTTTCCTAGTTTTCAGGAGGGAATCCTGTCAGAAAAGCTGCTCTTGTGAATCTTTCATAATGCAGACTCTTTGCGTGAAAAAAATAACTAGACCTCCATGGCCCCGATTTATGTCTCTACCCTTGTTTTCCTCTTTTTTTTTTTCTATACTCAAGTTTCTATTTTGAGATTTATTTATTATTTTTATTTATTTATTTATTTATTTATTGCCATCTTGTATGTCTTTATAAGCCATGTTCGAATCTTTTTAAAAACGTGGAGCACAAATAATGCATAAAGGAACAAATAATTGTAACACAGATGAAGTTAAGAAGATTTAAGGAAAACCGCAGTGAGCCTCTGCAAGCTCACAGTCCCGTTCGTAATGGTCCATCTGTACAGGTCCCTGCAATTTCCAGACTGCTCAAGAAAAGCAAATACGTTTAAAGGTAGAGGTTGTAAAATCCCGAAGTGTTCATTCTTGAGAGCAAATGACCCCCCTTCCTTCTTGTCGCACTCCTCCCACACATACAGGTTGTGTACACATGCCTGTCTTGCCCACGCCACCCTGGAATGACCCCGCTATCCACTTACCACTCACCTAAAAAAAAAAAAAAAAAAAAAAAAAATGGCAGAACTGTATCGGCAGGCTCGATTAAAAACCATCTGATCCCTAGTTTTTTGTGGACCCTTAGGGCTGCATAATCGCCTGCATTAGTGTCCTAGGGCTGCTGTCACAAAATACCATCAACCAATTGCCTTAAAGTCACAGCAATTTATTATCTCACACATCTGGAGATTAGAAAACCAAAATCAAGGTATTAGCAGGACTGTGCTACCTCTGAAACCAGTAGGGAGATCCTTCTTCATCTCTCCTTCGTTTCTGGTAGTTGCAATCTGCCGGCAATTTTTGGCCTTCCGTGGCTTATGGAAGCATCACTCCAATCCTCCATCTTCACGTGACACTTTATGTCTCTCTGTCTTCCCATGGCTGTCTTCTTATGAGGACAACAGGCATCCTGGATTAGGGACTCCATTCTAGTATGACCCCCTCTTAGCAAGTTATATCTTCAGTGACCCTGTTTCCTGATAAGGTCAAATTCTGAGGTACTGGGGACTTTGGCATAGCCTTTGGGTGGAGGAACATAATTCAATCCATTACACTGTCCTTTGACTCGTCCACATTTACTCTCCTTGCCTCTAGCTCCTCAACACCTCAGTGTCCCTTCACCTTCCACTTCCCTGAGATGAGAAAGCCATTCTGTTTTGCTTGTTCCATTTCCAGACTCTTCCATTGTGACCTATCAGCTCTTTTCTCACAGGAAGAAATCTCTACAAGTCTTTCTGAAGCCCCTCTTCTTGTCTCCGCCATCCACTACCCCTTCTCTCTCCTGTCTCCTCTCTTTCCATCATCATAGTTTCATTTCGTCAACCAGTAAGCGTCTCTCCATGCTACTAAAAATCTTCTTTTGATCTGACTTCCCATATAATTATCACCCCAGCTCCCTCTTTCTTGTTGGCAAATTATCTTTCTCCACCTTTCCCCCTCCATTCACCCCTCAATCTATAATAATCCATATTTCACCTCCACATCTGTTCAGATAGCTCTCAGGAGGATTGCCAGTGGTCTCCCACTGGCCAAGACCATCTTCATCCTCTTCACCATCCCTGCAGTGTTCAGGTATGATCACCACTCTTTCTTGAGTGATGTCTCTTCTTCGATTTCCATTATGTTGTATCCTAAAGATTCTCACTAGACCTCTTGTCTTCAACACAAGCCAAATAAATCCTTACTTTCTTGGAGATGTTATGGTACCACAGTTCTTGAAGGATGGTCTGCAGACTCCTACAGGTTACCAAGATCATTCTCCATGAGGTCAAAACCATTTCCATAATAAGACTAAAACACTCTTTTCCTTTTCAGCTGTGTTGACATTTCACATGGTGCAGAAGCAATGGTGGTTAAAACTGCTGGTACTTGTGTACAAGTCAGGACATGGGCTGCAAACTATACCAGTTTTACCAGTATTCCTCACAGCCACAAGCTCACAGTTAAAAAAAAAAAAAAGAAAGAAAGGAAGAAAGAAAGAAAGAAAGGAAGAAAGAAAGAAAGAGAAAGGAGAAAGAAAGAAAAATACTGATTTTACCTAAAAATGGCCTGAGGAATCCATAAAATTTATTAATTTTATTAACTTTATATCCTTGAACATATGCCTTTTTTAATAATCCAAATAAGGAAATGGGAAGAACACATAAAGTACACTTCTGCAGCACCCCAAAATACAGTATTTGACTTGAGGAGACATTGGAGGCTATTCTAAGATGAACCAGACATTTACTTTTCTCATGGAACACAATTTTTACTTGAAAGAACAACTAACAGTCAAACTGTAGTTATGCAGACTTAGATATTTGGCAGACATTATCCCAAAAATGAATGAATGAGCATGTTACGCCAAGGAAAATAACCGGCATTGTTTGTCACCAATGGTTAGGAAAGAGGAATGCCTAGGTGGCTCAGTCGGTTTGGTCCTCGGATAGAGTCCTGCATCTGGCTCCTTGATCAGCAGGGAGCCTGCTTCTCCCTCTCCCTCTGCCACTCCCCCTGCTTGTGCTCACTCTCTCTCTCTCTCTCTGAGAGAGAACTCTTACTTATTTATAAGTATATTTATATAAGTATATTATATAATATATATATTATATAATATAAGTATATTATATATAAGTATATTACTTATTTATAAGTAATAAGTAATCTTACTTATTTATAAGTATTTATAAGTAAATAAAATCTTAAAAAAAAAAAAGGAGGGGGTGCCTGGGTGGCTCAGTTGGTTAAGCAACTGCTTTCAGCTCAGGTCATGATCCTGGAGTCCCGGGATCGAGTCCCACATGGGGCTCCCAGCTCCATGGGGATTCTGCTTCTCCCTCTGACCTTCTCCTCGCTCTTACTCTCTCTCACTGTCTCTCTCAAATAAATAAATAAAATATTTTAAAAAAAAGGGAAAGAACTTTCAAGCTAAAAGTAGAATTTTGGAAAACCTATATTTACCAACGTGAATCTGACAACTTTCCAATTTCTGAAGAATTTTTATTAATATAGGTGGTAATATATCGTGCCAAATAGATAAAGGTGCAAAATAGATACATAGATCTTAATATAATCAAATGATAATGTTACTTGATTATAATCAAGATTATACATTAAATCAGATTTAACTTTGTAGTATACTTTAAGACATTGCCACTTGTCGGGTTTTGATGAAGTATCAAGAAAGGCTATTCACAAGGAATTTCAAAGAATATTTGAAAGGCTATTGTTACTCCTCCTTTTTCCAACCATGTGTTTGGGTGAGGTCAGCTTTGGGTCACACCCCTCAGACAAAACAGCATAGTGTAACAGATTGAACATAGAGACAAATGGGAGATTCAGGTCTCTTCTATTAAACTGAAATTAAAGAGATTTGCAGAAATGTTAAAAAAAAAAAAAAAAGCACCGATCTCACTAAATTCTCTTGTTTTGGAAAATAGTTATTTTTCCTAAAAATATTATTTTAACATAGAATGGGCTTATTATTGTTACTTTTAAATATATTTGTAAATGCATATTTTTAAAAGTCTCTGGTACAATGAACACTGGTAGGTGAAACCTACATTAACAAAAGTTCTTTAGGATTCCGCATAATTTGTAAGTGTGTAGCGAGGTCCAGAGACCAGAATTTGAGATCACTGCTGTGGAACTTTATTCAAACCAATGGTTACAGAGGGAACTACCTGTTGAAGACATGAGAAATTTATTGGGTTTGTGGAGTACCAGACCAGAGGAAAGTGGCAGTCAGGGGACAACAAAGTACCACTTTGTGTCTCGGCAGGGGATGGGGGTGTGGGGTGGCGACCTGAGCATGAAAAGCATAGATTTGTTCTCCTGCCAGTTGAGAGACAGACACCTGTGTCTCGCTCTGTTCAGGACACTGTGTTGCCTAAGGGTAGGTCGTCATGCTGCACCTGCCTATAACGAATTTTGTCTCGTACTCTGTTGCCTCTGCCAATGAAATGTTTATCATGTCACTAATGGAAGAAAATAGAGCTGGCCAGTGAATCCCCACTTCTTGGCCAGCTGTCACCCCCTGCCAATACCGGTTCTCAAAAGAAATCTGCAGAGAGGACAAGCCAAGTACATGTTATTTGATGGGGACAAAGATGACGATCACCATAGAGCTTGTGAAAACCCTGGCCCCTGAGCTCTGGGCCGAACCCCAGGTTTGGTGAAAGACCTATTTTGATTATCCACCTAAGCCCAAAACAAGGGGTATCAAAGAGGTTGCTGTCACTTGCCAACTCTAGCTTGAGGCAGTAGCTGCCTGGGGCCCTCTTCTGAGGATCAGTGGAGAAAACAGTGGCACTCAGTAGTGGACATCTGCCAAAGCCTCCCACATTGTCAGCCCTCCCCTAAGCCCAAAGCCAGGACTCCTTGATTTTTTTTTCTCCAATCCAAGCTCTTGAGGCCAAACAGCTCCGAATAGCTGAGATGTGAGGCATAAAGAAGAAATACAAAATGCAAACAAGGGATTAGAGGCAAAGGAAAAGAACACTTCCCCTCCAAGGCTGGCCTCCATGCGTACACTCAGGCCCTGGGGAAGGCATGGGGACATGAAACTGGCAGTGGAATAATATAGAGCTACAAAGACTCAAGAATTTTGTCCTAAGAAATAGGAATATTTCTCTATAGAAATAAGAGCTTTTAATCTCTTAATGCTCTTCATTCCTGAAAACTCCCCAAATTAATTAAACCATCAACTGTGGTATGACCAGCTGAGGGTACTGTCATTGTGAGGAACTAGAAAACATTGTATTCACCAGGACTCCTATTCAGGAAAATACAGTATTGTCGGGAAATAATTCCTTAGTGAGCTCTCTTGGAGTGGTGGTGGAGGTCCCAGGCCCAGGAGTTGGCTGATCCCAAGGCTTGAGAGATGAAGGAAAAACTGTAGAAGGAATAGACAAGGAAAGATTCTTGTTTTGTTCTTGAGAGGGAAAGGGGAATAAGAATAAGAAAAGGGGAGAAAGAACCCCTCATATCTCCACGAATGTCATGAAACTTGAAAAAAATAAAAAATAAAAAATAAAACTTGCTCTGAATGTATCATTGGTGGTTCTGGACTGGATAGATAGGTTATAAAGAGAAAGAAACAGGAGTCCAAAATGTGGAGAACCACAGGCATGGCCTGAGGACATCTCAAAAATGGGCTAAACATTTGGAAGGGTCACAGGCCATGAACTTTAAGGTCTAAGACATGTTCATGTGTGTGACTAGGAGGTCTTCTAGGAGGTCTTCTCTAACATCTGGGTTCTTCCTCCTCTGCAACCCCAGAGGTCTGTGATGTCACAGGCCCCCATCACATTGCTGATTCTGCTGGATGTGGTCACACATGAGCCATGGGTCAGTTTATTGGTGCCCGTCTCTGACTCCTACTACAGTACCTCCCTCTCTGTCTCAGTCTGGCAGTGTAATTCTGTATATAGTGGAAAGTATCTCTGTGTTCAGGGTCACAAGGACTTTGGCCTGGTGGAGGCTCTGCCACTAACTGCCTGTGTGACCATGGTGGGTCTTTTTCTTCTCAGACTTCAGGATCCTGATTGGCAAAACGATAGAGGTGAGGAAGGAAAGGGTTAACTATCGCTTAGGTCCCTTACAAATCAAAATTCAGTAAATCTTGCCACTCCTTGGTATATTGTTGTTCCCACTTATACTCACACTTATAATATACCGTTTGTTTGTTCATTGTAGAAATAAAAGAATCAGGGTTTGTTGGTTTGTTAGTTTAAATAAAAGTTACTTACTTAGTAGCAGTTTCTCCACTGAGAACATACAGTGATTTAACATGCACTGGTTTTGTTACTTAAAACAAGAACTTTTTTAAAGCTAAGAAGAACAAGACAGATGGTATTTATATGTATACAAATGTGTGTGTGTGTGTGTGTGTGTGTGTGTGTGTGTAATTCTCTAATTTTCTTTCCCCAGCCTTATGGGCATTCTCTTATTTGTGACTGTGTCTGCCTCTCCCAATAAGATGTTAGACCATCGAGGCTTGCAACATAATGATACTCATCTCTGTGTCCTCCTAAAGCCTAGAGACCATGCCTTAGATAAAGTGAGCATTTAACAGAGATTTGTTTAGCTGCACTGAAAACGTACCAAGTCAAAATTTTTAAATGATTGCCTTGTACTGTGATAGGTTTGGTTATGCTGTGGGAATAACATAATCTCCAAATCTCAGGGGTTCAATGCAATAGAGGTTTGTTGGTTGGTTGGTTGGTTTTTGGTTTGTTGTTGTTGTTGTTGTTGTTGTTGTTTTTCCTTGCCAAGGCAAACTCAACCATAGGATGGGTGGAAGGAGGGAGAAAAATATTTCTGTTCCTCACAGCCACTCAGGGACCCAGGCTGCGAAGAATCCTGCTTCCAAATGGTATGCCATCTGGAATACATGGCATCTTCAGAGAAAGAGATAAAAAATTCTTAAGGGCTTTTTCTTGCCTTCTGCACACATTTCATGAACCAGGACTAATCACATGGCACCAGCTAACTAGTGACACCAAGACTGATAATTGCTAATAACATCTACCACATACTTTACTTGATAGCTCTAGTATTTTGGCAATATGGACTTCTTTCAGAATCTTGTACCACCAATGATCCCTCTCCCCAGAAGAAAAGACACAGATACACGGAAACTTACTCAACACTTTGCGTGATTTTCAGGTTTTTTATGCATTTCAAGCCCCATTGACTGCTCCTCTGCAGATCTTAGGACCCAGATTATAAATCCTTACACTGAATCCACAAGCATGTTAACACCTGGTAACAGACCAACAGATGAAAGAAAAAAAAAAAAAAGACATTACTAAGATGAAATCAGAGAGGGAGACAAACCATAAGAGACTCTTAACTCTAGGAAACACACCGAGGGCAGCTGGAGGGGAGGTGGGGTTGGAGGATGGGGTAATCAGGTGAGGGGCGTTAAGGAAGGCATGTGATGTAATGAACCCTGGGCGTTACATGCAACTGATGAATCACTGAACTCTACATCCGAAACTAATAATACACTAATTAAAAAAATACATTACTAGTGTTCTGTTTTATTTGAGAAAAGCCTATTTATTTACTTAATTATTTGTGTTGGATCAGGCATCATGCAAGATACATGGCTGATGGATTTTCCTCTGTTTGTTTTGTTTTTACCAGGAAAAATTTGAGGGCCTGTTTCGGACTTACGATGACTGCGTGACGTTCCAGCTGTTTAAGAGTTTCAGACGTGTCCGAATAAACTTCAGCAATCCCAAATCTGCAGCCCGAGCCAGGATAGAGCTTCATGAAACCCAGTTCAGAGGGAAAAAATTAAAACTCTACTTTGCACAGGTAAGGTCATTCTTGCTCTACGTTATCTTCTGCTTTTTAAAAAAATGTAAATGGAGGCCTTTCTACGTTCAGGCTGGTTTGTAGTCTATAATTAGTTCATGGAGAAATAAACCTGCACCGTGGATCCCCAGGCAGGTACATCACAGAGGTTCAGAAAGCAGGCTGTGAGGGCTGACATCCTGGGCTGTCACTGGGCAAGACACATACTCTCAGTGGGCCTGTTTCCTCACCTGGGAAAGGAGGAGGGTGATACACACCTCCGACTGTTGCTGGGAGGATTAAAGGAACTACTACTGTGTGTTCAAATGCCTGGCATTTGGTAAATACACAGTAAACACCAGCTGGTGGTCATAGTAAGAATGGTCTATTCACAACTACTCCGAAACTTCCTAGCAGGGTTATGGTTAAAATTTCAGTTATATCCTAGTTTTAGTGACTCCTATTCATGAGAAAACATGACAAACATGGAAATCAATTTTGTGTTTATTTCATCCAGAAATAAATATTGGCTATTCCCAAAGGGCATGGGCAATTCTTGGCAACGCTCACAACGTCCACAGCAATAAAAAATCAATGTCCTAGGGGTGTCTGGGGGGCTCAATTGGTTAAGCATCTGCCTTCTGCTCAGGTCATGATCCTGGGGTCCTGGGATCGAGTCCCACATCAGGCTCCCTGCTTGTGTTTGCGCTCTCTCTCTCTGACAAATAAATAAATAAATAAAATCTTTTAAAAAAGAAAAGAAAGAAAAGAAAAAAGTTCCATCAGTGTCTTCCCTTCATCATCAGATATCTTGATCCACCCCTTATTGGTCAGTAAACATTGTTCCCACCTTCGAACTCTACAAAGGTGGCACAATGAAAAAATGTTGACTTTGCTTCTTTTTAAGGCCAACAGTATTCCATTGTATGTAGATGCAACGTTTTCTTCACCCATTCATCTGTTGATGGGCATTTATGTCATTGCCACATCTTGGCTATTATGAATAGTGCTGTAATGACCATGAGAGTTAATATTTCTTCAGGAGCCGGATTTCAATTCTTTTGCGTAAATATCCAGAGGTAGAATTGCTCAGATGGTGGTTCTATCTTTTATTTTTTGGAGGAACCTTCATATTGTTTTCTATAGTGGCTGCATCATATGCATTCCCCCCAACAGTATGCAAGGGTTCCAGTTTTTCCACATCCTTCCCAACACTTGCTGTCTTTTATCTATTTATTGGATTTTGATAATACTCATCCTGACGGGTGTGAGGTTATATCTCACTGTGGTTTTGACTTGCATTTCCCTGATGCTTAGTGACCTAAATATTTTTTTGTATGCCTGTTGGCCCTTTATGTATCTTCTTTGAAGAAATGTTTATTTGAGACCTTAGATCATATTTTAACTGAGTTGTTAGGTTTAATTTGGGTTTTTTGTTGTTGTTGTTGTTGTGTTTTTTTTTTTTAAAGATTTTATTTATTTATTTGAGAGAGAGACAGTGAGAGAGAGCATGAGCGAGGAGAAGGTCAGAGGGAGAAGCAGACTCCCCATGGAGCTGGGAGCCCGATGAGGGACTCGATCCCAGGATTCCGGGATCATGACCTGAGCCAAAGGCAGTCGTCCAACCAACTGAGCCACCCAGGCGTCCCTGTTGTTGTTTTGAGGGATTTTTTTTTCTTGCTTTTGAATCATAGAAGTTCCTTAACTCTTTATCCTGTATATGGATAAGGAGATTAACCTCTCCTCCATATGGTTTGTAAATATTTTCTCTCATTCGTGGATTGCCTTTTCACCTTGTTGATATTTCTTTGGCTGTGCAGAAGACTTAGTTTGACGTAGTCTTGTTTCTTTTTCTTTGTGTTGCCTGTGCTTGTAGTGTCATATCTATGAAAACATTATCAAGGCCAATGTCTTGAAGCTCTCCACTCTATTTTCTTCTAGGATTTTTGCAGTTTCGGGTCTTACATTTTGAGTCTTTAGTCCATTTTGAGTTAATTTTTGTATATGGGATAAGATAAGGTTTCCATTTCATTCTTTTATATGTGCATATCATTTTCCCAACACCATTTGTTGAAGAGACTGTCCTTTCCTCATTGTGTACTGTTAGCACCCTGGTTGAAGGTCAGTTGACCCTATGTTTTGGATTCATTTCCGAACTCTCTGTTCTATATGTCCATTGGTCTGTATGTGTGTCTTAATGCCAATACCATACTATTTTGCTTACTGTAGCTTTATAATGTATTTTAAAATCAGGAGGTATGAGCTTGCTCTTTCTCAGGATTGATTTGGCTATTTGTGGTCTTTTGTGGTTCTATATGAATTTTAGAATTTTTTTTTTTTTACCATTTCTTTAAAAAAAAAAAAAGCCACTGGGATTTTGGTAAGGGTTGCTTTAAATCTGTAGATTGCTTTGGACAGTGTGGACATTCTGCAACATGGATGAACCTCGAAGACATGATGCTAAGGAAATAAGCCAGTCACACAAAGATGAATATTGCATGATTCCACTTAGATGAGGGATCTAACATCATACAGTTCATTAGAACCGAAGAGTAGAATGGTAGTTGCCAGGGACTAGGAAGAGGGGGAAAAGAATGAGTTACTAATTAACAGATATAAAATTTCAGGTAAAGAAGATGAATATGCTTTAGAGATCTACTGTACAAAACTGTACCGATAGTCAACAATAATATACTGTAGACTTAATTTGTTAAGAGAGTAGATCTCCTGGGGTCCCTGGGTGGCTCACTCAGTTAATCATCTGCTTTCGGCTCAGGTCTGATCCTGGGGCCCTGGGATCAAGCCCCCTGCTCAGGGTGGAACCTGCTTCTCTCTGGCCCTCCTCCTGCTTGTGCTCTTTCTCAAATAAATAAATAAAATCTTCTTTTAAAAGAGGAGGGTGGATTTCTTGTTAAATGGTCTTTTCACAATAAAGTAAAATAAAATGTAAAAAAGAAGAACATAGACTTTGGCCCCAGACCCATGTTTGAATCCCATACTGCCAGAAACTATGTTACTTGTAGAAACCTCAGTTTTTATCTATTGAATCCCCACTTGTTTCCTTAAAAAGTTAAACAGAGAGTTGCCATCTGACCCAGCAAGTATCCCTTCCGAGGTGTACATCTAGAAGACTTGAAAACAGATCTCAAACAAATACCCATACTCATATGTTCATGGTGGTACTATGCACACTAGCCGAAAGTTGGAAACAATTGCAATGTGCGTCAGTGGGTGGAGACAAACAGATGGTGGTCTGTCACTCACTGGGATGTTATGCAACCATCAGAAGGGATGCAGTACCGGGGTGTGCGAGGACGTGGATGAACCTGTAAATATGCTAAGGGAAACAAGCTAAACACAAAAAGGTCACATCATCTCATTCCGTTTCTGGGAAATGTGCAGAACAGGCAAATCCATAGAGCGGACTGGTGGTTGCCAGGGTCTGACTCGAGGCCAGAATGGTAGGAAATGTTTCATGGGCACAGGGTTTGCTTCGGGGCGATAGAGATGCTTTGTCTCTAGGCCGAAGTGGGGATGGCGCCCCTTGCCACTGATTGTTCACGTTAGAGTGCTTCATGTCACATGACGGGAGATCACCTCAAAAGAATGAGAGAGAGAGAGAGAGAGAGAGGAAAGAAAGGGAGCAGGGAGTCTGGAGAGCAGTGGCCTCAGCCTCAGGTGGGAACTTATGCCCAATGCAGAGTCCCGGGCCCTGCCCCAGCTCGGCCGAATCAGGCACTCCGGCCTTTCGGAAGTTGTCCAGGTAATCGCGATGTCTACTAGGAGTCAAGATTCGCTGTTCTAAGGATCAGGTGACCGAGCAAGTGGTGGATGGTAAGCAGAGATTATTAGGATAGCCTGGTTCACTGGTTCCTTTGTCACGGGCTGAAAATGAGACTCTGCAGCTTCGGATCCCTGCACGGCCCATTTGAGGCCCTGATGAATACTCTGTCTTCATCTCTCCTGTTTGAAAGGTTCAGGCTCCAGAGACAGACGGTGACAAGCTGCATTTGGCACCGCCGCAGCCCGCCAAGCAATTCCTCATCTCACCCCCGGCGTCTCCTCCCGTGGGCTGGCAGCCCATCAGCGATGCCACGCCAGTGCTCAACTACGACCTCCTCTACGCTGTGGCCAAACTAGGACCAGGTATGTTCTGGGGCCCCTTTGGAAAATAGACAGTGTCGGCAACCTAGAAAGGCCAGATGGGATAAACGACCGTGAGATCTGGGGCTCATGGGAACATGTGCATTTCTAATGGGTTTATGGCCATGTGTGGACAGCAAGAGGGCTGACGGATCAGAGAGGAAGAACCAGCTTTGGACTTTGTCCCCGTTTAACAGCAATTTGGGAATGTGGACTGCAAGGTCTGTCTGTGCTGTTTCCGCACTGCGATGCAGATGCTTTAAGGTTGGAAAGAGCTACCTAATTCTCATGGGCTTCCTCTCTATACCATAAGGAATTTTGGTATATTTGGTATATTCTGGTATATTCTGGTTTTCTCAGAATAGGCAAAATATGCTCTACCAGCTAGCACTAGGCTTCTGTGCTGTGCAACCATCTTTTATTGCTGCCATAGGAAAGCCCAAGAACCTTCTGAAACAAGACAGTCTTCCTGCCAAGGTGAAGGCGCTTGGTCTCCAAGAAGCCGGTCACAGTAGCCTTTACCTTAAAAAAAAAAAAAAAAAAAAAACCTTATGATCATTTCCTTCCAATGTTGGTATACATGGCTCAGATTCTCTCGTTTTCAAGACTGAATAGTATTCCACTGGGCAAATATACCATCACACTTGATTCGTCCGGTTTCCCGAGTTGGACATTTAGACTGTTTCCAGTTTCTCACCATTCCAGTCAGAGGTACAGTTAACATCCTTGTACATATTTCCTATGCACCGATCCAGAATTTCTTTATGTGGGTTCCTAGAAGTGATACCGTCCTCACTTTCAGCAGACAGATGCTGCCACCTCGCTTGAAAAAACACTCCCAGGGGGCGCCTGGGTGGCTCAGTGGGTTAAGCCTCTGCCTTCAGCTCAGGTCATGATCTCAGGGTCCTGGGATCGAGGCCCGCATTGGGCTCTCTGCTCAGCAGGGAGCCTGCTTCCTCCTCTCTCTCTGCCTGCCTCTCTGCCTACTTGTGATCTCTCTCTCTCTGTCAAATAAATAAATAAATAAAATCTTTAAAAAAAAAAGAAAGAAAGAAAAAATACTCCCAGGGATTATGACAGGTGAAATGAAATGGGGTTGCTTAGGTCAAGGGGTTTTTAAATGGAGCTGGAAGACCCACTAAAGAGATGGGACTTAGGTACATCCTTACCCCATAGGACCATGAACTTTTTGAACTGGGCCCAACCACATATGATATTCCAAGAACTCAACGTGCAACTTTTTCTACTAAGAGGTTTTGCTTAGTG
The DNA here is from genome assembly GCF_902655055.1 of Lutra lutra. Taxonomy (NCBI): domain Eukaryota; kingdom Metazoa; phylum Chordata; class Mammalia; order Carnivora; family Mustelidae; genus Lutra; species Lutra lutra. The sequence goes on from NC_062283.1 coordinate 59,695,828, forward strand.
ACAGCCTTAGCAAGCAGTCACATTCAGCCAAGATAGTCTGCCACCAATGCCCATCAAAATTCTTCGTAAACAACACATACAAGCATTGCCTTTTGTCTTTAAAAAATGCTTGATTTTCGTTCCCTGGGGTGAGGGCACGCTTTGGTTGGCCGTCCCCATCTGTGTTCCCCAAACTACAATTCCGAGACCCTAAAGGAATGCTCTTGGTTTTTATTGGCTTAGCCTCTTTTTTTGGTTGACGGTATATTTCCTTATTACAGCAGGAGGGGACATGGTGGGAGGGGCAGCTGAGGGTTTAGGCACTGTGGGTCCGAGGGTAAATAACGCCCACTGTGTCTGCTACTAGCTGTTCTCCTGGTGGGAGGGGGGCTTTAAAAATACCATCCCAATGTCCTGGCCGCACCCTAAGAGATTCTGATTTAATTGATTTGGGTCAAGTTCAGGCATTAGTATTTTTTTAAAGTTCCCCTACAACTCTCAAGAGCCACTGATAGCCAAGGGACAAAGAGCTGGTAGACTTAGAATGAATTGTTACCGGTATTTCTTAGTGTGCTCAGGAAGATACACGGACCAGAATCGCCCCCTGGAAGTCTGCAGTTTTCATCATCACACGTAATGATTCTTGCACCCACAGAAATTTGAGGACCCTGGTGACTAGAGCGATCACGCCTAGGGCGACCACTCGTAGGATGACCAGTCCTGGGTGAACCACTGTTCTGGCTCACCCAGGACTGCAGGCTTCCTGGGAACGTTCAGTGCCAAACACAGGAAATTCCCAGGCAGACCAGGAAAGGAAGGCACCCTAGTGGGTCCTCAGATTAGGATGTGGCTGGTTTGAGTAATAAGCTCTCCCTGCAGAGACTAACTGGCTGTCCCATGTGACCAGAACTTAAATTCTAGTACTCCTGAGAGCAAGCAGCCTAGGGCTTCTTTCTAACTGGCATCAAGGTACTCAGCGTCTCGGGGGCCTTTACACTGGCCATGGGTTCCCCCCCTCGGAGAGCTCTTGTGAGAAGCAGTAGGTCCCTGACTAAAAAGAGCTGAGGGGAGAGCAATGTGATAAGAAGAGAGGTATTCACGACACGGGATTTCTCTGAGAGCCTTGTCCACGTACAGGAACCCAGAGCCAATGTACTCCCCGTACAAAGAACGGTGTCAGTGATAGGAGTAAACGTGACCTTTATAAAATAAGTCGGGTCTGCCCAAGTCAAACCTTGTGAAAGCTTTTCCCACAGTAACTGCGGACACTCCCAGAACTAGGAACACACAGCCCCAGATGGACCGGCTGAAGCCGAGGGACTCGGAGCTGCCAGCTTGCCTCTCATGCACAGATGCTGCAGCAAACACGCTTGAACACCTCGTACAGTTGTGCGAATGTCGGGAAGGGCAGCTTCGGAGGATCACTGAGGTCTTGGCTGGAGGACGCAGGAGTCACTGACCAGCCTGCATTTCACAGGAGGAGGACCCGAGAGGCCCAGACAGGGGAGGATTCACTCGCCAGTGACAGAGCCTGGGCGGCCAAGGCCATGCTCTTCCTCCAGCACTGTGTATAAGGGAGGCCCAGGCCAAGTCAGACTTCCTGACCGCCAGATCCCAGCTGGCCTCTGGTGCGCTCACTTGGAGCCGGGAATCCAGTACACACAAATCATTTGCTCCAAAATGGGAAAGGGAACTTATGGTAGTTAATGTTCACAGAGCTTGATGGAAAGACAAAATGAGGGCAAGTCTCGGAGACCCTCACTGGCTAAGGGAGCAGAGTCCCGGGTCTGGAAGACAAGGCCAGGGGTGGGTGCGACCTGCTGCTGATGGAGGCAGAAGGAATGGATGGAGTAGGAGTTAGGCCTAGAAGGGAGGCTTCCAGAGCCTGGCACAGGGGAGGGAGGAAGGAGGAACGAAATGGTCGTCAAGAGGCAGAGAAAGCCAGGGGTTCTTTTGAGAGCTGTGAATAACTATGGCAGAATAAAAAATGCATGCCCTTTTCCTTAGCGGTGCTGCTAACCTCTGAGTCTGGCTTTCCCTTACCCCGTGCAGTGAGCACCAGGAGAGCAATTATTAATTGCATTTTACAGATCAGAACGCTAAGCCGTAGAGACGTGAGCCAGTTTGCCCAAAGGGAAACAGCTGGTTGGGGGCAGAGACAAGTGTCAAACCTGGCTCTGCTGACTCCCCCACATGGCCAGGTACCCTGGCCTTTGACTGAGGACGCTGGTGGCCTTGGTGGACGTGAGGCCCCCGTTGCTGTGACGCTGGCAAAACATTCATCCTAACCCTGAGTGAAGAGCTATCCCTAACACCACTGTGACTCTCAGAAAGCCAAACCCAGGGGTGGCAGGTATGCACATGGAGTCCTGAGCACTGTGTGTATAAGGGCGAACACCGAAGGTCTTCTGTTTTTGGAGGATGACTGATGCTGTGTCCCGGGTGTGTTCTCTGGGATAGCGTTCCCTCCATTCTCTGCCAGCAACTTGAGGCTGCTCCTCTTTATTTAGTTCTCCATTTGTCCTCTTCCTGTGTCCTTGAAGTTTCTTTACCCCACACAGATGGACGATTTGCAGCCAACACTTGAGTTGAAAATATCACAGAGGCTATATTAGAAGCCTGGGTGTCTGTGGCTGTTCCAGCCGCAACCGTGAAGGAGCACAGCCACGCCCCGTGTCCTTCCCAACGCATCTGGGGCCTCCCGCCCACGGGGTACCAAGGCAGGCACGTGCTTCTTCAACCTCCTCATGCCAGTTGCACAGATTCTCCCGCGTTCCTCCTACAATAATTCTCCATCGTTCAACTCACTGTCTTTTCCACTTCTGCTACCCCCAGCACCTGGGAGCACCTTGCACAGTAGGTACTCAGCAGATATTGAATGAATGACTAGATCAGAGCCCTCAGCCTGCCCAGGCATAATTTCTTCACCAGCAAATGGTGGCTTTCTTATGGCTTTGTCCAGACCGAGTCAAGCAACACTAAATTAATGTTTTCTTCAAGGAGAGGTCTTTGAGCATTTCCATTTGGAAAAAAAAAGAAAAAAAAAGATTTTGTGAGATTCATTCTTAATCTTTTGGCAGAAGCATTTCAGTAAGAAATTATAACTAATTCCATGTTAAGGGGTGGCTGCCTCAGTTCCGGGAATGTAGAAACACAGTAACATCAGAGCAGAGAAAGCAACTCAGAGGCATGGGGTTTGCTTCCGAGGAATGACTAACACCGCTAAATTGGGAGAGCTGAGTGACTGAGAAGAGATGTTAGAATCCAAAGATGCTGAGCTAAAGTAGGTCTGAAGAAAGAGCATCAGAGAGCAGGGATCCAGGGCAAGATGGCGCTCGGGCTGGGTGAGGATCACCTCAGCAAACCAGCAGGCTCATAGGATCATGAATGTGCCCAGCAGCCCTGAAAGGCAAGGATGTGCATTACTAAGACCCTTTCACGGAGGACACTTTCATGGAGGCTCTGACGAGCAGGAGCAAAACAGGATTCCCCTTCTTCGGGAGAGGGACGGTGGTGACCCTCTTCCAGACAGGAACAGCTCATGCTCATGGAACATGTGGAGAAGCTTTTGAAATAAGCATGGAGAGTGCAATTACCTTGGAACCATGATCAAACCCAAACCTGTGGGATTCCTTTGAAATCCTTCCTAGGCTGTTATAACACCTCTTAGGACACAAGGGCCCCATAACCCTGGAGAAGTGAGTCTGGTTCTATTTATTGCAGTGAGTACAAGTGTATACTCAGGAAAATGTGAGAGGCATCCTTTCACTCATTCTTCGCTGTGTCCCCATGACTGTATGTTCTGTTTTTTGATCCAAAGTAAGTAAAATAGACAAATTAGGGAAATATTTTAAATAGAGACAGCAGTTAAAACATATATAGGGCTTGTTGTGCTCTAGGCAGTATCCAGCAGTTTGGACACTTTACTATATTATCTCCGTTTATACTTGGAGCAACTCTATGAGACAGGAATTGCTATTCTCCTCATAGATTCGGCTGGAGCGTGTGAGACACAGAGTGGTTAAGTAACTTGCCCAAGGCTGCACAGCTGGTAAGTTAAAATAGATTCCCCTGCCACTAGCAAGAAGCAGAAAGAATTGAGGGAGCTCGTACCTTCGCCCTGGGGAGTGAAAAGTTTGAGAAACCGGAGAGGTCTCTTGAATCGTAAAATTAATTTGTCTAGAAGAAATTAAAGACTGTTGCAAAAGGAAATTTTTAAAATGCAAAACAATTTCCACAATGTGTTCCTCCACCTTTCATTTCTGTGCTCATCACCACCCCACCCCACCCCACCCCATAAAAAACAGCCACTGGGTCAGGCCTTAAGGCCCATTCAGTGCTTCTCTGCTGCCCTGTGGGACACAGGGATCAGAATTTGCCTTCTGCTCTGCTTAAAGGACAGATACCAGCCTCGGTAAAACAAAGGCTTCCTACATTGCCATTAGTCCTCCTGGTAAATTTAGAGAAGCCCATCATCTAACAATCATCAAGTCAAAAGAAGATGGGCTTTGACCAAGTGGAGGACGAATCGAATATTTATTTTGGTTTATTCTACAGCTGTTACTCCTGAATCCAGAAAAAGTATGGTGCTATCGTCTTTTCAGATATAAAGCAAAACAGGAAAAACAAAAACCCAGCCCAGCAAGACAGCTTATCTCTACCAATCAGCCAAAATGGAAACACAAAGATGTTATAATGTACTAAATGCGTGGTAAATCCGAGGTGGGATGTGAAATGCCAGCCTTTATTCTCTAGGCTCTCTAGGCTGGCTCTGGAAGGTCATGTTCATTGTCCCTGAAAAATGCCTGCAGGGAATGATATGAAAAGTCACCGTCTATTCCTTTTTTTCCTCCCTCTATTTTTAGCTCTTGTTAGGGAGATCAATTTTAGTTAACTGCAGAGGAGGGCTTAAAATGGTGCCCAAGTTTCAAGTTGCGTACATCTGCTATATTTAGCCTTTTTTTTTTTTTTTCCAAATTCTTCTCCATCAAAACATGCCATAGTAAAGCAGTTTTGTTAGTTTGTTACCTAGTGCACAGCATTTCCTCTGCATGGAAAATATATTTCATTAATTCATGTAACTTACAAGGAAGAAACAGTTTCTATTCCAGGCTCATTGAATCAAAGGTAGAGAAAATTCCATTTTTTAAATATAGATGAATATATTTTGGGCGCATGTGGTATGACTATTATATAAGCTTCAGTCCTTGTTCAACAACTGCTATTTTCTGATCACGGATATGAAAAGCAAACAAAACAGTCAGGCTCCAGTGTTCTCACTCACGCGGTGTCTTCCGTCCTTTCCCACCCGAAGCATGCAGATTTGTGATTCTGGACCACGTGCTCAGAATTTTCCATTTCCTTTCGAAGGATTTTCCCTGGAGGGGACATGGGTGGCTCAGTTGGTTAAATGTCTGACTCCTAATCTCAGCTCAGGTCTTCATCTCAGGGTCATGAGTTCAAGTCCCAGGTTGGGCTCCACCCTGGGCATGGTGTGTACTTAAAAACAAAAAGAAACAAAAACCTATGATTTAAGAATTTTCCCTGGAAAAAAATGTCTGAAAAGCTTTTCTTCTCAGCATATACTCCACAATTATTTTTAATCAGTGTTGAGTAGCAATATGGAAGACTTCTTTCTCTTCTTTCACATGGTATGCATGTAGTAGAATAATAGGAAAGACACATGGCCAGGCCCCTAATATCAGAAAAGCTCAAACAGGATGGTCATTTCCAGAGAGGAAAACCTCACACCTCTCTGACCAAGCAGCGTTTTCTCTCCTTATGTTGCTTCTTTTCTGTCACCTGTGTGAATGAGCCCCACGTCACAGGCATCAGAGAACCCATTTTCTCAGTCTCCCTTTATCTTCCCAACTCTCCTTCCTGCATGGCTTTCCCAAGTCTCCTTGGTCCATACCTTCCCTGGAGGGTTCCACTTCCTTGTCTCAGCTGTGAATTTGGGTCCTCAGTCAGTCAGTTGTCCCCATGAAGTACTTTAGGTCCTAAATGACTCAGGAGGGAATGAAGACCTATGGCCCCCCTCAGGCCATCTTACAGGGGAAACCCCCAAAAGATAAACAAACTTTCCTTTATTAAAATAGAACACCTCGGGGCGCCTGGGTGGCTCAGTGGGTTAAAGCCTCTGCCTTTGGCTCAGGTCATGATCCCAGAGTCCTGGGATCGAGCCCCACATCGGGCTCTCTGCTCAGCAGGGAGCCTTCTTCCTCCTCTCTCTCTGCCTGCCTCTCTGCCTACTTGTGATCTCTGTCTGTCAAATAAATAAATCTTTAAAAAATAAATAAATAAATAAAAATAAAATAGAACACCTCTTCTAACAAAATGATAGAAATATTCTCTTTTCCTTCACGCATCTCTCCATCTCCTCCCCCCACACCAGTTTACCAAGGACCCTTTCTGTTTTCCTACTTTGATGTGGGTCGGGACTGAGGATGGGCGGTAAGGAGGAAGAACCCCCATCGAGTATGTGGAGAATAGTTTCCTGACATGAGCTCGTGCCAGACCCGCTGAGCCAGAGAAGCCTGTGTGCCGCCCTGATGTCTTGCCTGCCCCATATCCTAATCTGCCATAATCCTAAATGGCAGAGGCAATATGGAGGTCACACTTTGGCCTCACCATTCCTCAACCGGAGTCCTAGCTCCACTTGTCTGAGGTGACCGCAGACCATATTTTTTTTAATGGTGATTTTTGACAATTAGCAAGGTCATCATGAAGATGGAATAATTAATATACATGGGGTACTCAGCCCAGTGCCTGGCACGTAGGAACTACCAGATCCATGGTGGGTGCAATGAACATTCTGCTCTGAGCAGTATCATTTGGCAGGACATCCGCTGAGAGATGTTTCCCATGCCAGTATTTGAATTAAGGTATGGAAAGCCCTTGGAGTAGTATCTACCAGCTGGCGAGAACGATATGCCTGTCCTTTGTGGTGGAGGTGCTGGTGATTTAACTGGGCTTGTTCTCTGAACATTACATGGGCTTGGGGTGGTCTGTGCTTTGCTTTATAGTCTTTCCTCCCAAGCTGAGAGGGCATTCTTTGACAGAAGCAGCGGCTGCGCCAAGGACAAGGGACAGAGTTGCCATTCAGTGATTGGGCCCCACCCTCAAAACCACCCACAGCACTTTTCTCTGAGGTCGATCAAAATGAGACGTGAGCTCATGGAACCACAAAGGTATGGGAGAGAAGAAATGTGCAAAGGACTTCTCTCTCTCTGGAATGTTTCTTCCTCCCTGGAATACTGTTTTTTTTTGTTTTTTTTTTTTAAAGATTTTATTTATTTATTTGACAGAGAGAGATCACAAGTAGACAGAGAGGCAGGCAGAGAGAGAGAGAGAGAGAGGGAAGCAGGCTCCCTGCTGAGCAGAGAGCCCGATGCGGGCCTCGATCCCAGGACCCTGAGATCATGACCTGAGCCGAAGGCAGCGGCTTAACCCACTGAGCCACCCAGGCGCCCTGGAATACTGGTTTTAATGGAGAATCCGCTTTTCACTCTTATTTAGAAAGTTAGTTCTTTCTCAACTCCCAGGTTGAGCTTGTGAATAGGCACTTGTGACTATACATGCCACCAGTTTAAGCCCCTCTGCCCTGGGGTCTCTCCTTTTCTCTTTTGTAGCCGTCCATGAAGTTCCAACATGAAGAAATATTTCTCTTGCTTTACGGTGATGACTAAAACTTGGGATGTGAGTTTGAATCCAGGCACCACCTCTTATTAGCTGTGTGACCTGGAAACACTCTCTGAATCCCTCTGTGCCTCCTCAACAGTAAAATCAGATTGTTGCCGGTATCAGATGAGATATCCTGTATGAATCTGTGTCCAGCGCAGGACATGGTGAATGCTCAGTGTGGTACCTATTTTTGGTCACTTGATTTTTAAGCCATATCTTAGTCTTTGGTTAAAGTGTAAATGTGCCTATGTTAAGCTCTTAGCGCAGGGTTTCTCAGGGCAAAAGCTGTGATATTTTGGAACTGACAGTCCTACACACTGCAGTCCATTTAGCATCTTTGGGCATCACCTGCCAAATGCCAGTATCCACACACAACCCAGTCCCTGTGAAAACCAAAAAATGAAAATTAAAAAAAAAATCCTTATTGCATTTCCAGACACCACTGGGAGCTAAGCACCCTTGTTTGAGAACCACACTAATTATGCTTCTGCGCCATTTATCAGGTGGATCTTGAATGTGAGAAAGACATAGAGTCAAGGAGTGCCTGGGAAGAGGTCAGAGGTGCCAGTGTGGGGTGGAGAAAAGAGAGGTGAGAGAGGGGAGCAGTCCAGAGAAGTATCACCACCACCACTCCTACTCCTTCCCCATACACACATGCTTTCTTTCCTCCCCTTTGAAATAATAGGGGAATTATTATTCCCCTAATAGGGGAAAAGAGCTTGCTGGTAGATAACTTAAAAATACTGTTAAATCATGTATGGGCGTGGTCGTACAGCTTTTGGAAACTTGCAGATGTTTTTCACCATAATGCCTCCTTTTCTTGGGGAGCACTTTAGGCCCCAAAGCAAACCAGCATCAGCCCTTCCAGACTGAGAGAGGCTTAAAAGACGTGGTGACTTCAGACACCCGCCAAGGTCTGGGAGGAAGAAAGGAAGTGTAAGTCACCACACTGCACCGCTGCTTCCTGCCATCAGCAATCCTACCACCCCCAACCCCCAACTCCCTCCCAGCTCCACTGACCCCACCCCTGTCCCAGTCCTCTGAGAGCCCCCTCAGGGCCAGACACCTCTGTCTCTGCTGTTGACATGGGAGTGGTAGAGCGGAGCTGGCAGCCTTGCTTGCCCTCCCTACCCTGCCAAATTCAAGTCCTAAACCTAATACATGAAAGGAAAGGAAATCTAAGTGTGAATGCCTTTCAAGCACATTTCAGATTACATACACTCTTCCCTCAGTCCCTGTTTGCAATCCCATGAACAGGCAGCATGCTCAGTAAAACTAACTCCTAGAAATTCTGTGGTTTTGTTCCATCGATCAGGAGAGATGCTCCCTTGTTCCTCTTGAAAATAGCACATTCACAATAAAGTACGGAGGAAAGGGGTTTGTAGTGCCTTCTAACTGTGAGAAGCCAGAAATCACTTTAATATTGGAATTTCCCTTCCTTATCATCAAATATAAAGGGCTCTTAATTTAAATCAAGTTCAGTGTGTGGCACACAGCCCAGCATGGTTCTGTGTTCAACGGTTCTGTTGAAAATGTGCTTCACTTGCGTTGATAAGCCATCATCCACTCTTAAAATTCAGTACAGATTAATAACAGAGGCCTTCTTTTCCCCTGCTGGGTTCAGAACTCACTGAGGGTTGGATAAGACTAAGACAGAGGAGGGGTGCCTGGGTGGCTCAGTGGGTTAAGCCGCTGCCTTCGGCTCAGGTCATGATCTCAGGGTCCTGGGATCGAGTCCCATGTCGGGCTCTCTGCTCAGCGGGGAGCCTGTTTCCCTTCCTCTCTCTCTGCCTGCCTCTCTGCCTACTTGTGATCTCTCTCTGTCAAATAAATAAATAAAATCTTTAAAAAAAAAATAAAAGATTAAAAAAAAAAAAAAAAAAAGACTAAGACAGAGGAGATGAGTCATGCCAGCTCTTGTGTCTGAGGCGGTGCCGAAGCCCAGAATGTGGCTGAGCTGAGCACCAGCAAGCGCTTCCCAAGGCTGAAATCCAGAGCCGAGCAGTGGGACTCCCCCTGCCTGCCTGCGGACTGCCCCCTAGGAACGGGGTCTCCTGCGCTGGCCTCAGCACATGGCCGAGAGCAGGCAGGGATGGTCCAGAGAGCAAAGTGGATTGGGTGAGCGGAGCACCTCAGTTCTTCTCCCTCCCACTCTGCTTCCGCTGGAGAGGAGTAAGAAAGCGGCCACAGAGAGAGGTCCCAAGTGGTTTGCTCATGGAGCTTCCTCCCTAAGGAAGGAAGGACGGAGACTGGTGTAGTATCCAGTCTAATATAGCAGGCGAGCAGAAAAAAGAGGATAAAGCACAAGCAATTCATTTCGGTTCAACTGTAGTGGCTTAGCTTGCTTCTGAAAGAGAAAACTTGCGTGACCCGGGACTTATCAATTGCCACATAACAGACTATCCCTACATGAAGGTCTTGGAACATCAACAATCTTTTTTTTTTTTTTTGCTCACAAATCTATTTAGGGCTCAGGGGGACAGCTCATCTCTGCTCCATGCAACATGGCTGGGGACTTTCAAGATGGTTTCCTCACGTGGTTGGCGCGTCAGTGTGCTGCTGGCTGAAAGCTCAGACAGGCTATAGGTGAAGGACTCTGGTTTCTCCTCGTGTGAGCCTCTTCATGGGCTGCTTGCGCTTCCTTACAACATGGACGCAAGGTTTTGGAATGGCCTCCTGACAGAGCAAGGTTGAAGTGCGTGTGTTTTTGCGACTTAACTCAGAATTCACACTGGTTACTTCTGCCACAGCATGTTAGTCGAGGCAGTCGGAAAGGCCTGTCCAGATTTGAGGGGCGGGAACACAGTGGAAACAGTCCTCCATGAAGAATTGGCAAAGTTACTGAGGAGTAATGTTATGACCGTCCCTGTGAAACACAGTCTCCTAAGACCCAAACATGCCTATTGAGAATTCACCTTCAGTATGAGAGATAATAAAATTAGAGCCAGAAGGAAACATAGAAAAGTTTCTTCCAGAGTCCCAAGCTATGGTAATAGATGTAAGTCAAATCATTTTATAATATATACCCCTTTCTTTTCAAAACTGATTAGTGTTATCTTTTGAGAAGAGTCATTGTCAAGGAGACCATGCCTCGAATAACTACCAATGGGCCAAAAGAAAAAGATACAAGATGTTCCTCTTCAGCTAGAGAACAAATGTTCACTAAAATAGAAGTTTTGTGCCTTATGAGTATATTAAAAGTATAAGTTAGGGGCGCCTGGGTGGCTCAGTGGGTTAAGCCGCTGCCTTCGGCTCAGGTCATGATCTCAGGGTCCAGGGATCCGGCCCCGAATCGGGCTCTCTGCTCTGCGGGGAGCCTGCTTCCCCTGTTCTCTCTCTCTCTGCCTGCCTCTCTGCCTACTTGTGATCTCTGTCTGTCAAATAAATAAATAAATAAAATCTTCAAAAAAAAAATAAAAGTATAAGTTAAACCCAGCTCCCTTTTGGGAGTGTCTCTTGTCAAAGATGACCCCGTGGGAGTCAGGACGGGCAGCGCCCGAGAGTGATTATGAGCACATTCACTGAGGTCTGACGGGGCCCGAGTTTGAATCCTCCCTCTGCCATTTACTTCCTCTGTGATTCAGTTTCCTTTTGCATCAACTAGAAAGGATACCACCCACAGTCCAGAGCTGTTATCACCACTAAATATCCAATTGAAGGGAAGTACTTCGAGCTGTGTCTGGCATTTAGTAAGAGTGTGGGAAATAGTCGTTGTGAAGTTTAAAGCAGATGGCAAGTTTCCACAACACGTCCTGTGTCCTCACACTGCCAGCACACTGACAATAGGGTAAATACGTGTCCTTTCTTGGTTTTCAGCCTCGCTGAAAATCCAAAACTTACACATGTTAAACACCAGGAGAAAAATTCACGTGTGAGTACGTACTGGACATTGGACGAGTAAAACAAGTAAACGGCTAAGGTTGGTGCCTTTCATAAATCAGTCATGTATTTATTGAGCATTTACTTGTGCGTCAAAGTGCAGCCATCACCAAAACCGCCATTTCAGCAGCTTGGAATATAAAACACCACTAGATGAAATAACTAATGTATAATGTAAAAGGTGATATAATTAGGCATTATAACAAGTGATTCAGAAAAAGAAAGAGATCTCGTTTAAAATCAACTTAAGATTTGGTCCCTTCTCATGGGAACACAAACGTGGAAAAGGTGGGGAGAGAGGAAAAAGGAGAGGAATTTACCAGTGGTTGGGGGTGGGCAGTAGTGAAGAGAGCGAGGGTCATTCCATCGTGAGGGTTGGAGTTTATGACGCTCCCCTGTTCATTTGAACTGGAGGACTCGGCATGTCACCATCCACCCCTTCTCGCTGTTTACAGCAGCGACTCGACTGAGTAGAAGCTCTGTGGCATAAATTCCCCTGCTTAATTCTTTAACTGCTCTGTGGTGTGACTAGATGAGTTCATCATATTGAAAACAGGAAATTATTTTGGGCAACTGTAACACTGACCACCACATCGCCTTAAATAATCATGACGTGCATCTCAGGATGGCTTTCTTAAGAATCTGACAAATATTTCTTTATTTCGTAGCATCCATGTGGTTGTTATTCCCATTTTTCTGATGAGGAAAACGGAGTCCTAGAATGTTCTGTGTCTCTCAACATCACATCGCTAGTACGCGATAAGGTGACGTTCCCAAATGTTGTTGTAGGAAGCTTATTCTGACAGAGAAGCTTAGTTCCTGGGGTGGGAATACCAGCTGAGATTCCCAGAGTGAGAGAGAATGGAGGCATTACAAGTAGGTGGTAGTGAGGGAGTCTATGGAGAAATATTTCAAAGTGGTACTGAATGATGCTCAGGGACAGTTTGACAACCATGGATGAAAGGCAGAGAAGCTTCTAGGACGACCAAGTCTGTGGATGGCACCTAGAGGATGAAACCTCCCAGAGAAATGTGATAGCTGGAAAGGAAACATAGATGGACAGGAACATAACTAATTCTGCTTTGGCTGTGTGAGTTTGGAGAAGAGTGAGAGATGTTTGGAGAGATGTCCATAGAAGGCCAAATGCAGGTGTGAGTTCAGGCTGAGGACATAGCATCTCATAGAGACAGACATTGAGAACTCACGATGCTCCAGAGAGACACTCTGCAGAGAAGAATGGCAGCTATGCGAGGCCTAAAGCAAACCCACACCTCATGCCTGCTCAACTCTTCAGTCTTTTGAAAGCCTCTGGGATGGGGGTTCCATCTCCTGGAGATGTCCTGGAGGTCCTCACATGAGGACCTGCCCAAGGAGGCACTCCAGGGACAGAAGGGTTTCCCTTGCCTTACATCTCAAGAGTTCTCTGATCAAGAATCTGAACCATCTCGGCTCTGCTGTCATGTTCATAAATATAGCTTTGTAACATCTCCCTGCCCTTACCTCATCTCATTATGTTGATTTTTTAGAGACACTGTGCATAATCACGCTGATTATTTCGAGAGAACTCAAGAAGGGGCCAACTTCTGCCCCACAAGCCAAAGGTGGCAGCATGATGAGGAACCTCTGGGGGTACTCAGACCAGCAGTCACCCACACACGTCGCCTTGCTCCCCAGCCCCCTGCTCAGAACAGGGATGTGCCCTTCTCCCTCCTGAGAGCAGGAGGCAGCCCGTGGACACCTCCACTTCCTCCAGACTTGCGGGAATCAGGACGTGGAGGAGGGTTTGAATACAGATGTGAGGATTGGGAGTGTGATGGGTGACCCTCTGCTTGTCCTTCCAAAGAAATGCTCCACTGGCCATGCTCTGTGTGGTGTGGCAGCCCCGGCCCACCCAGAGTGGACAGGGCCCCGGGGGCTCCTTGTCCCCTGCCAAGCCCAGTTGGTCACCCCGCAGGGAGACAGCATTGATGTCAGCCCTCGTGGTAGAGGAATTAGCTGAAGCCCAAAGGGAAAGAGAGGCCAAAAAAAGAAAAATTCAATCCAGCCACACCAAAGCGATTTCTTTTTAGTCTGTGGGGCTCTTAGCAGCTGTTAAGCTTTGCTGGATTTTGATAGTAAGAAAGTTTCCAAAAATAGAACAGTGAAATGTCAGAGTTAATGGGATCACAGCAATAAAGCATCTGTACTACCAAGCAGCCTGACTTTGTTAGCTCGACGGGCTCGACGACATGAGGGTTGCCCAGCACGGAGCAGAGCCCTGGGCTTTCCTGTCCCATCCTGAGTGCCCCCCCACAACACCCACACACCTGCCTGAGAGGAGAGCACTCGGGCTTGAATTGGTAAACACATTGCAACTCGAGGTGTCTTTAAGGCAGTGTTCTTTATCAAAGCCAGGGCAAACAAATGGCTTAACTAAAAGGCTAGCTTCATTATGTATATTTTACTGTAATAGAAACATAAATATAAATATACATATACACATACATGTGTGTGTATATTATATATGCACATACGTGTGTGTGTGTATATTATATATGCACAGATGTATATCAAGGTAGCAGCTAGCTGCTTGCAGACACATGAGGAAAGAGGCATGTGTTGGGTCAGCCCCCTGGTGGGGTCCCTGCCACCCGCCCCCCAACCCCACTCTCTGCTCACTCGATGGATGATGGCAGATTCTCTGCTGTGGACCAGAGACCGGCGCTGCCTCACCCTGCATGGCGACCAGGCACAGGACTCCCCCAGCCACTCTGGTTTTCTCAAGGGGTGCTTCCTCTCTAAACCCGGAGACCTTCCAAGAAATCCTGTAGGCGACAAGAAGAACGACCTCACCGTGTGTTGACTCTTCTCTTTCTCCATCTCTTGTGGGAGGACGTCCCTCCTTCAGCATCGCAAAGCATTCCCGAAGGAAAGAGCATTTTGGAAACCGTGGGTAGGAGGAACTCATCACCGTTTGCTGTGGCACTTCGAGGGGCTTGTTGCCGTCCCAGAAACAGATGAGAAAGGAGACCACCGATGAAATCCTGCTGCTGGCGCTGATACAGAGGAGCCCTGGCTGCTTTCCCCCTTGGCGTCCTCAGCATTCCTGAGCTTGATGTCCCTTGACCTGCGCCGTTGGCCGTTTCCCATGAGAAATTGACGATGCAGAATGGAGGAAGCGGGGAGGCACGTTAGGTGCAGGCTAGCGCCCTGGGGGACCGCAGCCTCCTGCAGGCCACATGGACCCCTGTAACACCGGCCACACTAAAGCACAGGGAAGCGCACGATGGGGCGGGGGAGGGGTGCTGGGTACCAAAGGTGATGTCACCCAGTCAGAATTCCCTGGGTTGCATCCTCATCCCAGTACTCTCCTTTTTTTTTTTTAATTGATTGATTGATTGATTGATTGGGAGGAGGAGCAGCAAGAGAGGGAGAGAATCATAAGCAGGCTCCCTGCCCAGTGCAGAGTCCAATACGGGGCTCGATCCCACCACCCTGACATCATGACCTGAGCCGAAATCCAGAATAGGAACTTCCACCAACTGAGACACGCAGGCGCACCCCCAGGAAATCCTGATTTCAACAAGCAGGACCACTAAGGGGTCAGGAGTTTGAGAAGCGAGGCTCAACGATGCCACCCACCAGGTCTCTGCCCATCCTGGGGCCCAGTGCCTTTTGTGCAAGAGCTCATTTCCCTGTAGGTTCCGCTCCTGAGCCATAGCTGAAGCCATGCTTTTCCCGAGAGATTTTGGTAAACATGACAACTGCTTTAAAAGAGAAGGGAAGGCAACTGAATGAGCTGTCTGCTGCTAGGTCCACCAGAGCTGTAAGCACAGGCCTTAGAAAGGACTTCAGAGGGGATCCAGGGCAGTGAGCGCTGGCTGTGTCTGCTGTCCAGCAGGGAAGCAGACGGGATCCCCAAGGACTCAGGCAGGTGTCTAAGTTCTGTCCAGGTTCTGCTCCACGTCCCCTGCTTTTGTCACTGTTCTCTCCTGAACCCAGACTGGTCCACGTTTGCCAGAGGTTTCATACTTGCTGCCACAATTCTCTCTACCTACAAGTTCACCAGACCTAGACTTTAAATTGCAGGGTCCTTATGAGCCTTAGTTCTATGGCTCCGACGAGTTCTGTCCCTCTTGGCTACTGCCAATAAGCAGTGAAATCCCAGAGCTGAAACCCTCCATTTTTGTGAACTATCCCTTGCCCTCACCCAGGAAAGCATTTGCTCTATACAACAGATGTCAAAGGTGGTCCAACAAATGCCTCTCTGACTTTTAACAGAAGGAGAACAGTCTTAGCGGCCCATGCCTAGATTAGTTTGCTGGGCCTGCCACAAACCAAGTACCACAAACTGAGGGGATTAAAGAATAAAAATTTAAAAAAAATTTTTTTTAGGGATGCCTGTGTGGCTCAATCAGTTAAGCGTTCGGCTCGGGTCATGATCTCAAGGTCCTGGGATCCAGTCCCACATCTGGCTCTCTGCTCAGCAGGGAGTTGGCTTCTCCCTCTGCCTCTGCTGCTACCCCGGCTTGTGTGCTCGCTTGCTCTCTCTCTCTCTCTCTCTGTCAAATAAATAAATAAAATCTTAAAAAAAAAAAAAAGTTATAAAGCATCACAGCAAAGGAAATCATTCCAGATAGTCGCAGACTTTATCTTTAGCATTTAGTATGTGCAAGGCTGGCTGACTTTAATCTTAGGGAGATCAGGGAAGTGTTTTTTGTTTTTCTTATGTTTATGTTTCGAAGGTTCCTTTTTGATTTTGTTTGTTTTTTAACAAAGCGGACTTACCATGCGTGCTCAGGGTGGAAATACAGCCCATGCTTTTGAAGTTGTGCCAGGTCATTTTGGCCTTGGTAAATGTTAAAGGATAGCTTCCCTGGGAGACCAGGAGCAGGTCCACAAATATTAAAGTTGAAAATGCTCTTTATCAGTAGGTACGAGGATATGGCTGTCGTGACTGGTAAGAGATTGTGCAGGGTCTTCTGTCCTGGTCTAGGAGACAAGGTCTTGATCTAGTGAGATCTGGAAAGCCACTGACCAGGAGGATGTCCGGGAGACACTGCTTTTAGATTTTCCGTATTCGTGAAAGATGGGGAATGAAAGGTGGGATGTCAGGAGAAGGTTAAGATGAGTATGTCAACAGTTAACTTGAGAAGTTAATAGCATGCAGATGGGGACCCCTGGGTGGCTCAGCCGGTTAAGTGCCTGCCTTCGGCTCAGGTCATGATCCCAGGGTCCTGGAACTGAGTCCGCATGGGGCTCCCAGCTCAGCAGGGCGTCTGCTTCTCCCTCTCCCTCTGCCTGCAGCTCTACCTGCTTGTGCTCTCTCTGTCAAATAAGTAAATAAAATCTTTAAAAGCACGCAGATGGAGAATGCCCCCTCTTCCTGCCCCACTACCTGGAGGTCTTCTACTTTTCTTTTAGACCTAAGCCAGTTGTCACCTCCACCGGGAAGCCTTTCAGTGTTACCTTCTCCTTAAAATTTTGTGCCACAGTCCTTGACATATATAGCCATGCTAGCACTTACTGTGGTATTTTGTGGTACTTCTTGTTTCCACACTCGGCCACGAGGCTGTGCTCTTGCGATAGACACCAGGATCTTCTATTGCACCCGTAGCCTTTTCCCGGCAATAGGCCAGACCGTGGGGAATGCTCAGTAAATACCTCCTAAAGGGGAACAAAGGCAGGAAGTCAGCCAGCTAACAGCCATTTGGCCATAAGATGAGCCAGTCAAGAAGGACAGACTTTTGGAACTTGAAGGGACCTTGACAGTCCTCTAACCCCGTCACCCAGCAGCCACCACAAATCCCAGACCAGTGATGATCCTGCCTTAGCCCATCCTGGGGCAGCTCTTGCTATAAAAGTGTGGCTGGAGAATACTTCAGAGACTGCCCTGTCGACAAGGTGAAGAAGTGAAGCTGTTGGCCCAAGGTCACTCAGCAATCAGCAATGATGATGGGAAACAGAAGAGAAATGGAGAACGAGCTGTCAGAGCCACCCTGTCATCACCACGATCCTGAGGACTGTAGTCGTGACTATGTGGAAGTTTACGGTTGGGGATGCTGACTGAGGCTGCAGGAGGGTGAGTGGCCTGTGCGGGCTTGTCAGGCTGATAGATGGTACAGTACAGCGCAGATAGATGATAGTGTAGTGTAGTGCAGACAGATACAGTGACCGAGTAATCTCACTCCATTTTGCGATGCCCTGTGCCATTCCTGGATAAGATCCGGGCTTCCTGAAACACTGTGAAATGTCCTTCCTTCCAGAACAAACATTGCCAGAGAATCTGCTTTGAGCTCCCTTCCCCTTTATCACCCCCCTTTTTCTTGCCTTTCAGGAGAGAAGTATGAGCTCCACGCAGGAACTGAGTCCACCCCAAGTGTCGTCGTGCACGTGTGCGACAGCGACATAGAAGAAGAAGAGGATCCAAAGACTTCCCCAAAGCCAAAAATCATCCAGACCCGGCGTCCTGGCCTGCCGCCCTCCGTGTCCAACTGAGCTCACCACTCCGCCTCAACGATAATATCTGTCTCCTCTTTATCATGCTTTTTTTTTTTTCCTCTGTTGTTTGTCGAAAAAAAAATAATTGCCTTTCAATCCCTGGGTGTTTGGTTGTTTGAGATTCCTTCCTTGTAATCAAGCCTCTCGGACAAAAGGGCTAGGAAAAGGTGATATGTTTCCTGATCATATCATGTCCATTGAGTAATAATCCATTATTTAGAAGGTTCTAGAAAAAAAAAAAAAGGTAGTATTTTCTTATTAAAATATCAGCACCATCTGTATCTTCATTCTCTCATGTTGATCCAAGCCAGAGACATCAGTGACAAATAGCACCCGTGTTGTTTGTGATCCGTTTCAGTCCCAGTCCTGACGTGTGTGCGTTGTTTCTTCCTGGCCACTTAAGTAGGACCATAAGTAAACTTGACTTTGACTGCATGAGATATCCCCATCTGGTCTCACTCAGTCCTCTGCATCCCGACATTCCCAGGACATGCATGATCACCAGCATTTATTTTCAAGATTCGAGGATATACTCTAACTCTCAGACTGTCAGCATCCAGCCATGTCCTATGTAGACTAGAAAATTATCAGCATCATCCGGCTCAACAAGTCTGGGTATAGCCACTATTTTGAGTCCATCCTTCATAGCTCTGTTAAAATTCCTGGAGGCGACACTGAGCTTGGCCCCAAAGATATTCCTCCATAGATTTTGAACACCACTTCCGTAGAGTACTTTCCCAGACTCGCGGGGGAGGCTTGTCCAGGGTGACAGAGACCGATTTCAGGCAAACCTATTTATTACAAAAGTTTCACGGTGTCTGAATGATTGTTTTTTCTCTTTGTATATTTGTACAAATGTTTCAGCTGTGCTTTTAAACTCTGGATGTTTTTTATTTAGTGATTGTTCAGCCATTAGCTGCTTAAAGACATAACTATGTGCATTGCTTATGAATGCATTCATATACTAATACAGATAATCTGATAATATTACACTCTACTATGGGTAATGCTGAATTTTGGAACGGCACAAAACTTCTCATGCCAATATATAAATGACTAGCCAACATCTTTGCTATCAAGAACACTCGTTTTTAAATAAAGGGAAGAGGCATGTGTCCGTCATAGACAATTTGGGTGAAGCTAGATCTCCAGAACTGAATATTTGAAACAGGAAGGGAGGGTAGATCAACAACATATATCAATCCTACTCATGCTACGGCCATGTTGCTCAAAAACATTTGTTTTCGTCACATGTGATATTTCTATTTCTGTAGCCCGAAGTGCATTACCGAAGATACACCTCTAAAACCATTACCTTCTGCTCTTTGTACAAGGCCTCACACCCGCCCCTGTTAATGAATTACTTTAGATGCAAATGCCAGTTACAAGGGAGTAGGGAAATACTTTCATTACCCAAGACTCAGAAAAACACGCGAGAACAATAACACAGCCATTTTATGGAAGGATTGTTGTGGTTTTTGACTAAGGTGTACAGTTAGTTTCGGCAGAAACTTAAAACAGACTGATCACTCAGAAATTCAAGTCCGTTATACTGTGAATATAGCAATATCATACTGGACACAGTACAGGTGAAACTGAGGACAGCGTTGCTTGTAAAACCCTGAGTTTCCATAAGAAGAAAAAAATTCAGGCTCCTTTTAAAAATAAAATCTGAGGAGTGTATAGTAAGCAAATGCTTTGTCCTTTGCTGTGGAGGTTTTTGGTGTTTCATCAACAAATGAAAGATTAGACTTCGAAGTGGAGGAATGCGGCCCTCTAGTGGAAGAAATATTTTTCTGAGCTTTTGAGACCTGGCGGAGAACCGCAGCCGTCAGCCATTTTGTGCTGAGCCTCTTCACAGTCTTCTGCGGGGGTCGTTTGACTTCCTAAGCTACTCACTTTTCAGAACACAGGTTCTAAGGAAATTCGGATGAGGGGGAAAAAAAAATTTTATATATATATATATATATATATATATATATATATATATATATATATGGAAATTATTTTTTAAGTGTTTTAAAGCAGATCCCATCAGTCATTTCCAGCCAAATTTAGCAAAGGTTAAATGACCATCCTGTGTAGTCACAAAATAAAAACACAGTGAAGTGGACGACCTAAGGGGTTAGTCTTGGGGACATTTATTGCGAAGTTTCTATGTGAATCTGTCTCAGGTCAAGTAATTCTTTCATTAGGTTGGGTTTGGGAAGAGGGAAAGAGGAACTTCTCCCAGGAGAGCTGTAAGAAACCGGAAGGAATCTTTGGAGGGTTTCAGGGGAGCCTCCTGCACTGTGAAAGTCAAAATTGCCTCAGCATTTCCATGACGCACCTTATGCAAACCTCTTTAGCACTATTTTCAGTTTGAAAAGTCTGACTATGGAGGGGGAGGGGGAGATTTCCACCAACCAAATCATTTGTGCACGTGTATAGCTCAAAGAGCTTAGACTTCAAATATACCTGGTGAATGACTCTTTGTCCATGTAGTATAATTTCTGTGTTGTCTGTCTGAGCTGACTCCTTTTTGAGTGGTAATTGTGGAAGAATGCAATTCAGCCTATCGTCTTTATAAAAAGTTACCAACACATGGGATTAACTTAGCTGAGAGCTTACTGAAAGGAACAGAGTGGGAAGCTGGTTGGCAGTCACACTGAAGGAACGGGAATTTGAGCAAGTCCTGGAGGGATGGGTTGGGCTCTCATAAGGGGAACTATTTTATCGTCATGCATCAACCATCTTGGTCCAAGAGGCCATTTCAAAATAAAGATTTTATTTATTTGACCAGAGATCACAAGTAGGCAGAGAGGCAGGCCAAGAGAGAGAGAGAGAAAGAGAGAGGGAAGCAGGCTTCCTGCTGAGCAGGGAGGCCAATGATGCAGGGCTCGATCCCAGGACCCTGAGACCATGACCTGAGCCGAAGGCAGAGGCTTAACCCACTGAGCCACCCAGGTGCCTCTCAGATGTACAGAGGACCCTCTTTAAACATCGCTCCCACACGGTTCTTCAGTTTAAAACACCATAAGAAACCCAAAGTAGGAAAAATTTTATTACGGGGAACACAAAAAGCACTATCATAAAATAAAAGATGGACACATCGTATTTCACAAAGAGCATCTGTTCATCCAATTATACCATTAGGAGAGTGAAAGGGAAAGTCTCAGACCTGGGGAAGATATTCACAACACATACAGTTCTTAAACAACTCCTGTCCAAAACACAAGACGAACTACTACAGATCAGTAAGAAAAAGACAGACAATCCATCTTTTAAAACTGGCCAAAATGCTTAAAGAGGGACTCCACACACACAGGCAATTCACACATACACACACCCGTGCCTGAAATACCCATGTGGCTCATAAACATTTAAAGAAAGTATTCAGCATCATGTTGCATCAGAGAAGTACAAATCAGGACCTCAACAAGGTATACCACAGCCCTATAGGAATGAGTGTGTGGGAGTACTGAAGTGCTGGTGACAATAGGGACCAAGACAGAATAAACTTACGAAGGTCAAACACATGCCTATCTGGGGACAGTTCCTCTCCAGGACACAACAAGCAGATAGGAGTTCTCATAACCACCAAAATACCTATACCACCATGTCCCCAAGAGCACTGCTTAGAACAGCCATTAACTGGATACAACCCAAGGGTCCTCCCATTCCACAATGAGTAAATAAACCAGTACATTCACACCAAGGAATATCAAAAAGCCATTCCCAAGACACATCACAACATGGGCGGATCTCAAAATCATACTTTTTGAACAAAGAAAGACAGACATGAAAGAATACGTGCATTATAACCCCACTTACGATGTTAAGACACAGTCCAAAGTGACCCATATTGATAGAAACTATAATAGTGTTTACCTTTTGAAAGACATTGACTGAGAAGGGACACTTGCCAGCCTCCCCACGAGGGAAGCTATAAACAAACATCCCACCTAGATTCCCGTGGGTGGATACATATGTAAAAGTCCTTTAAAATGTGCACAATAGGGACGCCTGGGTGGCTCAGTTGGTTAAGCAGCTGCCTTCGGCTCAGGTCATGATCCCAGCGTCCTGGGATCGAGTCCCACATCGGGCTCCTTGCTTGGCAGCGAGCCTGCTTCTCCCTCTGCCTCTGCCTGCCACTCTGTCTGCCTGTGCTCACTCTCGCTTCTCTCTCTATGACAAATAAATAAATTCTTTAAAAATATATATATAAAAAAAAATAAAATGTGCACAATATAGTGCATGTAAATTATCCCTCAAGTGAGGCAAAAAACACCAAAAAAATGAAGAGAACAGGAGGAAGGAGCCATTAGTGGCAAAAAGGGTTTGGAATGTCGCCAGCCTTAAAAACACATCTCAGCTGTCCTATGTCTCTGAGATACTTCTGCACATACAGAGCCTTCCCTTGAAATAATCTCTAAGTATTTTGTAAAATAGGAAGCATACGACTTAAGGCTGGGGGAGGGGACAAATATTTCCCAAAGAACTACTGTGCACCTGACACTGGGAACAGTGGTAAGCACATCCCTGCCATTTCAGAGAGGACAGCCTAGTGTGGGAAAGAGATAATAAACAAAGAAATAAACAAATAAATCACGACAAGTTCTAGGAGGCATGCGCAGTTAGGAAAAGCAAGAGCACACTATGAGGACTGAGAACATAGGTGGAAGATAATGGTCAGGGACAGCCTTTGACTTGGAAGCTAAACTATGGCAGCAATGTGCCACTGAAGGGCTAGAAGAACATTCTAGGTAGCAGGGGTGGAGGCCACGGATTTGGAAAGTCCTAGTGTTGGAGGGACCTGAGGGGGGTCATCAGCATGGCGGACTGCAGAGAATGGGCTTGAGCATGTCCCAAATAAGGTGGGGAAAGGGGGCAGGGCCTGGGCTCTCTGGAACTTAGCAGGCCTAGCCAGTAGGTTTAGGATTCATTTTAAGCATAAGAGAAGGGTTTTCAAGTTGGGAAAAACGTCATTCAACCCAGCCTGTGGGTCATTCTGCTTTGAGAGACGCTTCCTAAGACAAAGCAACAGCCCTAAATGTCCAGATACTCTAGCGTGAGGACTGGACCCTCAGGGTCCTCTTCAGGCTGCAAAAGATGGCTTTGAAGGGGCACCTGGGTGGCTCAGTTGGTTAAAGCCTCTGCCTTCCGCTCAGGTCATGATCCCAGGGTTTTGGGATTGAGTCCCACATCGGGCTCTCTGCTCAGCTGGGAGCCTGCTTCCTCTTCTCTCTCTCTGCCTGCCTCTCTGCCTACTTGTAATCTCTGTCTGTCAAATAAATAAAATCTAAAAAAAAAAAAAAAAAAAAAAGATGGCTTTGAAGAGCTGTGTTCATCATCCCTGCGGTCTGATCGACCAAGGGAATTCTCAGCAGCCAACCTCAATATGCAGTATCTTCCACAGTTCTAGAAAAGTTTGGGGTTTTTTTGTTTTTGTTTTTCCTACCTCTGCCCAGATCATTTAAAGTCTGTGGCGCAGGAAAGGGGGGACAGAGCAAGTGATAAAGAATGATAAGTCAGTGTTTCAGGAAAACATTCATTTCGCTGCTGGTACAGAGTGTCCCCGCCAGGAGCCACCATGCCGAGCATCACTGAACACTTGGCAGGCCTCCCCCTCAAATTTATGTAATCTGAGAAAGGGGAACATTTCAAGCAAAAGTTTCCTGTCAAACTCATTCATCTGCTCCTTTCAAAGACAGTCTAGGGAGATGTTATTGGAGCTGATTCAAGAGCTTTTTAGGTTTCTAAAAAGAAGTCATAGCCAAGGTTAACTCTGTGTGTGTGTGTGTGTGTGTGTGTGTGTGCACGCGCGTGTGCGCGCCTGTGTACGTGTGTGTGTGTGTGTGTGTGTGTGTGTGTACCCAAGCGCATTTGATGTAAGTTGGAAAGAGAAAACCCAGAATGGGCTGAACGGCTGAAACACTCTGTGCTGACAATTTGCATGACAATTATTTTCTCCTCTCACCCCATAACTGAGCTTGAAGACTCCTAGGGCTGGGCAGGAGTGCGGGGCCTCCTTCCTGAGTTGCGATCATTAGTGAAATCATTATCATTTCCCAAACAGACTTTGCATTTGCCTCCAGGGTCATTTTTTCTTGAAGCAAGGTTATAGCTGTTTTTATGAAGCTGCCAAACTCAGCACGGGACAGTCCACGGGATGGGCCACGGCGAGGGGGTGCTGTGGTGTGAGTCCCAGCTCTGCCTGCAGAGTGGAGTCACTTGGGCCCCTGGATGCTGGGGTGTTGGTGGCTCACAGCCCTCCCCTGCCCCAGGGACAACCTGCATACAGTGACAGTCCTGCGGGAGAGGGAAAGACCATCCTATGGCTCCAGGGGCCACCCCAGCTCCAGATACTCCTGTGGGTTCCCCAGAAGTCTGTGCATCTCAGTTCAGCTCTACCCTCTGCCTAAACGCACGTGTTCTCTTCTCCGCTGGTGTGGCCACTGTGGCTTTCCAGAAAACATCCTCTGTGCCCTTCCCCTCTCAGAATCCATGTCCCAGAGAAACAAGTCTAACCCAACCTCAGTAGCCTTCTCTCCCTTGCATCGAGCTCTCTAGAATTGTACCACCTTTCTCCAGCCGTGCCATTGCCCGCACATGCCTAACAGGGATCAGTCATAAGTCATTCCAGGGTTGGTCGCTTTCCAAAAACTGCCTAGGAAAATTTCCCTCCCTGCTGTCTTTCTGTCCTTCCGCTGAGTTCAGACAGCAGGGACTAGAAGCACGAGTCCCAGGGTCAGAAAGAAGCTCTCCACTCACCCCCACCGTGTCAGGACAGCGAATGCTCTTCAGCTGTTGTCAGAGGCCCTTATGAAAAACACAGGGGTCTGTGGCAAGGAGAGGAGGACCTGATTCTGACCCACGAGCCTCCTATGTGAGAAGGGGATAGAGATGTGTCTATGACATTCGGTAAGTTTACTAAAGTCACTAAAGCTGTTTTCTCTCCCATAAAATGAGTATAAAACCCCACCTTGGTCATGAGGGTTTAAAAAGACAACACTAATTACAATAACAATGATAGTGGTGACTAAATTCACAGATGTTAGTGCCACAGGATCTGGGTGTAAACCCCAGCTCTGTCTTAGAGCAAACTTGTGGTCTTCTGCAGGTTCGTAAGCTAAATCTTGGTTTGCCCAGTGTGAAGAGGGCAGGATATCAGTACCCACCTCACAGAGTGAGTGGAATTAAACAAGAAAACACACCGAGGCTGGGCACATAGGAAGTCCACGGCCAATGCTTTCTATGCATCAGTCCTCCCATGGAGCACTTGACCTTCATAGTCTCACCTGATCTTCAAGGTGGGGCTTTCATTGCTCCCATTTTTCATAAAAAATCATCAGTTTATCCAGGGCTTACTCTTCAGCAGGGCTCTTCTAAGTTTTTGCATTATTGTGTAATTCTGTCGACGATCCTAGGAGGAAGGTCCTGATGTCCTGCTTTACATGTGAGACAACCACAACCCAGAGGTGTTCTGTCCTTCATACTCAAAGGCTGTTCCCTGCACTGCCCACATCAGCATCAGCTTCTCTGGAAGCTGGTGAGAGATGCAGAGTCTCAGCCCCTCCAGGATCTACGGAACCGGAATCTGGATTTTAATAAGATCTTCCCTCCGATGATTCCCATTCACTTTACAGTTAAAACAGCACCCAGGTCAAGGACCAAATCAAATCCACAGCCGATCTAGGACAGTAGAGCAGACACTAACCTGCTTCAACTTGTAGAGTGCTCACTGAAGAAAGTGCTCCAGGAATATAAATTCCCTTGCCCCAGTAATTACTCATTTGGCCAACCTGCCTTCTCTGGACCTAGCCACACCAACCTTTCCAGGGGTCAGTGCCATGCTCTAGGCTCAGATCAAGCATGGCCAATGGCCATTCCAATGATTTCCAGTAAATGTGCTTGTGAATAAGCTACAGTGTGATTTCTGGAGAGGAAGTTATACCCCAGGGGTACACCAGAGTTCTGGGAAACAGCCGCTCCTGGTGCTGCTGGGAATAACAGGGTGGTTTCAGGCAAGCACACCAGTGCTGCCCATGTGGGGCTACCCCAAAACGAAAGTCAACGCCACCAACCAGGGTATGTGCACCCCCTAGAAAGCCACTGTCTTTATTCTTATTCTCAGACAGCACGTGAGAAATATGGGAAGAAGTATGAACCGAGACCAAGATTGATGCATTACCATTAACTAAAGTTCATAGGGAATCAGTGTTTCCAGTTTATCCAGAGAACCTCCTGCCTGGAGGGCGTGGTCTGGCAACCTGTATTCTAGGAGCCGACAGAGAGGCCTTCCAGCCTGTGGGCTGTTTTCAGAGGAGAGGCTCATCACAACCCCTGCCCCCTCACCGCCTCCCCAGCTGTACCCACTATCCCTGATACCCAGCTGTTTCTAGTAGACTCTCCCCAGGGAATCTGGCCTCCAGGGAGTCTAAAAAAAAAGGAGAGGCCACAACAGAGAACATCAAATTATATCACCAGAGGAAGTAGGAATCTTTACAATAGAGCCAAAAATGATCATAGTCTATCAAATGAAATCCTGTGCCTGAAACCCTGGGTAGGCAGGCTCAGTGAGGATTCTAACTGTTGGTTATTTATTACACATTTCAAGTAATCTTCCCTTTTTCTTTTTTTTTTTTTTTTTTTTTTTTTAAAGATTTTATTTATTTGTCAGAGAGAGAGGGAGAGAGAGCGAGCACAGGCAGACAGAATGGCAGGCAGAGGCAGAGGGAGAAGCAGGCTCCCTGCTGAGCAAGGAGCCCGATGCGGGACTCGATCCCAGGACGCTGGGATCATGACCTGAGCCGAAGGCAGCTGCTCAACCAACTGAGCCACCCAGGCGTCCCATCTTCCCTTTTTCTAACCCACCTGCGCCCCGACTTTTAGAGGGACCTCATGCTCCCTGTGACTGAGGACCTTCCCCACGCGCTAGCCCCAGCCTGTCTCCAGAACTTGCTGGAAGTTTAGTCTCTCTAGTCTGGGAGCCACGCTTTCTTTAGCTGTCTAGCTTCCAAAATGTTGCTCTTCTCCTTTGCTATCTCCCTCGTACTCGTGGGCTTCTGTCTTTTTTTTTTCCATGAAGATTTTGAAGAAAGTAAAAATGAACTCATGAGTTTAATTTACCACGTGTAGCCAGAAATTGGAGTGACTGTCTTTCATAGGCATCTTTCTGACCAGAAAACTTGGCTATCTCTTATATTGCCAAGGGCACAGACGTATGGAATCCTCTCCATTAACGTTCTAATTCGTAGTCTTCCATCCCCTCTCACCTCTGTGGGATTATAGAATGTCTGAAAATGGGACAGGAGGCTCTTTTATCTATTGGATACGTCACAATGAGAAATGTATCACCAAGTAACCTATGTGAAGCCAGAGAAGAAAGAAGCAAATGTGGGTTTTAAACCTCCCTCGGTTTCCCACAAATAGTAACAGCGCTAGACAAAAGTTTTCTAACAGCCTGTGCTTTTCCCAAGGCCTTACATGTGATTTCCTCCAGGGCAACGATCTCCCCTCGCCAACAGAAGGGCATTATCTCTTTTTCGTTGTTCTGTGACAATTCCTAATATACAAACGTACCTCCTTCTGGCCTTTCGCTGGACCATTGCGATTTGTGTGATGGTGCTAACTCAAAAAGATAGCATAAAGGAAAAGAGACCAAAGATGGGTTAGCACCCAACTCTGCCCACTGGAGGAACAATAAGGGACATGTATTGACAACTTTGTTCTTGGTCCTGTCCTTTCCATACTTTTACTTATTTACGCCTCATGACAGACTACAAAGTTGATCCTTACGATTCTTCCACTTTGCAGATGAGCAAGGCTGGATTTGCAAAGTGCTCGTCTTCAAGCTCAGGTGGTCTGGGTCCGAAGCCCACAGTTTGAAACAAGACACTGGACTCCACTCCCGTGGGAGGTGTGCTTCTGATGGTACAGAGGCAGCTACGGCCACCAGCCCATACCTTCTCACTGTTCCTTCGGGTTTGTAAAGTACTCTCACGTGCGCTGTGTTTTTGGACCTCATTGAAAGCCCACAGGAAATGAGCGGATGCCACGGGTGGATACCCTACATCAAATAGCAGAGACAGAGGCCCCTGGTGGCTCAGTGGGTTAAAGCCTCTGCCTTCGGCTCAGGTCATGATTCTAGGGTTGTGGGATTGAGTCCCACATCGGGCTCTCTGCTCTGTGGGGAGCCTGCTTCCTCCTCTCTGCCTGCCTCTCTGCCTGCTTGTGATCTCTCTCCCTGTCAAATAAATAAATAAAATCTTTAAAAAAAAAATAGCAGAGACAACTCAAAGTATGAAGCCTCTAGGGAGAATCACAGCAGAGACCAGGCGTTACCATCACTCCTGATCTGGGATCTGCTCTACCCCTATTCCGGGTCGGCCACTGACTCAGTGATTTCCAGGAAAGCACATAGCCTTGCTTTGTGTCTAATGAATATTGGTTTTGGTCCCAGAAGGAGGATGATTTTTCCGAGAGGGGCACGCATGCTCAAGTAAGGAGAGCTCAGATCCTTGTTCCTTCTCCCTGTCATTCTTTCCTGCTGAAACTGGACAGTGGAAGTTGACATTGGGTCCCGTGATTCATAGATCCAGGAGCAGAAAGAAACATGAGGAAGGCTGGGGATCAGTATCTGATCTATTCAGGGCCCACGGGCAGCCAACCAAGTCATCAAACCTGGGGAAAATCATAACAAAATAAGAGGGACTTTGCAAAAATGCAAAGATGTGAATTATGAGTCATATTATTTTGAGATTAATGAGTGACGGGCAAATCTGACAGGCCAGCCAGCCTTGGGCTCTGGAGGTCTGGCTGTGACGTGATTCCGCCAGCAGTGGTCGTCCTCTCTAGCTGAAATATCAGTCAGGACAATTCTGGGTTCTGTGGCGGTCTGAGATTCCCAGGACAGCAGCAAAGATTTAAAGGGCCTCACTGCAGAAGTTGGCCAAGTCTGAGAAAATCAGGTAAGATGGATCCTAAGAACATGGGGACTGTCCTACCCCTTGCTGGCCTCTGGAGTTAGGTTGCCCATCAGGCCTCATCAGGCCCTTCCCTCCTTTCCTTGTCCTCTTTACTCCCTTCCTGAGCCATTAAAGATAAACATTTGAACCAACTCCTATTTGTGTATGAGAATATGGCTAAAGATGGAAGCCTATCAGAAAGGCTCATTTTGTATTTTCTCAGCTGTCTTACAATAGAGTTTTACACTAGTGATTTTAAGGTGTTTCTTGAGGTTACCTGAGCTACTTCCATCAATCCTTAAATAGCTCTGCCATAAAGAAATCTCTACCATTAGCCAGCAGGTGTCGTATCTTTGTGTTTTATACAGCACTGTATTCTCTTATTAGTCCAAGGGGAGGAAACCAAACTTTTCCTAGTTCAGGTATGTCTATTATAATTGTATGGTCACATAACTTCTTCCTGTGGTGACCACATCCCTCAGGAAGCACATGGCAAGGTCTTTGAGAGTAAGGATGATGTCTTATCCTGATTAGCTTGACCTATAACACCTAGTCCTGGGCTGAGCATCTCTTAAGTGCTCTTTGATGAATAAAATGGCTAAATAAATCAGATTATTTAAAATCCCAATGATATATACAAATCATAACAAAACTGAAAAAAAAAAAAAAACTTCACACAAGAATATAAGAAAACTGTCCATGAAAAAATAAAGGCCTGCCTAGTTGACCTATTCTCATAGACTTCTTTGATTGCAATCTCAATTTGATGGAAGAAAAGGAGGCCATCATCCATTCACTGGGAACAAATTATTTATGGAGGACTCAAAATGCTCCGGGCGCTGAAATGGGCCTTTGAAAAACAGGACATCTCGTTGGAAAAGACAATCCAAGTTCCCTCCCTAACTGAGCTTACTTCTATAGTGGTTAGTGGTTAGAAGGTGTTATGGATTGAATTATGTTCCCCAAAATTCATATATTGAAGCCCTAACACCCAGTGTGACTATATTTGGAGATAGGACCTTCAGGGAGATAGTTAATATTAAATGAGTTCGTAAGTGTGGGACTCTAATCTGTTAGGACTGGTATCCTTATAACAAGAGGAAAAGACACCAATGATCTCTCTCTGCTGAGAAAATAAATTTCTGTGTTTGAGCCATCTAACCTGTGGTATTTTGGTAGAGCAGACCAAGCAGACCAATGCAGAGATTATCAGTATAAGAAGAGTGGAAAGGAGAAAGGTAAGAAAGGAAATTGCTTACAGAACAAGGATACTGAATTATTTTGATCACCAATTAAAGTTTTTGTCATTTATTTAACGAGTTAAGATCACTACTACTTTTTACGGATTCCAGGAAAGGAAAATCTACAACTTCGCTCAATATTCCCCTTGAAGATCACTTCATTTTCTCAACCCCATCTAAAGCCTTTCCTGCATGGCTATAGTTAATGTTTATTTACCTCCTGAAGCTCATAGCCTACTTCCAAAGCAAGTCTTGGTTTCGTTCAAATGCCAGCTTCCACTGCTCAGAGTCTGGCCTAGATATAGCCTATCTGTCCCAGGGTTTTCTTATTTCTCCTGGGAACCAAATTCTTTGAATCTCAGTCCTGGTTTTAATTGGCCAACTGGGTAATTTATTTCCACATATAAGCCATCTTTCTGCAGTATTTATGAATCACTGAGAGTCTACCTTCCCTTGGCTCTTGGAATCATGTAAGCATATACCCAGCTAACGGCTACATGGGCCTGGTTTCTGCTTACACAGCTACACTTGTGGTGTTTACATCTATATGTATTGCCACTTAATAAATTACCATAGAGTTAGTGGTTTAAACAACACAGACTTACTGTCTCCATGTTTGTGGGTCAGGGAGGCAGTCTAGCTGGGGACCTCTACTTCAGGTCTCTCACAGACTACATCAAGTTAGTGACAGCGTTTTGCTCTCATCTGAAAGTTTGACTGGGGAAAGATCCACTTTCCAGTTCACTCAAATTCCCGGCAGAATTCTGTTCCTTACAGGCTGCTGGACTGAAGGCCCCAGGTTCCTGACAGCTGGTGGCCAAGCCACTCTCACTTCCTTGCCACGTGATCCTCTCCAACATATTCATTACTTCAGCAAAGCATGAGAGCCAAGAGGGCACATAGAGAGAATCTGCTAGCAAGACAGAAGTTACAATCACCTGTGACTTAATCATGGGAATGACATCTCATCACCTTTGCCATTGTCCTATTGATCAGACACAAGTCACTAGGTTCAAACCACTCCAGGTAATAGTGGGTTGATTACATGAAGATGTGAATAGCAGGAGAAGGGAATCACCGGGGGCCACCTCAGAAGTTACCCACCACAGTGTTGGTGAGCAGAAAATAAGCTGTGATCTCTCCAGCATCTCTACGTTTCTTCTGCATCCCTGGAAGAACAATTTACTTCCTGTCCCTTACGAAGGGGAAGTCTAGGAAGGTGACATTGATTTCATTGTGCTCATCAACCTCTTAGAGCTCAGAAATTCTACTTATGCTATTTCTCCTGTGCTCCCCAAACCCATTACCCTCAGCCACTTGGCTGACTGACAGGTACCACTTCTTAAATGCACCCTAGACAGAACTTACATAATGTCTGCCAAAAACTGCTCTTCCTCTCCTAGGAGACAGTCAATCATATAGAAGTTTCTCAAGCCAGAAACTATAACGTTACCCTGACTCCTTCCTTTCTCTCTCTCACTGCCCTTGTGGAGTAAAATATTAAACAGCTACCTGGATAAAGTAGGATAAGTTATGTGGCAGGGGACCTACATGGCAATAGAAGTCCATTATTAGGTGATATTGGAACAACAAGGAGAGTCCCATGTGATTTGGGTAAATTAATTTACCTCTCTAAAGTCTAGTTTTTTTAACTAAAAAAACGTGGATAATAATAAGAGACATATGTCAGAGTCGTGAGGATAAAACAAACTGATGTCTGTAAAAAGCTTAGTGTATTATCTTATATCGTATGAGCCATCAGTACATGTTTGTGGCTGTCCAGCTATTAGGGAGCCATGCTGTGGCCCTCTTCATTTGCTCACTGCCTCAATGGTCGCTTCTCAAAACCTCCCCTTTAGAACCCTCCTACACTGGTGGTGGGAATGCAAGCTGGTGCAGCCACTCTGGAAAATAGTACGGAGGTTCCTCAAAAAGTTGAAAATAGAGCTACCCTAGGACCCAGCAATCACATTACTGCGTATTTGCACCGAAGATACAAATATAGTGATCTGAAGGGGCACGTGCACCTGAATATTTATAGCGGCAATATCCACAATAGCCAAACTATGGAAAGAGCCTAGATGTCCATCAACAGATGAATGGATAAAGAAGATGTGGTACATATATATACATATACATATATATATATATATATATATATATATATATATATATATAATGGAATACTATGCAGCCATCAAAAAACCCCCAAATCTTGCCATTCGCAATGATGTGGATAGAACTAGAGGGTATTATGCTAAGCAAAATAAGTCAATCAGAGAAAGACACTTATCATATGGTCTCACTGATATGAAGAATTTGAGAAAAAGACAAAGGATCATAGGGGAAGGGAGGGGAAAATGAAACAAGATGAAACCAGAGAGGGAGACAAACCGTAAGAGACTCTTAATCTCAGAAAACAAACTGAGGGTGGCTGGGGGATGGACATTGGGGAGGGTATGTGCTATGGTGAGAAAAATAAATAAATAAATAAAATTGAATTAAAACAAAACAAAACCAACCCCCCCCCTTTAGAAGCCAAGAAATTAATACACATTTTCACAACCCTTTGTGTAACTGTGGATGCCTGGGGACACAGTTCTTGGAAATGTTTCATTCTTCTGATAAGAAGCTCTTCCTTCCTTAAACATGGATTCAGTGTTTGCAACTTTAGCAGCCATTTGCATACATGAGACAGCAAGCATGGGTTTGAACAGCCACACACTAAGGATGGGGGAGCAGAAAGAGTTTGTGCCCCTGGTGACACTGTCAAACAGCAGAGTCAAAGCCAACACCCAGCTGCCTTCAGTCTTCTTGTCATCAAAGGAAAAGAAACTTCTGCATGTGAAACCCTCTGTTTGTCAGGTATTCCGTTATTTTCAGTTGAAAACTCTCCTCACAGATACATGTTTCAATACTCTGCAATTCAAATAGCTGAATATTTTAACCAAGACAGTTGGACAAAGTTCACAACCTCCATCAGTCCAATTTTGAAATTCTTTTTCCACATTAGGCAGCTTCTTACAGATGGTATAAATCCAGGAAAATTGTGTGAACTTTACAACCTGCTCTATGTGTCCTTCTCATAATTAATTTATTACATATATTTAAAAATTATATTCCTGACAATGAAAGAGTTCCACATATTCAAGGCTCTAATATTATGTCAAAGAAGCAGCAAAGAGAAAAGGCATGAGGAGAAGAGAGGCAGAACCTCTGAGATAACAAACAAAAGAAGAAGAAGAAATGTATATTGATATAACCACAGAGAGCATCAGCCTTTAAATTCCCAAGTTTTTAGAGAATTGATCTTAGACTTTGCCTACCAGGTATATTTATTATTAGACTTTCCCCTCATTTCATCTCTTCCTAAGAATTCTCAAGAGTGGAATTTTGGGGTCTTGAAAGACATATATATACAGATATCAGATGGGCAATATGCAAAGTAGATTTGTGCCTTACCCATATAAATTCGGGACCCAGTGAGGACTCACCTGCTGCAAAATATCTAGTCCACAGTCCTGCCTAGAAACACCCAAACCTGGCTGAAAATACTGTCATGAGAATACCTGTAGGGCAGCTCACCTGCCAAAGAGACTGGCTTGCTCTGGGACCACAGTGACCACTGGCTATGAAGCACCTGGATCATGGCCAGTGCCCCACGTTGAAATGAAAATATTTCATTTACATGTTATAACAGAATAAAGCATGTTCTAAAATTAATTTAACCTGCATCCTTTATTTTAATACAGTCACTAGAAATTTTTAATTTATCCATGTGCCTCTTGCTACATTTTTATGAGAGAGTCCTGCTGTCAACATGCCTGTCATAAGAAGAGTGACCCAACCTCATTTAGCAGATTTAAAGAATTGAACTCTTGATGGACTAACCACTGGGTGTGGACCTTTCCATGTACCGGGCAGATAGGGCTAAGCAGAAGTGGGTGTGGTTCTGACAAATGGAGAGCATGCTTAATTAGATTTATGAGAGGCTGGGGCTATGGAGGAAAAAGGAAAATCCTTACGATAGTTGTCTGCAAAATTGTGTCCAGGCCGTGGTACAATCCCACCTGGGGCTCTTGTCTGCTTCTTGTACCATTTGTCCACTTTGGTCACCTTCCCAAGGACATTTGATCTTCGTGATCTATTTCACATGACTGCTTCTTCCAGTACCTTCCATGCCTCCCAGCATGACGGATTTCAATGCTCTGGAATTCTAGTTGCAAGGAGAGCAAATGGAGCCAAAGTGATGAATGTTTTGCTGTACAGCAGAGACCCAGGCAGTTAACTCACATACAGAACTGCTGAACTATTTTTGAAATGAGCTACAGGTAGAGAATCTCATCCATCTTCTGCTTGGAGCCTTCAAGGCCTCCATCCCTGGTGATATATTGTCAGTTTCCATTACGAGCCTGGAGTCCCACAGCACTTTCTCTCTGAAGAGCATTGGCTGTGCTAGAGAAACTCATTAAATGAACAAGTCGGTGGAGCTTTAATAAACAATCAGATTAATGGCCCAGTAGGAGAGTTACAATCCCATAAGTGTTAGATTTAAAACCTCACTAGGCCCAGGTTGTGGGTCAGCAGAAGCATTCACTTCCAAATGATTTTTGGGCAAAAAGCCATTACATTACCTGGCGGTTTTAGTGGGTTCCTTTTAAATTTAGTCCTATTCGAGAGTATTCACCAAAAAAGGCAATTTTCAGATGACAAGAATTTTGTTTTGTAATGTTCTGTGAGCCAAACCCCAAACCATCCACATTTTTAAAATTAATGAAGCTAAAAGAAAATACATTTACTCTGGGGTGGAGTTACTAGCCAGATTTGAAGGATGTTTAACTCCAACAAATGTCCTCTGTGGGGGTTGTGTCTCCTGGCAAGTGTTTTGCTTTATCTTTGTAGTAGAAGCCAAGCTACCCCAGATCCTCACGTCTTCAGCCAGCTCAGTGAGCACGGAAGGGAGGCAACGAGCCTAGAAGAAAGCTTCCCTCCCCTTGTCCCAAATTAGTTGGTGAACAGCTGCCAAGAAGGTCATGTACCACGTCTGAATGAGAGAACTAGAAACAAAGGGAAGCCATTTGTAAGGGAGTATGAAGCTGAGACCATATTTCACTTGCCTGTAGACAACATCCAGGAGGACAGAATCAGAAGTCAGAAGACAGAATGGGTTGGCTGAAGCTTCTGAGCAAACTCACCTATCTCGAGATGGATTTTTCTTGCTGTGTGCTTACTCGGGAAGGTCAGCCAAGCCATGGCTAGGTAAAAATTCACCGTGGGAGAAATGGCCAGTTTCTTAAGCAGTGTCTCTATTACTCCCTCACAGAAGAACGTGGTAATCCATTGACTTGCTTGGTGAGAAAGCTAGCGTGTGCCCCCATGCTGGTGTTCTTGAGGTACCAGAGCTTGACTTGGGGTTTTGGCCCGTATGGCTACCTCCACGTCTCTCTCATTTCTATGGTCTGTGAAGTGGTCATTTGACTTCTGTACCAGATACTATTGGCTGCTTTTCCCAAACTATGATACTATCTTTTGTCTTTATTGACAGAGGTTTATAGAGTCTAAAAATGCCAGATACTTCTTTTCAGCATCTTTGAAGCTAGAACTTAAGTTCATAGGACCTTAAGGGAAGTCTGAGTGGGTTTTCTGGCAAGGGCTTCTCTCTAGAAAAGGAAACATATGAGAAGGAATACCTCCTTTTGTTCCCTGCTATAACAAATTACCACCAACTTGGTAGTTTTAAGCAACAGAAATTTATTTTCTCATAGTTCTCATAGTTCAGGAGGACAGAAGTCCAAAATCAGTATCACTGAGTGAAAAGCAGGGTGTCAGCATGGCCACACTCCCTCCAGAAGCTCCAGGAGCACGGGTTTCTTGACTCCCTCAGCCTCTGGAGGCTGTTGGCTTTCCTCAGTGTGGCCACACCACTCCAGTCTCTGTCTCTGTGGTTACACTGCCTTCTCTTCTTCTGGTTGGCATCAGGTCTCCCTCTGCTTCCCTCTTATAGAGACACCTGAGATGGCATTTAGGGCCCCCTTGGATAATCTGGGAAGATCTCCCTATCTCAAAGTCCTTTTTCGTCCATATAAAAATAACATGCACAGGTTCCAGGGATTAGAGTGCAGATATCTTCTGTGGGGGGGCTATTATTCAGCCAACACTTTTCCTGTGGGAATCGAGGAAGAATGAGATGTCTGCAGCTGTGGATGCCAGCTAATGATCACAGAGGGACAAGCCTAAGGAGCCAGAAGAGAAAGAAGGAATGAAGCTGGGTTCCTGACCTGGTTATGCTGATGACATAACCAAACCTGGAATCATTCTCCCGGGCTTGCACTTACGTGAGATAACATACCCCACTGTTGACTACTTGGAGCTGAGGTAATGTTACCTGCAACTTAGCTCTTAATGGACACAGCTACTGGCTTTCTTTCTTTCTTTCTTTCTTTCTTTCTTTCTTTCTTTCTTTCTTTCTTTCTTTCTTTCTTTTTAACCTAAGAAGATGATAAGAATAAAGATGATACGCTAAATGTCAGCTAACAGACACATGAAAAGCCACTCAATATCACTCCTCAATAGGGAAATACAACTCAAAAACCTCACACCTGTAGGAATGGCTAAAATCATTAACACAAGAAACAACAGGTGTTAGTGAGGATGCACTCGTGCACTGTCGGTGGGAATGCAAACTGCTACAACCACTCGGGAGAACAGTATGGAGGTTCCTCAGTAAGTTAAAAATAGAACTGCCGGGGCGCCTGGGTGGCTCAGTGGGTTAAGCCGCTGCCTT
The DNA here is from genome assembly GCF_902655055.1 of Lutra lutra. Taxonomy (NCBI): domain Eukaryota; kingdom Metazoa; phylum Chordata; class Mammalia; order Carnivora; family Mustelidae; genus Lutra; species Lutra lutra. The sequence goes on from NC_062283.1 coordinate 59,732,823, forward strand.
CGGCTCAGGTCATGATCCCAGGTCCTGGGTTCGAGCCCCACGTCGGGCTTTCTGCTCAGCAGGGAGCCTGCTTCCTCCTCTCTCTCTGCCTGCCTCTCTGCCTACTTGTGATTTCTCTCTGTCAAATAAATAAATAAAATCTTTAAAAAAAAAAAAAAAAAATAGAACTGCCCTGGGGCACCTGGGTGGCTCAGTCGGTTAAAAGTCTGACTTCAGCTAGGGTCATGGTCCCAGGGTCCTGGGATCGAGCTCCACGTCAGGCGCCCTGCTCAGCAGGGAGCTTGATTCTCCCTCTCCCTTTGCTGGCTTCTCCTCCTTCTTGTGCTCTCTCTGTGTGTCAAATAAATAAATAAAATCCTTAAAAAAAAAATAGAACTTCCTTAGCACCCAGCAATTGCACTACTAAGTATTTACTCAAAGGATACAAAAATACAGATTCAAAGGGACACATGTGCCCCAATGTTTATAGCAGCATTATCAACAATAGCCAAGCTATGGAGAGAACCCAAATGTCCACGGACTGATGAATGGCTGAAGAGGATGTGCTATGTGAATACGACTCTGCCATCCAAAAGAATGCAATCTTGCCATTTGCAACGACATGGATGGAGCAAGAGAATATAATGATAAGTGAAATAAGTCAGTCAGAGAAAGACAAATACCATATGATCTCATCCATATGTGGAATTAAAGAAAACAGATGAACATATGGGAAGGGGGAAAAGAAAAAAAGGAGAGAGGGAAACAAGCCATAAGCAGCTCTTAATGATAGAGAGAAAACTGAGGGTTGATGGAGGGCTCTGGGTGGGGGATGGGCATTAAGGAGGGCACTGGTTGTGATGAGCACCGGGTGTTGTATGTAAGTGATGAGTCACTGAATTCGACTCCTGAAACCAATATTGCCCTATATGTTAACCAACTAAAATCTAAATTAAAAAAAAAGAGAGATGATAAGCTAGATGTAAAGGGGTCAATTTTGCCAATATTCTTATAAAAGACTTTGAGATTCACCTAATCTTTGGATGTTATCATCCCCGTTTATAATATTCTAATTGATTTCCTGTGTCTGTATTATCACCCTAACCAAACAGAGAGCTCAATAAGAACAGGGATGCTGAATCATCATGACTCTTACCTATGACGCACTGCTGCGGCAAAGCAGACACTCATTAAATTATCAGCTACTTAATAAATTTGAATATTAAAGTCCTTCATTAGAATTGATTATATTTGGATTATCTGTGGATTTCCAATGCAAATGACAAGACAGTTTCCTATAAGAATTAATAACTACACTGTGTTCACATTTCATATGCAGAATACAGTTTCCATTATTCTCTTGCGGGTTCATACAGCTCCTAGCACTAAGCCAAGTAAATAATATTCCCTGTCTCTGTCTGTCTCTCCCTCTGCCTCTCTGTCTCAATCTCTCTCATGAACACACACATTTCTTGTTTAATTCTCAGACCATTCTTCTAAGAAATCAGCTTACAAATGAGAAACCAGAAACACCAGTCGGCTGAATAACTCACCCAGAATCACAAAGCTAGTAAGGACCAGAGCCTAGATTCAAACCAATTTCCAGCTGATTCCAAATTCGATGAGCTCTCTCTCACACATAGTGCTCCCACCATTTTATACTATTGTCATAAAGTGATCCAAGATCTTTCTCAGAAAGATTTGGGGGAAGAGGATTTAAGAAAAGGAAAATATAAATACATACACACATACCAATGAGGCTGATTGCCTTATCCCACACTTTAAGCCTGGATTAAGAAGAAGAGTACGGAAAACACTGTGGGAAGAACAGAGGAAATCGGGGGAAAGGCAGGAAAAGAAATAGGAAGAAGGTCTCAGCCCCTTTGGAGACCTGCCTTCTTGATAATGGTAATCATGTGAATTCTGGCCACCCACTTTAGTAGAAATCACTAGTTTCCACCTGCAATAATTTATTTGTGACTGAACATGCCTCAATCAGCATTTCAGAACTAAGCCTGAATTTGCCCCTTTAAGGAAAATGGAAATGGCATTGCCTAAGACCAGGCAAAGCAGTCATACAGTGCAGGCAAGGATTTTCCCCAGTGATAAACTTTAAAAGGACAGGAAATAAGAATAAAATCCTGCTTATTCAAAATACATATATTGTATATATTATAGGGTTTTATGTTTCTTTGTAAGTAACTATAATTGTGAATATATGTTTATGTATTTCCTAAGGCAAATTATTACTTGATAAAAAGAATAATGCATAAAACATAAATACCACTTATGTTAAAAAAAAAAAAAACAAAACGAACAAGTCCAGAGTACTCTTATTTTAACTTTCCTTATTCTACCTTGGAAATTTTCAGTATTTAAAAATTCCGATAAAATTCAACAACCTAATTCCACATCCAAACATTACTTTTCTTTCACATTTACCACCTCCACAGTTTTTAAACACAACAGTGGTATCTGATAGTATATCATTAATGATGCCAACTCTTTCCAAAAACACGAGACAGGATGGAAGTTAGCTATTAAAAAAAAATTGTAAAATCTTTCTGTCTAGAGAGTCTAACTGTTTCGACCACTTCTCAATGGCCCAGATAAGTAAACATTTTATTCATGGGTCAACCTGACTTAACTATTTATTCCAGAAAATTCTTGCTCAGGAAAATTGAGACTGTTAACCAATAAATAACTTGATTGTTTGCGTCAGGAAATTCCTCCAAGTACATGTGTCCAGAAATGCGTTTCCCTAGATGCAGAAGCAGCTCTCCTATGAGACAATGGCAGACTCAGCAGTGGCCTTACCTAGACTCACTTCCAGACCCACGTTTTGTTGCATCCACCAATCCAAAAATGATGCCATAAATTTTATCCAATTCTCAATCAGTTTTCTGCCTTGAAAAAAGGGTCTTAAACCACTTGACCCCAAGCAACAAAATCCAACAAATAACTTCCCTGCCCACCCCTCTGAGGCACGTTAAGACTGTTAAAGCGGAGTTCTCCTTCACTGCAGTGGGTCCAATAAACTTAGCTTTGTTTGCTCGGTAGGTTTTCGAGTGGTCTTTTGGGGGACCTGATAGTCAAGACCTCCACCAGTCTGTGAGTTACATTTGTTTCCTTAAATCGGATTCATTACATTCCAAATTCTGGTCTGGTCCATGGGGTAGGGGGTATGATTGTAGGTGAGGGATCACAAAAAGTTGGTTGTTCTTGTCTGACACCTTCCTTCTCAACTTCCCAGAGGCTACTCTGTGGTCTCCTGCTCCCATCTATTTTCAAAGAGAGGCTCTTCTCACTGCAGAGAAAGCCATCATGGGGAAGCCAGAGAACTGCTCCTCCAGGAAGCTATCCTGGGAATCTTGTTTCTTTTGTACTCCCGGTGCCTGCCAAAGGGCCCGTTTTCTAGTTCTCTCAAATGAGCAGCTGAGGCCCTGACCCTGAGAATGAGGGGAGACAAGTACCCCTCCATTCTAAAGGCACTAGATCCGCTCCACAGGGGATATAGTTACAAATAGCGCAATTAGGCCTGTAACCTCTACCCCATGCCCCACCTCCAGCCGATAAAAAAGAAGACTGTTTAAAAGTGGGCTTGGGGAGTGACATCAAGGTAGAGGGTTGCCAGCCTGGCAAATGTGGTTATTGCATTTCCTTCCTTGCCCCACCTTGTTTTTTAAAGTAGTTTATATTAGGACCCACAATTGAAAATACATTTTAGACACTGGCTGCAGCAGTATTTTTCTAGCTATGCCTCCTGAGGCATGGGAAACAAAAGCAAAAATGAACTCTTGGGACCACATCAAAATAGAAAGCTTCTGTACAGCAAAGGAGACAAGGAAACTAAAAGACAACCTACTGAATGGGAGAAGATATTTACAAATGATATATCCAATAAGGGGTTAGTATCCAAAATATATAAAGAACTGATTTAGCTCAACACCCCCAAAAACCAAATAATCCAATGAAAAAATAGGCAGAAGACATGAACAGACATTTCTCCAAAGAAGATATACAGATGGCCAACGGGCACATGAAAGGATGCTCAACATCACTCATCATCAGAGAAATGCAAATCAAAACCACAATGGGATGTCACCTTGCACCTGGCAGATGGCTAAAATCAGCAGCACAAGAAACAACAGGTGCTGGTGAGGATGTGGAGATAAAGGAACCCTCTTGTACTGTTCGTGGGAACGCAAACTGGTGCAGCCACTGTGGAAAACAGTATGGAGGTTCCTCAAAAAATTAAAAACAGAATTAACATATGATCTAGTAATCACATTACTGGGTATTTAACCAAAGACTATGAAAACACTAATTCAAAGAGATAGATGAACACTTACGTTTATTGCAGCATTATTTATAATAGATAAAATATCTAAGCAACCCAAGTGTCCCTCAACTGATGGATGGATAAAGATTTTTAGATAGATAGATAGATGGATGGATATATAGATAGGTGGATAGGTAGATAATGGATTATTCAGCCATAAAAAAGAATGAAATCTTGCCATTTGCAATAACATGGATGGATGTAGAGGGTATAAAATGCTAAGTGAAATAAGTCAGTAGAGAAAGACAAATGTTATATTTGTTCATTCATATGTGGAATTAAAGAAACAAAACAAACTAACAAAGAAAAAAGGAGACAAGCCAAAAAACAGACTCTTAACAATAAACAAAATGATGGTTACCAGAGGGGAAAGTGAGTACAGAATGGATGAAATAAATAAAGGATATTAAAAGTGCCCTTATCATGATGAGCACTGAGTAATGTGTAGAATTGCTGAATCACTTTATTGTACGCCTGAAACTAACATAACACTGTATATTAACTATACTAGAATTAAGAAAACCCAATAAATTTTAAAAAATACATTTTACATTGAGACTCAATGCATGAATACATATATATATGTTTGGGTGTGTATAAACTGAAATTAAGTTTTTACAAAATAATGCCTATTCTCATTACATGCAACACACTCTGATATTTTCTATTCCGATTCGGTGTATTCTGTTACTTTCAAAATGTAGTCGCCAACCATGAAATGAATTTGACAACCCATGAACCACAAACCCCAAGTTGAAAAACAATCTCAGAGATACATGGATAGAAATTGGGGCACCTAATGAAATGGCGGCCGGCATTTTAGTCCCGGCTGGGTGTTGGGACTCTCAGCATTGACTCTGGAATCTCAGTCCAAGGAAGTCATAGAGCCGAAGTGAGTCAGGCTGAATCGATTTCAGGATTCACTAATGGGTCACAACCCATGGAACAAAAAACAATAACAAACCCAGGTTTTTCCTAGACTTCATTTGGATTGCCAATTCCCCACTCGGATAGGGTTGACAGAAACAAGATCCATTCAACCTCCCTCTTGCAGAGCCTTTAAGCCTTGGGACATAATTTCTCACAATGTTCTCTTCTTCTCTCCTATCTCCTGTGGATGGTGAGCCTAGAATCCAGGGTGTGCAAAGGAAAAGAAAATTTGTCCAAAGTCTCCTGGTAACTGGAGAGGAAATGGCTTTCTCAATTCCCAGTCGAGGACAGTAACAACAAATGCTCTGTCGGGAAGAAATATTCTTTGCTTGGGAAGAAGTGGCTCCATTCCAGTCCTGGCTAGACACAGCAAGATTTTTCCAGGGTATGTACATGTATGTGAGTGCACCCAGCATTTATTATTATCGCCCAGAAAAGGAAGACCTTTCTCCATATTGAGAAACCACAGAATTTTATTTTTACAAATTCTAAAAATCCTAATAGGGAGGATGAAGCAATATTGTAAGCACACCCTTTGACTTCTGTTGAGGAAAATAGCTGTATTAGTAAACACCAGAAAAATAACTTTCATTATCCCAGCTATACATGGAGTTTTTTTTCTCATCGCTTCAGAAACAAAGACACCAGTGACCCATTTCCTAACCAGCTCTAACTCCTCCCACTGAAATAGAATGCTACATTTAGAGTCAGACATGAACAGAAGTTGTGAAATCTCATTTTATAAAGATCAAATAGCTTCTTAGTTCACGCTGAATGATTTAAGCTAAAGTGTAGGGACAGGATAAGAGAAATGGAATATGTCACTGTTCCTACATTTGGCAAATCTGACCTTCCCCAAGAAAGAGCATTTGACTCCAAAACTAAGCTAGTTATGGAGAAAGAAGTTACCCAGAGGACAGAAGCATAAAGAACCCTGGAGGGATATGTGCATCCAGTTGGCTCAAAAACCACCACGTGGTCCGAACCATCACAGCAGGCATCATTGGACTGTCCCTCCCTGCTGCCCACAAACCCTTCTGGTCACACACTTCATGGCTCCTTTATGCCCTCAAGGCCACCAATTACACTTGCCTTAGG